>NW_028259162.1:22400000-23079833 GCF_977971745.1 Zootermopsis nevadensis
ATAATCTACATCTAAAATAAATTAAATAAATTACATTACTGATTATTCAGTGTTGATCATAAAATATATATCTTTTTTTTAAATTTCACGTACCCCCTAAGATTTCTTCGCGTACCCCAGGTTGAATACCACTGAGCTAGACGACATTTCAACGAAAGTTACGTTACAGCTGCACTAGACATTGTGCATTCTGCAATCTATATTTTATACACCAAATATTTCTGAGACAGTGACTTTATAAATCAAACATTATCACAAACAGAATAATGGCGGCAGAAATGTCTTTGAAACAGGAGGGAAAAAAGAAACATATGAAGATACTTCGTGATTAGACCATTAACTCAGAATACTATATTCAGTTACTCCAAATATCGTATGTTTTATTATAATTTAGCACTCGAATAACAGGAGTCTTCAGACGTAGTACCTACTCTGTTTCTTATCTATGAGGCTGTACTCAGTCACTACTTCCCCCGTTAGTGAATTGTTAGTTTGCATTCGGGAGGTCCCGTTTTCAATTTCGACCCCGAAACCGGCTGCCCTGGCCGAGCTTTCTGTGGATTTCTTCAGTCCCTCCAGTCAAATTCCGGGATATCAGGCCACGATCGCCTTCTTCTACATCCTTTCCGAGTCATTATTCACTATCATCCACTCATTCTGAGCTTCTGAAGGCGTCGTTAAATAAACAACAAATAAATATGATGGTTATGAAGGCTGAACAGAGAAGCAGACGGGACAAGACGACAGCTACCAATCCAAAGGCTTCATGCATGCATTCGACTTGAGGACAAGTGACTCCCAGTAAGTCCTCAAAGTCTTCTGGAGGCTGGGGGGTGTCAAGCGCCCTTGTTTCTTACTTGTACCAATCGTACCACTGCATTACACTACACAACGTGTAAACGCATGTAATTTACGTCACTAGTACGCACTGAATTGACAGCCGTTCAGTTGGCCCAACCCACAGCAGTTTCTGATCTCCCGCGCTGCCTAATTTGCGTAGCGACGGTCAGGTCCATGACCTGGCAGGCTCAGGAGCGGGTGCCTGGGGTTCACAAACTCATAATCATCTGCATTCGGTATTGCTATAATAAATTATGAGACCGATTTATTCGTAATGACATCCACTTTAAGCTGTCCCAATTAAATTCAACAACCGGCGCTGACAGTCCTTCACAGTTTTCCGGATTAGAACAGCTGACCTCATGAAACTGTTTCGAGCAACAGATTTTTATCGCGTTCCTGCAACGTTCATAACTGCTGCAGGATCAACACAGTCGACGGGACTCGACGGGAGTAAAGCGGCCGGAGCGTGAGGCTTATTCTAGTAGCTTTCCGCCAGTGCGTGGTTGGCGCTGTTTCAGCAGTGCGTTCCGACGCAAGATGGCTGCTTCGACGTGTGGACTGCTCTCAATTCATCCTTTTTAATGCCAACCGAAGCTTCAAGAACGGCTGAGAGACCGCGTACTGGGAGAAGCCATAATAAGGATTTGTGGGCTGGTGGAAACGGGATGAGGAACATTACTTATAATTTCGCTCCCTTCCTCATTGTGGGTTTCGTCGCCGTAATTAACATCCTCGGGACTTACAACACCAGCAGAGCTTTTCTTTGGGGTCGTTAGGGTGGCAATGCTCGTGACCTGCGTGGTAGAAAGGTCATTTCTTCGCAGGGAGTGACTGTAGACCTTAAACAGGCTTAGATGAGAGAAATTTAAGGTTCTCACGGACGTTGGCTGTGTCCTGGGTTACTGCGTCGTGCAGTCCGGTTGAAGTTCACAGGCCAGAACACAACCATCTTCAGGTTCAGTCAAAATAAGGTGTATTAAATCTGAAGAAAACGTTCAAGTTAGGAAGACGTCAGATGGAGGTGATTTGAAATATGCGTCGTATCTTCGTTTGTCTCCTTCATAAGGATCACCAACAATGAAAAGGAGTACTCCTTGGAGTACACTAAACTTCCAAAGGCGTTCGTCACGCCACTCCACGAGCGCTGATGTCAGCAGGTTGCTTCGTTCAGAACCACAGCTCAAAAGAACTTTGGACATACTTCACTCTTACTCGAAGTTCAAAGCTGACTTGTTCCCAGAAAGAACTCAACAGGCGAAGTAGGCGTGGTCTGCTCTTCAAAGTAGTACTCGCTGGTATCAATTTCGGCACAATCATTCTCACCACAGAGAATTGCACATTTATAAATTAACGCATTTCCTGTCGAATTTCACAAACGCAGACACACAATCCGTGTTTCAGGCTCGCAAAAAAAAAAATTCGCGTGCTGATAATGCAGTTCGTTTCTGCAAAGTTGTTCCGGCCGAAATTTGAATCGGAGGCTAAAAGAGCGACCACTCGCCCCCGAAAGCCTCAGACGTGCGCCTGCCACGAGCAGTTAAGGAGGGAAAACTGTAAGTACCACCAGTTCTATCCAGCACAGCTCCGAAGGAGTACAAGCCCCCCCACCAACAGCCAGTCGTGCCTGGTGTGCTCGCGGTCCCCTGGGTTACACCACCCCACACCTCGCCAGGGCGTATAATTATCAGCAGACTGCAACTCCAGCACACAGCGGTCTAATGAAACTGACTAACACTGTTACACTGCATCACATTCTGTATTCTACGAGGGTGGAAAACACATTTAGAAGCGCCGACTTTGGAATTGAAACAAGAGTGTTGAGGGTTAAACCCTGCACATGTGTAGCTTCTCCTCCAAAGGTATGTTCGGAACATGAGAGTCGAATGAAATTACGAACAGGTTCCGAGGAGAAGCGACTTAAGGCGCTCAAACGAGACGTGCTCAGCTGCAGGTAAACTACGGCCTAAACACTTGATGTAAAAAGGCCATAAGTCACGTTTCCGTTTTTTTGGGAGAGACATAGAGCATTTTATATGTCCAATGTCGCATGATTGTCATTTTTTATTATTATTACCTCGGAAATCATATATATACGCTTCAAAGAAGTGCCTCTTCAACGTTTTATGTTTATTTTATAAAGAAAAAATTTAAAGTATATATTTTGTTTTGCACGAATGTTATAAAACCATCTTCTTTCTCTTGTACGCGCATATTTCATGTGGCATTTATTAATGGGTACTGTCATATTATTAATCTTTTCTAGAATCTGGAGGGAAGAAACGGATTTAAGCGATGCAACGGTTAGGAACAAACTGTTCGCCTAGGTTTACCTGTTTTCCCGTGCTTTACAACTTATCTTGGTTCGCAACTGAAGCTTTCGATGATAGAGGATGCATTGGCATATCATCACTTGCAAAGTTCATAAATAAACCCCATCTCCGTGTCTCAGCGCTCACTTGTGGAACAAGATAGGAATGTGTTTTAACATTGAGCCCCATTGGTCCAGGGTAAGATTCAAATGACTTTTCAATGTCTCTCTAATGGTGGCTCTATATATATAGGTTGCTTCACAATTTCGGTCTATTTTTGTAAGATCAATAACTGGAAACGTGATTTTGGCAATTTTAGAGTTTGCACATTTTTCACCGAGATCTTCAGATGATCGTTGAAGGTGCAACCATCTCCACGAAGTCGGTCGCTAAGTTCAATTATTTAACGACGCTGCTTCAGGTATATAAGTCTCTTTTTCGAGAGGCTTCGGGTTCGAATAGCTTTATGTCAAGGTCACCACAATATCAGTCCGAGAGTTTGCCTCGTAAAAGGCCTTTTAAAATACTTCTCCTTCTACGTCGACCATGCATAACTTCAACCGTTTGGAAAGAATAATTAAACCGAGGAAAGACAAACATGCAAGAACTTATTACATTCGAGAGGGGAAGGGATGAATAAACAGCTTTCTGTGCGCCCACATTCAGCGTTCTTTTTAATTTTTTTATCAAGCTGAGCACATGTAACGAATGTTTCGAAAAAGAAACATCAACACACTTTCTGTTCATAATTTCAAATAACAAAAAACCCGTCAGGCGCTACTGGAAAACCACTCAATAAGATTAAAACAGCGTACAATGTGCCCTGTATTATCTGAAATAATTTACACCGGTAATTTATTATATGGGTGTATACGGAAAAAATCGTGTTGTGGTTCCAACGGCAGTTTTCATTAATTAAGATGATCTACATTAATGTTTAAGCAGTTTTTCATTACTTATTGGGGAAGTAATAAATTTTACGACATGGAATCAACGGAAAGTCCGAACAGGAAGTTTCACTGCTTTTTGAAAGTGTAGGCCACCCCGTTAGACAAACAATTTGTCTTGCCCACTGGTCTGATTACAGTTCCGTGTACACTCTAAAGCGGTACTCGAGAGTACTCAGTACTACGATAAAAAAAGTCGCTACATCGGTAGCAGCTTCAGCACTAGGGGAAAAGAGTTTTACATCTGATGCACGGTGTCCCATAACTGAGTTGCGACCCTTGATGTAATGAAATTTACCTGGAAGTCACAGTGTGTTCAACAAGAGGCACGGCTGTTCACGATTTCTGGAACAGATGTTTGTCCCAGAATTTTACAACTGTCAGTACAGAGTAGCGCGTTGGTACATCTAACGAACATTATCGAAATATCTGCGCTACAGATCAGAGAAAAACAGAAACATTTCATGGGCGAGACGAGGTTCAGAGCTTCGCTCAACAAGTAAGTGCCGCTCCAAGCTGCTGATGTCTCGTTCTTGATGTGAAGCTGCTGGCAACTTGGCAATCACAGCGGCAGATATCGCAGCCCAGAGAGAGAGAACGAGGTAGCGACGCGGAAAGGCGATTTGCTTGACGGAGTTTCTGCCACACAACGGCTGCAGTCGCTGGAGCGTGGCTTTCCAACCACTCCTGCCACCCCACGTGGTGGCAACGCGCAACCCTCAACACCACGATCGACGCTGAGAAGTGTAGTGCCGGCTAAGTGTAACACTGGATTACGTCGCTTGCTTCGAAACCGGTCTGACTGAACGTGACTTCGGCCGACCCAAAACAGTGTTCGAAAAACGTCTGAACAGAATTAGACGAGCAGTAAACTGACCTTGAACAAACGCGTAGCAGCTCCTCCAGGCCTTACCAGAAATGTCATATGTCCGATGAACAAACTGTGACACAGGAATTATTTATGTCTCGGAGGTTGAAATAGAATCGCCATTTATTATTATTATTATCCCATTAAATATCCACCACTTTATGGGGCATGTACTTCCATGTACCCGAGACAGACCTTGTCCCTAAGGTACATAGGGCAGCAGCTATTTCCGGGATCCATATTGTTTTTAGTAAGTACCACATGTATTATATAATTTTATTTTATGAAAGCGTCTTCCGGATTATGTTCGAAGTTCCAAAAATGGCGGTCTTCTGCAGTTCCCTGATGTCGTGTTCGCCCGGGAGGTTGGCCAAATATTTCCTGAGCGACCTGGAGACAGTTCCTGTTGCTCCTATAATTATTGGGATTACTTTTGCTTGAACCTTCCACATTCTCTGTATTATTATTATTATTATTATTTTGATTTGATATGTTTTCTTTTGTGGTACGGACTGAATACTTAAATATTATTTAGACGAGCACCGCTGTGGCCTTAAATTTAATTTAATTAATGTTTTCGGCTTCAAAGGGTCAACAGTCTCCATGAACTTCATTTTACTCAACGCTTTTTCACGCAAGCAACACGACGTAGTTATTAGCAATGTTGCTTCTTATTCTGAATCTCATTCCCCACCTTAGATTCTTCGTGGTAGTTACGGAAGATGAAGGAAAGTATGTGAATGTGTCTCCGTTTTACGTCACTCACTTTCGTTCAGGAAAAGAAATTTACGACAAAATTTGTTCTTAAAAGCGTTAAAATACGAGCGAACTGTATCTGAGCGACCAGAAAGCCGCTACGCGAAATTCTTTTGTTAAAATTGCACGGTTGGGCCATTATAACGCAATCTGAGCGTGTTCATAAAACTTACGTTGAGACATTCGAAGTAATCTAAGGTGCGAGCTGCTTTTAACCTCCTGTGCGTTTCTCGGTCCTCATATTAATTTGATGCTCTGGCTTTATGATATATTACAAGATGTTTCTTTAAACTAGTTCACTGTTCCCTGGAGAACATTAAATAAAGCAGCTTAGCTTTAGCAGAAACGTGCATTCGGACATAAAAATTCCACCCAAACGACTGCGCCTGCAAATGCAGCGAGATACTCCCCCTTTGAACGCAGCTGCTCCTTAAATGTTGGTTATATCATCACAGGCCGAAATATTAATTAGCACAGTCTTCATTGATCATTTTATGACTTTCGTCTCCGCTGTGTCGCCTATTTCTCGTATAACGTCGATCAAGCAGCGCGCTGTAAGTTCACTTTCGATGACCAGGGCATTGGTTCGCTTCTGATCGACAGGTTAATTCCTCAGGAAAAATTTCTTCATGTCTTATTGTTCCCTTGGCTCATCTACGATATTTGTGGAACGTCATAGGCGTACCCGAGGACCCAAATATCTTTGGATCGCAACAGTAACTCGCAGAAGGCATTCTGAAGAGGATGGGTGGCCCCCGGGGTCGGTGTCGACGTGGTGGCGAAGATAAATATGCTCTGCGGGGAATATAACTCGGTCTACTAGGCCACATGACATGATGTATTCGAGGTGAATCGGGTATTTTTTTTTCCAAGAATGAAAATCATTAAGCGAACTACGTCATTATAAATTTCATGGGCAGCCGTACAAAGTAACTTACACAAAGAAAAGTGTATGCGATTGTCGATTATGCGCATCCTCCGATCGACTTTACATTAAGTCTAATCGATTTTCTGCGACACAGAGCATTGCCTGACAAAACAGTTCACATGCGATTCAGGGCCCAAACCTGAATATCTTACGTAAGGTTTACATTTAATGAAATACAAGTGAACGTCTAAGTCCAGTGAGGTAGGCGAAGCCTGAGGACACTTTTTCAGACCTGTCAAAGTCACGTTCTGCAATGAATCAACGGGGATGTGGCTCCGTTCTGTACATAATTAGTTACCTGTCTATGTTCCACCCTCTGTTATTTCTTGTGGCTGTTACTTCATTCTTACCTGGACCTGACTGTCATGTGACAGTACTTCGAGTCCCGTATTCCGCTCATATTTCATTTCTCCCCCTAAGCTTCTCGTCTTCGGATATCCGTACCTACTTTCACGTGTCACCCTCTTCGCTATTACGCACTGCGTGCATAATTCATACGTGAGCGTCTAGAGACCAGACATATTTAATTTTCTTTTCTCCATGACTCCGGTTTCATACATTTCATGCTACGCAGACAGATCCGCGTGTCTTAGAGTCAGGCAGAAGACTGAAATCCGATGGTAATTACATTTCATGCATAAGTAATAGTCTAATTTAACCACTTCTCCCCTATCTAAAAGCACGAAAGCTGTGTAAATATGGCGGAAGGTGGGGGAGGGGTGATCGCGGCATAGGCAGAACTGGAGTATTTGACTTTCCAGGAATGCGCGTTGAACCTAGTGAGTCACTTGATCGGGAAGCACTTTGGCAGCTTCTCGGCATATTTAATGTGCTGACACAAATCAGGAATTTCAGACTCTAATTTGCCGCGTATCTACAAGGGATTGATTTGTACTGCACAAAACGTGGTAGTTGTGGTGCTTTAAAAGGAAGAATTCCGCGAGGCGAATTTGAAGTTACTATCCGTCACATCTGATGCACGGACGTAGTTAACCGCACATGAAACTGATCACACGCTAAACGCATGATTCACTGGCACAAAGATGCAACGAGAGTTGGATCATTCGTTTCAAAAACACTGACTTCGATTTACGTACTCATGGATCAAGCACGACTATCGATCGTGTCGGGCTGATCCACTCATTAACAGTGCTGAATCTAAAAACAGCCGAAACACTTGTACCAAAAATCGTTACATGCAATTCTGTGGGCAAAGTTTTCTTGTATTTAAGAAGCCTCCTTGTCCTTTACTTTATTCGGATACTCTAAGAATCCTTTCCAAATTTTACGTATCGTGTTACTTAAGTTACCGAAGGCATATCTCAGCACCAGCAATAATAGTAATAACAACAAATATAATAGCTATTAAAAACAAACAGTCTTACTAAAAAAAACTTCGTAATCAGATGCGATAATTCAATGACGTCCTTCTTGGACAGTGAAAGCAGAAAGTCTTCCGATTTGCTATTTCTGACAGTCGTACGACGATCAGCGGCGTTCTGCTGAGCTAGACTTCTGTTTCTTGTAGCCAAGCCTGAGATAAGAAGACAAAGGACGACTACTAATGGGACGAGAAAGAGTGCCTCTCGTCATTACGCCGGACAAAGGTTAGGTTAGGTTAGCATGGAAAGTTGAGTAGAAAACATTTCAAATGCAACGAAGTAGACCACATCCGAAATGGACGCTGATTACTACGCCCATTATTATCGTGAGAAAGAACGAACAGAAGTTTGGCGTGGTCTTCCAGGTTCTGGTGCCGTACCACCTCCATCTTTACGGTTGAAAATAGAGACATGTTCCTCATCCATCGTTTCACTGTCTACTGTCACAGCTCCAAGCGAACGCTAAGTCACAGAGCGATAAATGCATCACATATACGAGGAACACGCGGGCAAAACCAACGATGACAAAACAATAAATTGTCCCCTTTACAGACTGAAGAAGGAAACATGAAGAGCCTCAGAATTTTCAGTGCACAGCGCAATCGAGAACGTGGTTGAATCGAATCGTTCACTGCAGACACAATAAGCACATCTTCAGGAACGGAAACATCGTCCGAGAGGAATCCTCAGCCTCAGGGAGCGAAGGGGGTGGACTGCTAATTTCTCGTCAAAGATTTGCCGTGCAATCGGCAGATGTGAAAACGGTCGTTGAACGAGATCAATAAGCCGCTGTCTACTTTAATCAAAACGCAGAACAAGAGCGCCGTCGTTGGTACCGACTCCGCGAAACATAATCATTACAACAGAAATAAAGCGAAAATATAAAGGCCGAGGGCTCTTTGATATATATATGGTCAGGGGCCGTGGTCTCCGGTTAAATCATAATTAAATCACCTGAGATTTTCAACTAAGGCAAGATGTAATATTCTCACAGTGGGGGCAACCATGGAATTCGTTTCAATGCCATCCAGACACTTTACAAATTGTCCAACTGATTCTGCGGTGGTGAAGTTACGAAATCTGGCACTCGTCGGAGGTGGGACTGCAAGACTGGCGCATGGAACAATAACTAGCACATCTTACAAAAGTTAGGTTAGGTTGCGTAAAATTGTTTACATCCCGTTAAAAAACGCGCATTGAAATTGCTGTTTAAATATTTTCTTTCTCGTTAGTACACCAAGATGTTTAATAACAAATATTTCTTTAACAATAACCTCCTACTTCCTCTGACTTATAAACGGCAGATTCCTTCGATATCAGGCTTAAGCTCCACGTCCCAGGAACGCCACACTTGTTCTGGAGTCGTGACGTATCAGAGCCGCGGAGTCATATCTCAAGGGCGGGATTCGTCCCAAGGCAAAACAAACAACTCACAGCCTAATTACTATTTGCTCTTTCGTCCGTATCTCACATGAAATCCGCCAGAGCATAAGACGTTCTTCATTATTTACCTCTTCAGTTTATTCAGAAGCTGAGACGAGTGTAGAGGATGAATGAGATATGAATGGGTGGTTACGAATCGTGGAATGAAGAAACAGTACGCTGAACCTGACGCAGCTTACGACAGAAGCCTGCATTTACAGGTAAACCTCGATTTGCGCCGGTTCAATTTGAGCCGATTCAGAATAACGCCGATTTTGAAACCAGCAACTCAGAAAGTGAATTTTTTTTTTAATATTATCTATAACGTTTTACAATGTTTCTCGTACTGATTCTTATACTAAATCGTAATTCTTACATCGCTGATTTTGAATAAAAATTATAAATACAGTCATCTCTGCACTCATTGCGAGATAATCTCCTAGAAATCCGCCAACATTGCGCTACAGTCACGTGAGCATTGGTCACTCTTCACAGTGAGTCATTTGCGTTCAGCCTGATAAGGGAGTAAGGAAAAATGCAAATGTTGATCGCCCTGATGACGGAGGCAGTATGACCTCTGAAACGTTGGTAAACATCGACCAGACTACACAGCGCAACAACCCAGAAGACAGAAATCTTCATACTCATCGCCCTGATGATGGAGTCAGTGTGACCTCTGAAACGTTGGTAAACATCGACCACACTACACAGCGCAACAACCCAGAAGACAGAAATCTTCATACTCTGATGACGGAGGCAGTATGACCTCTGAAACGTTGGTTAACATCGACCAGACTACACAGCGCAACAACCCAGAAGACAGAAATCTTCATAATAAAACTTGTCCTTTCTCCTTGAAGCTGGCAATTTCGTGAGACAATTCCACGCCCTTCTGAAAACTAAATTAAAATGTCTTACAAAAAGTCTCTCTCCATTCTGGATACGATCCCAACCCTCGAGGTTAAGAACAAATTACAGTCGTGATTCGTGATCTTCCCTACGCTAACAGGTCCATCGTAAAACATAAAAGACGAAAAGAATCTCTCGATTTCGGCTTTATTCAGGATCTTGTGAATGACTGAACTTAATTTCGTGTATACTTATCCACGATTCCAAGGCGGGATTATTCCAACGGAAGATCACTTATAGAGCGGTGAGGCGTGAAGATTCCATCCCCCACACACACACAGAGGCACAATGATATAGCAGAATCAGAGGAGAAGCTAGACGGCAAAAATTACGGAAATAACTCTGTTTTGTCGACACGCGGTCATATATCACCGTCTCTCTGGTTCCTTCAAGTTAAATCCTTCTAGATTGCGCTCCGTTCCTCAGGGCACAGACGCACAGCGCCAAGGTTGAGCAGTTCACAAAATACTTCAGTTTTCCTCACACTTTTTTCTGGTAAAATTGATTTTAAAAAGTCTAGCGATTAAGAAGCCGTCTTCTTATTTATGTGGCAGGTTCTTAATGAACATGGAACGAATTCATATCGAAGCTACTTTAATATTATACGCCTAATACCCATTCCATAAGCGTCGTGTAAGTCGCCTTACGCGAACGTGTAAGTTTATTTGGTTCCAGACTCTGATATTACAGGCAGAAGCTGGCAAGGTTATGCTCTTACTTTAAACATGATAGCAGGGTGTTGTATGGCGTATTTCGACACTGATTCCATTTGAATATAAGTCAAGTAAGCTCGTAATATTGCCCACACACGGTGCTTTCATCCCATCATCATATGCTGTCATTTCCATGAACGTAATATAAGGTAACAGAATAACAACATTTGATCGGCTTACGCGAAGCTAACATGCAGGAGGTAATCAATAATAGTTTAACCATTCGAAATCCTATAGAACTGTGAGATATGTTATTGGTATTATAAGTAACCAAGTACGGTTCAATTTTCTTTTACGTTCAATTACACTGTTTACAAGAAGGCAATCCTTATCGTGTACCCATGCAAGTGAATGTACTTTGGATCAGTGAAATAACCTTCAGAACCTTCTTTGTAGGTTATTGACAATTGTCTCTTATTTACTGCAGAAATTATATGGCGCCCTTGCAAAATTTCGAACTACGAATAACATTCCTGCAGGTGTCTGACGACAAATGAAAAACTTGTGACTAACGATGTCCTAGTAACTAAATTATAGTATTTTATTTTTTATATCTCAATTGCGTCATGTTTGTGTTTTATTGATACAATATTTTTATTTTCCGTCTATACACAAACTTAAAATAACGTTGTTTAAAATTATTTAAAATTATAACATTCTCAGTAGACACTGCATCTTGTTACATTTTTTATATATTAATATATAATATATATATATATAATTTTATATATTTATATATTAAAATTGATAGACCTGATGATGATGTAATACACATTGAAACATGTCGTCGATATAAAAAATGTAACAAGATGCAGTGTCTACTGAGAATGTTATAATTTTAAATAATTTTAAACAACATTATTTTAAGTTTGTGTATAGACGGAAAATAAAAATATTGTATAAATTATAGTAACAACACTGACTAATAGTCGGGAATGAAGTTAACTTCTGTAGCCAATGAATCGCTGCCGCGCCGGGCGTCGAAACCATGGCACCTTTGACGGCATTCGTCGGTCTGAAATAGACCGACGAATGTCGTTTCACTGTTTCAAAAGTCTTATCAGTCACAAAGCAAACAAAATCAAGAAATATGGAATGTGAACCGCAGGTGACAAATGAGAAATGCATACAGAACTTTTATCGGAAATCCTTCTAGGATGCGACCCCTTGGATGGATAGCTAATAAAAATTGATCTCGGAGTAATGGAGTGCGGAGAGACTGGATGGCGATGGTGTTCCCTGGTGGCATTCTGTCAGCAGGGTGATGAATTTTCGGGTCCTATAAACGCTGTGATTGTCTGCAAAAAAAAATTGAGTAGCCAAAACGTTTTTAAAAAAAGACTACGTTAACGAACCACGGAGTTCGTCACAAATGACGTAATATAATAAGAGACAAGAAACAAAATTATAAACAAGTTACATACAGGCTTTGAAACTAATTCAGTTCTTCCAAAACAATTTGTGAAACAACGCTGTAAATGCTACAAAATGCAAGTTTCATTTATATTCCGACGTGTAAGCAATCTAAAGCGAAACTGATTCATGTACTTGGTTGGAAGTCATCAAGGAAGGGAGCGGTAGTTTAAAATGCCCTGACATTGATGAATTTGTTGTCAATGAACACGTGTGACGCGGGAGCTTATTACGCAAGTAAAAACGTATTCATTATGTGATCCCTGTGGATCCAATATCATCCACAGACGTCGACTGAAATTTTCCATCACTCCAACCAGTGCTTGTTCAGAAACTTTCTCCACAAGAACTGTGATTTCATCTTTCAACTTCTCAGTCATGTGTGGATTATTCCTGTAGACGTTGCTCTACAGCTGACCCCACAGAAAATTATCACAGGGATTCAAATCCGGTCAGCAAGGTGGCCAGTTCCATCCAAGTACAAATCGTCCAGTATATTAAAAAGAGAGATGATCCTGGCATGGAAATGTTCATTCAGGAAACCAAAATACTGCACTCGCCTATTGTGGTCTTGCCCCGTTCTAAAGGATGAATGTTCTTTCCATGTTTAATCCCATGACGTGACGAGTTGGAACAACGTGGCCTTGAAGGAGTTTGGGGTAGCGTTCAACATCGTCCAAGAAGATAGGTCCGACAATTCCAGCCGATGAAATAGCGAACCACACAGTACATTTTTTTCAGAATGAAAATGCTTCTCCAGAATTGCATGGGGATTCTCACTGCCCCAGACACACGTATTCTGTGAACTGAGCTTCGTCGGAGATCCGCACGTAGTGAGCAAATGTTGGATTACATTCCAAATACTGACAACATGAATCACATATCTTCTCAACATCGGTCAGTGCTCGTTGAATCTAAATTTTAGAGCGAAACAATTTTAAGAACTTTCTCATAATGGTTCAGGTCGACGTTTGTTTTAAACCTAGTTCTTGAGACAGCAGTTTTGCATATTTCCTGGGCCACGCGTAAGCGTTTTGTAACGAAATTTAGAAATTTGGCTGTTGTCACAAATTTAATTTATCCATACTCCACATATTCTGAAGACAATTAAGCTAAATACACACTCGTGTTGAGTTCAAAAACCAACATCGTCACTTAATCGCTGGCACATCCAAACGGAAGTCACCAAAACGACGGCGGGAGACGGAAAACAGGCCGAGATGCTGGGTTTTCATCACCACTCCCACCTGCAGATTTACGCTGAAAACGCAGATATTCCTTTCAACTGTCACAGAAGACGTCGGGAAGTTAGCAGAACCTTCAATTCTAAGTCTACCTTCGTCTGTACCTTAAAAGACTTGAGACTTGACGAATGCATGGACAATCGTAGATTTTTGTCTCGCGGCTCCAGTGCGTACGCATCTCACATTTCCTTCGCGAAACCATTGGCCGTCCACTCTCCCAGAAAGTGAACTCGAGGGTCCGCCTTCATAAACGTAGAACGCAAAATAAAAATCAGTACTTACTTTGACAGCGATGCTTTTCCACTCGTCAAAAAAAGATATAAAAGCCACACTAACGTTTCTTTGACATTTTCAGCATCAATTATTTGAGCCAAGCAACCGAATGGGACAGGTGGTCGCTGAACCGTCATAAAAACATACGTCGGCCTCCCCTGAACGACGCACTCTGCGCGATTACATGGATTCAAACGTCTGCGAGTTAGTCGGCGTCTCTCTGTCTTATTCATTGCCTCATCAATATCTTATCTTCCCTAGTAAAAGGAAACGTGCTTTAAAGCTAATTGCGTACGTCGGATTCACTTCCTCCTGAGCGCGTCGTATTTACAAATCTGGTACGTGACTTTAACGGCGCTCTGTAAGATGGGTGATTAGCAAGTCGTTTAACGACGTAGTATAAACTGCAGTGGTTGTTTATCGACTTCTATTGTGGGAGGACAATCGAGATATTGGACTCAACAGCATTTCGAAAAAAAAGCTGTCTTGGACTGTCCCGCATTTCACTGGTTGGACTGAGAAATACCACGGAAAGCCGCAATGAGAACAGTCTGTCATAGCTCTGTAAAATTATAAATTTCATTTCAATCTTATAAATTAAAAAGGTATTAGATGGGGGGAGATGAGTGGTCGGCGCTTTACTCGAAACGTCGATTCTAAGGGGAATGAGCAGTTTTGAAGACCGAACACAGAAGCTGAAATGGTTTGCACACAATGGTCTGTGAGGATGTGTGGACAGCCTTGAAGAGGATCGGCTACAATCCGTAAATGGACTTTGTTGGGGACAACAAGCAGCCTTTGTATTCCAAGACACAAAAAGCTTCCAACAATTCGTATGTTTTGCGTACAGCTGTAACCTTTCTGACTTCTTCCTGAGATCTGTCCATTCACATCCTCGTCCGGGCACCGTTTTTCTACTGACCATTTCTTCGTGGCTTTCCTCAGCTCCCCTACTCGAATGTCGGGATATTTTTCCTTAAACATAAGGCCAAATCGCTTGTCGATCGTCTTCACGTATAATTTGGGTACGAATTACCTACCGCTGCTCTTACAGCGTCTTAGGGGGTGTTGTTTCGTGCTCGACGTTCTGGCGTAACACAGTGAGGACCCTGAGGAAAGTCACTTTCCGACTCCCGCCTGGAAATGAATGACTAACAGCAAAGTGCTACAAGTTTTCCGTGACACAAGTCAAATGTCGCTCCATAAAAAAACTTCTTCGGTGAGCCGTTTCCAGAAACCACCGTCTCTAAACCAAACAAATGACTCCATGACGCAGTCTGCAATTATTCCACTGAGTTACTTCTCCCTATTGTCCCTGTACGTGGTCGTAAGTGTGAAGCTGGCAAAATTCATACCTTAAAGACGTAAACTCCCTGAGTCTCTGACCAATCTCACTCCCAAGTGAGACTCCCTCGTATTCCAGGTCTATTTCGAAAAGGCAGCTACTTTTCTCGTTGCGCCGTGTAGTCTGGTAGACGTTTACCAACGCTACAGAGGTCCCTGCTGCCTCCATCATCAGGGCAATGCGACTCATCGCTGGCAAATTTCTACTAGACTACACGGCGCTACAAGCCAGAGGGCAGAAACTGAAATTATCTTGGCTTTCCTCCTGCTCACGAACTCAACACTACCCTTCCGTTAACACCCGCCTCCAACAACAGACGTTAGGTGGTCCAGTCAAGGGTCTGATTCCGCGTGTACTAAGTGACCGGACACATAAGAGAAACACGTCAGGGTGTTCTGAGTGTTCTGCGCTGATGAACAACGCGTGTGACGTAATAACGAACAGAATTTCAAGTACGAAACACAATATTTAAAACTTCAATGAAGCAGGGAACATGAAAGTGCCACAGATGTTTAAAACTAGCAGGTTATCTCAAGAATTACTGCCCCTGAAGTGTCCTGTTCGAGCCTCGATCCGGAAGCCCATTGTTTCAGTAGTTCAACGCTACCAAAGAGAAAGGCAGTTGATACAATGCCATTACGTAATTAAAAAAACAATTTAATTGTAAATTAGAACCCAATGTTCCTTACGATCGCATTTCTGAGCTCACGCAACGTTTTTATTCATGTACGATTTTAATTCCATTCTAGTTTGTATGCTCTGAACTAATTTACTATTTACATTTAAATTAAACATAAAAGCAATGTTTGAATGTCGTAAAAGAATTCAAAGCAATTTTGTTATAAATTAATCCACTGCAATCCATTTAACTTTGTTATTATAATCTATCCGAACCTAATCGAATAGGATGCATTAAAACGTATATGAAGCCAGCCTACGTGTTCACAGCCTACGTGTTTTGTTTTTAAAACTAATTTCCACAGCCAGTTCGATTCTGTAATTAGGTAAACACGAAAAACTACAATAGGCGTGACGTTGCAGAAAATTTAGATAAAATCGATGCACTGAAAGCAGTCTAATCGGACGTACATGTTGGGATGTCGTGTAGGGAGTACATTACGCTGGCACAAATTCAGTCATGCAAATTAAATACTACAAGTTAAAAAATGTCTTACCTTTGCACTAAATGTTTAACAAATTAATTAATTAATTAATTAAAACCGTCAAATACAGTATGTCATAATCAATATCGAAACAGTTTTATATTCAGATATTTGTCTGTTACCCATTAAATTTCAGCTCTGTTGAGCAAACCTCAAAAGCGTTTCATTTTGATTACCTTAGGAAACGTAAAATCCTGTGCTGGGAGCAGTTACGCGCTGTTTAACTGTTTGTTATTAAAAGTTCGGAGTATCAAATCAACAGAAAGTATCTTTCAACGATAAACTAACATACATAAAATCACGTGCGCTGAATTTGTGAGACATCTAGTGGAAAGCAAATGAGACGTGGAACAGCTCGCTGAACCAACACAATCCCTTTTTTAAAAAAAAAATCGAAAGAAGAAGGCGATGAAATTATGAAGAGAAGCAGAGGAAACGCGAGGTCTGATCGCGTTATAATAATTCATCTCGTGTACCAGGGATCCTACTTAACCGGGCGATAAACTTTGGCACACTCCTTTCTCTTTTATTTGGCGACCAACGCAGATAATCGACGTTTCCCACAGATCCACGCAGCTGATACTCAAATTCTACGCTCCGTTCTTATCAAAGGATCTCTCGCTGCGTGTACCGTTTCAATCCAAGTTTCCTTTATCATGCATCGTCTCTTACTCAATTCCAGAAGCGGGCGTTGTCTTAGCGCGTTATTCTTCAAAGAATCAGTCACTGTGGCCTCAAGACACTTCATGAGTCAATGTCACGCCTTAAGAATTAATTCGACGGGGATCAACATTTCTCGAGCCTCTGATCGACTACTGCAATCGAGGTCTTTCGTCTTTAACCTCACTCCCCGCAGGCAAATGGCGAGATGGAGCTTGAAGTTAGGCTACGACGACTTCTGTCATTACGTTTTCAATTCATCCATTATTCATTAATCATCCTACAGTTCGACGCCTTCATATTCTGAGTTGCATACGTCGTATTTAAATAATTAAGCAAACATGCAAATTAACATATAAACAAAATGAGGTGAAATCGCCTCACACAGCATGATCCCAAAAGTGAGCAGACGCTGAAATTGGTTAAATTACTCTAACCACTGCTTTACCATGCCCAGAGCCGTCCGATGGGCAGGGCGGCCGCCCCGGGCCAAGCTCATCGACGTATGTACGAAACACTTTCTGCACAGCGAGACCTCAAGCGGCCAAGATGTAAATACGTAACAGTCTTTAATAAATACACAGTTTGTCCCTAGCAAAATTAAACTTACAGGTTACCTGCTTCCTTGTTAATCCTCCTTGCACTTACCTATTTATATCTTGTGCACCTAAAAATCCTACTTTTTACCTCAGACCCCAAAACCCCACTGGAGACGTTTGTGAATAGGTTCAGTGGCTTTCAAAATGGGCACATGCAATAGTGGTATTACGGGGGTGTTGCATTGTGGCATACTCTGAAGATGGAGCCAGCATGTTTCTCCGAAGCGTTGGTGTCTACCTACTAGTTCACAGTCCGTTACAACCCAAAATATCAACATTAATCTAGACAGACATCACCATTATACGTTCACTTTACGAACTAAGTATGAAGAAATCACAGGGAATGGAAGTTTCAATTTCACACTCTTTTCGGCACATTGAATCCCATTTGAGAAAGCAACCTTCCCCCCACCAAAGCTCGATGTATTTGAGTTTATACAACGCCCCTACAAGTCCACTCTTGTACCTGGTGATTGTGCGGTAAATCATCAAAATTGTCTGCACATTTCTTGAACATCTTCTTGGAATATCTTGAGAGCAATATCTGTTGAAATCTTAGGATCACTGGAGTCATTTGGCGGGTTATTCTTACAAAGGTTAAACAATAGTTTCAAATAATTCCTATTTCTGTTCTACAATGCCACTTTATCCGCTAATTAGTACTCTCTTCCTATGTATATTGTTCCCAGAGCCTCTTGTAGATCGCTCAGATTCCTATTGTCCGTAAGCCAAACTGCTCGCGAGTATACCAACGCCGTCATCTTCCATAATGAAATTAATCCGGCCGACATCATTATGGTCAGAAGCAAATGTCGATAAAACGTCGAGGGCATTAGAGCCTTGCTTATGAAGCGTTTCTTAATGACCAACGCATTTACTCGTGTGGTAGAATGTCGATTCCTCCTTAAGGCAATGAGCGAGTGACCGCAACACGCGTGGGAAGTTCTCGGGGGCGCATTAGAGTTCAGATTGTTACGATAAGAGTCGTTAGCAGAAAAATCTGCAGGCCTATCGTATGTTAATGCGTACAGTCACAAAATCAGATTACAGCAAGTTGGCTAATGGACTGGCGTAGTCCTACGGATGAATCTCAGTGCAGTATTACATTTTGTAGATGTTGAACTGCCTTAAAATTGCACAATTTTTTTAGGTTTTATTAGGGTCTCACACGAAGGATTACATTTTAGTCAATTTGTTAATAGACGCAACATAATCCGAGCTACTGTCTGACAGCGTCGACAGATAATCCGTAACTCAAAGCTATAAAATTAATCGGCAAAGCATCCGAAGGATATAAACTCGTACATTGGTAAGAGCAACTAGGCAAGTGATGGACCCTGAAAAAGAATCTCAACATCTGCGCAATCATCGTAAAAGTACCCCTTGTAACAAACACGATCAGCACACGCCGTCTCTGACTGTCTGTAGGGGCCCAGTACCGTTTTCTTATCCCCGTCACCCAGAGAGACGCAGACTCTGCGTCTGCACGAAGCTAACGTTCCAAACTCTGAAGCCCAACGGCTCGTGAGTTCATTCGAATTAGCTGTTTCATTTATTGCGTACAACTGTGCTTCCTGGCACATATTACAGGGCCGGAGATGCGACTGTTTCGACACGAGCAAAATGGCTTTCTTTTATTGCGGTAAGTTATATGGGACATCTCTCGCTTCCCCGGGGGAAATGTTCTAATAAAGGCAACAAATAATTTCTAAACACGATACAAAGAAAAAAAGGAACGCAAAGGAAACCATTCTGAGTGCCTGTGAGGCTTGTCCGCGGCCCCAATTTGTGTTTAGTCCCATCTTTATTTAAAATAGTTAGCATCTGTGATGTTAAACAGATGCTAACTTTGTTCTATGAAACAGTGAGTTTTAAGTTCTACGGTCACTTAATTTTGACAAGCTAGAACTTGCACTGAATCGATGACACTGTACAGGGATGTGAGGACTAAGATATTAAATTAAGACATACCGAAAATGCATGTTCCGTATAATAAAAGCCCTGTACTATGAAGCCGAGGGTGGATTAATATTGCAAAAGTGAAGTAATAACTTTCTCGCGTCGCCAAGTATTTGTATTCGGTCAAAGTGACACTGAAAGGGACGGACAGAGATTCGTTCTTCTCCCTAAGACGTTCCCACCCCAAAAAGGTCGCCTGACACCCAAAATCTCCCCATCTGTCTCTGTCATCCCCCTCAATTTCATCCCATTGTCTTCCCTTCTTCCTTCCTGTGTGACATTTCTCGTAACCTGTTGTTCCCATCTTGATTTCAGTCTCCCTCGGGTACAGAACCTCCTCGTTTATTCTTGAAATGTATATATACAGGCTTATTCCCTTGTTTATTAATTTCTTTACAAGATGCCTCGTCTTTAAGCTCCAATTCATTTCTCTCCCCTTTGATGTTCTCCTTTTACAGTCCTCCAAATGACCTTTCGGCTGCCCTGAGATGTCTTTAACAACGCTGTATTAAATTTATCTCCTTGTTCATAAGCAGCAATGATTCAACCTTATCTCCGGTTCTTAGGAATCTTTAATTCTTTCTTTCATTTCGCTGGTTAGCCAGTTTTCTTAATTCCTATCTGTGTTTCATATTTTACTCTCGCCAATTTCACTTCTTGCAATAAACGAAATTCTTTCCGCACTCCTGCTCCATCTTCTCGTGCGTCTTAGCCATTAATAACTTCTGTAAATAGCTTTCCCATCCATTTAATACAACTTTCTCTTCTACTCAAGCTCTCTTTGATCATCTGTGATTCCACACCCTTCTTCTCTCTTACTTCTAATCTACGTTTCTCTGCAGATTAGCGCGCCTGCCTTACTACTTCTAAATCATTCGAAAAATGTTTCCTTGGCTCCTTTAAAGGTAAATCTGGTTATGTAACCTACTACATTTTTCTTATTCCACAGCATCACATCTCTGATCGTTCTCTTCGCCCTATCTTTGAGCCAGTTTCTCCTTCCCCTTCTTGGACGCTGCCCCAACGCTCCTACGTCCAATTGTGTGTGCTTAAAACAGCTTCAATTCTTCTCCCAGCGATCAGATTTGTTCTTTGGTATTTTTAATTTCGTCCTATTCTGGAATTCTTCTCTAATTTATCTCTCTCGTAGTTTAAGCACCTTCCTTTCAAATGTCTAAACTACTTTGATACTTTTAAAATCTGTGACCATTAATAAAACTGACATTAAACATAAACCTAACATCCCTTTTAAGAATGTTTAAATTCCGTAGTCTTTGTTACCATTATCAATTAAAACAGTCCATTTCTGTCCAAACAACGTCTGTTTATCTTACGACTACATTCGTTTCCAAATCCCCCAACCTCAATTACGAATCAATTTCTGATACGTACTGAAGTCAGGCAGAAATTATCCTTCGCTGTTTCTCAAGACCCTCACCAAAGCGCTCCGTCGACTCTCCATGTCCTGTTCTCTTCTGCTAACATCACACGTTTACGACTTGTAACCACGTACGTCGATTTCAGTCAAAATCCTATCACACCCGGCTGATGGAGTGAACATTTCGTTAAAATATATCGATCTTCACACAGTTAGAACTGAATATTGTATTACTCTACAATTCATGAAATGCACATATAATATTCTATTAAGTAAGTGTGCCGAAATCATTATTGCTAAGCCACTTCACCATTCCATTAATTCCGAATCCTTCACTTATTTCTCAATTTCTTTTCACTTAAACCGAGTGCCAGCCCGTCAATGGTTATTATTCCATACATCCACTTAATTCCTTCGATCTGAGCAAGTACACGATGCAAAAGTTAAGACCAAAATGAGGTCAAACTTTCAAAAGTTGATGCAGTTTTGGAAAACTTACATGAAAATGTGGGTATCGGTAGGGTTGGGTAAAATATAAGAAATAAACCTACGAATCTAGGCCAGAGTCGGTCTAGGACATTGCGAGCCAAAGGCGGACAAACCATGGTCCAAAGACGTATGGTGAGAAACAGCGTATACATTTGTATGGCTACAAACGCAAGCCAAATTAGTGGACGTTAGGCCAGCAACACTTTCAGGACCAAGAAAAGGAGATATCTTACACTCAGAACGAATGAGCTTGACACAGATACTGCAAAATACAAATTCCTGGGGGCCTGCACAGAGGCACAGACGATTTTAAGCAGGGTTGGCCAACCTGGACGTAACTTAGTAAAGATGAGAATCTGCTTGGAGATTTCCTCAGTACTGTGAGTAGATGGAATAATTACTTTGTCAGCCATCGAATGCACGTGGGATTAACGATATTAAGCAGACCGGAATACACACAGCTGAGCCGATAACTCTTTCGTGGTTGAGATAACTATCGAAAGGCTGAATCGATATAAATCGCATTCGCCAAATTAACGATATATCACTGGTATCAACTACATACACAAGTTGTATCCAGCATTCTCCTGTCAAGGTTAACACCACACGCGAACTAAATTATTGGGGATCATCAGCGTGGATTTCTACGTAATCGATCAACTACTGACCAGATATTCTGCACTCGTCAGATACCAATGAAAAATTTCGAGGTCAAATGCACTGCTCATCAACTATTTACACAGCTCAAGTAAACTTGCGATTCAGATAGGACGACCGCATTATGAAACATAATCGTGGAATTCGGTGTACCAGTGGAATTAGTTATGGTCATTAAAGCTTGTTTAAATGAAAAATATAGTAAGTTCTGTACAGGCAAATGTTTGTCTCGTGCATTTCCTATTCAGAATGGTCTGACAAATGCAGATGCTTTGCCGCCATTGGTTTCCAAATTTATTTTAGAATATGCCATCACGAGGGTCCAAGGGAACAACCAGTGGTAGGTCTTTAATGGGGCACACATCAGCTCCTTGTTTATGCCGATGACGTTAATGTACAGAACGAGCCAAAAGTCGAGGCCCACAGGTTTTACAATCGAATCATCTTTTTTAAGCAAATGCTCAAATTTCTTCAGCTTACTGACATGACAGCTGCTTGTACTCACCGATGCACGCGGACATAGATTTCGGCACACTCAGACTGGCCTTCCGTCGTCAGTTGCAAAGCCGCATTCCACCTGCAACAATTTTTACTTATATTATAATGTGTTACATTCCTTTGGGGCTCAACTTTTGGCCCAACCTGTACTGGGAGAAAAATAATCGTGGCGAACAGAAAAAGAGACCCTCTGTTGTACGCTAGTACCTGAGAAAGTTGGTCCAAAGAGGATCCGCTGTTTGGAGTAACCTACGGTTTAGCTGGGGTGCGGGTAAATTCTAAAAATTTCGGCATTGTCCCATAATTTGACGTAATCTACCTTCAGTCTCAGGTTCACCCACGCCTATCCCGAAAACTGAAATTAGTCAACGCTCATTTCTGGCATCGAGATTCCGTACCAGCCTTCTTGTATTTAAAGCCATAGACCTACCCACTCAAAATTAAAAATGGCCAACATTCCACATTCTATAAACCGACATAACGAAACGCGTCGGGGGGGGGGGGGGGGGGGTGGAGAGAGAGAGTTTTTTGCAATAAAAATAAATTGAAACCGACTATAAAATAATTTCACTAAACAATATTCTATTTTGTGCCTGTCACACAGTTCAATGGCGCAGAAATTTTTAGTACCAACTAAAAAGTTGACAAAATGGCCTTTCGGCAGCAAAACAAAACCCACATCTGCGTGAACAAACTGAATATTATCTCTGCTTTTTTGGTGCAGATGTCATGTTTAATTCTGCATGAGACCAGTAAAATATTTTCGCGTGCGTTCATATAATTCACAGTCTCGCCTTACTACTCGCATGGTGCTCCGTGGGACTTTCGAGGTCCGGAGGGCAAAACCCGGCTGTTACTTGAGCGGGACACGGCCACGTTCAGCGCCATTGTAGAACATTACAAGTGACATAAAAACGAATTAAAAGCTTTTTCTGGTCCTCAAGGTTGCAACGCTGAGTAGCCTTGTAAGTCGCAACCAACGTTTCGGAGAAATTCATTATCACCATGTCAACCCCGAAGATGAACGCGATACCGAAATTGCATATGCTGGTAACCACCAGGAAGTCAGCACGGTCTCATAACCGAGAAAACCACGATCGACATTATCATCGCAATTAAAACCTCAAAAATTATTAACACCACCGGTTTGTTGAGGACTTTAACAGCTTCTTAACGAACACGCCTATCCGCAGATTTGCTTACAACGAAACACCAAGTATTTATGACGAATCAACTCATTTTCAGCGGAAATTCTCATGGATTTCTAACGAGAGTCGTAATGTTCTTTCATGAAATCGCTCAATAAATCGCGGCACAACTTGGAGGTCTGCATCCGTCGGCGCTAGTATTTCAACACAGGAAACTTCAGGCCAGCCTATGACCCAGGAGATCAGCTAAGCGAATCTCGTACTGGAATTCGTAAAAAACTGCTTTGTGATATTTACAGTCCATGCCTCAAAAGCAATTGTACACGCGGTGATTAAACTAGCCATATCACTGGAAATCCCGTTCCAGTGGCCTACAACGTAGTCAACCACGCTGTCAGCTGAACCATGCGTCACTGACAACGAATCCACGCGTACTTTTACGAGACCTGTTAAACAAATCGGAAAACAAGCAGTGGCGTGTCGAATCTGATATTATGACGATGAAGTCACAAGCAGCGACCACTGTAATGCTTCGTTCAAGAAGCAGATGTTTTCCCACTGAAAAACGAGTTGCAGTTTTCATTTTCGTTGCTGTACAGCGGGCCTTAATTTCATTAAAAGTGTTTTCTGTGACGTTTACACTTTTACGACAGATTACAATTTTTCAGACATTTATATAAAATTACAAGACTCTCTACTAATACTAATTTATTCCAGAACATCCGACGACAAATAATAATGCTTGTGACTATGACAAACTCCTGTAAACAAGAACAAGGAGACGTGGTGTATATTCGCGAAATGACGTCGGAATTTTGTTGTTTGAGACGCAAGTCTCGTGTCAGCCGAAACATTTCATTCTTTGCAAGTCCCGGACAACTTCACGAGGGTGGAGAGAGGCACAACCGGGTCTCGCCACGCCGATGTTCTACTCTACAGTTCGTGGTTGAACACTGTACCTGCAGCAATTTGCTAAATGGAGCGAAGAGGAGCGCGGAGCGCGGAAGCACACGACACTGCGAAATCAGACAAATGACACGAACAGCAGAAGTAAACACAGCTCAGTGTGCCCGGAGCCGTCGACTTAATTATCAAACAAATACACCGCCTTCGCTTCAACACGAACACTCATCTCGCCCGCCCCCAGAGGTCCGCTTAATTTAACTTTAAACTTCTCAAGCGCAGATATTTCTTTCTTGCGTTGTTCTGAACATATAAGCTTCCACTTCATTTAATTTCGAAAACTATAATATGACACGCATATTATTTTTGGCTTTGGAAGCATCGAATAGCGAAGACACTCCGGGAGCGTAGATGTAAAAGGGATAATAATATTAAAATGGATCTGAGAAACACGATCTATCGAACGCTTTAGGCAGACTGTTGTGTCGCCTCGCAATAATTTTGAATGACGAGCTTTTGTCACAACGGTGGGGGCACCTTCGATATCACAGCGGCTAAAAAACTATCGGCTCTTCGACATTTTTACTGATATCTGATAGACGGGCGAGATACAATGTACTCTCCTTATATACTAAGCACTGATAATCATTCACAGTATCTTGTCCGCTGCCTATGGATTACATTGGCACAGACTACGTACGTATACTTAGTTCCAACTTCGTCTGTTTCGACTACATTCGGAGCACACCTTTACAGATTTATACATTTTTACGTGTACCAGCAATGTGTTAGCTTGAATGTAAAACGCATTTCCGACTTCATTCTGCTGCTCATTTGTCATACTTTGTTTGCGTTCTCGTTTCCACTTTGCATATAAGAAGGACACTTTTGCTTGTTCCGAGACTCAAACCTGGTCGTCCCATCTCTTCCGCAGTCTTCGAGAACCTCATCTATTTCTGGACTTAAAATAAAATGTCCTCTGGGGAAGGTTAGCACATCTTCCACTCATCTTCCATTCTGTTTCTCCATTTAGCATGTCTGCGTTTCTCAATATCCATTACAACACTGGCGTCTCAAAATCTGGCTAAGAAATGCAGTTTCATGGCTTCCAGTCTGATATCGTCGTTCATTCTCATACACATGTCATGTCCCAGAATTCCTTTAAATAATTTCTCTTATTGCACTGAAACCACTAATTTTGTTTTCTACAAAAAAAAATTCAATTTACAGAAATTGTTTCCGAAATAAATGTTTAACCTGCTTTATTGTGTGGCTGTCCATTACAATGTTTGTTGTTCTGTAGAAGTATCTGGGACAAAAGACTTTTTTTGGAAATAGCTAATAATTTCCCTTTATGAGGTACATATATTTTGATGTACGTCCAGGCTGTAAGGCAATCCTTTGTCTGCAGGATCTGACTGCTTGCGGATTGTCCTCCGTGAGTAAGTACTCTCGCTACTTAGCCTGTCTAGCTGTTGCCACATGTCTGAGTTCCCCACTGGAGTGTGAAATATTCAAAGTATGCCTTTAAGCGGACACAGCACAAAACAGAAAATCTAAAATTAACAGTGAGCCTCTTCCTTAAACTGTTCTCAGATTTCGCCTCTGGCTGATTATAGTAATTAAAGCCCTCAGCCGCTCGCTAACTTCATTTCTCTCAGTCATTGCCTGAAACAGTTCTGGAGCAAACTCCACCGATTTATCCCAAATTACAGTGCGTCGGTAATCGTAAAATGCTGAGGAACGTGTCAGGCCACTGCACATTTTCACGTTTGTGCACAAATTGTCATCCCAATTCATCGAGGCATGACTAATCGGTTTCAATGGCTCCCCACAGCGTGCAGACAGGACCGGCCATATGTTATATTCTCGAAGGCCAAGAAATGGCCTTCACATCATTTCATCAACTGCTCGTTCTTTCACTGACGGACGGTCTCGTAATCCATACACTTACGCCTCTCTCTGGCATCTTGAAAACATTCGCTGATGGATTCTGTTAGCGACTTAATATCAGTGCCTCAAACACGTTTTCTGAGCTACTATGACATACAAGTCCTCGCCCTGGCACCGATGAATTAAGACCCTCGACATCAAAAATATGTCACAGTCTGGAGGTCGCTTCACATGTACGTTCAGTCACATTCACAGTGATCCTACATTTCCATTCCTTTACCTACATAAAATACCACGGCACAGATAAGATGGTCTAGGGTTACGTCAGATAGGTCCTAATATATAGCAACGCAATATTACAATGTTTCACAAAGGAATTGGCTTTTAATACAGCGAATTCAAGAGCCCGTGGTTTTATAGCTGATTTTCCCCATAAATAAGAATCATGGATATGAAGTTAAAGATAAAATTACAGATATCTTCGTGGATGGCCGTCGTATCGCGGTACAGCCTGCGAACCAGTTACATTTTAACCGATATGGTAGAATATAAATCACAGTAAATGAGTTTCTCATGAACATGTGCCGCACGGAATGCGCGCTGTCTCTCTCCAGTTCCATTGTTCGCATTTGTATCTCTCCTCCAGGCATTCCGGAATATGAGCCTCGCTGCCACCAGAGAGGAGGACTCTTCGAATTCTGAAGCTGCCGCTGCCGCGCTTGTCAATTAAAATAATGAATTTACTAGCAGAAAGCACACACTCGGCAGTCGCCACTTCCACCGGCTAACAATAATGTCGTATCATCACACGGGCCGTTATCTGCCCGGATGAAACAAAAAGTTGCCTCCCGCACTAGTCGCGTGGTATTATTTTTGTTTCGGATAAAACGCTAATGCGCTACGTCGCTGTGAATAAAAAAAGGCGTCCCGTGCTCTGCCCTGGCGAGGGCTTCCCTTCCCGGGAAATGGTTTATTAACAAAAGACGCAGACGAACAACACGTGTTTTACGGTATAGTTCATGAGAAGTAAATATGATGGACGGGAAAATGTGTGTGTTCGGTTTGATGAAATTGTGGCCGATGTTGTGAGAAACTTCGCTGGCGGATCAGACCACAAAAATTTGAAGCGCAGAAAATATCTGCACACTTTGGCAACTGCGTGTATTTAACGGCGTGAAACGGATATAAATATTTAATTGGAAGGAATTTAGGGTTTGAAATTTTCAAGGGGATGATGACTGGGTTGATGAGCCGTGTAGTCTGGCAGAAGGTTACTGACGTTCCAGAGCCCTTGCTGACTCAATCATTAGGGCGATCGCTTCAACCCAGAATACAGCCATCTTCGTCAAAGCAGAAACCGTTTCTCCACACGACACTCGAATCTTCTACCTCGCGAATACCAAACCTCGAGCGCTAACTTGCCAGCACAGCGAACGTAAGAGGATTATTATTATTATTATTATCCCATCTATTCACCACTTTATGGGGCATGTATTTCCATGTACCCGAGACAGACTTTGTCCCTAAGGTACATAGGACAGCAGCTATTTCCGGGATCCATATTGTTTTTAGTAAGTGCCACATGTATTACATAATTTTATTTTATGACAGCGTCTTTCGAATGGTATATGAAGTTCCCAAAATGGCGGTCTTCTGCAGTTCCCTGATGTCGTGTTCGCCCGGAATGTTGGCCAAATATTTTCTGAGTGACCTGGAGACACTTCCAGTTGCTCCTCTAATTATTGGGATTACTTTTGAGTGCACTTTCCACATTGTCTGTATTTCTATGAGAAGGTCCTTCTATTTCAAGATCTTCTCTGCTTTCTTCTTAATCACATTTCTGTCAGTCGGTATTGCTATGTCAATTAAGAGGCAAGTTATTATTATTATTATTATTAATAATAATAATAATAATAAACACAAAAAAATTTCTCCTTACACTATCTACGCATATATAATTCGTCTACCAACTTCGCTACAAATATTCCCGTCTTTAAGGTCCTCTCTCTCAAAGAACCTACTTAGAACTACGCTGATCTCTTGGCAGTTTTCCTCAGATTCCCATATTTCTGCTCCGTATTGAGTCTTCATGCACCGTACCCTCTCACGTACGTTTCTCAAGACTTCGACTTCATGTCGTGTGTGTTTTCTGAACAGTGGCCTACAGACTGAATTCGCTTCATTTGCAACTCTACTGACGACGAAGCCATCTGAAGATTCCCGATGGAGCTTTCCAAACGTAACGAACCCTGTGCAAATCCATCGACAAGAAAAAACAAGCAAATCCCGTGGCTTGCTGAATAAATCTTCATTTAATACCAACCAATGGATTCCATACTAATGGTAAATGAGCTGAGAGCGCCGCAGGGCAACCTCTGTTATGACCCAACGAGTACAGCAAGTCTCAGTAAATCCGTTAATCTAAGGGATGATTAAAATTCATGTGGGCTGAGGAAGAGATCAAGGAATGGGGATAAGAAGAGCCTACGGTAGTGCTTTATTCCGCATAATATTAATTCTTAATTGATTTAGCAAAGTGAAGATAAGAACTTTCTATAATTGAGCTTCACAACAACCGGGTGTTTCAAAAGTTAAGGCACGCGTGTAAGAAAAAGATTAAGAATTTCATGTAACTGATAGAAAATATTTTTTACTTTTAATAATATTACAAAGTCACGTATCAGAGACTGTGATTTAACAAGGTCTACCAACAAACTATGCAGCGACGTCCTTCTGACAGTGCGCTCAGATTACTCATGAAATTCCCGTCTTTATGGAAACAGAAGTTTTATTACCTTTTACACCCCCCACCCGCATCCTCAGATACATTAAAACAATCGACCCATCTAAGCTTAGGTTTTCCAAGAAAACCTGTGCACGCATTTCTCATCACCCCGTGCGCGCTACATGCCACGCCCATCTGTCTCCTTGATTTCGCATCTCACCTAATTTTATGAAGGTAAAATTTCAGTATGCATCTTTCTCGAACCTTCTGCCATGTCATCTCCTCTTACCTCCAATTATTCACCTCAGCATCCTGTTCTCAATCGCCATAAATCTGTGCATCTTCCCCTAACTTGAAAGACCAATTTTCACACTCACGAACAACACGCACAATTATTTTAATCTTCCCGTTCTTAGAAGAGAATTTACTGAACTCCACGGTAGCAAGTAATCAACGAATTTAATTTACTTTGCGACTGTAATTTTGATTTGTTACCGCTTTCCCAAATGCACGAGGCTTGCTGGATTTCGAAGAATTTACAATCTGTCTATTTATTACGATTCTGACTTGTTTCTGTGTGAACGTAAACTTGGTCTTCGTGGCATTCACTTTACGAAAACTTCTCTACCTATAGTCATACACCGTCTAACGTTTGCTTCATGACTATTCATATCTGCATTCCGTAAATTAACATCGTCATAATAGGCCACAAGAGGGAAATCGATCACTCGAAAATATCGAAGGCACGGCGAGTTAGTTTCACCATCCTAAGCTAACATTATGAAACTGAGTCGCGCGGGGCTGGGGGGGGGGGAGGGGGGGAGAGAGAGAGAACTTGTTAGTGCCCCGTTGTCCTAGACCTGGACCCACATCTCATACAAGAGTCACTTGCTTCGAAAACAACAACTTCGAGACAAAGACAAATATGTGTCGATATGATTTGATATTCCACTGGCGGTGGTAAAAATGTCGACGTTGGTTTTATGGGTTTCAACGCCTGTAGGTACACAGCACTTCGGAGGAACATGAAGATGCAGGCAGAGTGTTTCCCTAAAACTTTATTTGCCCACAAACAGCATTCGACGACACGAGCCATAAGATATGTATAGACAACTGATCCACTAACGTACGTAGATAACACACGTCTTTCTAGTAGCGAACGCTGGTTTAGAATAAGCAATCTGCAAGATCCAAGAACACAAAAAGAGAACAGAACTGAATAATCGTCTTATCTACACTGATAGTGTTCTTTTATGGAGTTAAATATACACTAAGGGAAATACAGTAGCAAAATTAGTCGTAAGAACATAATATGGTTCAGACGTACATTAAGAGGAATCAATTAGTTCGATCACACATAGCGTCACTAGTAAGCAGAACAATGATATAAAATTCGGCAAAGTTTAAGGATGTTGACAGGACAGGACACAATCAAAATCACATTGACGAAGAGCCTTGTTAATTCGGAAAGGGCCTGCCTTCCTGGCACTGTTCGGTTCAGAATACTCTGTCTTCCGATCTGCTACTTAAATCACAAAGACTATAATTTCATCTGTCGTTTAGGGGCGATGAATCTCCGTCCCCCACACGAGGAAAGAACACAAGTTGGCAGTGTTTCAGAAGAATGTAATGAGACGTACAGTTGGACACAAGAGGCTCGAAGTGACAGGATATATTATAGGACGATGAAGTCAAGAAAAGTTATAATGGCTGGATCCATTCTAGAAAGCTAGCAGTTTTAGACTGGAACGTTTCCTGTGTACGGATCCCAGAAGTCTATGACCGGTCCACAAGAATTCTCTCGAGAAAGGTGTGCAGACTCGAAAGACTTCCTCCTGTAAGGCAAAACCCTCTCTCTCTCTTGTTCACGTCGCTGATTAATGCGTTGTTAAGACTCTCTCATATGTCACAAGCACAATTTTCCTCATAATTTCTAATTCAATTACACTTACAGTAGCCTATTTCTTGGAGAGTAAACTTTTAAGCCTTCTCATTATAAAAATTTTCAAGTCCCCTGTCAGTTATTTCGTACAAGAGTCTAAATTTCACACCCTTATATATCGACCCGTACAATTATTTCAATATCATTCATATCCATATGGTTTATTACAATTTATAACATAAAAATGAACATTTACATTTCACATAATTTCACTTGTCAATGCACAAAAGTTTAAGCAGTCGTCTCTGCATACGCCTACAATATTATAAAACAATTTTTCGTTTGTACTGTTTGTTCCAATTATATGTTGAGTACTGTTAAGAATTACACAGTCAGGCAAATTAATTTAGCACGAATTATGAAAGTTATTGCAAACCAAAGTTTCTAAAATTCCTGTATTTAAAAATTAAAAATTTTCAATCCAATTTTTATTTCAGGAAAACAGCGTGCACAAACTAGAAAGGTGTACACTGCAGAGTACACACTGGGTCCAGAGGATTCTTGAGGCGTATTCGATGTGTGATATCAAGTAATTCAATGCGGTACGAACTTTTCATTATATGACCACTAACAGATGGCAGACTGAATATTTCGCATGGCCGTTGATAGATGGCACCACAAAGTTAATATAGCCAACGACAGATTGTAAGAAGATAGAATTATTCCAGTATTCTTCTCATCGGCTGAAGGACGCGACAGACCGACAGACGATGGCTAAATAATTGTTCTCATGCTTCATTGCTCGCATACTCCCTGTATTTATTCTGCTTTCCTAATTATTATCCTCAACATCAAACCATCGTCATTTAATCATCATCATCAGTAATCAAGTAATCACAATGATAATTAAATATAAATCACTTAATAACCATCATTATCATTAACTATAATTATGACCAAACACAACCATACGGTGTTTGGGTTTCTGAGGGTTGGATCTCAAGAACAACTTCGATTTTCGGGGACAGATCTCGCAGGATTTTGAAGGTTTTTCAATGTTTCGATAACACCGCAGTTGCAATCTTCAGGGTGAATATCTTCGGGACGATTCGGAAGCCCTTAAATGGATTAGGGAGTGTGGTGTTTAATGGGTGTTTGAGGCGTGATTGGACGAAAAGTGGAGTGGCCGTCATCCAATATGGGGCGAGAATATGGTTGAGGAAGATAAGCCATTAGAGGATTTCAGCGGATGTGTGGTTAGGAAAGAGGGCGCTGCTGAAACGTTAGAAAACCTTGTATTTTCCTCAAAAAATTTTTTAGAAGCTCGTTTCAAGGACTTAGGTCTTTCTGAAGTTCATGCCAGTAATTTATAAGTGCGCGGCAGCGCTGCTTTGCACTTCTCACTACTCTTTGGAAACACCCATTAGTACGCAGGGGCCAGAAGGACGCTTTTCATTAGTAGGCAAAATGCAAGTTCCGTACTCGTCGGGAATTTAATGTGGGACAAAGTGAAACTGCAAAAGAAGAGAGTACAGGAAGAACCAAACAACACAAAGACGAAAGAAAGGAACGAGATTCATAAACAGGCGATGTTTGTAGCACGGAGTGTATGGAGCACAGATGCAGAAAGCCATCATTGACCACGTGTCTGTTGTCACAGAACGGTCAATAACATGCAGACAGTAGGATGATCTGATAATGTTCCCCACTACCCGGTGATTTGAACCCATCATCACAGAATCCAGTGCCCACCCTATCTTACTGAAGACGTATGTCATTCGCGCGATCACGTATTCATGGATTCGAATAAATAACATAAGCGAGGTACGTTTCACAGATAAAACGGCAAATTCCAGAAATCCTTCCGTCCATAAAATGCGTTTGAGATAGCATATACAATTCAATAAAAGACTGTCGCTCTTAACCCTTTGAAGCCGAAGATCGTCTAAATATTATTTATGAATTCAGTCCGTACCGCGAAGAAAACACTACACCTCACCATTACGAAAATCAGCTGGTTAACCCTTGAAGAAAACACTTCACTTAACCATTAGAAGTCGAATCAGGCGGTGCCACATAAGATTTAACAAAAGAACATCCCGGTCAAAGCCTTAATAATAAATTCAAAACCCGGTTACAAATGTTAGGCCGATAGAACACACATTCGTACAACTGAAAACTCGTGCTTTTCCCAAAGTGTCTACATTTTCAGACATATTAAATGCGATTGGAAAGTCTGGCTGAAAGTGGTTACTTCGGTGGCACAAACGTGGTTTTTAAATGGAGTGGAATACATGGGAAACGGTGGAGCCCATAATGGGCTGAACTGGCTTATGGGAGGTCGATTACAGTGGAACACTTCTTCTAGTCATGTGACTCCATGACAACAACACTCCAACTGTTTAAAAGTTATACAACAGTGGCGAATCCTGGTCTAGAAGTCAGGTTACTAAATATTATTAAATCCCCCCCCCACAACGCCAAGGCATTTTGATAATTGTCCACGAAGCATCCTGTAGCCAGCCAGCAACTCTGACGGTCAATCGACTTGACGGAGTGCGAATCATTCGACAGGCACATTAATTGGGCAGTAGCCAAGGTATTTTGCAAAGAGGCGTCTAAATCTTTAGCGAAATTAACCGAATGGTTTTCGAAAGCACGTCATTTCGCAAGAGGCTACACCTTGAGCTGAAAAAACTCTACTTCACATTCTTCAAGTGTGATTCTTGACAAAGAACACAGGAAAAATCATCCACACAGAGTGTTCTGGTCGGAAGGAGCACTCCTGCACCTTCGAGCCACAGAAGAAACAGATTGTCGTAGTTCAACATTGTGGACATCAGAACCTCGAGTGAGGTGCGACATACTGAACAACTTTCAATGACGGGAGTGGCCGATGTCACGAGTCATACTGAAAATCAGGGACAGAATTTGAATACTCCAGTGTTGCCAAACGTTTACTGAACACGTTTTTTTTTTTTTAAATTAGATGATGATTAGGAGAGCGCACGTGGAATATCAACGTACGCAGTTGTACATGCGCAGAAATGATTGTTGCGACACTCAGACGCAGTCCACCATGGACGACAGTCAAGACGAATTACCTTGAAATCATCCCTTTCCCTTTTCCTGAGACCAGGCCATTATTTGCAAGCCCTTGGGGAGCAGGCAGTGCGGTTATGGTAAAGTGTTCTAGTGTTAGCAGTTTACCATTGGCTACACACATCAATTACAACGCATCTTTCAAGAATTCTTCATCTGCCCAAGTATCTCGACGCTGCACAATCAGAACTGTTGATAAAACGCATAGCTACATCGCGGGGTTGCGGGGCACGCTGTAACCTCTGTTATTCCAACACTCTCTGCGCAATCCTATGCCTTCCTCCGCGTCTTCACTGGAGATAACAGAGTGTGAAACTTCGAAATTAATTTATTTCAGTCTCTACGGCAGTTCCAGGAATAGAGATGCATCCCCCGCCCGCGTTACGAGCTCACGCCGTTAAACAAGGTCACTCAGGTATTCTACGTGGACCGCGCTCAACAGAGACCAGGAGTACGGTAATCAGTTGAGCGGGTACTCAGGAACTTTGAGCAGTTTTCTGGGACACTTCAGCTGTTGGCTCCGGACACGGATCGAGAGACTGAACCCGCTGGAATAAATATCCCGGATTTGGACAAAGGTAGTCTCATATTTTCCCCCGCTTACTATGTACTTTAAACACTAAAAAAAATAAACATAAGTACAATTTTACGTGTTGATTTGTGCGGACATGAAACGTGGTCTCTCATTCTAACTGAGGAGAACAGACAATGTTTTAGAACAAGGTGCCGAGGAGAAAACTTGTAACCAAGAGACGAAAAATGATACTGGATTATTGAAAAGATCAGTTCAACTGCACAGGTAGAATAGAAATGAAATGATGACGAAGGACTCGGTAGTTCCCTACTATGAGAAAATCGCAGGAAGTGCCTGGAGGGACTGAAGAATACCACGGGAACCTTACGATGATAGCCGATGTCCGGGACCTCCTGAAAGTGTAGCGAGAGCGTTCGGTACAACGAGAGATATGAACAGAGGAAATTCGAAATTCGCACTGCTATGATCATTAAATCATTAACACTAGATAGGCGGGGTTTGTAGCATGGACTGCGGAGATGGGGAATGCACACAAAATTCTGGTGACACACGTACAAACCCTCGGTAACCGTACGAATGGAGTACCTTGACTAGCCGAGTACATACCACATGGTCAACAAAGTGTGTTCCACGCAGTCACTGAAAAAGCAAGCATCTATTGATCTACGGTTATGCAATTTGATCGTGAAGATAAAATCCTTGGACTCAGCTGCGTCCCTTAACTGTTGCGGTGTGGACTGTGAGACAGTCTGCAACTTCCAGCTTGTCGCCAATCCCTTACCCTTCACGAACAGAGCCATCGTTCTGCTTGCATTTCAGTCGAGTGTCCGAGTTTAATTAATTAGTAATGTGACCTCAGGAAAGCTTGTTGTTCGTGATGTATTCGGAAAGGAAGCCTTTGAGCGGTATGATAGACCGCACAATACCATATTTATGTTATGTTCAGTTCCAGTTGTCTGTTCTCATTTCCATGCTACTCAGTTTCAGTGACCTGGATCGGTTTCAATATTTTGCTAACTCCGCAATGAAACAGACATGTCTGTACAAGGGATGCCGTCTTACCCCACATAACACCAAAACCAGTGGATCTTTCAGAGCGTCCTCTTAAGGACCAGGATCGTGTAGGTTATAGCGTCGCGACGTCGACTACGAACTGCAAAAGACGCCAATAGAAGCCTTGGAACACAATACGACCGATGCTTACAAACCGACGCCGAGCGTCGCGACCCCAAAAGATGTCATATTTAGCGAACGTGCGCCTTGGCACAAAATTGGACACACACTCCAAACGTCGCAGAGCCGGGGATGGTTAACATACCTAACCTAACCTCAAATTATTTTACATCACCTAACCTAACCCAACCTAATGCCACGATCGCCCTGATCGCCGAGGTGGCTCGTCGCAGTAGCATTGCGAACACTCTGTACTATTTAATAATTCTCTCCGTACCTCAAAGAAAACAACACTTCACTGTTACGAGGAACTGTGTGTTAACGCTGTTTAAGGAAATAATCGCTATTTGCACTGCAAATTAAACGAATCATGAACCTCTGGAAACACTGGGATTTTGAACAAGGTGGGTCAGATTTTACCACTGGCCTGTAAAGGATTAACTTTGTAGGAAACACGTCTCTTTATCACCTGATATCTACTCACCAGGTCAACACTCTCCCTAATATAGGAACCCGAAGATGTATAAAGCAGTCGCCAAAGTGTCACATGCATGTCCCTGGGCGGGGTTCAAACCCAGTATGAGGCTGCTTAAGCCCATGCAAGCTCCAGTAATTTCACTTCGCCGAATTATCACACGAACTGCTGCTGCAACTACAAAGTGATAGCAAAGCAGCGATCAGCAAAGTCTTCTCTCCCCATCACCAGAGTAATGAGAGACGCGACTGACAAAGCCGATGCATCGCGTACCATAATTAGATCTACAGCACGGCCCACTTCCACGGCAGTGATGTCCTGTCATTTTACTTCCCTACAAAGCCGACGAAACAACCTGGTGTTAGGAACACATCTTCTGAGACTGATTACAGACGCCACGGTTAATTACAATGCAACAAATAAACAACGTTTCAAGCGGGCGGATCATGAGCCAATTAACAGCAGAATTTCAACTAGAAAGGTTATTTAACGTGTAATAAATGACAGAATAAAAGCCTGCAGCGACTTGGAGGCGATCTGGAAGGAAAATATCAGCAGCCTATCACAACAACAGAGGTTCGAACCTGGTACTTCCCGAATTCGTTGAGCAGTGTTAACCATTCGACTGGACGTTTGGTCTAAACTAACCGAGTCTGCCTCTGGACTCAAAACGGAGCCAGTTACATCCAAATACCGTCCTCATAACCTAACCTACGTGCTTCCTTCTTGCAAGGAACGCCAGGTACAATTCTATGAACGGGATCTTACAAATCTGCAAAAATTTTAACACGATTATGCAGCTACACATAATTATGACTCTCTCGATCAAATAACTTATAACTGGATTTGTAATGACTGTGCCCATATTTCGCAATGACGTTTATCAAAATGGACTCGAAAAGGTGCACATTTAAGCCTTTTGAAACCCTGGAATGAAATTTCCCGTGAGACATCACACTCTCAAATGCCCACAGTCGGAAATTCCCGGTGCTATTAAGGATTCACCATTCATTCTTTAAGTTTGTGCCATTGGAAGGTGGATGGCTCTCACACAGCAAGCAACACGTGAAAATATCTCACTGACCAACGAATATTCGAAATAATTAAATCTTTTGTAAGCGGCACAGCTCTCTGGACAGTGATAAATTTCCAGTCGGGCCTGAATGAATGTTAATGCACTTCGTATCTGCTAGTGTAGTCTTGAAAATGATTAAATCCAAACCTTTGCCTTACAAATCAAAGAGAAAGGAAGCTGAGACGCTTTCATTTTCAGTTGTGTTATTATCGTACGCCGTTCATGACGAGCGCACTTTCTCGTGCACACATTCAGGGGTGACCCAGTTAATTTTCATTTGCAGAACATAAAGTTTAATCGAGTCGCATTACAAAAGCATCACAGTTACATAAATGAAGACTGAAGTCATCCCACAGTTTTCAATTCTGACTTTTATCGCTCGAAATGGAATCTCGGAAGTGCCTTTGTAACTTCAGAAGCCATTTTGGAATATCTCGACATGCAAATGCAAACAATTAATATCCATTAAATCTTCGTTGGTAATAATCACAGCTGAACGCCGAAAGCCTCGTTCAAAAAGTTCATTATTCGCCAATTTAGACGGCAAAATAATGATTTCTGTGTGTGTACAGGCCTAGCTAAACACGTTTGCAGCATAGAAGCAGGACAGGACTAACGTAGATCTTAGGAGTTTAAACCAAAGCTGCACAGTGAAATGCGTCGGGCTTCGGCCACTCGATAAGTTCGGATCGTGGGTTCGAATTCCACTCGGTGTATATACGTGTTTCTCTGCGCTCTGCTGTCCTCTTTAGGTAGAGGTCCTAGCAGAGTCCTGATTCTCCCTCAAGGACATGTGCCAAAAGTCCAAAAAATGTTAAGAAATCTCACAAAAATTCACGAGAATGGCCAAGTTTCGTAGTCAGTAGCGTCTATACAGCAACAGTACGAGTTATATTTTATTGAATTAGTTCAGCGATTAGTTAATCGAGCTGGTTATCATTACGTTACTGACTTAATTATTGAGTAGTTAAATCAGGAACATTGGAAGTCAGTTCTACATGTCTGTGCACTTATTTGCATTCTTCGTGATGCTGACGTGTGGTTCTAGAAATTAATTAAGATGTCGGAACTGACATAAACACCATAAGCATACAAAAATGTGTAACGTTTAAATGTAAATACGACGCAGTTTAGTTCTAATCACTCTTAATTGTGCCTTGACGTAGTTACAATCTGTTGGCATTCTGAGAAAATATTTGCTGTGAGAACTCGTTTCAAAAAAAATGAACTTATTATTTGCTTGGCAGGACTTGGAAAAGTCTCCGAAAACACAAACCTGCAATTTCTTTGAAACTCGACACAAACCTTGCGATTGCAGAACGCTCTCATGGACTCCGTTCCCAACATATGATTTATGTATGGGAATTCTGAAAGTGGCTTGCGTGTAGCAGGCGTGCGGGCACTCAGACCACGGAGATCCACTCTCAACACACATTCCTACATTCCTTCACTGATGCAAGGGGAGCGATGATACTGCCCTCCTGTCCCTTGCAAAGGCGACGAAGACCATCTGCTGTCGGCGCAAATCGTATTTCGGGATTAAAGCAGCCAGAAGAGGCTCCGGGAGGGATAGGAAAGGAGCCCAGAGCGATAAGAGCCCCTCCCCGCAACCCTTCGACATCAGTAGCCCTTCTGAATTACACGAATTTGCCGCGAGGTTTCTCATTCACGGAAGGTGTTCACTTCAAAAGGTCAACCGCCGCGCAGATAAAAATTCGCCCGACATTTCTGAGAACACAATTACGCCTTCTAAACCTAAATTGTGCTGAAATTGTAAATAACCACGTGCCGATTCGAACAGACTAAAAATTGTCAAGTCAGATTGAGTACCATCACTCATAACATTTATGGGAGGTACTGCCTTCAACATGCTCTGCCTAACACAACCCGCTACTAAGAATTTCGGCCCCCAAAGAATAATTTCCCGTTCACTAGAAGCGTTCGGCGAACCACTGTTTGGCTCGATGTGAAAAATTTGTCATCGGCGAAGCTTGTCAGCCTCGTTTAGACGCTCCATTGAGCTTGATCCATGATAATTGATTTCAGTTCCTTCTGATGGGGTCTGCGGAGAGAAAAATACCGGCGCTTGTACGGGGCCGTTCTACTCGTACTTCTGACAGCTTATTCCATTCAAAACGAATCCTGTTCTTCGCAAAATGACCAACACGAACATACTTATTCCCTGCAGATGGCTCAAAGCAACATACAAGCACGCCATAATCTTTTAATGAGATAAACTTCATATCCCGTGTTGCGAAAATTCAAAGCAGAGCCCCAGACAGACAATTTCTCATATTTCCAGTTTATCGCTGTAGCCCTGTGCACAGGGAAATCGTGTTTACGGTTCGTTGCGTTATTTTAAAATTTTAATCAGCCGATGCAAATGGTAATTAAAATTCTCTGACATGGACAACGTTTCCGAAGGCACGCATGCTAGTAACTTTTCCGAGTTATACAAATAATTATCGTATAAGGAGCAGTGACGATGCACCTACGACCTCCATTCAAGCCGTTTTCGTCTCAGGACACAAGCCACGATCAGCAACACTTGAACGCCCTGTCCTTTAGGTCGCTTAAGAGCCGCGCTACACTGGACTGCTAAGGGGTCGAAGGAGAGGGGATGCAGCCAGTTAGCACCTACCGCATACTGTACCCGGCTCTAACTAGAAGTCTAATTTTGTTTGTCTATTGGTGAAACGACGCAACACTTCCCGAAACGTTTTGCCCGCTACTTCTGAGATCCAAACTGCGTACATGCAAAGCAGCACAAAGGCACTGGGGAGAGGAAACGCTTTGAATTAGAAGGGTGTACAGGTTACACGTAAATATAGACGGTAAACTGTATCTGGCTGTCAGTTGAATTATTATAAGCAATAGGTGTGTACGCGATGTGCGTAGGGTAAGATTAATTAGGGTTGAAGCAGTGTAGTATTCTGTCGTGATTTAGTTCCTAAAATTAAGAATCTGATATGAAATTCCCTATCCCACCACGAAATGTTGGAACATGAGGCCTCAATTCAACCCACGTTTGCGGCATACTGCAAATATAAATTTAAGATTTGAGGTTTTCATGGTGATGAGTCCGAAGATGGCAGTCTCCTGGGTTACAGCGCCGTGTAGACTGGTAAAAGTTTACCAACGTCCTTGATGCCTTGCTAGCGATGAGTAATCGCCCTGATGATGGAGGCATTAAGGGCCTCTGAAACATTGGTAAACTTCTACCAGACTACACAATGGAATAAACCAGAAAACACGCATCTTCAATTATAAATTTCTCACATCTTTGCATTCAAAGGCACAAAAAATGTGTTATCTAGTTGAGTTTATAAAAAAATCACCGCCAATACCTATCACATATAACTCTGAAATGAACCATCATCACTTATGATCACCGGAACACCGCCTGTGATCCCCAGCCAGTCACCAAGAGGGAAAAGGCTTCGAAGAACCGACGACCCGTCCGTGGTCACACGTATAAAAACTTAATCCGATGAAACAATCTCAGGCCTCAAGAATTTGATAATGTTATCTTCGTTGTTTGCACTAAATTTGTGTTGCTCAATGATGCTGTTCGTTAACTGAGATCTGAGAGGTTCAAAATCCAACGTAGCAACAAGCAAAGGATCTGTCCACAAAGGTCGGAGGAGGACGGTTTTGAAATCTGGAACTCTGAATTATACAAGTCTTAATTCTTCAGCCAACAAGCAACCACCTAGAAACACACTGTGTTGAAGCTAATCCATTAAGAGCACAAACACTACTTGTGCGTCTTGGCGAAATATTTATTCTTCAGACGTAACTGGAGCCATCTACAAACATCAGAGCAATGAAAACGGGAAGACAGACGTGCCTGAGGAATACAACATCGGAGAGCGCAAGTAACAATTTTAAGAGATAGAATCTGGTTGCCTTGTTCTTGCAATTAACAAATATGCAAGACATCGTTATAGAATCAAAAGGTCTACACAACAAATTGGCTAAACATGAAATATTAACAGAAGGACACTTCACAAGCTAAGAACACTAACCACTACGTTTACTGAACAACACCGGAACTACAATTCTACAATAATAATAATAATAATAATAACGAAGACGATGATGGTAGTGATGGTGATGATAATTGATCTGTCAGGATATATTGGACTGAAATATGGCAAAATAAACGAAGGAAATCAGAACGTGGATAGGTTTACTGTCTGATATTATGAGGAAGTACAAAGTGATCAGTAATCGAGACAGGAAGAAACACCTCCCTGATCTCTGAATTAACAAGTAACAAGTGACATCATCAGTGAGTGAAGACAATAATCGGCGTGAATGATGAACTGGAGAAAATGAGGAAGTGGCCGTGGCCTATTTGCGTGTACGGTCTGCAGCGTAAGCGGTGAACTGTGGGACCAGACAGATTTCTAGCCCTCGTTTCCACTACGTTGTAGGGTACATAAGCAAAATATCGTAACAAGTCATTCGAGAGCAACACAAATATTTGATAAAACGCAACGAGCTTAAGTCAGAGTGGCTGTGATATGATGCAACAAACCTGCCCGAAGCCTTTTGAAAATCAAGAAGGAACTTCCATCGGAATTGTGAGTACAGTGCTTGTGCTCTAAGACGGGGTTGCGAGGGGGTTAAAGGTCAAGTGTACCCCGAGGGTTCAAAAGTTACTTGTAGTCTGAGGGGAAATCTGCGCCTTCTTTACGGACAGGCAGCCACAGCCGCCATTGTGTTTATTTAATGAACAGAACAAATAAACAAACTTTTCGGCGCATAAACGATCTTTGAGACACACGAGCCTGAACACTGGTCTCGGTCTTGCCGTGATCACCATCCCTCTACATGCGTCGAGCGCAAAAACGTCTGTTTGGAGTCACGAAAAATGCCACTGTGCGTTCTGCGTGTCAAAATCAACATTTTATTTGTTTCAATGTACGACTTTCGGAGTTCAGCGAATTCCTATGTGGGAAATAGTTTCGGACAGAACTCTGTTATGACCGTGAATAAAACGACGTGTTTCGGTCTCCAGCCGAAAACGACCCGAAATATCTAACCCTCCTCTGTCGTGGTAATTCTCGTCACTCAGGACACCGAGATGAAGATTCGGTGAGTCAGGACATGCGTACCAGTTCCAGCACGGTCGCCAGAGTTTTAATTTTGTCCTGTGGGAATCACGTCAGAATTGTCCCTGACAGTATGGCTCGGTGATGACGTCATCACGTCGTACTCATACGCAGCTACACGGCCGACTCGGGATTCTCTGTTTGTTTTCCCGATTTTTAATCGAAATTTGAATGTTGCTAAAACTCCGAGCGTCACATCTCATAAAAATCCGCTGAGTTTGTTCCGAACTGTTACAGACGGAGTGGCATTTTTTAGAAGGCTCTATTCTGGGTTGTTGCGCTGATGATGGAGGTAATAAGGACCTCTGAAACGTTGGTAAACTTCTACGAGGCCACACGGCGCCAACACCCAGAAGACAGTCTCCTTCATAATGCAATTCATTCTCATTAAAATAACAGTTCTCTAAGAAAGAACCTCTTCGAACATTTTTTCCCCACATGAACCATGGATCAGAGAATAATGAATTAAGTTTCAAACAGTATACTTTATGTTTTGTGATTGCAAAATTCTGAAGCCAGGACACAAACTATTTTCCTCCTTCAAGAACCAAGCACTACAGCGACATAACACTAAAGCTTTAAGCTACCAGGTCAAGTGTACATTTCTTGTTTTCCTGTTGTATTTTATATAATTAATGCAACCCAATTCCATTTCATAATGTAAAAGAATATTCCTCCATTTTGAAAAGAGACTTCAGAAACGTAGACATCAATTCCCCCCCGTACAGTAAAGCAAACGAGATGCAAAAATAATTGTCTTAAAATACAAGGAAGGTTTCTTTTACTTTAAAAAGTATAATATTCTGTTCGGCTTACATACCATGGCAACTAAGCCAGATATTATTATTATTATTATAGGCGAAAAGCGGGATCCAATTACACAGCTTTCAGCATAAATGAGGGAGGCCACGGAATAAGATAATTAACAGAAGGCAATCGGGAAGGGAAGGGTGGGGTAGTGGAGTCATATTTTCATTTGTATTATACGGCGATGAAATGAGAAGCTTATAGAAACATTCCTACTGAATGAGGAGATTTTCGAAGTGGAGAGGCACGTACTGTGAAAATTATGAATAATTCATACCGCGATTTCTCTGTGCCCATTGTAAGTTCAACCGCTCACCATGAGAAAATAAAATGTCGGTGTACGAAGTGACGAGAACAACAGGAACTGATGTGCTTGAATCATAGGGTGATCAACAAACATTTACATGAAATTGCCGTGTAGTACCGTTTCAAAACTTTTGGGAATACACTGTAAACAAAATTTATCATAACCGATTAGATTAGTGTCACTTATGTTTTATAGAATTTTGCAGCGTAATGGATATATTTGGAATATCCGCGGTTCGATGTTGTACTTGGTAATTCTAATACAATTCTTGATTATTAAATCAAAATAGTTCCAGGCAACGTAGTCCCTAAGTAATCCACGTAGCTGATCCATAACCCTTCAATAATTAACTGAAGAAACACATTCGAATCCAGCACAAGAGATGGAATCATGTCTCCGACAATAAATAATCAGGATCACAATTAATTGACCAACGGCGACGGCCGGACACAGACAAAGTCGGTTCGAAGCACGCTAAGGACTTCGGCGTTGGCCCGCGTTCCTGTAAGTGGCGGTATTATCCTTTGTTTCGGCAAACCATTCCTGCGTACGAAACGCACGGACAGAAGTTGGATAGCACCTTCGTACACACTGCAATCGGTGATGTGTGGCTAAAGCCTTGACGTGTTCAGACCACAAGCCGTTACTCTTAGCGAGGGCGGGGTCCACCGTCAGGAAATTTGGACTCTGCGAAAGAATTTGGTTGTATGGATGCCTGCAGGTTCGAACTAGGAATGGTTGAAATCGCATTAGCTGAAGACTTCTGCGACTAACGCAAGGGAAAATTCTCACTCTGTCTGAATGTCTCCATACCTGGACCAAGCGGGCTGTGCCCTTTTCAACTTCTCCCTGCCATTTGATTAATAACATAGGAAATCACTAAATAAAAGCATTATTAGTCACGGAAGTCGAACAGCGTTGAACATAAATTCTGAGACGACGTGGTGCAGCCTCCACTGGCCTCCTGAGCATCAGTCGTCGTCGATTAACCATGGGTGACTTCAGACAGCTCTTGTAAGTTCATCAAATTGCCTTTCAAGTCGCCGACATGAAAGGGTCTTGGACCGAAGGCCAAACACCTATCACCACCACGGAAAAATCCAGTATTCTTAAGAACCTTCCTGACGGGGCCCGCGTATCCCTGATCCCCGTTTTCTCTGTACATCCTCCTCCTTCCGATCAGGGAAAGTCGTCCACGAGCTGTTCTGAAATCCGTCATCAGGTTCACAGCTGAGTATGCCAAACGGACTTGAAGGGAAAAGGAGGGGGGGAGCTTTCGCCTGGTCCAAGAGAACGCTGACGGTGTCTGAGGCAGGGATCTCAATGAACGAGACACCCTGAGACGCGCGAAATGTGTTTTGCCACCAGACGGATCGCTCGACTAAGGAAGGAGAGACGGTGGAGGCACCGACTTCACACAAATTGATAAGCCACTTTCAGACCTTCCTGAAGACAGATTCTCGGAAATCTACAAAAAACGTGTCGTGGGTTGACCGTCGCTATGCATCAGTCCCCAGACTTCGACCCGACGGCTACCCGCGATCTCCAGACAAGGTTTTGAAGAAAATGTGTTGCTTCTGAACATTTTTGAAGGCAGTCCTGGGACCTGATTCTGGAGCCTCGCGAACCGAAGATCACAAGGCAAGTACCAGTGCGTATTAGGGGGTTCGGAAAGGCGGAAGTGCGACAGAATCGTGATTTGTTGCTGTGTAAATTAACAGAAGCCGCTTTATATTTTGATGCATTCCCTTCGAAAGCAACGTTTGAAATGTCAGTATTGTTATCCATTCGACTGTTAGGCGGAAGCACTGACATTTAGCAAATGATGCACACTCCACTGCCGTTTATCACCCCTCGCCCCTCCACAAACCCGGTGGTTCCTGCCATTTGTCTGTCGGCCCAACCATCCACCAACGACAGACCCAGGCTGTAATAATATTACGTTCCCGTAACCAACATCGCGAATTTATAACAGATACTCACACAACCTAGAAATTGCCCCTTTTATGAAGCCCGATGATTCATAACCCCCATAACCAGTACATACCCTGATCCAGATTAATCCAATCCACATCCTTTAAACTCATTTCCCTGATCACCTTTTAATATTATACTCCCACCTGCACCAAGGTCCTCCGAGAGGTGTCTCCTGAGGATTTGCAACCATATTTCTGGTCCGATTTATAGTCTATAGTCAGCGCAGCCGGTCACAGAGTCGAGATTTGAAGGCGGGACCTTTCGAATGCGAAGCATTAATTCTAACCGATCTTCCACGACGTTTGGTTTCCGTACTCCTAAACTGTGTTCATTCTTTATTTTCAATGCTTGTAACCGCAGCGTACTGAATCCTGATCTCGTTTGCATAATATTTAAGAATTCAGTTCGTACCGCAAAGGAAACACCACATTTCACCATTACAAAGATTAACTGTTGAACGAAATAATCGCTGTTTACAGTGACAATCATATGAAAGCCATACATGCCAACGAAGAGTTACTGATTGCAGGTGTAACCGTGGGTTCCAATGGAAGGCAACTCTTCAGGTGCAACACTACAACTGGAATAATAATAGGTTCTCCGTCGCAAGGAACGTTCGCCTCAGTGACAAATACAATGGGGGTGAGTGGATGATGGATGTTGGTTCCTAAATAACGAGCAACAAACCGATCGATTTCAGCCCTTCTCAATGAGCCATTCTGCACGAAGCAGAACCAGGAAACACATAATATATATCCTCTTTTGCTGCCTCATTTGGTGACGTGATTTGCCCGAAGTTTCTATTGGCAACGAGTCTCAAATCACTGCAGAAACCATGGGGAATGCTTCCCCAATACACTGATACGCCTCTCCACGCTCTGTTCCTCCTTCTTGCTGCTTTTCCTCAGGAAGTCGATTGCTTCTCTTGTGTTTATTCTCCTGTTCTTTTATCCTCACAAACTCCCCCCCCCCCCGCCCACTTGTTCGGTACAAGGAATCCTATATTTATTGTCGTTCGATGTAGGAGTTTGATTTCCTCCTTCTCCCAGACCTCTTAAAAGTCTAGCAAACTGCAGTGCGCATTAATCTTCGATAGCGAAGATGCTCGACCTCTCAAACTCCTTCCTTTATGTAATTGACTGTCTGAAACCATTTACTGAAAATATAGCAACCAATCACCGTACACTAGAAGCTTTCTGTTTTATCCGTCGCAAATAATATTATGTTATGATGCCTCTAAATTTAACAGAGACAGGATCTGAAAACGTACGGCAATGAGGAGCGCCTACATGCAATATGGCAGCGTCGTTTCGTTACATTAAACCCATAAATCCTGATGAACACGTGAATCCCTGTACCGGATATACAAACCATGAACGCCGAATCTCGTTTAAATAATAATAATAATAATAATTCAGTCCGTACCGCAAAGTAAACACACTTAATCATTACAGAGATCAACAGCTTAAAGCTGTTTAATAACAGCTGTTTACAGTGACAATCATGAAACTCGACGCACAAAATGTAGAGTGCCTGTTACCATTAAAGCCGTCCCGCTACACGCCATGCAAGCCAATTGGGGGGAGTGGAGGTATAGCTCCTATTTTTTCCTGACCACGGCACTAGATGGGGGGTAAGTGGTCAGCATCACGCCCCGGTACCCATTGTAGAGAAGGCTGTTTGGGACCTGAGCCGGTCTGGACGCAGAGGCTAGAGGAAAAATTTAGTTACCACTGGACTTCAAAAGGTTAATCTCATTCGAGTCTCCAATTTACGTACGGTACTAAGTTATTCTAAAACCTGTAAACATTCGTCGAACTCGGTGTCACGAAAGGGCGAAATAACAGCGATACAGAAGTTGCTCCGTCCACCTGCAAGGTCCAAAATAAAATCAAGTGACGTGTCTTGATATTTAAGTCGTGTTCATCTGCCCCCTAAATTCTGCCGAAATGTGCTCAGTTCGTGACTACTCATGATTTCTCAAACTTAAGGCACGAATTTAGACAATTAATAGATGTAATTTTATCACGCACTAACTGTCAGATCACGACCTGTGAAGCTTTCCTTCGTAATAAAACATTTCAATATTTTTAATATATTCCCAAGCCGAATTTCCGTTGCAAGTCTCCACCTGTTTGCCTGATGCGTGTTCACACTCGCTCATTAGTTTGGCTGGCACTCCAGGACAGCAGTTTGCTGAAATCCCTCCCAACATCCACGTTCCCACTGGGATGTATCGTTGTCTCCAGCAACAAGGGGAAGAACCAGGTTTAGAGAAATCACTGAATGTCTCAGACTTGACATGAAAACACAGGAACGCAGTCTGACAGATTCGCTCCAGTTTTCATATTTCCCTGAAAACTATTAGTAGTTGTGCACGTGGACCGCTCCTAATTGCTGATGAACACTGGTCCTTACGAGGAGCAGATGTCCTTTTCTTACGTCTCACAACCAACAGGCCTGACAATTTGGAACAAAGTTTTGGCTTCTGGTAGACGTGGGTCGTGATTAAAGCTTGAGTATTTTGCCTCTCCAAGGAGAGGCACTGAAAACGTGGAGTTGCGACTTATTTATGAGCTTAAGTTAAGAAGGAAAGAAACAAGAAAGCATCGCTGGCACTACGAGACTTGTAATAAAGGAAATTCCACATTCTCTGAAGAAGTCGCAGACCAATCTCTAAGACACGTTTCTGCAAGAGAAGGAAATTACTGTGTTTATCGTTTACCAGGGAAAACCAAGGACGCATATTCCAGCGCTCAGCATGCTTCATCCCACAGCTGTAATCAGCAAAGAACAGAAAAAACTCAAGATACCATTGAATTCTAGAATTCAAAGAAATGAAGAATGGACACTGTTGATCAAAGGACTAGAAAATATGTTGTGAAGGCGGTTTGGCGCAGAAGGCTAATTCATCCCACATATTTCTGTCCTCAATGCTTCGGCCGTGTACAAAATGGATACAGAGACGAAGATCCATCGAAGGAACTTTATGATTCGTCTTGTATAGGAGCTGTGATAACAATGCATAACATCCAGGCCTCGAAGCTCTCAATCAAAAGATGACAACGAAGAACTTGAAAAACAGTCAATAGCAGAGAAGAAAAGACAACACTAACAGCTTGTAAAGTATAATGCAAAACAAAACAAAAACGAAACTCAGACAAAGTCTTTCCCAACCGGGACCGTAAAATTTTAACAGCGTGTCAAAGTTGTTCTTTTATAAAAACTCAGAAGAGAAAATATTTTATGCATATGGGACCAAAAGGACTTTCTACTTTCCTAAGTGTGTGATTTCTTCAGAGGTCGACTGGAACACTCATATAATTTTAACAGAAACCGTACTATTGAATGTTCCATACGTACAAACAGCTTCATTTTTCCGGGAGTTGCCATCACTGTTTCGAACGCAAGCCTCAGCTCGGTGCACCCATGACAACAGTTCTCATTTCCGCTTTTGGACGCTCCACACGGCCCCATAGAACCTCCCGTGCGTTTTCCTTTCCACACTCCGTGCAATAAAATCAAGAATTTACAAAATTCCAACTCCTAAACCGGAAGTGACATTTGGCATCTTAATCACAACATACGTAATGACCTTGCATTTGTCCGTGTGTGGCTTTTCGAGTCCTCGAATTACTTTCAATTACCTTTACAATGTTATCTACTACGCACATGTCAGTCTGACATGAAGACACATACGAATTGATGTTGATAACTTTTCGAGGAGTGAGACTACGTTTCCGGGCAAAACGGAGGTGAAGACACTTCACTCGGACATCGCATTCGCTGTCATAGAAGAGGACCAGTCTTGGTACGCGAGTCCAGTCCTCATATCCTCATATGGTACTTAACGCAATCACACATTTAAACAATGCAGATGTACGTTATTCAATTGTTGTTTTAAATGGAAATGCATAAGGGAATAAGCAGATTGTGATTATAAAAAAAATGTGTTATTATTCTTTGTTCGTAAAGTATGCATGGTTGGTTCTAAATGTGCAGATAAAAGTCCAAATGATTGATGTCCGGTGATCGAAGTGGCCATCACAGAGGAGCATTGTGGCCCGCCTAACGATTCTGAAACACGGATGGTAAGAGATATGTTACAGCATTGCAATACTGAACGACACGATACAATGAGACAATTTCAGGTGTTGAGGGCAAGTTCGTGTGTCTGTCTTATTTTTAACGGCGTTAGTACGTCAGTTAACTTACACCGAATCCTTGCAACAGTGACCTTGGATATCGTTTTGCCCCTAATTATTTTCTTAGTCAAAATCTCGTCACTGTCCGTGATGTAGGGTAAAAAATGCCCTTGAATGTTATTGCACCGCAAACAAAGGACCTTTCCGATCTCAATGTCTTCGGATCCTGATTTTTAACCTCTCAACATAACTCTTCTCATTGGTTGTTGTCAACAGACCTACATTATGTTCTCTTCGAATAATAAGTCTTCCCGCTGGTTGGTTGTAATTCAGGTTCTTGGCATGGCATGTTAAGTATGTTCATAACCAAGTCCTTTAGGTCCCATAAAAGAAATTTCGTGTTCAGCGCTCAGCACAGAATCACGCTATATTCTTTCTGGCATGCAAGGACGAACACTAACATTTACAGAATTATATTTACTTACACCATGTCACTGAATTAACGTAAACACGTGTCTCACGTCGTTAATTCGTGTACCGAGATATTCCATTCAAGCCCAGCACTCTCGAATTTGAATACTACTTAATTAGCTACAAACGCGTTAATATTGACAGAGATGCGCATAGTCTACGCGCTGCCTCGGATAATAGCAGAAAATTAGGCCCTAAAATCACTTAAGCTGATTCTACGTCAATTTTAGGAGTCCACGAGACATCTGTTTCGCCGTTTCAAAGTCTGCATTGAAATGCGAGGTTGATGCAAATTCGTCCCCACACTAAGCACACGAACACCGACAACTACTTTGTTTTACTTAAAAATTATTGCCTTTATGATTGGCTGTGGGGCAGTACTCATTTTGGCTCTCCGAATTCTTTCGGGGTTTCTCTGTACGAATCGATAACTGGCATACACACACACGCCTATATATAGTACTACATACCTACACGTACACATATGTACAAGTCTGTCGCAGGTAATAACAAATATTTGCGAAAATATTACTTTAACTTTCACACTTGTCGTTTTACAAAGTAATATTTTAACGTGGAAGAACGACATTTTATTAACCGCTATAAACAAAGCACGTCCTACATACTTCTCTACACATTTTCGGCTATTCTCTGAATCTTGTATTGCTCGCGGAAACCGCCACTGAGAACTTCCCGCTATTGCTTAGAAATTCTAACGCCTTGATACCTCTCTCCACGGGACTACAAAATTGTTTACAACTCTGAAGTGTAATTACTTTAGTCGTGAGCTCAAAAATATCAAAAATGAAAAACCAAAGAGAGTAATAAAGTAGAATGACTCATAAAGTCTCTTTTGAAAATATCATAAGATTTATATTGACCTTAAATAAAAACTGCAGCAGGATGGTGTTTGGATTAAAAAGAAAGAACTTTTCAAAATGAAATCTCAGATGGGAGAATCCGTTAAACTGCGAACAGTAACATCAGCCTAAATATTAATGCGAAGGTGTGAAATAATTCAGGGTTCTGTTTGGATTACAAAAAACAAAAACAAACACATTTGATAAACTGCAATCGAAAGGCCAGCCGATGAATTTGCGTCACTGACATCTAATGATGACAATGATTATAAAAGCAGAAGTAAAAGTTAGAGACGATAGATGAATGGAAAGAGAGGTCTATGTCTCTACGCGTGGAAGAAATTAAATTGAAGTGACAAGCAAAGATGAGGCGTGAGGTTCTCACGGACTGTCTCCGTCACCCTGAACGCACTTTGTATCCTAAATTAAGCATCTGGAAAACAAAAATCCAAATTTCAAGGTGACCGTTTTCTAGGTTGTTGCACCATGTCTGGCAGACGCTTACCGACGTTTCAGGACGATGAGCCCTAGGCAGCAAGCAATTCTAAAACGTCGGTAAACTTCTACCACGCTACACAGCGCAAAAACCTAGAACACAGTCATATTCACACTTTAACGGCATAAAAACTTCAAATTTCACTTGGAAAAAAAATATGTTCCGATTTCCTACAAAATTCTACAATTACAAACCGGGGGGGGGGGGGCACAGCTTTGGACATATAAGTCTCAGTGTAATAACTGGAATAGGAAGATTCAGCAAATTGTCTGATTCGGTCACGCCTTGGGTCTGGTACAAATAGATTCGCTGGTAACGTTTATTCTTTGAAATGCACTGACATTTCGGAGGCGTTCTTTACGCCACATCACGGGCGATGACGAGAGCAGTCAATCAAGAGAATAAGAAACGCAACAATTACTTCCAAGGTCATCGTTGCAGTAATGTCATCAGAGGTCACTAATGCAACTATGTCGGCCAAAAACGACCTCGGGTCATCGTGGATGACTAGTGCCTAGAAAAAACAAGACAGACAGGTGCACTTTTTTCACACTAGAAAGCGCGAAGAACACCTAGGAATTTGGTAAAGTGCTCATTATTCTGCTGAGTTATATGTGAAGATAGCAGCAGGGCTGAGTATGAATGACTGTAGAAACATGGCGTTATTTCGTAACAGAGCACTCCAAGGTTAATTAGAAGCAAACCCTAGGACTCCAATGATGCAAATACAACAACAGAGCTATTGTAAAACTAACTTCAGCCCTCTCGGCACTGTTTCCGAAACGAACCCGAATGTATGCACTCAATGTAATTGCTTTGAGCATTCACATTCATTTGACTTAATACCATTTCAAAGGACTGTTCTGCAAACGTGTCAAAATAAATATTAATACATTTGTACATCAGGAAGGCAATGTTCCTTTGCACGTACAACCATAATACATACCAAGTACAGAAACAGCGTTTATCCATAATAAACTGCACAGATGACTGTCGTTATAAGCGCATTCGCTATCCGCGTATACGCATATCCGCTTGTTATTATTTCAATATCATCACGAGCGTCAATATCCTATCCGCGGTCATGGCAGAAGTTGCCGCGCGTGACCACTGAGTTGCGCGCGCACAGTTTCACTGACTCGCCCCGCCATTTTGACTCCGACGACTACAAATAAAGGCCTCTCGTGGTGCCTTGCTAACAAAATCTACGGTCATGTTATACGTTTGCAGTTTTACGCGTTTTCAATGTACGCTGCTATTCATAGGAACGCAACCCCCGCGTATAACGTGAGTCACCGCCACTCTGAAAGGAAGTGAGAGGAAGGAATTGTCTTTATGAGGTCGCATTTAAAGCAGGAGACTGAGGATGGGAAGGAGAAAGACGACCCTGTTTGGTTTAGAAATCGATTCTGGAGAAAATGCCACTCCCCCACAATCAGTTTCAATATAATGTTACGAATGAGGGGAAAATGCAATTTAATTTCTTCTATTAAAAAACTACCAAAATACTTACCTTCAAATAATATATGCACCCTGAAGATGAAGGCAGTATGTCACTCCGAAACATTAGCACAAGGCTACACGGAGCAATAACACACAAGACCAGACAGAATATAACCTCACTCCGCCGTAAAGCCATTAAATCTTACAAGAGATTAAACGATCACAATTAAAAGAGACAGGCGAATTTCTCTAACGCACGAAAGGAAATAAAGTTTGTGAAAGGGAACGAGGAGAAGCAACACGCTCTTCTGTCTCTGTTCAACATTTCAGCCAGAATACACTTCTGTTACCCATGAATCGGAGAGAGACCTTTACACACCTGAGTCACGAATTTCACCTAAATGACACAGCTTTCAGTTCTTACCGCAAATAAAACACAACGCGCCTTCGTTACATTATAAATGGCAGTAGTTCATTACGGTCTACAATTTGTTTAGTTACTGGGCAAGGCTCCTTGTCAACTACAGAGACCTTTAGCGTCGTATAGTAAGACGAAAGGGTGATTATAAGATTTGCCGTGGCCAACTTCATGTTTCTGACTTGGAGTTCGCCAGGAATTACTCAGAGAAGGGCTAGAAATCTCAATCGAGACGCCCGTGGCTCCGACCGATATTCGAACTGTGCACACAGGAGAACTGTTGGACAAACGAGGCTCAAAGCTTTGTCCACTGTCCAATCTTCCAGTCTGTCTCCGTCCGCAGGTGAAAAAGTAGCGAGTTTCTGCTCGGTTCGGCCCGTGAGACAGATCAAATCTCAGTCAGCTGACTTGATTGATCACCTGTCTGTGCCAGGAACTAAGGCGTGAAGGCGCGAAGTATTCCGGGACAGAATAATTTTCGCTACAACTTCCTAAATTAAACGAAAATGCTACCACCATTTCTCCGCGGTAAAGCCGCAAGAACGGAGTTTGTGCGCTGACCCGGAGGAACACACTAACCAGCGCTGGTAGCTATGGACGTCGCGGTTTCAAACACTTCTTGGACAACCCTTCAATAAGTTACGGCGTCTCACCACATCCCATTTCCGTCTGATCTACTCCAAACACTGAAAAGTGGGGTAAAACGAGAAACGTGTAAATTTCCGATTCTATCAGAATGAACAGAATCTCCTTCCTATATACACTTTCTTTGATAAGCATATAGGATAACGCTTTAATTAACTTACTACATGGACCAGAGTCTTCTTTGGTAATCTAACAACAATTTCAGCCAGACAAGATTTTCCCCAACATTTTATGAAACTCCGAGGTCCATTACAGTATTCACAACAGCCCGCCACCGGTCCGTATCCTGAGCCAGATAAATCCAGTCCGTACTATTAAACCATACTTACGTTTAATCTATTTTAATATTATCCCCATATATAGCTCTTCCGCGTGCTACATGCCTCACCCATCTTATCTTCCCTGATTTAATCATCGCAATAACAGCCCCATTTCCTGGGTAGGACGATCTCCTCATTGTGCAATTTTCTCCAGCCTCCAGTCATAAGAAACGAAAGGTGAAATGATAATAGTTTTGTGCTAGGAAGTGCGTTACCCGCCGCTGGACTCCCCTTTTCCCTAACCCCCTTCCTTCGACGTTCTGATCCCTCACTAGCGTCCCTCAACCCCTCCTCCTTTAAGGGATTAAGCGGTGAATCCACATCCTACAAATATACAAGGAAATTATAATCGCAAGCTGAATCAAGATCTCGATTAAAAATCATACGAATCGACGGCTGCAATCCAAACCCGAGACCCTACCTGACATTTCGTCTCCCGCTGGTTCCACGTGGTAAGGAGAAGCCGGGACCCCACCCACCCTCCGAATCTGGAGGCTGCCCGCTCTGCTAGCGACCTGAGAACACGACGTGCAGTAGCGACAACGGATGGACACGCTCAACGCGAATGGTAATACTTTAGTCGTAATACCTCTGGCTGATCATGACGTATCTTCTGACAGAAATTGCACTACAATATTTGCAGTGTAGATACTTCTGGGTGAAAATTCAATTTCTCGTAAAGATGTCTGTCTTCGGAGTTGTTGCCCCGCGTAGTTCCGCATCGCCCAAGACGAATACAGTAACCGACTCCGAATCGTAAATTTCTACCCAACCCACAAGGCAGCCATCTTCAATTGCTTTACCTATAGTCCAATTAAGTAAAGTCATTAACTAATAAGCTTTCCAGGACATTTACTCAGAGACTGGTGTTTTCTGTAGTAAAGAAATCTATCACTGAAGTTCAAAGCACTCTTGCACTTAACGACAACTCTGTCGCAAAGGAATTACTGGTGACGTTGGTGCTTAGACAGCTAGAGGCTGATGGGCGATGATTCAGACGTAAGACGTAGCCAAGACAATGCCGATTGGGGTTTAATCAGCTTCCTGGTTTTACGACGTCTGTGAGTGGCACGTATAAGGCGTTGCCTGGCTGAACGGCTTATTGGTTAACCGGGCAGTGCAGGGCTGTTCCCTACAACAATATCTAAATCCACAATACAATCATCTGGTGGCGTAGCGGGCATGGAGTAAACGTGTCTGTGGGCTTAATCCTTCCGTTCAATAGATGTGATGGTGAGCTTCGAGCTCTGGGAGAAAGCTTACAAAAGCTTCAGGACCAGAGCTTCGCTGTTTCACACAGATCTACAAACGTACTCGTTTCGTAATTCTGCCTTCGAACATAATTCACGTTCAATCGAGCATAATTGAAAATGTTTATCTGGAGCTGCGAATTTCCCACACACAAAATGACTCGTAGCACAGCCTGAGCGAAGCACGCGGTTTCTCTGCTCTCTTTTTCCCCTAATAAACCTCGAATATTCCAAAACTTTTCGGCGTTTGATACAAGGGGTATGCTAATGGATGTCACGTGTTTTTTCCTCTCCACAGAACAATGACACTGGCAGCTGAAGGGAAGATCCTCCGTGTCTCTCCACTCTTTTAAGGTTTTGTTCGTCGTGTTCTTTTTTCCTTCAAGCTTCATACTTTTTATGCTAGTTTACATTCAAACCGTAGCTGGGTTATGGCGACATAAATTGTCCATGTCAATAATTGAAAAGTTGGACGTATGGAGGCGTTGTGCTGTCACGAAAGCCAAGCTGGAGACGGTGTCTCGTTAATCACAAGAACAAGTTGACAGCAAGATAGCGCCACAGCCGCCCTGGGGACTACGCGTCAAAGATTGTGCTTCCTTCCTTCCTTCAGTGCTGTCATCGTAAATATTCAGCAGCTGGCAGGACCAGGCAGTGTTCTCAGCTGATTCGAAGCAGAATGCCAGGCAGCGCTCATAACAGGTTCCGAGTTTAATGCAGTGACTCAGAAAACAAATAAAAAAGAGATGAACTGTGAAATTGTTTATGAACGTGAAAAATAGAATAGGCCTCTTCATGCCGGCCATAAAGCTAAAATATGAGAACAGAAAAGTAATTCTGGAAACAAGTTACGAACCGTATTCTTTCTGATCCCTTCCACATGCACAGACTGATAAGCAGGAACTATGAACTAGTACTTAGGCAGTTATTTATTATTCCGTACTTGTGAACGATAATAAATTCAATTACGCAAAGATTTTTTTTGGTCTATTTAAATAGGAAATTTCACGGTCATCACAGAAAAGGATAAATATTTTTTTTTCAAGCGCCTGTCACAGAGCACAACCCCAAAATAGTTACATATTTTTAAGGCATTTTATGACATGAAGTAACAGATCCTTGCACCATGTGGCGCTAGTATCATTTCCAACTCAGATGTTCGCACGGGCGTAATTCCTGGTGCTGGAGGGGTTTGGCGTCCATATCTAATTTCACGAATGCCCGCCCTTTGGATCTCGAGTTATTAGTGCCGACTGTTACCCACTGGGACAGGATGCCCGAAGTGCTCGTCCGGATGATTATGAATGTTGAGAACGGTTGGGGGGAAGGGAAACTGAACATGAAGAAACACTGCTCCGAAACGTCGGCAATATAGTATAAGACTGCATGACATTTTCACCGTCGTTACATCGCCCAACCTTACAATTCACACGAACTTACTTTTCTCGCGAAGGAAAGTGACCTCGTACTAAGTAAAGAGTTCGCTGTCTGTGGAGCGCGATTTGAACTTGGGAGGCTTGTACGTTTAATTGGGCCAGCATTCTTAGGATTAAGTCAGCTTTGAATAATAGTGCTCGATCTCTGTAAAGTGTGGCATTTGTGACTCATTCTGGCTTCATTAACAACAAATTCTTAACTCTCTGTCCTTATCTTCCGACACGGCATGAACTGAGAATTTACGTAACGTCGAATGAGAAATAGTTTGATAAAGAGTTTCTTCAGCTACTGGTAGGGCCTCCCTAGGGGGAGAGGTCAGACTAAGACAGGTACCCTGGTCCTCCAGGTTGGGGGTTGGTCGCAAGGCTAACAACCTTGCACCGTAAAAAGGAAGTTGTTTCGAAACCTCGATCAAAGCCTCGGACAGACGGACCTAACGGAGGACCGAACAGAAGAGGAGAATTGAGGAGGCCGTGGACCGAATACGGGCAGGAAAGCCATAGAAGAAAAAGAAGAATGAGTTTCTTTAGTCAAGAAAGAATTTCAAGGCACAGACTCAAACCAGGCGCCTCCAGAAAGCAGGAAATATCTGCGTTTTTACTGAGCGTCAAATTATATAAACATGAACATTTAAAGTCGAACGTAGACCGGTGTTATACGGTGAATGTATGTACAGTATACAACTTAACTCAAGTCCTTCCTTACATCCTAACACAACAACTTATTCTGTCGGAAATCCTGATAAATACAATTTAAACATTAAAGGCCAGCGAGATCACGGAGGACACTGACACTTTCAGCACCCCTGCTTCCAAATTGGTCTCGTGTGGCACTGACACACACACACACACAAAGTTATACGGGAGACACTGGAGTTAAGTAGGAATATGCCCCCCCCCCCCCCATGTGTCAAATTGTATGACACGTTTACTCAAATGCAAAGATTAGGCCAAACAATGTCGCTACATTTAGCAGGGTTCTGAAGCCACGCGCGGTGGCAGAAATTCCAAAAAGCGTGAGACTTCACTGAATTCAATTGCAGAACATAAAGCAATATGGCCGTCACGCGAAGTCCAAGTTACGGCCTAGTTAAATTTCCGATCGGTGGCCAGTCATGCGAGAGCGGGAGAGGTCATACGCAGACTGATTCTGTCCAAACGTCTCCATATTATTAACCACAAATATGTCTGAAATACGAAACTCGTACCTGGCAAATGTAGTGTCGTCATAAAATGCACACGAGAAATTCTCACTAGCGGCATTATATGAAAAACCGTGTCACAAATTTCTTCTCCTAACTTCTGTTTCCATTAGTTTCCAGCACTCTGACAACATTACATGGTGGCTAAAAGTCTCTTGATTCGTGTTAAAATTTCGGATCCGTAACGCAGACTTAATTTCTTTGTGCAATCAACCCGCTTATGTGCACATTTAGGATCACAGCCATTTAAAATAACACGTAACTTGGACAGAAACCGAACTTATATATAAGCTTCTTTTCCTTTATAAAGTGCATCGTTATTCGTTCTTATCACCAGACTACATAAACAAAGGCGAATGGTAACTAAATATACCACCTGCTTTCCAATCGGTATCACTGCTTTTCTGTGTGTTTGTATGTACGGGTATTTCATGATTCTCATTGTGAACAGCGATCATTTAGTCAAACAGTATTAACCATTTTGAAGGGAAGAGACCGCTGGGGAGACCTAGACGTAGATGGGAGGATAATCTCAGGCGGGATCTATGGGAGATAGGAGTTGAAGGAGACTGGATTTTGTTGGCCCAGGACAGGGTCCGGTGGAGGGCTTTGGTTAATTCGGTGATGAACCTTCGGGTTCCTTAAGCCATCTGGTTGGTTGGGTCCACTATTTGGGAAGCTTGAGGGGAAGAGACCGCTGGAGAGACCTAGACGTAGATGGGAGGATAATCTCAGGCGGGATCTATGGGAGATAGGAGTTGAAGGAGACTGGATTTTGTTGGCCCAGGACAGGGTCCGGTGGAGGGCTTTGGTTAATTCGATGATGAACCTTCGGGTTCGGTAAGCCATCTTGTTAGTTAGTTAGTTAGTTAGTATTAACCATTTGATATTTGTGATTATGAAGTGTTGCGTTTTCTTTGCGGTACAGACTTCAATGCCCACAGATTTGTGTACCAGTACGTCTTAAGATTCCGCCAGACTAGACTCCCTGGAGTTTCATATCTAATTATCGTGCACGCCTACGAGAGCTCAGTTCCGGAGAAAACTTTCATTACCTTATGCCATTTCCTATTACCGTCTACGTCTGTCATGCAACCACACTCGCCATTACCTGTATTGTGGTGTCTCGTGATATACGACGGTGTCTGAAGGACATCGAGCGTTGCGATAATCAGCCTAGTCGCATTAACGTACAATGAGAGACTCGCGCTGTCAGCATTTGTCATTCTGAGGCCGGTTTCCTTTGTGGAACCAGGCTTCAGTTCGTCGGGAATGGATCAGAGTGTTGGGCCATTGACAACGTAACAACTATCTGTTCTGAAAAACAAACGCTAATCGACATGTATCAGCGCACTGTACGGATCCGCTCATTTGTTTCTGCGATCAAGCGGAACCGAACATCCATATCGATAATTGGAATAGGGACTATATACATGTACAGTCAACAACGAAATGTAAATGCATCTGTCGAGTGAACAATTTGCGTTTATAAAAACGAGGCGTGTCAACAGAATATGTAGTTGAAATGGTTTCCCTCTGACTAAGACGGGGCCGCCCAACCTGTAGCTAGAGGGCAGCATCTTTTAACTCTTTCCCTGGCAACGGCGCGATATGACGTCGAAGCAATTCCACCCATCAAAAATCCTTATTGTTCGCGGTTGTTCTTTGCGGGATTAAAAGAACTTTGTCGACGATTACCAACGTGTGTTGTTACGGGGATGTTTTCTAATTAACGACTTGCAGATGTGTTCATTGCCAGACTTACAGTCGGTCTTATTGTGCAAAAGATCACACCCCAGTTAAAATCTACGCAATAACATTTTAAAAAGGTTATGAGCTCTTTATTTATGGAGACATACATTACATTACTATTTTAAGCTATAAAAATGTGCTAAAAAGAAACACACCATAGCCCAGGTTGTGAATTGCATATTTTTTACTAATTTTTTCACTTTATCATCAGCATATTTTTATTGCATATAGTTTGCGGAAAAATACGCAGATAAAAGTATATATATATGAAGAATGTTTTGGTGACGAGACTATTAGCCGTGTACATGAAATCCCTACACATAAAGCATGCAATGCAATTCATAGCAATGAGACATACTGTACACAATAACATTCAAATTTTATAAAATTAAGAAGTTAATTTTCGTCCGCGTTACATGATTCTGCACGGAACTGGCAAGATTAATGAACGGCAGTGATCGTGATTTGAATACACTAATCCAGTACACGTATTGACTTAACCAGTCAACGTTTAAGTCGCTGACGAAACGAGAGTACAAATCTGACAGAGGTCGAAGTTCAAAATCCCCAAGATGACCACGGAAATCAAAAAAGGAAAGCCCGATATGGGATCTATTCCACATATTTACATAAGGTCGGTTTTCCAGATAAAATATATAGGAATGAACGCGAAAGTTTTTCTCTAACCACGTATCTCTCTGATTATTTTGTATCGTGTCATCCCGTGAGGTTTAAACACAAACAAATAACAGGCACCTACAACCTTTTCATAAAGTGGTTATTATTGCAGTTAAAACAGATTAAAATAAACCAGAACCAGACGCTCTTCGGCCTCAAAGGGCGTCATCACTGATCGACGCGCACTACAACAGTTGCATGAAACTGTTCCCGCGATTCATTGGCGGTTCGCCTACGTAATAAATTTAATCCGCTACAACGTTAAGATTAACCGGTAAAGTTGATTAAAACTAAAGTTACTTTGACCTAAATTAAGGTAAAGTTCCGTGGTTTAGGTGAAAATTCCTTCTCTATGTTCATATCTCCTTAAGCGCAAAAAATTTTAAATTTCGTAATTTGGCACCTTGACGTCAGTAGTGCTTCCAAATCTGAGTTTGCGTTTGCAGGGCAGGGATCTGACAGGCTGCCTAACGACGACGTGACGTTTCTTTCGTCCAACGCGGGTTATTCCTCGGTGCAGCGGCAGATGAAATTCTTGGCGTGCCAGTGCATGTCAAATGTTGGCACATAAATAGATGAAATGTATTTCACATGTATTTCATTAAATAGTTGCCGAAAGTCCTACGCAGTGAAAATTTTAAAATCTGAAATGAAATAAATGCAGGGAGTAAACCACGAAAAAATAAATAAAAAATACTAAAAAGTCCGTCCAGTGTTTCAGTAGTTTCGCTTATTACGCTAATGTTCAGGAGGTCGCCAGTTCCTCGCGAATTTCAAAACACAAAAGAGACCTAATCTGTGATTTTAATGGCAGATGGGAGTAGGATCGTCATGTAGCGATCATGCATCAAGTATCAAAGTTTGTGGGGACAGTCCGACTTAATACCGGTGTAACGAGGGACTTGTATAGGATTTAATCTCGCCCGTAAGAGTTCTCAAGTTTGCGACGATGTACTTAGACTAGACGACGCCTCTCAGCCGTCTGCATAAAACTGTCGTAAGAAAATGCGTTTAATTTTTCCCTGAGAGGAAGCGTTCGAACTCCGAAGCACGTCTTACCTACAAACTTCTTTTCATGATTAATAAAATACACTCTTCCTTTTGGTTTGGATTCGGGCCGGGTTCTTACCACTTTATTTCGGGCAGAATGTGGGAGATCAGAGGGGGTGACTTTAGATGAGGGTGAGATCGCTTGTGTACACGTCTCGCTGTACGCCAGGGTTGGGGGAGTGGAGCGGGGTAGACTGTGTGAAGTTTCCTTAGATGGATGGCATGGTGTGGGTGTTGGAGTGTACACGAATAAAGGGGCATAATAAGATTACAGGGACGGACGAGGCAGCAAAGGCGGATAATTTATATGAAGACCCACCGGAACCTTGCTTCAGGGATATGGTATAATTATAAGTACAATGTACTTCGGTAAGCCTCTGCTTCGCAGAATTCGCCCTGAAATTAGACCGCCCGCCCCAGCGCCGGTGCCTTGTACCCCTGGCTTACCTTTCTAGAATGTTTGCATGAACGCAGTTGGGCTGTGCTACGCACCTGCAGCTGTCAAAACCCCTGCGAGAAGAGACCGCTTAATACACACTCCAGATGCACAGAAATAGATCGCGAAATGAAATAGCACGTATGTGGCGCGTAACGTCTTACTAGGACAAAGCCGGGGCTTTTGTGTGTTTAAGTACTTATGTTGTCTTCCCCGTAGAAGCTACGTACAATATACATAAAATGTCAATGCAAGATGGGAATATGAGGAAAGTGCAGAACAATGCATAATTTATTGTAGATGCGTCATATTGTGAATTATTTAAATAGTATTAAAAATATATTAAAATTAGCCGTCAATCACAATATAAGATAATTAAAAGATTAAAATATCATTTTACGTTCCTTATCGAGTACTCGATTTACTCGATAAGGAACGTAAAATGATATTTTAATCTTAATATATTTTTAATACTATTTAAATGCATAATTTGTACCATTCGCCAAATAATATGAACTTGATCAAATCAAAGATAACCTCAAGGCTGAAGCATGCAACGCGCTTGGGAGACATGAGAAATGCCCACAGCATTTTGGGCGAAAGGCCTGATGGGAAGATGATAAGTGCGGCATATTCTCGTAGACGGGAGCATATCAAAGTGGACGTTAGAGACAATGGATGCTGAGCTGAGGACCGGGTTAACGTGGCTCAATCACGACGTAGACAAGCGTCGGTTCCTGTTAACAGGGCAGTGTCACGTCCGGCTCCATTAACGGCGAGCAACGTCGTGAGTATCTGAGCGACTACCAGCTTCTCATGTATGATCATGCTCTATGCATTTGCTTAGAAATACGTAGCTCGGTTTCTTGCTGTGAAGTGGCTGAAAACGAGAGTGCTCAGGATATTTCTTTGGAATTTAAAAGACACGAATTATCAGGAGAATGCACACAGAGGAAGGGACTGGGTAAAACCGAAGTCAAATGAAATTAAATAAAGGCGAACGAGCACGAAAAGATCACTGCAAAAGGCAGAGTGAGTGAGAACGCTCCTGCAGACTGCATTAGGGAGCTCCGACTGCAGAGCAAAACTCAATGACGTCCGAACAACAGTGAATCCCAATGGAACACTCCTGCTCATTCGGGCCAATCGGGTAGCCTAATGCAGACGTTCCGTTTAAACCGCAGCCAGAACCACGACTGTATTCGTACCCCTCGGCAGCATCACCAGAGCACGACAAACAAGTTGTTTATCAGCTTGTATTTGTTAGCGAAGACTTAAGAGAACAGACTCACAGAAGTCATCCGCAACCTTCCGGAAGACACACAAATGTTTCTGAAGCACTGCTCGAAATCGGTACGACAGTGATTTCAGATCTTTTGACTCTCGACGGGCGCTAGTTGTGACCCGAAATTTTGGAACCTGTCGGCGCGCTCTTACCTCATTCCATGCGCAGTGCCAGATGCTTCGCGAACAGGAGAAACACGCGTTCAGCACATACAACCGGCGCGCCCACAGCGGCCTAGCAATCAGGGTGACCTTGATTCGAGTGTCTGGGGAAGTAAAGAGAGTCTACCACAGAGGAAAAACCTGCATATGATTTCATTTTGGTACCGTAGCGCACTGCCGTTGAGTTACGTTTTAAATGGTACACCCTGTATATCAGCTCGATTTGTAAAAGAAGAAAGGTATGAGCAGCTGTAGCTTAAATACTAAGTTAATTATCTTTCAGCTGCACGCCAAGAGAGCGCGGTTCCGTGTCTTCCTTGAAGAAGCTAACAGTTTCTCGGACAATCCTCTCAAAGATCACTTTTGACAGTATCCTCCCATCTCTGTTCAGTAGGCGTTTCCCTTACGGTTTGTCTACCAACTAAATTTCTATAGGCCTGCAAATTTTATTTTATTTTCAGCATGCTTTCTACATGGCCAACCCTTTCATCCTCTTTCATTTAATCTCCCTTACACGAATTATGAATTAATTCATTTACAGTATTACTAAAATGTCTCCGTCAGAATCTCACACACGTTGAAACATTTTTTCGCGTTATTTTGTCATCAGACGACTCCAATCAAAGTTCCTTCCATTCAATGGGGGACATCAAATTGCATGTCCTCAAAATATAAGTGCTATGATAGGATGAGATTCTAGACCAATGACAGCGAGCATTTTAACAACCAATTCTACTCTTTATTTAAGCACGAATGTTACCGGCGTGCGTAACTCTCTGAACTTCGTCATTTTCTCTTTTTTTGTGTAAATATCACCAAGTTATACGCTGATAAGATTATGGTCTGCGTTCTGGCTAAGGCAACACGAAAATACACTTACGTTTTTCTGAGTACGCTGTCCTTACGAGTGTATAAATTCGCGTTTATTAGCAGATCCCTGTCGGGGAACAATGCGCCGCACTCCGAAGCTGCCGTAATTTCAACATGATATTTGTTTTTCACCTGTAATATTATACGATGGCGGTCGCAATGCAACCATGTTACTATTGTTCCGCGTCCCCTATCGTAGTTCCCTGTACCAGGCGGTAATTCTATTGTGAATAATACAACGAAACAAATGTGTCCCAGGCCGAGACAATACATTACATGACTATACACGCTTGCGGTAAGCTCGTGCGTGCACTTCGAAGCACATAGCGAGCTGTATGTATCATCTGTGCATCGCTCGGGATTCGATAATCAGTGTAATAACACCCTAAGAACCGACAACTACAATACAAGTTTTAACAGTTTTGGACGAAATCGGCCGTGCAGGTAAGACGACAGACAAGCTTCCTTAATCGAAGCAGATACTTTCAATAAAATACTTTGCTGACAATCAAAACAGGCACTTCGTCATATTACAGAATATATTTATCACAGATATGCAAAAAGTTCTTGTATCCTGAGAGTCTGTTGAATGTACCTGTTACAGCATTAAGCCCAATATCTCAAAGCACCCAAAGTGTATTCCGTACAGGAGGACACATCACATCCTCATGCGAGTATCACATCCGCCTTGTTCGATAGTTCCCTCTTTGGCGGTCCAATGGTTCTCGAGTTGAATCGGCTGGACAGACGGACGGACAGACAGACACAACCAGCCGAAAAATGCATTCAAGCCATGCACTTCCAGAAACTAAGGCATTACAAATGAGACAGCCACCAACGTCCCTTGAATCTGGTCACATAAAATTCTCAGAGAACTTGTATGAACTGCATTAAGATATTCACTGCCACTTTGTCACTAGCGAACAGCATCGACAAAGAAGCACAGTCCATCAAGACGTCAGCTGTCTTTCCTTGTATCTAGAAAAAACCCCACATCAGAGCGACATGTTGTAAATTCCTAATCAGATCAGCCATTACTCCATATTTATTAATGTTTTCTTTAAATCATTGCTTTACAGACTAATATTGAACATCAGATGAACCACGCCACATATAAAAAACAATACCTTCGTTCTAATATATAAGAGTAATCTGATAAGAACATTTCCATAAACTACATAACATTGTAAATGATTGTAATTCGAGTTTTAAATTTTACCAATCTAATTTATACCTGAGGACGGTTAAATATAACCGAAACATGTCGTAAGAGACGTTCCAATTTGTAAATCGATCATTCGATGCGGAACGTGAAATGATATTTTAAATATTTTATATTTTATTATCTTATTAAAATTGTGATTTGACGGAAAATATTAAAATATTAAAATATTACCGGTACGTCACGTACAGTGTAAGACGAACGTGTTCAAGCATTTTGTAAATTTAAACCTGTTCCTCGTATCAAGCAGGGGTTAATGACTACTGAAGGGACACGAATCAAAATTAATTTCACCCAAGACCTCAGAGAAGATGTCCAATACGCACTGCGAAAGAATTCGCAAAAGTAGCATGAGGACGGACAGGCGGCCCTCACAGAGTGCGCTCACTTTAAGCACCAGGTGCGTCCGTCGAGATATGTTTTTAACGAGGAGTTCCGGGCAGAACGTATAAAACCTAACCTTATGTATTCCACAAATATGCGAGTCCTGAGAATCTTATGTTGTAAATGTCTTTTTTCTGTAAACAAAATAAATAATCGAAAAATAAAATAAAATTTAACTCATGGGTCAGAGTCATGTGCACGTGACGTGCGCAATATTTGAATTACACGTGGTCCATCACACTGCGAGTCAAACGAGAAACGTTTTCTCCCATGTCTCCTGACTGAATTCTAATGGCTGTTTAGCGGAATTCACCATAATTACGCTGAACGTACCACACTGCGACAAAATTATTTTTTAATGCATATTCTGTTCGAATCCTTCAACTACCATCAGCGCGTGCTCCTATATGGACGCAATATTAAATTGTCACACACGCGTTTGGATATCTTTCAGAATTTTAACGACAGTCTGCCACATTCTACTTATTCAGTATCGTTTAAATTGTACTGCAAATCAAATTAAAGAACTACTTACATAGCAATGAACGAATGAATATAATACCTATAATATTAAGACGTTTTAAAACGTAGGTCAGTTAGTATTTTAATGCGAGTCGTTCACTGATAAAGTTAAACGCAACTGTAGCTTCCTAGCTCCCGGCAGGACCTTAGTTGATGTTATTATATTTATAGAGCGATACTCGACTCGTATCGGAAAAACTTTGAGGCGCTTGGCGGTGTGTCATGCAGTTCTAGCCGGAAGAAGGGAAGTGACAGTTGCTTTAAGATTGAGACGGCAAAGCGGTTCTTACAGGTTCCAAGCGTCCGTCCGGTGCTAAGATATATAAATTTCATGTGGTATAAAATTTGTTGTTTTCTTATCCTTTAAACTAACAATTTCGTTACAATCCTATTACTCCTTGTAAATCCAACGGCTTGTATCAGGCTTGTATTTATTTTTTGTAGTGTTCTGTCTGAAGACAGGTCCATATGAACAGGATCCTTTCATCCTTTTCTCTTCTCGGACTGGGACCTGTTCATATACGTTCTTGGCAGATGATCCAGAAGTGGTTTGCCATTGCCTTCTTCTGTGTGTGAATGGAGTAATTGTTGGGATGCCACGGAGGAAAACTCCGTGTTGCCTAGACCACGGCCTTGCCCAACACAAGTTATAAATTCGGGCACCGCCGGGAATCGAACCCGAGACCCCAGGATTACAAGGCCAGCGTTCTAACCGCTAGACCACCGTGGCACCAGGTTTGTATAAACTGTAACAATTATATAAGGACAGAGAGAGAGAGAGAGAGGCTGCTATTTCGCCAATGCCCACCGCTCTGCTCTCTCTCTCTCTCTCTCTCTCTCTCAACATATTCCTCGTTCTCCTGAAAGCAACTGCGAGATTACAAATAAATGTAAAGTTTAACGACGTCTCTTGGGCTCTCGTTAAAGGGCAGGTTCCAAATGTCAATGTGTAGCGATCTGAACTAGTATTTCATAACTCAGGAGCCGCTGGTTCAGACCTATTCCCGTGGACTGTATTCACAATCCTTACGTGGTTTTCCTCACAAATTTTATGACCAACCACGTCCTTATCCCCACCCCATGTTTCCCAGTACGACAGATCATTTTATTCAAAGGCAGTAGTTGATACAGCTCCGTTAAATGACCCGCGAGACACCAACTTCTAGTACTAATGCCACTTTTGCGCTTGCTTATATCCTGAACAGATATTAACCGTAAATGTATTTGAAGTGATGGAACTGAGTGGTCTGAATCAAGCATTCCAGTTTATTGGTGACGTCAGTCGGTTTGGGGCGGGGTTTATACATATGTAGTAAGCCTGCAAATAACTTCGTACGTATTCCAAAACGACGAAACACCAAGCACATTAATACAGACGCAAATATAGATAAAAGCAAGACAACTTAATGCCTGTACCGGCCTCTAAATTCTTTCTCCTGATTTATATTCGTCTTACTCCGTAATTCCGTGTTTTTCTCGAACACCTGTCTTCACACATTCTGTTTGTATTACAGTATAAACAAATCCTCTTCTTCGGAAAATCCCGAATCGACACCGCTGTTTAATGGCTCCACAGAGTGGCGTAAGCTAAAAGGGACACTTTGGAGCTAGGTCAGTAGTTCCTGAATTCTCCGCACGCTTGACTCGAGTTACATCAAGCAGGGGTGTATCAAAGAGTGGCACCCTTGAATATTCCTTTTCGGAGGTTTCCTAGTTTTTGAAGTGCGCATGTGCGAGTAGTGAGCGACCAGCCCACTGCCTCTGCACAATTTCTACTCAATCCTGATTTGACTGCTAGAGCCATCTAGCAGTGAGTCAGGAGAGACTTGGGTGAGAAATGACCGCTGAAAACTGCTTACGAAACATCTCATTCATTCACGCTCGTAAGGTTCTTTTACACGTCGTAAATCGACGACATGTGTTTTTTATCAGCCTTAAAAATTCAGCGACATCGGCCGGGTTTGAACCCGCGAACCTTGGGTCCAGTGTTATATGTTTCATCTAATTAACAAAAGTGTTTTAGTCAGTAATGAAAGACAATCAGCCTCAATTTTTTTTTATTGCGTCATGTGTGGTGTGTGTTACATATCGGCAAACTGTGTATTAAGCACATATTTGTTATGTGCAGTCAATATTTCACACTTCCACTGTGTTCCTGCAGCTCCTTGTTTCAGTTTCCAGTTTTTAAGTCGTAAACAGTACTGCCAACATTCCCGCCTTGCCTAAATATTTCTACTCTTTCTTCAGTCACTACATCCAAAACCGCCTTTGGAGTTGACGCGTGTTCCAGTTTTATATATCTGCAAATGCGAAACATTTCTTCGATATCCATGTTTTTTTAATATCTCTGTCCGAGCCATTTCAGACCTGAAGATGGAAACAGTATGTTTCTTCGAAACGCTGGTATTGATTCTGCATGGAGTCACGATCCATAACAACATTGTAACTCTTTGTATTCAACAGTGATCCATGTCCAATACAGTTCCTCTAAAACAGTAAAGGACTCTGTCCATCGTCTAAATTATAAAACTACGACGTTTCGGGAGCTTAATTCTACTGCCGTCTTCAAGTCTGCTACTTGGGCCCAACAGATGGGATTTCTGCTCTCTTTCCCCTTCTATTACTTCAAGACAGAATCAGAATTCAGCTTCCGAAACGTCGCAGTTTTATTATTCTACAAATCAGACAATGTGCATATTCAAAAAGAACAATTTCCCATGATTCTCCATCGTCAGAGACCTCTTAAACCTATCAAAACGCGATGAATGTAACTGTGCGCCTTTCTAGCAGAAAAGTCCAAGTGGGTTTGAAGTTTCCTAATTCATAGACAACGGAAGACACAGGAAGAGCGGCGAACGTCTTCGTGGATGCTGCGGCAATGTAACATTACGTCCATTTTACTTTCATTTTCCTTACGTGAACCCGCAATCCGAAAAAATTAAGAGCAAATTATACTCAGAAAGTTATCAAAGGCCACGTTTCCGGAAACTTTCCTTAAACTTGTCAGCCTGCGGTGGGCAACCAACCCACGAAACTTGGCTCTCGGCAAAGCGCTGTCAGGAAACCCTGCAGCTGTTGAACAAGATCTTCCACTAAGAAGCTATCTCGTTACGACTTAGAGGCAGGTCATTCAAGCCCACGTTACGCGCGACGTGTCCAATTAGACGTTAATTAATTGACACCATGCCATGTGGTACACGATAAGTAGCACGAATGAGCGTACTTAAGCGCTTGTCTCCTCGCTTCTTATACAGGAAACATTTCAGTAACGCCTAAGATTTCTGTGCAGACAAAGAAACATTCTAATGAAGAATTAACGTACTTAACCAGCAAGTGGCTAATCGGTGGGGAGGGGGGGGGGCTGTTAGGGGAATTATATACATCATAAGGGTCTAAAAAGTGTTGTAAATATCCGCACAAGAAAACTTCAGTGCACATATCAAACGGATGTACCGTGAACACAATCATTGAAGTTTAATATCAAAATAATTGTTGTATAACTCTTTCCACCATGAAACCGTGAGTTATTACACCACTCCCCCCCCTTTAATGGGGTTATTGAAGGCCTAATGCTACTGATAAAATTGATAAATAACACTTGCTCAACAACTTTGCTTCAGATGAATGTTTTATGTTTCGCCGAATGAGGAGCGAACAGCATTACACATTCCGAGCGAGGCTCATACGTACCTCCATAGAGGTAGTCGTAGCTTATTTCGGGATCCGGGCAGATATAACCTACAAGGCATCCATAAAATTCTCTGAAACATCTTTCTACACCCGTGGCATTAGAACGATTTATTTTCCGATAAAAGTCTCTCCGTCCATCCAGGACGAGCAGTTAACTCCTCTGTTTCCTTTTGCGGGAGGCCCTGGCTTCAAATCTCGACCACGAGAACGGGTATCCCGACTGAGGTTTTTTCTCGCCTTCCTTGGTCCTTCCAGTCACGTGCGGAGGCAAATGGTACCTCTGTTTGTGCCACGGACGTTTCCTCACACACGCATTACAATTCATCATTCTTTAATAGTCTTATCACCTTAAACTATGCATACTCAGAAAATAACAGCTGTTAAATTCAAGTCTCATCATCACTGATGCAAAAGTGTACTTGGCAAGGACCCCTTTCGAACCTCGGACGGACATTAGGCTTGTTTAAGTTTCTCTTCATTGCGCTGTGTGTATCTTCTGTTCTCGTCTCTTTAAAAGAACTTGTGGATCCGATATTTCAGGGTTGTTAAGTACATTACCAATATATCGGGTATGTAACACGCGTGGGCGGATAAACAGTTCGAAGATTTAACAGAGAAGAGTCTTTTCGCACCTTGAAAGAATTATATGGAAACCTTTCAAAGCAGAAGCTCGCCTAAGCAACTTTACACACGAAATAGAATTTGTTCGATCGAGAAAGGATATGTATAAATTTCCACCATACTTGGAACGCATATTTTATTGATATCAGGAAGAGAACGTAGCAGAAAAGCGTCCTGAGTTCGATTTCGGCTGAGGTCGCTTAGCGCAACTCGGCAACTAAGCACGACAGAATAATCGCGCCTTGGCCAAAAATCTTTTTTAAGATGCAATTGCTGAAACAAATACCACATCCCCGAAAAATTGTCATGGGTTCGAATCCCAGTGATGATGGTTTCAGTGGTTCGGATACTAAGTACGACAGAACAACGGAGCCTGCACCAAATTTGTTTGTTTCGAGGAGATTACGGAAATTAGAGTCACAACACCGAAATCTTCCACATTTACCGTGGCTAACCATCCGGGTGCTTTTGGAAGCGACATGAGAAAACCGACGCCGAGCGTTGCGATGCCGACACGTAAGTGGGGGAAGAAACATAAGCCTCGGTACCTTGTCATCGCATTGAGACGAACGGACATGTTCGTGAGGGATGTACTTATTTTAAAATCGTCACGTCCATTCCAGACTCCGCTGTCACGACTAAATCTGTGTTATATGAAGGCTCACTTTACGGGACACAAAGAAGCGACTTCGGACCCAGATGACGCCATAAATTACGTAACACCTACGACGTTTCGTACTGCTCCGATGTCACGGACTGTTCTGTGCGACATTTCTCCTGTAAGCCACTCTCTCTTTTGGAGGGTGTAGTATATTAGATCTTAATCAAGAGTGTTCGTGTCTTGTAATTAAATATTCCAGGAAAGAAAGACACGTACGGCTGAAAGGAGGGGAAGGGAGGGAGGGAGGTGCAAAATACATAAACCCCAGTCTGATTTAAACGGGATTTTACGCTAGTAGACTGCTTTAATAAACAGTAGGTTTTCATGTAAGGACACTTAAGTACAAAATTCCCTCTTACTCTACTCTTATTTGAAAGCAGAGTTCACGGTGTAAGATGTTTCTAATGAGATACAGATAGCAGCACTTGGCAGAGACTTTTCAAAACAAGAAACGGACGCTCCTAGAACCTACTTTACAATTATATCTACATGAATCGCCTTTCATATTCGTTAAACTTCTTCTACAGTTCACTACTTGTAATGGAAGTTCGCTGTTTGACTATGCTACGTGTTTTAAGGGAGATGAGGTTAATAAAATGCCGATACTCTGGCGTCATTATCGCTTCCTGCGACCAACAGTTCTCTGCGCCGACGGCAAAATCATGTACGAGGAACACAAAAGAAGAATTAACGAGCATTTCCACTCATCAACAAGTGAACTCGCGCAGTTATGCAAGTTCAGGCACCTATGATCTGAAGCCTTCACGGCGACTGAGTACAATAAACTCTCCTCGGGCTACCAGCCGTTTAAGGTGGCTTAATGCAGAAAACACCAGCGTCCTCGTCTTCAGGGTACTCCGCCTCACAAGGCTGGTAGCCCGAGAAGAATTTATTATTCCGGCACCAACTTTGTCCAAGTAGGATCAGAACGCGTCTGAATTGAACCTCGGGAGTCACCAGTTCGTTTGCGGTCACAAAAACTACTATTCTAGGCATTGCAAATTCCGTCTGTTTCCGAGTCCCTGCAGACTAATTGAGACATCCTGCCTTGAATAAGGGCGCTTTCTGCTTACCTTTTTCCACTTCGGGGCAAATAATCTGCTTCTCTTATCATTTGACACTAATTAACATGTACAGTTGATATAACGAAGCTAAAATACCAATTAACAAATCAGCTACAGCGTACTTTAATTACATTGGCCTACTCTTAGTGTCTCTCAAAATATATCGCTCAAAAATCGTGTACTTTGATCACAACGGTAGTAGGATGTGAATTATTAAAGTACGGGAAATAATGAAACATTTTTGACGTTGCAAGATTGGTAAAACTGGTGAGGCATTGTCATACTGCAGCTGAAGGTCATACAATGGCATTATGCGAGTGTGGTTCAGTTGTATTCCACCTGCGTCTCCTGAGTATGACGTATACAGACGGTTGCTGCACTGTCCCAAAACACGAGCTACATTAATGCTCCGTGTTCCGGTAATTTGCGCAGTATTTGCCTTACTATTTCCAGAAATCATTGCTTGAGCACGCTCCACGTTTTGTTTGCTTGTGGGCGTGGGTGGATATCCTTACCTGTCTGCACCAACAACGATGATCCGGCTGCTATCAAGCATTTCAATCCATACGTACACACTTGGTAGATAACTGCTGAAGGATCTCCGTCCCTTTAATGTCTTCACAAACAAAAAGAATGCACAACTGCGTGCTGCGTGTCCTTGTTGCCAACCTCAAGTGGAGTAATTACCTTCACACTACTGTCGTTCGGCCAAAACGGGCTACAACTGAACCACACTCGCAGCATGTCATTGTATGATCTTAAACTACGGCATAGCTAGGCCTTAGCACTGTTACCAATCATGCTATTAGAACATTTCAGTACTTCCCGTGAGAATCTCCTTTTCATAATGGAGGAAAACCTAGTCCAGTAGAAGAATATGCCCAATTGCATCGATATCACGCGTAGACCAACGAAGTACGATAACATTAAATCAACCTATCAGGAGACAGAACAGCTGGACATTCTTTTGTATCGCAACCAATCAGAGTGACAGGAATGTGACCGTATTGACTGAACGCAGGAGCAGGACAATCGTGGTTAACGACGGAACGTGTGTCCACTAGGAACGTAGCCATACGAGGCACAGGGACGTGGAGACCGCACGGGCAGACTCCAGCTCTTAGACGACAGGAGTCTGAACATAACTTCGGGAACAATGAATTTATTGATACATAAAGCCGAATACAAACAAAATACCGCGCAGTAGTAACTGGTATCACTCCGCATTAATCTGCCGTGAATGACGCACATAGCAGATCGCGTCCTGAACAGTACAATCGGTTCTAAGCTGCAATGCCGTACCCCTCCCTTTGGACATACAAATTATGCACCATTAGGCAAATTGAAAAATAACATCAAATCTAATAGCTGTCAGATAACGGAACAGTTCCTTTGATGTCGGCGTCACAGCCTGACAGAAGAGGATCATCCCCGTTCCTGGAGTCTCGCGTTGCTATTTGCATATACGATAAAAGTAACCTACTTTTAAATTCTTTGTAGAATAGGTAGGAAATTAATCGTTTTCCAGACATACACTCATGAAACATATACATACATAGTCTGCACATTTCGCTACAAATATGCTCATCAGGAAGTTAAATATAAAGTGTTGCAACATGCCCCTTCGAGCCGTGCATTTGTAACGATGTTCCTTGAATTATTTCCTACAGTGATAGTTTGAAATTTTTGCATGACCGCAAATTTAATACCATTAATACGCACTACGAGTTTTAGTACAATTGGTAACTAGTACTGAGAAAAAAAAAAATAAAATATGAAATATGTTGCAATTTGCCCCGGCCTCCCCCGTTATTTGTTTTTCACAAATCGTTCAAAGGGGAAATGTATCTTTAAAAAATAGGACTGTTCCATGACTAACGTTGATGTTCCTCGACCAGTAACCAACAGAATTCCACGCGAAGAACATACTTTTGTTAACATCCGGTATGAATCCGTCCATTCGTAAGCAGCAAGCAGTTCCTGGGGCGTAAAGACGGAACCAGTTCTTCTGTCTGCTTCGGGTTCACAAACTTGCTCGCAGACCATACGAACTAGCACATACCAGCTCATCACTTTGCCCTAAAGCACAACAAACCTCACGGCTTATTGCTACACTCTTTCACACAGAATTTTATCAGCGTATGTTCGCCTAGTAACTGGATGGGAGTTGGCGGTGAAGCTATTTGTTTCAACAAGATGTCTAAAGGCACTCTCGCAGCTACCAGCCTCCCGTTTTCTCAGTTATGACTTCCATGTACCAAATACGTCGTTCAAGAGGCTTCGACGGAGATGAGTGAGGGGAGATTAATTAACCAAGTAATTAACCACGTATTTATGCAGTGATTCTCAATCCCAAAGTTGCTCGGGGCACGAGCCAAGAGTCGACTACGTTCATAAACACAGCAGCTACTGGGATAATTAAAAGTGTCCCAAGAAATGTGTCAGAAGGTTCACGGTCTCATCTCGGATGGCTGGCGGTTACCCCAGAAGCTCACTGTTTCTAATTCTAATTATTGACGACTAATGGGTACAAAGTCCACACGACACAAATAAAACGAAACCTAACACAGCGTACACATCGACAGCGACATTTTCTGCCGAATTTGTTTAATTATAAGACGGTCATGACTCGGTGACGAGGTCCTCGCTCGTTTAAACAGGATGCACAAAGTAAACGTGAGAATTCCTTTATGCTACATTACCTGTCGCTCACACAGAAATTCGAAATACCAAAACGAAGTGCACATGGGAAGGTCGTACTTCTGAATTCTCAGGCATCAAGACTTGTCCTAAGTATAACAGGTTCTATAATAATTTCTCGGGGTCGGCAGCCACTTACGTCACATGACATCAAACAAAACACTGCAACTTGGCGAAGATGCAGCCGACGGAGCCTGATGAAGCCGGTCAGAACGACGACTACGACATCCGAAAAGTGACGATGATGTTCTGGAATTTGGCGCCATGTTGACTCATCGGTAGATGCAAATGTTTTGGGCGTTTTTGAATGCATTTGGATGGAGGAGCCACTTTAACTGCGGCTGTCAAGAAAGTTTGAAGGGCCTTTTTGGGTTTCTAAAACTCGTAAATGGCTGAATGTTGAAAGAAGATGCTTTGAAGTACAGAGGTATGAGATCCATTCCACAAACACCCTTCGTCGTCCCGCCTACCGCGTTTAGAATGAAGACTCCCCAGGCATTCGCTGTACCTCGTAAGTCCCACCCTGCGTGCACCTTACCCCATTCCACAGCATCGTCGTTTCCGTCATATGGCGAACACATACATTACCCTGGAATAAGGAAATCCAGATTCGGTTAGGTAACGAAGTAAAATGTTACTCTGTGGACTTCAGATGTGCCTTTTAACACCTGTGAAAAGGGCAGAGTCTACGGAACTTTACAGGCTGCTGTGTACTGCCGACATTTGTCGCGATCCGTACAGGAAACTGATGGTCGTTTCGGCTGTTGTCGCCACAACAACAACGTGCAGACACAACTGATGCAATTCTTATTGGAGATGTTGCAAGATTATCCGAATCTCGCTTGTGGAGTCCGGCAGATTCGGATGCGAGAGCAAGAACGGATACACATAGACATGTGTGCGTGTGTGTGGCGAATTTAGCAGCAGATTGGAAAACAATTCGAGTGTCGAAGACGTGCCTTGGATACAAGGCGCACACCTGCACAAGAGGATACAACATAACAGTTCAGCTGCACTGAGGATCGGTCCTTGTTGCTAGAAACGTTATCTAAACTCCAAGGAACACAGTCCTTCTTGACATGCTGATAGTAGCTCAGATAGTAGAGAAATACCCCGCTCTTTACATAACCTGTTGGCTTGTTGTTGTGTTGTATTAGAAGAGGTCGCCACTGGACCCTGTCCTGAGGAATGTGGATCCAGGCGGCATCCTTACACGCAATTTCGTAAAACACGTCTCAATATCCCATGGCACCTTGGAGTAATCTCTCAGGTGGTCCCTTCCCCTGACGTTTCCGGACCAAAATTTTGTACGCACTTATATCTCAATTCGTTCTTAAACGCCCCGCCCACCGCCATACATACATATATATACTTGCTCAATATTACAAAGTGGTGAGCTCAATATTCAGTCTTCTCCGACTCCCTGTTCTCGTCAGCTATGTTCTCAAGCACCCTCGTCTACAGGCCCTGCAAATGAAGTAAGCGTGTTTCGCACAAACACTGATCTTCATCTGAAAGAGAAACACGGTAGCACAATCCAGGAGATCACAGAATGAACTCTCGTCAACGTGAAGCAGACAGACCTCACCCTCCGTCTTCTATTTTCTCTCATGGTTAAGAGACTAGTTATTTTGTATCAATTATACACATCAAGCATCACATTTCTTTAACAAAACTGACAATCTCTGTCGGCGAGATTATAAACCCCATCCCATGTTCTGTACAAGAAAATTTCCAGATCGTGCCTGTCACATTACGGACACTGATCACAAGTCGAAACTTTCCGATCTGTAAGCCTGAGGTCTCGATGCGTCCATGCCCGTTACTTGTTATTTATCTCAATGCAGTATTTATTCTTTTCATACGTTAGTGGCAAGACAATTCGTTATCAGCATTGGTAGTTTACGGGGAGACAAAGAGTGAAATATGTGACGCAGATTTTAGATGATGTGGGCTGTAACAAATATGTGGAAATGAAGAGATTGGCGCAAGATAGACGAATCGAGTGCAAGCCCTTCCATCGGACATTTTGTCAAGTTCCACTGCAAATGTCAACTTCCCATTCTTGCCCCTTAGGTTATCCAGTTACACTTTCATCTCATTTCCCTTGCGTTCTACGTGTTGCGCCCACGGAGAAGAGCGTGTTTTATGAATCTCCTCATTTTGCAGTTCTCCCAACTTCCTGTCAGTTCTTTCATTTTAGAATCGAAGAAAAAGTTGTCAGTGGAACCACGGTTCTGGAGAATTAGGCGTAAATACGTCTATACGGAAAGGAAGTTTATATATTGGCTTTATTCTAAATATTTCCTTTATACATGCTTTACAATTGAGTAAAGTTTGATTAAGACATTGCTTATTTAACTTGAATTAGTTACGCTTAAGATGGGTCTGTGGTAGCTGAATGTAATGTAATGTAAAGTAATGTAAGGTAAGGTAAGGTAATGTAATGAAATGTTTTACAAGTGGCAACAACAGTTTCCTAGGTAACCAGGTTACACTTTTTCGTTTCCCTATTTTGCCGAATGACCCTTCAATATAGACGTATTTACGTCAAAAAATAAATGACCGGAGACCGCAGTAGCGCATCGATGAGAGGGACTTTGCGCGTAGAAGTGAGGTACACGAGGCTCGTCATGGCGAAAGATGCCCTACTGCGACGGGAGATAAACCGAGCTCAGATCAAAGAGATAATCCCGGTGTCACTGACGAGCAAAGCCTTCTTGCAACTCGAACATAAAATGCGGACACGTCACGAAAGAGCAAGTTTTTATGACGCGATGAAAACAGCTCGCCCGCGTCATTTTCAAAACTCGTAAATCTGATCTGCCTGTCCCAGGTCCCTTATGTATCCACCCGCTTGAAGCAGCCCTGACTTGTCCCTGGAACGACAGACACAAGACCCAGCCTCTCCTACCGTTCTGTATTAAAAAATATATAACACCAAACCGCAGATAAAAATCTAAAGTTGCGTCCTCCATAATTCATGAGATGATCAAAAGGTTCTATCTGTTCCTCCTCGTTCGTGCCCGCTTATAAATTACGAAGGGTGAAACCTACTCGTTACGTATTGGCGGCGCACACATGAAGGAATCACGTCTTACAACTATATCCAATTCTCATTTCAGAGTTCCCAAAGAAAAGAAAACCATACGGGGATGATGGCTCTTTCATCCCCTGTGCGCCACTGAAGATCAACAGAACGCAGCCTGTAGCAAATGTAACTAAATCCTTTAACAGCGCATGAACGGTTTAAATTTCAATAAAATAAATCCTAAAGCAACTTATTTCTATGTTGTTGAAACACGCAGGTACGTTGCAAGATCTAATTGAATGTTGAAGATATCCGTCTTCTGGGTTATTGCGCTGTGTAGTCTGGTCGATGTTAACCAACGTTTCAGAGGTCATACTGCCTCCATCATCAGAGTATGAAGATTTCCGTCTTCTGGGTTATTGCGCTGTGTAGTCTGGTCGATGTTAACCAACGTTTCAGAGGTCATACTGCCTCCGTCATCAGAGTATGAAGATTTCTGTCTTCTGGGTTATTGCGCTGTGTAGTCTGGTCGATGTTAACCAACGTTTCAGAGGTCATACTGCCTCCATCATCAGAGTATGAAGATTTCCGTCTTCTGGGTTGTTGCGCTGTGTAGTCTGGTCGATGTTAACCAACGTTTCAGAGGTCATACTGCCTCCATCATCAGAGTATGAAGATTTCCGTCTTCTGGGTTATTGCGCTGTGTAGTCTGGTCGATGTTAACCAACGTTTCAGAGGTCATACTGCCTCCATCATCAGAGTATGAAGATTTCCGTCTTCTGGGTTATTGCGCTGTGTAGTCTGGTCGATGTTAACCAACGTTTCAGAGGTCATACTGCCTCCGTCATCAGAGTATGAAGATTTCTGTCTTCTGGGTTATTGCGCTGTGTAGTCTGGTCGATGTTAACCAACGTTTCAGAGGTCATACTGCCTCCATCATCAGAGTATGAAGATTTCCGTCTTCTGGGTTGTTGCGCTGTGTAGTCTGGTCGATGTTAACCAACGTTTCAGAGGTCATACTGCCTCCATCATCAGAGTATGAAGATTTCCGTCTTCTGGGTTATTGCGCTGTGTAGTCTGGTCGATGTTAACCAACGTTTCAGAGGTCATACTGCCTCCGTCATCAGAGTATGAAGATTTCTGTCTTCTGGGTTATTGCGCTGTGTAGTCTGGTCGATGTTAACCAATGTTTCAGAGGTCATACTGCCTCCATCATCAGAGTATGAAGATTTCCGTCTTCTGGGTTGTTGCGCTGTGTAGTCTGGTCGATGTTAACCAACGTTTCAGAGGTCATACTGCCTCCATCATCAGAGTATGAAGATTTCCGTCTTCTGGGTTGTTGCGCTGTGTAGTCTGGTCGATGTTAACCAACGTTTCAGAGGTCATACTGCCTCCGTCATCAGAGTATGAAGATTTCTGTCTTCTGGGTTATTGCGCTGTGTAGTCTGGTCGATGTTAACCAACGTTTCAGAGGTCATACTGCCTCCATCATCAGAGTATGAAGATTTCCGTCTTCTGGGTTATTGCGCTGTGTAGTCTGGTCGATGTTAACCAACGTTTCAGAGGTCATACTGCCTCCGTCATCAGAGTATGAAGATTTCTGTCTTCTGGGTTATTGCGCTGTGTAGTCTGGTCGATGTTAACCAACGTTTCAGAGGTCATACTGCCTCCATCATCAGAGTATGAAGATTTCCGTCTTCTGGGTTGTTGCGCTGTGTAGTCTGGTCGATGTTAACCAACGTTTCAGAGGTCATACTGCCTCCATCATCAGAGTATGAAGATTTCCGTCTTCTGGGTTATTGCGCTGTGTAGTCTGGTCGATGTTAACCAACGTTTCAGAGGTCATACTGCCTCCATCATCAGAGTATGAAGATTTCCGTCTTCTGGGTTATTGCGCTGTGTAGTCTGGTCGATGTTAACCAACGTTTCAGAGGTCATACTGCCTCCGTCATCAGAGTATGAAGATTTCTGTCTTCTGGGTTATTGCGCTGTGTAGTCTGGTCGATGTTAACCAACGTTTCAGAGGTCATACTGCCTCCATCATCAGAGTATGAAGATTTCCGTCTTCTGGGTTGTTGCGCTGTGTAGTCTGGTCGATGTTAACCAACGTTTCAGAGGTCATACTGCCTCCATCATCAGAGTATGAAGATTTCCGTCTTCTGGGTTATTGCGCTGTGTAGTCTGGTCGATGTTAACCAACGTTTCAGAGGTCATACTGCCTCCGTCATCAGAGTATGAAGATTTCTGTCTTCTGGGTTATTGCGCTGTGTAGTCTGGTCGATGTTAACCAACGTTTCAGAGGTCATACTGCCTCCATCATCAGAGTATGAAGATTTCCGTCTTCTGGGTTGTTGCGCTGTGTAGTCTGGTCGATGTTAACCAACGTTTCAGAGGTCATACTGCCTCCATCATCAGAGTATGAAGATTTCCGTCTTCTGGGTTGTTGCGCTGTGTAGTCTGGTCGATGTTAACCAACGTTTCAGAGGTCATACTGCCTCCGTCATCAGAGTATGAAGATTTCTGTCTTCTGGGTTATTGCGCTGTGTAGTCTGGTCGATGTTAACCAACGTTTCAGAGGTCATACTGCCTCCATCATCAGAGTATGAAGATTTCCGTCTTCTGGGTTATTGCGCTGTGTAGTCTGGTCGATGTTAACCAACGTTTCAGAGGTCATACTGCCTCCGTCATCAGAGTATGAAGATTTCTGTCTTCTGGGTTATTGCGCTGTGTAGTCTGGTCGATGTTAACCAACGTTTCAGAGGTCATACTGCCTCCATCATCAGAGTATGAAGATTTCCGTCTTCTGGGTTGTTGCGCTGTGTAGTCTGGTCGATGTTAACCAACGTTTCAGAGGTCATACTGCCTCCATCATCAGAGTATGAAGATTTCCGTCTTCTGGGTTATTGCGCTGTGTAGTCTGGTCGATGTTAACCAACGTTTCAGAGGTCATACTGCCTCCATCATCAGAGTATGAAGATTTCCGTCTTCTGGGTTATTGCGCTGTGTAGTCTGGTCGATGTTAACCAACGTTTCAGAGGTCATACTGCCTCCGTCATCAGAGTATGAAGATTTCTGTCTTCTGGGTTATTGCGCTGTGTAGTCTGGTCGATGTTAACCAACGTTTCAGAGGTCATACTGCCTCCATCATCAGAGTATGAAGATTTCCGTCTTCTGGGTTGTTGCGCTGTGTAGTCTGGTCGATGTTAACCAACGTTTCAGAGGTCATACTGCCTCCATCATCAGAGTATGAAGATTTCCGTCTTCTGGGTTGTTGCGCTGTGTAGTCTGGTCGATGTTAACCAACGTTTCAGAGGTCATACTGCCTCCGTCATCAGAGTATGAAGATTTCTGTCTTCTGGGTTATTGCGCTGTGTAGTCTGGTCGATGTTAACCAACGTTTCAGAGGTCATACTGCCTCCATCATCAGAGTATGAAGATTTCCGTCTTCTGGGTTATTGCGCTGTGTAGTCTGGTCGATGTTAACCAACGTTTCAGAGGTCATACTGCCTCCGTCATCAGAGTATGAAGATTTCTGTCTTCTGGGTTATTGCGCTGTGTAGTCTGGTCGATGTTAACCAACGTTTCAGAGGTCATACTGCCTCCATCATCAGAGTATGAAGATTTCCGTCTTCTGGGTTGTTGCGCTGTGTAGTCTGGTCGATGTTAACCAACGTTTCAGAGGTCATACTGCCTCCATCATCAGAGTATGAAGATTTCCGTCTTCTGGGTTGTTGCGCTGTGTAGTCTGGTCGATGTTAACCGACGTTTCAGAGGTCATACTGCCTCCGTCATCAGGGCGACGGATATCTTCATACTCACCGCTGTGAGAACCTCAAGTTTTACATAATTGAATGTTATCGGCACTACGACCGTCTTGTGAATTGAAGGAATGTGCTCACAAACCCAAGTGGGTGTGGCACAGACTCCCAGTTCGATTCTGTGTTATCAGTCGTATCGATTATTTACACAACACAGATTTATAATAAACGTATGGGTTGGTGTGTTATTGGCAGCATATGGAGTGTGTTACTACTACTACTTAGTAGTAGTAGTAGACAGCAAGTCAGTAGTTGTAATAGTAGTAGATAGTGTTCTAGCGAAGGGCAGACTCTTTTTTGAAACCTAACGACGTGGCATTTAGAATTCATATTACTTCAGGGTCATGAACGAAGTGGCGCTTCTATCTCTCACAAGTTCGTTTCTTTGCCATATTTGTATTACTGTACTGGAGTCGCTTGACGTACGAGTACGCAAATACCATATTTTGTGAATATCGGTTGATTCCTTGGTTAAGAAGTTGGATGAAAACACACAGAGACGTAATTTTCCTTCCGTAAGAAACGGAACTTGGCTAATATCAGTATTTTTGCTGCAAATGTCAAGCCTACGCAGATGCAGCAGTTCGGAAAAAATTTGTTCATTCAGAAGACGAAGAAAATGGAACAGGAAGTGACGACGCAGGTCAGAACCAGAAATAAACCAGCATAGAAACAAAAATAAATGGAAGAATGGAGGACAGTGGAACATAATAATCGACAGAAGGTTCTCAAAAAAAAAAAATTGGAGCTGTGTAGTCCAACGCAACGTTCCTAATTTCCTAATGCCGATTTGTTAATTTTCCTTCCTCAGTGGGTTATCTTATCTCATCGCATGCAGAATCCAGCTGCTTAATTTCCTTAGTATTACATGTTTTGATTTGAATATGCAAGTCCCTCCCTTGCCTTTAGGTGCACAAAATGAAACCTCTAAATGAGCCTGCTTCAGAAAACTGAGATAAGCGGCCATATTAGCAGCGAACCCTCCAAGCTCAGTGGTGCGTTTTCTCAGCTATCTGAATGACGGAGCTACAGCAGAATATTAAAAAAAAACAAGCGAGGAAAGTCATACAGCACTGCACGTGGGTGTAAAAACCACAAAGCTCATAACTTTCTAACACTTCACTCAAAGCTCAATGCACGTCAGGGATAACAGACTTCCGATTCATATCAGCGTAGCCTCCGCTGGCAATATATAACTTTACGTTTTGCTGACCTGAGCTGCAGGAAAGGGACCACTCAGAAGACCTAGGAGTAAATGAGAGTACAATGTTAAAGTGGGTCATTTCGTGACAGATCACAGACGAACAGAACTCTCTCTCTCTCTTCCCTGGAGTCAGGGAGTTAGTCGTCATCGCCATCTTATTCTTCTCCTGTTCCACCACCACCACCATTACTTCAAATTTCGTAACATTAGCAACCGCCCTTGTGCCTTGCATAATGGAGCCCACGCTCCGTGCGTCAATTTAAAGCGATTCTCCGCTAATCGTCGTCAACAAAATTACTTTCTTCGGTCGCCATAAGCCTTCGTTACTTTCCATAACCAGACAGAGAACACATTTTCCGAAGACATCAAATTTAAAAACCTAAATCTAATTCTGTTGCTTTCGTCTTCATCTCAGATGGTTATTACGTTGGCAACGAGAATCTGAAGTTCAACCTACGACAACCCCTCGGTTGGTACTCCTGTCAATAAAAGAATCTGAGGACGCAGCTTGCTAGGGCGGCCAGGGGAAGTAAGAGCTCTGTTCTCAGAATCCCGACAAGTGCTTTTACTCCAATCCCCATTAATCTCAAACCCCTTCGAAGGCGCAATGAAGCGGTTCCTCAACCATTTTATCAATCGCGACAGGCCGATTCACTCAACTCCCCCCCCCCCCAGAACTACGCAAAGTGCGTAGCTGAAGTAGGCCACTACTGTGCCCCATTTAATTATTAAAAAATATACATAATGCCCAAAAAATCATAGAATGAACTATTACATATGTCGGCATTGTGTATATCTTTTTGGGACATTCTGTACATTTACAGTTGTCAAGTCATTTCTGACCCGACGCTTTGCTGCAAAAACTGGACAACAAAACATAATTTCCATAAAATGATAACAAAGTATCTGGGGCCATCAGCACGCAGCCCTTCTGACGGCAAAGAGAAATTGAAATGTTCCTGTCCGGAGAGAGAAATTATTTACGGTCCATATTTTCAATTCCTGCTAATCTAATGAACACTTCCGAAACATCGTTTTACATGGCGGATTTCAGTAACTACCCAACTAACCAAATAATCAACCGACTTACTTAAAAGTCGATGAGCTGTAAAGATTTCCCCGACCTCTTTGGAACCAAAATGTTCACTATTGTGTTCACATAAGTCGGAATTATTACATTACACTACACGAATATTTTTCCAGTATTTGCATCGCTGTTCGTCCCAAACTGTCACTTCCTTCAGCTTTTCTGACCAACATTCAGTGTCCAATAATATTACTGCGTGCTACAGCCCACACCGATTTCATTCTGTTTAATATCTGGCCAATCACGTTATGGACGCTTCACGCCGAACGCCGTCACTGAATTAAACGCCGTCTTACGTTCCCAATGTCTCACGGGTATTATAGATCTGTCGCTGGAACAACTTTTCCAGAAATATTTTCAACTGGAGTACCCGTATCAGTCCATCCAAAGTTCAGATGAATTGATGAAAAATTTATGCACACATATTCCAGTCAGTTGTGACTATTCTTAGTGCAGTATTCTAGGGGACGTGGCGCTGATGAAACTACGGAGTTGCAACAGATTTTGTTTACACCGTCTGGCCACTCCTGAGTAACATGTGAAGACTTAACACTGGGGGAGGGGGTTCCTCCATAGATCAACAAAGAGTTTAACTGAGGGTTGTTTACCCTCGCAGTCCTGCCATAATCCGCCATGGACATGTTCAGCAGTTCCTGATTGCAGACGTGGCTCTGCAATGTCCAGTCTAATGTAAGACGTAAGACTACTGGTATCAACTAAAATAAGTTCATGAAATGCACTTAATGGATAACAGGAAAATCTTTGGTAGGATCGCCCCCGAATTACAACGACCCTTGGAAGACGTGGACTCTCAATATGTGAGCTCGGAGGTTGACAATGATGCTTTGGGTTCTGGCGCTGTGTGAACTGGTCGGTAGATATCAGAGTTTCGGAAAAGCGTATAGTCTCCATCTTCAGGCCTGAAGTGAACCCAAAAGATCATCATCATCGAGGACATTCATTTTTACCCCGTCGATAAACAGCATTCAAAGTCCGGTCAAACGTCATCGAGACCCAAATTCAACCATTTTGCAGGTGGTGCAGCTGCTACGAATGTGTTTAAATATGTTACTAGCCGTCGAGCTTACTAACAAATGAAATGCACGAGTGCCCTTTGTATGTTCGTATGAGGGAGAAGGAATCAAAGACTTTCAATGGGACATACCCTGAATAAATGCGAATCGGGATGCGTCCGACGAGTGTTGTAACCTTAAAATGCGTTCCTTGAACCGAGTCAGTACTGTTCGTCCAGTCGATACAACTGAAGAACCACTGGACGGATTTGGATTAAATTTGATGTGGAGGTTGTGTGCCATCCTGCACGACCTCAAAATCATACATCTGAATAACCTACGAGCGGTGGTGATAAAATAAAGGCTGTCCAAGTTCGTGACGTGGACATTGCGCTGCTGAGATCCGGTGGCCAAAGAGGGAACTATAGAAGAAGGCTGATTCAATACCACAAAATGCACGTTTCATATGCGCATTCCAGAACGGAATCCAAATTCCGCGCCATTTTATATCCGCGGCTACCTTTTAGAGAGAGGTTTCTTTCATGTGCAAAGAACGGAGGATGTAACACAGACGTTACGTTTCAGGAAGCAAAATTATCGTCCCTGTCCCATCGTTAACTTCACTAACGCAGATACGCCAGTCCAATTGAACCCCCGAAAGTTGAAAACAACCGCTGGTCTTTTTCAACACTTTCTTTCTGTAATAAATCGTTAACAGGGTATAGGAAAGAGGATGCTATTATCGTCTGCAGGGAGGTACGACCAACTAGCGCTCTGGCGGCAGCCGTCCGAACTGATATTGGCTGCAAGCTGTAGATAGCAGTACATTCGCACATCAACTCGCCTGGAAGGAGCCACTAATAGCTTTACACTAGTCGTTTACTGACGGGCGAGATTCAGGGCAGGTCACTACATTACCTTTTATAGGACCGATAAATCGGCCTAGCTCACCGTCGATTTCAGAAAACGTGGAGGACGATAGGAAGAGAGCAGGGCTGATTTACATATCACTTCACTTCCCCCGCCGTCGGTCTTCCAGCAAATAAGAACAAATCTCCGCGGCCCTGGAACCCGATGTCGCATGCAGACATTAGGGTAAATAAGTGTACCGAAAAGCAACCACAGTCGGTGGCGCCTAGGATTCGTAAAATGGGGTCACATATGAATCACCACAGAGTAAATAGCAGGAAGAGGTTCCTCGTCTTCACCTCTAGTTGGCAGAGAGGTCGCTGAGCTTTCAACAAATGTCAAACAAGATAATAAAATATCATTGATGTTCCATATCGATTGACATTTTGGAACATCTTTTACACAACATGTTTCAGTTTTTATAAAACCATCATCAGGTGTAAAATATTTACGAACTTAAAACTCAAATATGATTCGATTTGCTGATGTTTCATGCCATTTGTTTTTCAAAACAAATGGCATGAAACATCAGCAAATGGAATCATATTTGAGTTTTAAGTTCGTAAATATTTTACACCTGATGATGGTTTTATAAAAACTGAAACATGTTGTGTAAAAGATGTTCCAAAATGTAAATCGATCAATCGATATGGAACATCAATGATATTTTATTATCTTAATTATAAGAAATTTTAAATATTGTGATCAGACGGATTAAAATAAATAATTGTTATAATATTCACAATATGACGCAATTACACTATCTTATAAATGTCAAAAACTAATCATTGTCTCAAAGATAATCAACAGCACAGATAAAATACTAAAAATTCTAAGCGCTGTAGATTCTGTAGCTAGCAATTCCGATAAGAATTCAACAAAAAAACGTTTCAGACACACGCTCTATGCCAATTTTTTGAGTATGTAAAGGAAACTGTTTTTCAGCTTCGTATAAAATAGAGGTTCCTAAGCATGAACGCAAATTAAATCAGTCAATAATTTTGTAGGAGTGACTGCCACCCCAATTAATAGAAGTAATTTAAACGGTTTAGGAACAAATCCTCAGACCGAGCGCATACTTAATCTCCACGATTAGAATATTTTATCAATTTTGTACAAACTATGGATAATGACATTTTAGAACAGAACAAGTGGAATTTAGAATTCAGTTTATCAGCAACATTTAATATGTACATATAAGTGAAGCTTACATTTTAAGAAGAGGATTTTTTTGAGAATTTGTTTCTCCAGTGAATGAAAGATAAGTGAAGAACATCATTCATCTAATCTTAACGAGCATCTGTAAACAAAAATTGCGGAACGTAGATAACTGTAAATGAAATAAAATGATACACGGAGTAAAGTGTGTACAGATGTGGCGAAAATGTTAGCACCTCAGAAATAAAATGCATCAAAAGCACATTTCTGCAAAACATTAGACCACAAACATGGGAACATTATCGACATTCAACAGCGGATAAAGTCGCAAAAGAATAATCCCTTTTCAGGTAACGGGAACCGCAAGGGAGAATTCTGGAGCATATGGGAGCAGAGAATATGGTCTTAATGGCTGAAGTGCAATGCGTGTATGAAGAATGGATTACATGAAGGAGGCCTGCCTTAGAGTTTGTCGCAACCCTAGGCTAAAACTGCGCCAACAGAAATGGTCCAAATGATTCTGCTCTCTTTACGTCATTCAGCTAGGGATATTAACATCGGGGCCTCGGAGCTCTGATTGATGAATTTCCATATTTCTACCTTGGCTAAATTGTGTTGCTCACTCTCATTCTGTTTCGTTATTTTTCAGTGGGATCTTCGCTGGCTTCTGATAAGTGGTCCTTTCCTTAACGCTGGGTTACATTTGCTTGTCTTCGTACTGACGTAAAGTAACTAACAACCTTTGTCCGCCGTGTAAGTACCAGTTCATTGGCTCTGATTTTATTTCTTAAGTTTCTTATTACGTTGGTTTCCTGTTTCACCAGTGTTTTTTTTCTGTTCTGTTGTTACCGGCTTCGATTACTTTCTGCAAAATCTTGGTAACCAAATATCTGAAGACACACTGTTCAATTGGGTTCTAATCTTCCCACAGTGGCGTCAGCTTCTGATGCTAAATTTTTCGATTCTTCTTTTTTTGTTTTCACGAACAGTCCTTTTTTTTCGTAAATTGGTTTCTTCCACGATTATAGGGATGCTGGTTAAATTTTATAATCGTTTGTAGAAAGCGTGTTTATGATCTGTCAAAACCGGGGGGGGGGGGGGGGACAAATATAGAATCCGCTTAAAAGAAATGTCTAAAATCAGTGGATGGTTTTACTTTCCAAGATTTTTAAATATAAATTCTGATATCCGGAGCCATTTAAATACCTATGATCCGAATGAGCTTAACCAAACGAAACAAGGCACATTTTAAAAATAAATGAAAATATAATTACAAAGTTACTTTTCAATTACGAACTGGCGGAACATAGAGGACGAGGAGCACCCTAGACGAGGTGAAAATTCGGATTTAACTGAACGTGGCGTAAGAAAGCGGGCCTAGTCCTTGAAAGGGCGGACGAAGTAGGCTGATGAAAGGACAAGCACCAAATTCACGTCGACGATCGTCCGACCCCAGCAGAGGGACAGACTGCGTTGCAAGTTGGCGTCTACAGTTGATACAATGCCGATAAATAGCATATGGATTAATAAACAAACATCCGAGCAACACTGACGAGACGTTCCACTTTTGCACTGGGTCGGTGGTCGCATCTGCTGCCTGGCTTTTTGATTTCTGTCCGCCTGTGAACGTTCCCACGAGACGCAACGCCAGTGAAAGTTGAATAATTTGAACGCCACTCCTGCCCCTGCCAGGCGGGAATAAATTAATTATTAACTGGATGAGTTATGTTAATCATGTCTCCGTGTCGACGGGTCCTGAAAATTATCTGCTATACGGAGTGGCGCCCCTCCTGCCAGGAGGTACATCTATCGACGGCAGGGATTAAGAAGGGGGCGATGAAGAACGTAAATAAAATATTGTTGGCGTAAGATGAGAAGTAGGCAAAACGCAGGAACACCCGAGATAGTACATAACAGCTGTTCTTAAGGATGTGTCAGCTGTCATGCCCATGACTGACTGTTCTGATCTGTCCCTCTTCCTATCATCAAGATTCAGAACCCTGATCATGGGGACAGAGATGGTCCCTAAAACGTCGGTTTCTTCTTATAACCCGATAAGATTTTATTGCGAACGATACTTCTCCGAGGACAACGCAGATGGGGCGGTAAGTCGACCACTTATCTAAGTCCGGTGCCGAGCTCTCCCTCCACCACCCCCATACGTCTCCATGGTGTAGTGTTTAACCACTCACAAGCACAACTTCACCTTTAACGCACATTTTCATGGTCAAATTCGCAGAACTGAACGTCGACCACAAGACTAGGCTGAGGCTACGACTTTCCCTTTTGATTCATTATTCAGAAGCATCTTCTGCACTGCGTCTTGCCAGCTCTGCAGGGGGCAGCTGGTTCGAAATGCGACACAGAGGTAGGAGGCAGCAGCTACGCACAAACTGCCGTGTTCATATTAGAAGACTAGCTGATAAATTTACCATCTGTACGTTCACCGCGGTAAATTAATATTAATAATGACATTCTTATTGGCCACAGGTTCACTATTTCCCGCCTTTCTCCGCCATCCTCTAACTCTCATTTTCCAGCCAGTCACCTCATCCTTGGTCTCCCAATGTTTCTCCTTCCCTCAGCTTTCCAATTATAAACCTTCTCAGTTGGTCTATTGGCCGTCATTCTCTCATGACCTCACCATCGGAGGCATGCTCTCTTAATTTCTGTGACCAACCTAACCTAACCTCCGTTTTCTATGAGCTCCGCTGTGATCACATGCTCTCCCGTACTGTTCCTTACTCATCGTTGTCTACAAGGAAATTCGACTGTGTGACTGCGTGTCCCGTTTTGTTAGCGACGAAAAGTCTCTTCCAGCCACCTTCGTCTCTGATGGTCATTTTTGATTCCATCTTCCTCTGCCTCCCTCTCGGAATTAATAAAAAAATTGTGAAGGCATTTCTTGCTTCGCCACGTGTGCTCGTGTTTCAATTTGTGAAGTTCATCAATAGTGTCACATCTGGATTTATCTCTCTTGGTTCAAAATAATCTCCTCAGCACCTAGATCCCAAATATTCTCGAATTTTTACGACAATAGTCGTGCAATTATAATTGTATATATTTTAACTACCGGAAAAAGTTTAAATTTAACGAGAAACGACTTCTTCACGTCTTAACCTCTCCTTCCTTCTTTATCCATTTCGTGTCATTTCTCCTTCTCTCTCTCTTGTTCCGTATTTGTTTTCCATCCCTTTCAACTTAGAACAACGATAAAAAAATATCAAATATAATTTTATTTCAACGTTTTCGTCATCCATATTAGAAGCACTGGAACATGCGAGCAAATTGATAGCAGCATTTGTAAAATAGAAAGTTCCACCATCTAGCGTCATTAATGAGAAGTATGCCAGGAGGTGCGCGCGCATCAGATGCGAAAACATCAGACTAGCTTTAACATATTAATAAAGTTCATGGGTTCATTAGCAGGACGAGGGATGACGAAATGCTCCCCTTTCATTGTCAAATTTAAACTCGTTTTGATTACATCGCGAATGACTGTTCAATACTTCCGGTCATTACCAAGGTCTAATATTTGTAACTACCTAGATGGCTTACCGAACCTGAAGGTTCATCACCGAACCAACCAAAGCCCTCCACCAGACCCTGTCCTGGGTCAACAAAATCCAGTCTCCTTCAACTCCCATCTCCCATAGATCCCGCCTGACATTATCCTCCCATCTACGTCTAGGTCTCCCCAGAGGTCTCTTCCCCTCAGGCTTCCACACCTCTTGCCCCATCCATGCGCGCTACATGCCCCGCCCATCTCATTCTTCTCGACTTAATCGCCCTGACAATATTGGGGGAGGAGTACAGATTTTTAAGCTCTTCATTATGCAGTTTTCTCCATGCCCCATCGTCTTCTCTCCTAGGCCCAAATATCCTCCTCAACACCCGATTCTCAAACACCTGCAATCTGTGTTCCTGCCTCAGAGTGAGAGATCATGTTTCGCACCCATACAAAACGACAGGCAAAATTATTGTTTTGTATATTTTAATCTTCAGGTTCTTAGAAATCAGACGGGAAGACAAAATATTTTGAACTGAGAAGTAGCAAGCATTTCCGGAATTTAGTCTCCTCCTAATTTCCTCACGAGTGTCATTTTCATTTGTTATTGTTGTTCCCAAATATTTTAAATTTGTAACCCTTTCAAAGGATTTATTAGCCACCCTAAGAGAATTTTGCCCCCCTTTCTGCTGACGACGAGATACTAACATGTACTTAATTCTAGCCCCACCTGTCTACTAGCCTCTAGTAAAACTTCTGCGTTCCTCTTTATTATATTTCTAATATTTGTAATTATTAATCAATTTGTGTAGTTAAGTGAACAGATATTAATCGCCTCTCTAGCAGACTGTCGTGTGATACAACTGAGATATAGCGCACTCTACATTTGTAGTCATTCTGCACACTGAGAGCAAAGCCATCCCGGTTGTTCTCCGAGAAACACCTTGGTGGCTTGCGGGACACTTGTTAAGATTCCACTCAGGTTGCAAAGGCACGCTGTAAATCCCATGACTTAGTTCCCACGGAGCCCGGAAAATCCCCGAGCTCATAGAGAGACAGACAGACACACAGACTAACAATACAACAGACACTAATGGTGATAGATGGAAGACGGAGAAGCCGAGATAATATGAGAAATTTAGAAAAGGTGACAAAATTGGAAGAGGAAAATGGAGCTGGGCAAGATTCTCACGTTCGGTAAAATACGTATGAAGCATCAGACTGCAAAATGGCACAGAATAGAAATGGAGGACGCCGTCAGGTCGTAATCATTTACAATTCTGACTGAACTTCTCCCTAGATGGGAAATACATCCTGGCAGCCAGTCGGTCTGTATTGCACAACATCTGTATTACCCATCTCTGGATCGAATCCCACATTTTTCCTGCTTTTAGGTGCACTCGTGACTAAGATTTGTAAAATTACAATTATGAGATTTGGCATGTCTGTCTGTCTGTCCGCTCCTAACAACTCGACAAGCGTTTAACAAATTTTAATTCAATATTTTCACACAGTACGAAGTTACAATCCAAAATTTCGGAGACTGTCTGCATAATCTACCCTGATAAAGGAGGCAGAAATAGTCTTCGGAATGTTAGACTGTGACTCCAAACTCACACGGCCGATCGCCCGAGAAGACTTCGATGCTTTCAGTCGTCGTGAAAGCTACAAACCTTGTCAAATTTTCGTCCTTAAGAGCAAATAATCGCAACTAAGCGAGTATTTGCTCAACTAGCTGAGCGCAAAAAGTAATATATTATAGTAGCACGTAATATTGAAACATTGTCAATTACTTTCTGTTTGTGCGAAAATTAATACTTAATACAATGCACTCATAAATGCATTTGTGCCTTCTTATTAATTCCTTAACAGGAAATTAGATGGAGGGAGAGGTCTCATATTAGACTTTTCCCTGCAAGGTTTTGCAGCTTACAATGAAATACCCGAGGCAGGGCGCAAACTTATCTGCGGATCAAGTTTCAAACTCCCGAGGCGTTCATTGTCTTCAGAGCCATTATTCCTCCGCGATTGTTTGCACTGGAGGAACCCTTTGTCAAAGTTCTTATAATAGAGAATAAATTAGGCATGTTAAGACAAACTTGTGTTTGTTAAATGAAGGTTTAGACGGAGTTAAGGCATGGGCGTGGTTTACATGTGTTGACATAAATTATCAGCGGTTCTTTGAGAATCACTCTTTCACAGTACCGTAATTTTTGATCATCAATTTTCAATGGCCTGCGTTTTTCGAAGCACACGTTGCAGCAATGACGAGCCAGCTCACGGATATTTGACGACGCTCCTGCATAAACAGTACAGAATTTGTTGCACAGCCCGAGTTTGTCCACAGCAAATAAATTAACACGACTCAAAACAAATGCCTCTTCTGCTCTGTTTCGAAGATTCACCTCTAAGGATACTTCCCCTGCAGATACAGACATTTCTGCCTCCTTCTCTCCATACACTCGTAGCCTACTACTGTCCAGAACCTAATAATTACGATAGGCTATGGGACCTGTCAGCTGATTCTAAAGGAAGAACTCCACATGCGACGCATCCTGTCTGAGGACCAGAAGCAGAATCGACTTCTCGTTTGTCAGGAGCTCAAAGATCTTGCAAGAACCGACCCCCAACTTCCTTTCTAAGCTCCGTGTGACTTCTTCCTCTTCCCAAAGATGAAAATTCAGCTAAAGGGAAGGAGATTTGAGACGACAGAAGAGATTCAGGCAGAATCGCAGATGGTGCTTGGCAGGCTGACAAAGAAAGATTTCCAGGGATGCTTCCAGGCTTGGCAGCGGCGCTGGGATCGTTGTGTTCACTCCCAGGGGAACTACTTCGAGGGTGATGGATGAATTTAATACCTGAGATAAGTGTACGGGTTTTTATACGCGCAGTCTTGAAACTTTCCGATCGCACCTCGTATAGGCGTGGGCCTACTCCACTTTTCCTGTGACCTTACGAATTCCCACATCTGTCGCTGTAATTAATTGTGAAATGTACCGACATGGTACCAGATCGCTATGCCATCCGTGTATATTGCACCTTCAACCTGTGAAACAGTTGGCCGATTTTCACGTTGATAGCCACAAAACAGTGGGCCAAGTCTTGTCCGCAGACAGAATAAACGTACCTAAAAAATTTGGCATAAAATATTGTTCGTAATCTTATGATTACGAAGGCGTCGAAGATGTAACTCTTTGGGTTACATACGACAAATTTAACACAGAATGTGTACGCGTGTGATACGTTCTCCCTAAATAAATTTATATCATTACAATAATAAGAATACTGTGGCACATATTTACGATGACAAAAATAAAATCGACTAGGGTTAAACAGGGTCGTATGGACTATCTTCACATGGCCGAAAAAGCTAGCTTATGGGCCACATTTGCATTTAATTGATATATTACATGTTGCATCGGAAGTTGAAAGAGTAGCCGTGGGACCAATTCGTGTTCCGTAACTTTGCAAATTATTGTAATCTGATCTAAAGCTTTCACGGCGATTGGCATTAATTAAATCTTCAGTGCATCCCCACTATCATTGCCAAAGCCCATTAAAATTTGGGCAGAAAGGATGTCCCTGAAACGTCGGTGATTTTAACCAGCTGGCAAGGCTGAAACGGGTTTCTTCACCAAAATTCTGCATTTCGAAAATTCCCAGTTTCATTGAATACATTTTTTTAAACAAAAGTTAACAGCATCATTAATCACAAATGCGTGGAAATTAATTTCAGGACAAGAAATAAAAATCGTGTGGCTTAATAATTTCGTTAAGTACGTTTTTTCCCATAAAATGCACTCCATGTCAATTATAATTACATTTTGTGATTCTTGGCGATTTTCACATAAAACAATTACGTCTTCGGACGTTCAAATTTACCTGCGGTGAGCTATCTAGAAAGGCAAATACTAATTTTTACAGAAATATTCTTGTAATTCTTTTGTATGGTACCTCACATAGAAGGAAGACCACGGTGACGGAGTCTGAAAACGAGAGTTCTGGAGCGAAGAGGGAAGGAAGGAGAATGAGGAGTTTTACAATTCTATCTCTTGAACAAAATAACACAGGAACGATTAAATCAAGGAAGATGTTATGGGCAGAGAACTTAGCAGGTGAGAAACATCTTTCTGGACATCTCTAAATAATAGACTAAAAACATTAAAATTCATCTTAGAAGGGAGACTGGATTGGATTCATCCGGCTCATGACAGATCGGTGGCGGGATCTTTTAACTCGGTCATAAAACTTGAGGTCCATAAAACTCTGGATATTGCTGATTACCTATTAGCTTCTGTACAAGAGTCTGCTTAGTCAAGTTAATTTCCCCGCCTTCGCCATGGACGAAACGGGTACCCCGAGCCAGAGCGTGTCCCCTGCCTGATTATCATTTATAGCCACTGATGAGTTAGTTAGAGGGCAGAGGAATGCCCTCAGGGGCAAGCACGTGTCCGTTCCGACAAAGCGACCGCGCAAACTTGCGACATACTTTCAAAAACATCTCAGCACTGACTGGATTACTTTTGTAGGGAAGTCAAAAATGAAAAATAAGAAGAATCTCGGGAAGTGTTAATAATTCTAACAGAAAAAGATTAACTTATTTGTAAATTTTCTTAGCACGAAAAAATTGTGAACAATTCCAGTAAACATTCTCTTTCATATTTGACATCCGCGACTTCTCGCATTCTACGTAAAGACGATATTTATGGACCATCAAGTTTTCTCGCTGTTCTTTGCTGTATTATAAATCCTCTCGTCTGTCATAACACACGAGTCCGATTGCCTAATAAATGCTCTCAGAACAGATCCAACGACCACTTTGCAAATTCCACTAATCACTGCTAATCGTCGCCAAGCGAATTATGCAGCCGAAACGACGTCATCACATTTACCTCGGAGTGCAGATGCGTCTCATTACCGTAAGAGACCGAACCTTGTCTTCCTGCAGACGAATTAACGGCAAGAGGGCGATTCTCCAGAAGTGGCACTCACAATTTCAGCTTAATACATCACGCCCCCATGTCACTTTGAGTGCAATAATGGTACAAGTCTCAGCCGAACGCTCCTCCCCGCCAGCGAGATTAAAGTCTCTTCAAGAGACGCAGAAATTAGATTTTCATACTGAAATACATCTAGCACGATCGTGGCTTAACTACCTATTCAATTCTGGATCTTTTCGTTAAAGAAAAGGAAATAGTTGGTTGCTGAATATAAGTTAGTGATTCATCTTCAAAAGCCCAGGTTCTGTGCGGATTTAAGATGTAAGGCGGTGGACGCTGTCAACTGTCGTTCAGTAAGACTTCAACATTTACCAATAACAGTCCCTGACGTTAAAAGACAGACCCGTTCTGAAAGCACAGCTTGACGTAGTAGCTACCGTCTTTAACCCTCGCCCAGTTCCTGAATTGACCTTCACCAAAGAACTTGAAGGCCTCCGCCAGCCACAAGTTGCGGGGTCAACCGCTCAGTAGCCGTTCCCTGTTTTTAGGCCGCAAAGAATATCTCGGGTTCATGTGCTTAGTTATGAAGTTCGCACCATAAAATATGAAAGTTACCAGAGACTTGTTGTGGTCCGCATAATGTCACTTTCATGCATATCTCCAGATGGCATTCTTCTTATCTGTGATACGCTGACAACGACGAATATAATCACCAATTACTTTTCCATCTCCGATGTCATAAACAGTAAGAGGAGGTTAGGAAAATGAAATTAACTATAAGTGCTTCGTCATATGCGTCTTTTTTTGAAGACTGAAAGTGGCCGACCTGTTGAACACAAACAAATACGTTTCGCTGTCAGCACGGAATGAAATTAGTATCGATGGCGAAAGGCTAGATGACCGTCGACGACTTCGTGTAAGAAAATATGGGATCACAGAGAAATGTTTTGTGAAACTGGTAACATTTTATTTATTTAGTGTTCTGTCTGAGGACAGGTCCATATGAACAGGATCCTTCCATCCTTTTCTCGGACTGGGACCTGTTCATATACGTTCTTGGCAGATGATCCAGAAGTGGTTTGCCATTGCCTTCTTCTGTGTGTCAATGGAGTAATTGTTGGGATGCCACGGAGGAAAACTCCGTGTTGCCTAGACCTCGGCCTTGCCCAACACAAGTTATAAATTCGGGCACCGCCGGGGATCGAACCCGAGACCCCAGGATTACAAGGCCAGCGTTCTAACCGCTAGACCACCTCATCTTATTATTATTTAGTGTTCTGTCTGACGACAGGTCCATATGAACAGGATCCTTCCATCCTTTTCTCGGACTGGGACCTGTTCATATACGTTCTTGGCAGATGATCCAGAAGTGGTTTGCCATTGCCTTCTTCTGTGTGTGTGAGTGGAGTAATTGTTGGGATGCCACGGAGGAAAACTCCGTGTTGCCTAGTCCACGGCCTTGCCCAACACAAGTTATAAATTCGGGCACCGCCGGGAATCGAACCCGAGACCCCAGGATTACAAGGCCAGCGTTCTAACCGCAACAAAACAAGAAAAAGAAACTGGAGTGCGTATGTTGAATCGCAATGCTGTGAAAATGGCGAAAGGGCGAGATTTTTCCGCGCCTTGAGCAAAACTGCGAAACAGCCCAAAGTTGTTGACACGGTCCACACTGACAAATCGTTCTACGAGTGTGTGCGTCACGCGGAGCTTGGATACAGTGCAACATCTGAATACAGAAACTAGCGAAACCTAAAATCCCACCGAAACATGTGCATTCATTTTGTGTGCACGAGTTTGTATGGAAGGTCGCGAAATGGCACCAGAGTAAATTTTTCTATTGATTTCACTGAACTACAGTTGGCAATGTTGTTCTGAAGGATCGTGAAACAGTATGGATTCGTCACAGCGAGTTTTCAGATCTTCGTCTGGACAAATTCAGTCTCATTGTCTCGTTATCTGTTGGGTCTGTTCTCACTCATTTCCGCCCAATCTGTGCTTCCTACGTACGTACAGTCTGAGCGGAAAACAGAAACAGACGTTCCCATCTGCGCAGGCGCACAGACGTTGTAATACACGGCATAAAACTTCGGCTGGCACCCAGCTCTCCACTTTTCCAGTGTTTAGTTTGATTATTGTATTTTGATACTTCATAGTTTTTACATAATTCAGTATATTTGTCGAGTCATTGGTAACACACCCTCAGTACCAAACGTCATACTGTTTGTTCCAGCAGTCGAAACATTTTTCGTAAGGGGTAATGTTTCTGGACATTTGCCATGACGTCGCGGCTCCAAGGTCGAGTCAATTTTCCGCTCATATAAACATAAACAATTGAACAAGTTGTGTCACTTCGTGGCCAACGCCCATTTAGGCAAAAGATGAACATTAAGCATCAATAAGGAGTGGCAAGAGGCAGCTTCTTCACGTGCTGCCACCTGGAAACTCAGACTTACTGGGATTCTGAGCACCCCCCCCACCACCGTCCAAAGGCGTTCAGAGTAGGGAATACAAGAGACGCTTCATCGGGACTTAACCTTGACAGAAAAACACCTCGACCACTCAACTTTCATCGGAACACCACAACAAATCACACAAGTTTGAAAGCCTGTCCTTCAAATTAAAGATTATTTTACAATACAGTGCAACGTCGGACTGTTCGACAGTGTGATTCATAAAAGTTTCATAAATGCGTTTGTATGACAGCTTCTGAAGAATCTAGAATGGCGAACGAAGCAGTGACATCACTGATATCCTCCCTTGTTCAACATATAAGATTATCAAATGGTACATTCCCAAATTGTCCACAGAGCCTCAAACTGTTCTCTGGAGAACCATGCTCTTGTGGCATTGGGGCCCATCCAAAGACACAAAATGATTCGGCCAGCACACCGACAACTCACGCAGGAAGTAAAAGGAATCGCTAACATTTCTGTCCCAGGACAGCAGACAGATCATGTCAAATGAGGGGCATCTCAACTGTGGGCGTGCAAAAACCAATCCTCACTTGTGCAGTGCAGACTAAAACTCACACTGGCATCTGATAAATATTTCCACTGAAAAGTGGTTATACACTGTGACTAATTTCACTACCATATAAAAATAACAAAACTTGATAAACATTTACAAAAATACAGTTTAATAATTTAGAGCTCTTCTTAATTTATGTAGTAAACAAAGTTGGTAACATGTGTCACCATAATAGCAGGGTTAATGTTATTCCAAGAAGCTTAAGATTTTGTCTACACATCCAGAACATCCAGAAAGTTCTGCAGATATTCCTGATGCAGATAAAGGCATCAACATTTGTCAGAGACCCTAACAGCTGCAGATTTTCCCACAGAATAAAGCAATGAACACTAAAGTTACAAAAGAATTGGATGTTCATACTCAGGTATTAGGTTAGGTTAGGTTGACACACTCATGAGGATTCATTACCACCATTGAGAATGTTGCAGAAAAGTATGTGGACATTTCCTGCAAATAATACTGACCTACAGGTAACTGGTCTGACATGACACGCCATAAACACACATTAGCATTTAGCTCTGAATGTGTGGCTGTTTTCTGTAATGTTTGCAGTGTGAAAGATGTCACATAAGCAACTAGTCTTCCTATGAGCATTTAAACACATAAATAATATCAAACTGCCTGAGTTTTAATTTTTGTCCAATGCCCTGGGTAAAATGACATACATTCTGATCCCAAACTAGCATTATGTTTACCAAGAGAACACAACATATAATTCAAACATGATTAACAACATACTAGGAACAGAGGAACAAACTAACACAGCAAAAGCAGCAAATTCCTGTTATTAACAGGATTAAAACACATTCAAATAAACAATTTCAACATAGAGTAAAAAGTTAACTTGTTGATAATAAAGCTTGAAAGACCCAAACCTGGCCTTAACAAGCAAACACATTGGCTGACAAAAAGGAAAATAATCTGTGCTATTAGCTCTGTATACAGACTTCAAACACAAACCTGTATGTCATTTAACCCACGTTGGCTGCCCTTGAAACACAAGCACGTCTGACTGAAGCAAATTAATATTAGTTACGACTTACTTTCAAAGTCTTCACTGGATATCCGTTTCAATAAACTGATAACAAATCTTATGCTGCCACTGTTGATAAACTGCGACCGTAAATCCGTAAAACAAGCACCAGAAAACATACTTTCACACACAGAACTTGCAAACCACTCTCTATAAACACGCCATCTTGCACTGGAGTTGAGTACCAACTTGACCGGCGTAAATGCGCGAAATTTAAAATCACTCGAAAAATACAGGTGCATCAGACCGCCTATCTATGCGACTTTATGCTATTCTCCGCGATAATTTATTACTTCATTTGCATTCCTAAAAGTCGTAAAGTGAACATAATACCAGTATGAAACTCTGCGTCCTCTTTAAAAAGCATCTACAATGTCAGGGTGACATAGAATGAATGACAGCTATTGGATTGGATAATACAATTTCTATTTTTCTTACTGACTGTAAAAGATAATCCTATGGAAATTGTTACTGCAGAAAATGTTACAGGCGACGAATGGAATTATGAGCGGCGTGGTGATAGTAACACTTTTCAAACTCTTCACCATTACAAAGATAAACTACTTAGTGCGTTTTTGACGTGAATATGTCTTTAAATTCAGACCGATATTAGGGGTACCAGGACGGAAACGGAGATGTAACGTTTGCAGGGTGATCCATTCAGACACTATAACTTCGTGACTAATAACACGATTGAAATAAATGTGGTCTCGTTCGATCGGGTATACGACTACGATGAGAGCATGACCTTGAGTTGGCGCCGCGCATGCGCGAGGCGCGGGTGGGGGCCCGAGGAGACTGGCGGCCATTTTGGGCGTGGGCGAAAATTTCCGGGCAGTATATCTCGCGACTCCGATGTGCTAGCGCGCTGATTTTTGTGCCAAACGAAAGATCTCTTGTAGATCTGTCGATTTAAGCGACTTTGTGAAATATTTGTTGGTGACAAATCGAAAATAAGTCGTGAAAAATTTAAACTTTCTGATGTCGGCCCATACTCACCGAAAAGGCGTCTAATCAGCCATCGATTAGTACCGCCATGTCCGTGGCGGAACGAGTGAGACGGCTTCGGGAACGTCGGAAAGAAGACGCAGCGTGCGCGAAACCCACGGCCGTGTCCCCGACACAGCCACACCCGGAGTTTTTTGAGGAAATAACCGCTCTTTACACTGAGAAGCCTACGAAACCCACACACACAGAAATGAACAGTTACTGGCAATGCAACACGACAAGGACTACTGGAATATGTTGCTTAATTTTTCCACATGATTGTACACAAGTCTCTTACACTTTATTAAGCACGCATTTCATACTTTGCTGAATTACTGCGAAGTCCCTCCTTTGACATGGGGAAGTCTAATAGGGAGAAATTAATTAATTGTTTGTGGCTTCGATTCAATAGAATAAAATTACTAACAATTCTATATTACTTAATTTATCACACGAATTGATTAAGGAAACTGCTTTTGGGATCTCATTTATTATAGGCCTAATTTTAAAAAAGGGGGGGATTGTAAAATCTCTCAAGTTCTTCCCACACAATAAGAGCTTTTAAGTAATGACAAAACACTACCTCGCTCATCTGCGAGATATCGAAAGCAGAAATATCAGTCCGTCCTGCGGTGTTACTGCAGTAATGATTCTGCACAGTGATTCCACTGCTAAGGATGGTTTCCCTCAAACCAAATGGGGAAGTCTCACGATTCGTCAGAGAAAATGGTAGAAGGAAATTTCCCAGGCGAAAACAGCAAACCTAATGCAGCCTGCTCGGATCAAGTTTGTTAAGTATCCAGAAAGGTACAACACAACATTCAACAGCACTGATTCCTTAGGATCCAGGTCAGGATTCAGTCAGATTGAAGAGCCAATAAAATTAGAGGCCGGGGAGGGGGGGGGGGGGATTGCCACTTTTCTTTTTCGAATTCGGACCCGCCCAAGGAATTCCGAGGTCCGTTCCATATAAAAAGATATACAAATGGCAAGAGCTTACCAGATATGCAAATATACTCAGCCGGATGAACACAAACTTCTTGGAGGTTCAGATCGAACCTCTTCAGTGTCCCTTCAGGAACCCTGAACGAAATTCCTGCGGGGTGATTATTATTTATAAAACTCTCTCGTCTGTGGTGACGTGTTCGCGGCACTTACATACTCAACGATTCTGTAAGTGCTTTCTAAAAGGAATGTCCAAACAGAAGACTACTTCATTAGTGGTGCAACTGAATTAGAGTCACAAGTATCGAGAGGAAAATGGTTTAAATGTTGTAGCACAGTGCTGTAGATGAACTAAGTTGAATTCTCGAATATCCCTGTGAAATGTATGAATAATTAATGGCCGTATTGTGGGGCCGTGTCCTGAGGCGACGTATCACGTTTGGTCGAATGAAACCTTCGTCATCAGCGCTGAAATAGATAGCAGGGTTTGGGTGTGCACGGTTTATGGAAATTTCAGCGTCTCTGTATTTATCTATTAATGCTCATTAGGTGACTTGCAGCGAACGCCATAAAGCGACCTAAATTTCAATGGCTTTTGTAAAATTAAGAGCTGATTTGTCAGGTAACGAGGGCTAAGGAACTCGTTCAAGCGTCATGATAGATTCAGCCAGTAATGGGGAAAAAAGTCAAAATCCACCGCGGTCTCAGATGGCTGGCAGAAACAATGAGCGTGACGTAATGCAAACGGGTGACTTGCGATGTCAGCGTAAATTATTAATCCAGTTATTAAAATAGTAATGAAGCATGATCATTTAACGAAATTAACGGAGAACATCTCTCGCAAATGTCGGAACAAAAATGAACAAAAACTTCATCACGTCACAACTCACATGGGCAATATTTTATGAAACGTACACACTACGTAACAATACTATCGTATCTATTGACTATGGATGTTCAATTCGCGGTTAGTGACGTAAATCAAGCGGGGAACATGCAAGGGCCTCCAATTGAAAATATTATAAAAATCAGTCCAAAAGCGCTCAAGTTACGATGTGACAGTACTTCTTTTGTTTATCTTGAAAACAAAGATTTTAGAAAAATACGTATTAGTTATCACTAGCATCGGACTTATGACAAGACTGGAATGTGGTGGGCTGTTTCAAGGCGACACGGGCATAATCGCGCATGAGCCTATGCCACTCACACTCAACGACAGAAGTTACAGCGCCTACTAAAGGACCATCACCCAGAGGACAGGACAGACACGAGGAAGGTCGCGGGCAGAAATCTCGATCCTAGGGCAACAAATATTCTGAGCGAAGGCCTAAATTCACGATCAGGACATCATCAGTGGCGTAGAAAGGGCGACCCAACATCTACCACCGGCAACAGCAGATGAGGAGGTGCGTCAGGAAACCAGTTACATCTTAAGGCACGCCGAAACTCTTAAACAGGACAGCTACAGCTTAACGAGAGGCGCTAACAGCCTTACGAAAGGATAAGAGCATGTCTGTTTCGAACATCCCCTTGCAGATACGCAGAGAATCTGCTCCAGAGAGAGAAAACCCACGTCCACATGTATCCAAAAGGTTAAATCTTTTTCACTTCAGAATATTTGATCAAACTGACATAAATTACCACATACACACAAATATTTATATAGGCTTACGTCAGCGAAACAACGGAGATCAGTGATTTCGCGTCCTTTCGTATCGTGGGGGGGGGGGGGTTTTCTAGAACATTCTTTGTAATTAATCCTTCACTGTCATTCCCAGTCTACGTTCATTAATTTACGTTAGTGACAAAGCGTCGTTAAAGTTCAACAGATATTTCACAGTTCCACCTTTAACGCCGGCGTAATTGTAATGAACTTGGAAAATCAAGAACTTGCCTAAGAACGAATTACTTAAGTAATATTAACTCTTCTCCGAGTTGTCATTCAACAAAACACTTACGATGATGAGTACATACAAGTACTTTAATTATGAACTACGCCATAAAGTAGTATGGGCTGTGAAGGTACAGCTCCTCGAATTCTTCGTCTCGGAAATTGATAGTAATGAGATGTCAGCTTCCTTCCTTGGCCGCTTTTACCCGGAGAAAGACGCCCGATAACCAAGGGTAGGGGTCTGAGTGGGCCCCAGAGCCGGCTAAAAGTGTCTGCAAAGAGGTTAGATGTGCTCCCAGACGGACCACAGAACCGCAATATGGCGTGTCGCAGGTGACACACCAGTGTACTTGAAATGAAGCTGGAATTTCTACGTAACTCTCTCAGTAAGGATAAACAAAACATATAACACTTTAATATCGTATGTTCTTTATTGCACTCTTGTCCTCGCATCAAAACAGGCTGGAGAACGAAGCATTTTAGTGGCTGGTAACTTTAATGTGACAGCAGATATTTGTCTATCTCAGCACAGAAAAACGAACAAGAGAATTGAAAAGAGAACAAAACGTAAGAAAAGTATTTTTCCCTCTGACAGCAAGTTTTGACATTGCACGTAAACTAAATTATTGCTGTCTTGTTGGTCTACAGAACGTGGCGGGATATGTTTGGCTCGCATCTGTCAGATACAGCAGCCAGAGACGCTTAGCGGGCGGTTCCTACAACAACGCGAAAGAAAGGACGCCTCCGTCTCCTTCTTCTTCTTCTTATTCTTTCGTATTCTCTCTCGCGTAAGGTGGAAACTATTATTCGTAAAATCAGCATATAAAAGGTGTTTATCCCACTGAAACCTTATATTTTCTCTGAAAGGGAAGACGTTGTCTGCTCCAGATATAATCTCACATAGTGTGTGTGTGTGTGGCTTTTTTTTTTGTAGGATTATACATTTTTACTGCGCAGTGAATGGACCTGAGACACGAGCCTTGTGCTGTCTGCATAAAAAGTGACGCTCGTTTGTTTGTTTTGTCTTACGTCGCGAGCCGAGCGCCAACAAACACTTCATCAGCACTTTCAAGTCTACATATTATACGATGCTTATAAAACAAGCAACCTGGAAGAATGGGCGTCTCGGATAAGTGCTCAAAGTGACTGTTTCTTACGTGGACGGTGCCGGATTTACTCAGTTCCACCAGTTACATTTTGGACAGCGCTTTCAAATACGCCTCGGCCACTGTTTTCGCTAAACCGCCATGTTGTAAATAAAAATGCCATTAAGACGTATAAAGTTGAAGTTGTAAAGCTCTTTTTATTCTTAACCTTGACAGTGGATGCAATGTTTATTCCCGAGGTAAAATATTCATTCTATTTTCAGCAGAGTTTGTGAAGACAGTCTGTCCCTCTTGGAAAGGGGGGGGGGGTCTCCTTTACCCCGTCATCTCATCATCAGTTCGCACCAAGAGAGAAACACGTACAAAATAGGTTATCTCAGCCAATTTTACTTCGATACTGCTACGAAGTGGCTTACGGTTAGATAAAGTCTTGTGGGAGGATTTTGTTGTGATGTTGATGAACGTTCGATTAAGTATTCATAGCAGCGCGGAATTTCTTGCCCAGGTAAATATCTAACAACTGTTCCAGAAGTTTTAGCTGGGTAGGCCCAAATGTTAGAAGCCGATGGGCGACTTGAGATAAATTGACAGAATTTTGGTTTGAAATCCTGAAAGGAGACCATTTGGAAGACCTAGGTAAAGATGAAAGGATAATATTAAAATCGATAGATACTTAGATTCATTTGGTCAGAATGGAGTTGAGTAATTCAGCTGGCTCGTTAGCCGACATGCGCAAAGGAGTTCTCGATACAATCTGCAGAACAATTTAGTTACATGTTCGAAATTATTTTAGGCTTGAGTACCGTCTGGCGCAAAAGCCATTGCCTGTATGCATTCACGTTTTTCTACGTCTCTCATTGTCTGTAAGAATTTACATTCGAATTGCTCTCAAAGCGACCCAGAAATTTAGCCCTCAATCGTTTAAAAATACGAAAATGGACAGTTATGCGTGATTAACGTTTTGCCTTGAAATCGGAATGAAACCAAAAGAAGTTGCTTAATGCACCCTGGAGAAGCCATGAGGCCCACAATGAAGCAAGATAGTAATACAGGCAGATCGGGCGAGCGGTGCTTTGAATATTAAGCGCAACATTTTGGAAGCAAAACGATCGGCCACCATTTGCAAGGCGAATAGGGCGGAGCATTGCTGCATATAGAGGGAGCTTACTTCAGGCTTTTCAATTTAACTTCGGCGCTCTCGCTAAACCCACTTGTGGCCCTACAGAACGACTGCACTAGTCGTTCCGACTGAATCGCATCTGTTCCTTATGTGCTCTTGCATAAACAGGACTATTCAGTGGCGGACTCGTCGAAAATGCCTTCGAAGGTAAACCAGACATGTCTGAAACGTCGGTAAATTTTTAGCAGACTACACGGGGCAACAACCCTGAAGACAGCTAGTCGGGTCACCGACGTGAGGACTTGAAATGTCACACACAATTTCGTAATCGGTTACTAATTCGAGAATCTTACAGCGCTGCGTCAATGGATGAAATTGATGAAGTCGAGTCATTATAAAATTCGGAGATGTTCTCGACGTTTCCTGGCTATCAGCTCGATACTCCGCTTTTGGAATGCGTTCTACATGTCCCCTACATCATATTCCTTGAATGGCCTGCTTAATAATACTTAGTGAGAAGTTAGTTCCAATGCAAATTTGTATTTTAAATTATTTTAAAAAAAATAAATAAAACCGAGCAGCAAACGTTTCCCACACCCAGAGCTTCCATATTTTCACGCTAAAATATCTGGAAACAGCACAAGGAAAGTGCTGGATCACGCATCGTAATCTGAAATCCTAATTAATTATCTTAGGCATTCTAACATCGTTCTGACGATTTCACAAGTAGAAACAGCCTTTGCATAAGCTCTGGAGACTGAAATTCTATTAGCAAAAGCGTGAGACCGAAATCACAGACGAACATTCAGCACGAAATAATTCAATAAACGAGTCCAGCATTGATATTAATTGAATTAACCATTAATGGAGCTAATTCGTCCTACTGAGTCGTTAAGTGTGCAAAACGCGTGTCCCTGATGCACTAGTGAGCACGGAAATATAAACGCCACGGCGTCTCGTGGGTCCACACCAGATTTCAGGGGTCACAACATTCATTATCGTGAAAATCATGCATCAACTGTGTCTTTTTGAAATTCTAGATACGCGTAACATTGCGGTACACGAAATGTGTAACACTTGTAATAACGAGAGAGCCACGGTGATCTAGCGGTTAGAACGCTGGCCTTGTAATCCTGGGGTCTCGGGTTCGATTCCCGGCGGTGCCCGAATTTATAACTTGTGTTGGGCAAGGCCGTGGTCTAGGCAACACGGAGTTTTCCTCCGTGCCATCCCAACAATTACTCCATTCACACACAGAAGAAGGAAATGGCAAACCACTTCTGGATCATCTGCCAAGAACGTATATGAACAGGTCCCAGTCCGAGAAAAGGATGGAAGAATCCTGTTCATATGGACCTGTCGTCAGACAGAACACTAAATAAATAAAATAAATAATAACGAGAGGTCTCAGACGAGCTGCTTTCCTCTTTCAAAGGGAACATGTGACATGCGCAAAGCAGCGATATCATCCAGGGTCCCACGCATTTCGTCTAATGATTTTAAATCTCCTGGCAGATATATCGCCCTCACTCTTTCTGCCTGTGACCACTGCGACAGTCAATTGTCACTGCTGGTATCGTTGTCGTCATATTGCACACCGAGGCTACATTTACGTCAGCGTTTGTTCGGTATGCGCCTGGTCTGAAGAGTCTCTTACGTGCATTGAAGTCTGAGTGACGATAACAGCTTGTATTCTATGTAGAGTCTGTCAAGTTTTAATGCCAAAATGACAATTATATTAAAGACCACATAATATAAGCACTTCAAGCTCGCGTGCTGCTTTGATGTCCCTAATTACTGGTGCATGAAATCAATTCGGCAGCGACTGTCAGGTTCACTGTGATAATCAGGCGGGAATTTCGTTCGTTATTGCATAATTGGCTAGCTGAACTCCCAAGGCTCATTACACGATCAGATTACAGCAGAAATTCAGCACAGAGAATTAGCGACGTAGGAGACAAATGAAGGCAACCTCACGTAAAAATAAGCGTAGCTTTCAGTACACGTAACCCATGGCTACCGAGTGAACTCGTCTCCATGACGGCGTTGCTGACATGCGATGTAATTATACACGTTATACATGCCCTTATGAGATTAATTCTGAGGTCAGCGTACTCCATGGATTATTACGCGTTATTTGGCATGAAATAGCCCCTGTCTGTCCGTCCATCTGCATAATTCAACTCAAAAATCTCTGATTTCCCATGGCTATCATCGTTGCCTTGGGAACCGTCCTTAAATGTACAACATCCCTCGTGGTTACCTTGATTACACTTCGTCAGACTCAGCTACGTATAGTTCCAGTTTCCTCCACTAGGGAGCGCCACATGGCGGGGACGGAAGAGCGATTTGCTACTGACAGCTGCAGCTCCGCCTAACAGATATTCTCTATGGTGCGCTTTCCTAGAGGATCCTCACCTTTCGTTCCGTACATTATTTCAAGATGCCCCATTCTCTCCTGCATCCATTTTAGTTTTATTTCATTTTCTGTGTTACGATTTGATACAGAAGTTGACATTTAAAAGTCCGACCCAACCAACCAACAGAAACTCGTCCTCAACAACTGACACAGCGGATTAATACAGTACTAATCAACCGTCCATTGCAATAGCGTCACTTACATGATCTCCACAGCGAAATTAAGTCTCGAGCTGGAAAGTTGTCTGGAGTGGGGCACAAAAGTTACACCGCGTTACAAGAGAGGAGATTTCTTTCTTGCCGGAGTTGCCTGTCAAGTTTGGGATTACAACAGTAACGCCTGCACCTTCAAAATAATATGGCGAATTGCAATATCAAGTGATGAATCGTGCTCCAAGGCGTTCCAACACAAACCGAAACACGTTCAGTGCCAAACAGCAACAGACGTTCGCTGTACGAGTTTCATTTGTTATATCAAGTCCAATAGAAATTATTAATTAAATCTCTACAGCTAACTGATCCACTCTCGTGGTAGATAAACCCAGCGCATAACATCTATCAAGAATGAATTAGAAAATTAGAAAAATCCTTACGTATTTAATTCCGAAAACAGAAATATTTTTAAAAACTGTTTTGGAAAGAATTTCACGTGTCTAGTTCAAACGTTTGCAAGTCACAGCTACCAAACAAATGAAGTGCATAAGGCGATTCCTCTATTTAGGTGTTAAGTGCGCCACTGAAAAGTGCATAAATGAATAACAAATCTCCCACGTGTGTTTCAAATCCCAGATGATCAACAATTATAGATCTATATTTTTCACGCAATGCATTCATACAGCTGCGCTAACATTGTAACAATTTTATAAAAATGTCCACATTAACGCCACAGAGCTTGGCGCTGACCGTGTAATCTCGTTAAAGTCAGAATTAAACCGAAAAATCATTAATGGAAACATCAATGTTCACGGAATTTGAATGACTCGCACGCCCTTTTAACACACAGGCAAGAATTAATTCAACACGAGTTGCTTGTTGTTCAAGTTCTCACCACTACTCAACATTTCATAAGCCCACAGCAACTGACGCATTCCTTCCGCCAGCGTTGTATTATTACGAACAACAAAGTAAGGCCCGTACATGAACACTGAGGAGTGGTGTCACGTTTACAAGAATTGAAACACGGGTGGAGACATTCTGGACCACGGACGAGCCGAAAATCGTACCCGAATTCTCTAGATTATTCGCAAATCCCAAATGGAACACACGTCAGCAGTCAGCGCCGTAAGAAACCGTGAATGAACACACCGACACATTTCGAATCACATTCGTGTCCTGATATGGTGGACACACACCACAACTGGTTCGAAAGGCGTCATACACGCAACACCGCAAAACAGGGACTACGTCATAAGACACTAATACAGTAACATTTATATAATCGTTGTACCAAAGATTATTAGACCTCTTGTCAACAAAATAGAATTAACCAAATGGGTGATTTCCACGTAAAGAATGAGTCCATTTGCATAAAGAATAATAAGAACCAATGGATATATTTGTGCCACATAATATAACACAATAGTTTGATAATAAATTTCTAAATTTAATATTTAAATCTGAACGTGTTTACAAATCGATTATGTAAGTAGTTCCATTTCGTGTAGTTTTTGGTGTTTAAAGTGTAGGCGCAATTTGCTAGTTTTATAAAACGTGTGGCTTGAATACGACACTGTTACGTCACCAAATAAATTAAGATACCTTTGCGTTGATGGTTACAATTAACAGTGCAGTGTAAAGAGTATTTGAAGAACGTCATAGGTGAGTAATTCAATGAGCAATGTGCAATGTTTTCACACCAAGATCATTTCAAGTTTTACTTTTTACAGTGAAGAGGGCAGCACTGAGGGCCTGCCACTTCCAGAGTTATTAGTCGTCTATGGTTCCAAAATAATAGACGTCTTCGAGCAAATGATTAAGGAAGAACTGCATTCCGATAAATGGTTTAAATCACGCCCGAATGATGTTGGAAGGAAGAAGAAGAAGAATAAGAAGAAGAAATAGAAATGCATTACTCGAAAGGTGTAAACCTTTTCCACTAACTTTCTCTCCTCCTTCTTGCCATGAAAGTCCTGCGATTGAAAGGCCACTGGGAATTCTGATAGCCGTGCGTGTAGTTCCACAGTTTGAAACTTCAATTCTTCAGGAATGAAGTTAGTGAAGTGTAATGCGGTTTCCAGAGGTTGGAACGGAGATTCTGCTGATGAAGAAATTGTTCCCACGATTCTGGGCGTCCCATCTATGGCCTCCAGACACACGTACAGCGCATGCCAAGGCGTCGGACGCACAACCAGTCTTCTTTCTAGAGGCAGAATTGGTCTCTAAAACTTTAATCATTAAAGACTAACATTGTAATTATTATCAGTCATATTTTTTAGACAACGCATTGTTCTGATAAATATTTTAAACAAAGGCATGCACGTGAGAGTGTTCGACATTCGTGTTTTAGAGCCCACAATTCATTACAGAAGAATGTTTTCAGCAAAATGATGAAGAAATGATTATTATTTGACGGTCAGAGCCAAACATAGCATTTAGTAGACAATACTGGGAGTGCAGCGGATAGATTCGGAAAATTAAAATCAAAATGCAAATGGCCTGCCGAAACACATTGGTCCTGGACGCGGATGTATCAGCATCGACCATTCGAAATGCTTGTGCATTTCCCGGACTGAGACGGCAGCTGCCTTACAGAGGACGCGTTTCGCGGACCGGAAACACCGAAGCTTCTATCCACAGACAATTCACAGAACGATTAATGAGCTCCAAAAACAAATTACGTAAAACATCGCAAATAATTGAAGGATCAACCAGACCGGGAGTTACAAGGGCCGTCTAAGGTTCGTCCCAGTTCTTTCTCCTTACAGGATCTAACAACACACTTTTCGGTCTAAATTCCAAATTTCAAATGATTTGGGAACAATGATTACCTGTATTTATTTATTTATTATTAACTGCAAATGGGTTTATACCCGTTGCAGTGGTGTTACAATAAGACACGACAAAATAACACACCACACTCAAAATAAAAGAACTCATAAGATTACAAAACCATAAGGCACAAGTAAAGTAGAAAACTTAAAAATTAATACCAAATAGACACAAGACAATAACAGTAATGAATTACATACGTCATGAACTACACTTCACTATACTTACGAAGCCTTGCAATGGCGCTGATAAAATACATTTTTGGGAATACTGCATTTATACTATCGCAAACTACGTCCACCCACCCGCGTTCCGTGTCGCTCAGTCTCCCACCGTCCACTATTTCTTTTCGTTTCCCACTCCATTCCTTTCTTTTTCATCTTGATCTCTTTTCTTTATTCAAAAATGTTCCATCCCTGCATTCCACTTGCCAGATGGTAATGAGCCCATTCGACTAATGAAACCTGTTTTACATCTGGGTTCCCAATGCACAGAACAAAATGTTTCAGAATCGACCTTCGTCAATTATGAGCCGGATGTCGTATTAACATTTCTCCTTTGAACTAACGTTTCGTTTGGTTTTCGCCACAGTCTGTGAAATTAACTTCTCATCGACAGCTACTACGTTACATAACAACGGAATTGAAAGTTTAAAAAATTCTGCCGAAACGTGTTTAACGATAAAAAAAAACTGGATTACATCCGCGGGAGATAAAGTAATTTTGGAGAGAGAGAGTTTCTGCTCCCATTTTTATAATTAATTACTAAGTACTGTCGCTTAGCAAAGCTCGTGTCCTGCCGGGGACGGAAGGAAATCGTCGAACTCGCGGAGAATCCATCTCTTAATGAGAATTAGCGACCGTTAGTTTAATTGCAATCTTAATTCGACTCGCAGAGTTCGGAACCGGCCGGCACCGCCATGGAAGGTTCTCGGACTGGCCAGCTTGAACTACAGATGGAAGCCCGTTTCGTATCTTCGTCTACAGTATTCATTTTACATCCCTATAAATTTGAAACCTCGGACTGACCAGTCCAGCATCGTCACAGAAACCCCAAGATCCTAAGTGAATCGTTTGTTCTTACAACGTAAGGAAACATGGAAGGCGTGTTTCAAACCGCAATTTTAGTATTCGCTGAAGAGGAGAATACAGCAATGGACAAGTTCTTTCAGTTGTGGGCGTGAGCTACTGGTTGCCTAATGGAAAGGCGTGTTGTATGTGAATCACTCTCTCACTTCACTAACACGTGCTCTCCCGAAGTTGAATCACAAAAAACAGAAGATAGAGTGAGTAGGGAACACGAGGACGCTGGGTGGTGCTGGGACCTACATTTGTCTGCACGGTGTCACAGCTTTCAGTACGTCGTCCAGGTAAGTCTCATGTCATACACCACGGACACCAAGTTCAAGGTCAACTCGCGACCGGTTTCCGGAGTGAGCTTCCTGTTGTATATGTCAGTATTTCAGTCTAAAGTGTCTTCAAACACGCTTCGACCGTCGTCTTCCCAATCCTTAAACACTCATAATTCATATCCATGCACCGTTGAAGTTGAGACACTCGACGAGTTCAGTGACAGACGAGATCAAACAACGCTGATCTGCACTCAGTTGGTGTGCTCGGCCCACACGGAATTTTCGCGATTTTCTCGGTATAATCAAGCAAGAATATTTTTAAAAACGTTGAAAACATTCCCCTGCATCAGATGGTCATTCGACGCCACTTTCACGTGTCGAGGGAGACGTAACCCGGTCTATCTATGGAACGAAATGATTTACCTCGGAACAATGCTTGCAACGACCCAGAATGTCGGGTCAGTCCGTTGCTAGGCGCCCACATAAATTTGTGTAGCAAACAGAGTTTAATCTAGCAGCCCATTTTTGTAACGGGGCCTTTGGGGTAGTTAAAATATTCAAGATTGATCGGTATACAAATTTCAGCCGTACATCATCAGCAAATGAACACTAATGTTTTCTGATATAAGTTAATTAATGTGAACTCGCGTTAAAATTACTCCGTCCGTCTGTACTGATGAAATTTCTCGAGAAAGGCTGAATAAATTTTCATGAAATTTTATAGCTTTTCTAAAATTCGAAGATACATTTACTTTCAGTGAAGCGCGGAGAGAAATAATGATCACATCATACGAATTATATTACATTCATTTCTGAATGCGAAAGTCAGATTTTGGCGAATGTCCACCCGCTGAATTTCAGCTTGGGAAATTCCCCAAACATATTATTCTGTGTGCACATTTCCTAGCTTGTTTAAATACACTTTGTCATTCATGGAATTAATCATCCATCTGTCTACTTGTTCATAGCCTGAATACATTCAGTTAATTACCACCTCATTCCCTTACTAATTCATTGCATCAAACATTCATTCCCACAACCAAACACTTCTTCGTTCATTCAGTCAGTCATTCGTTAATGCGTTTAACCAAGTTTCGTTCAGTCGTCACTCGCCTTCTGTGCGCCATGCCACGGCTAAGCCCATCCGAGCAAAGCAGCGCCCCATTGCCACGGAATCTCCGGTCCTTGCGAAGCTCCGAGCCGACCGAACTAATTGAGCAGCTCAAGTGGTCTACTAATTAATGCTATTCACCGTCGTCATTACCAGCAGCATCGCAGAATTGTCTGTCCTCTTGGCTTTTCGGGAATTGCTTTCCACGACCGAGCGTCCTCAGCATTTGTCCGGCTCCGATCAGTTACAGACAGACAGACAGACAGACATCGTACGAGTAATGAGAGGCGACGATACAGCACTTCAAATAATTCAGTAGCCTATCAAAAGCAAAATTCATAATGAACACTTGGCAACCAGGACATTGATCACTGTGAAATTATTCCGCTATGATTACAAACGCATTTTTTATTTCCAATGCTCTGTATTCAGACTCATTTAACTGCTGGTTAAAATTGACAGACCTTATCACTGATGCAGATACTTAGATACTTCACTGCCTGCAATTACTAAACACAGAAGAGAAATTTCAGGACATAACATTCGTTTACTTCCTTAAATGCAATCATATCGAAAATGGATTGAAATAAAATTTACGAATATTAATTAGACCTGAAGATAGTTGTCTTCTGGATTGTTGTACCATGTTGTCTGGTAGAAGTTTGCCAAAGTTTCAGAGGTCCCTGCTGCCTCCATTATTAGGATTATGATGATCGTCCTGATGATGGAGGCAGCAAACACCTCCGAAACGTCGGCAACTTTCTAACACACAGGAAAACAGAATACGTGCATAACAATTGGAACAGAAGTTATTGTCGGACCATACAGTGCATCAGTGACATCGGACCACACGTGTTCAACAGTGGCTGAAGACATTTCTAGCGCAAAAGCAAAACTTACATCAGTTCAACAACGTCCCAAGGACATTGTTAAACATTTTGTTCCTGGTCGATCACGTTCGACGATTTCTGTGCAACGGCGACCAACGTCATCTGGCGGGAAGAACACGTGTGGTCCGATGTCAGCGTACTCCAAAGAGTAGCTCCGCCTTCCAAAACTTGTTGAACACTTATTAGTGCCCCTGGTCCAACACCCCCAGCACTCACCATGGCTCCACAAAATAAATAGCACGCTCCAAGACAACAAGAGGACTCCACCCCCTTGTCACGAGGACTTAGGTCACCGCTACGCTGCTAGTTCCGCGCTGTCTTCGCTCGACCGGGATTCTCCATTCGTGTTGCAACGTCGTACGATTTCGCTGTCACCCTGAAACATGCAATTTGGCCACGGCTTCTGTAGTGCTGCAGTATTTCCATCACGAATCGGGAATGACCCTCCACCTGTATCCTCCATGACACAGTCTCCCAGCGACAACTTAACTAAGTTAGAAGTAATTCGCACACGATATCAGCTCGCTCTGGTTATTCTTGATTAAAAGCTGCAGAATAAAACTGTACCTCGTTCAGAGAAAGTATCATTCCTCCCCTGTGTTTTCGCATGTTTACTCAGTCGAGCCAGTGGAAATTCGATGTACGTCGATTCGCTTAAGTAGTATTAAGCAGGGATAGTTGGAAAGAGGTAGGTTCAGATATCAAATCAGCAAGACCTAAGCATAAGAAAACATTACAACAAACGACAGTATTATTATGGCTTTAAAATGCAGACAGAGGACATGAGAGGTCCGAGATCTCTAAATGGATTGCCATAAAGAAATCCATTATAAGGAGAAAAATAGAAACTATGTTCTAACTCAATCTAGAATAGAATTTGTCAACATAGACATAACCATGTAATTTGGGGAACGCAGACAAGAACAAACAGCATAGACGTATTATATACAACAGCAGACGAAAATATTGACAGTTCAACTTGCGAAGTTCAGAACCATCGACGTAACAAACAGTTGAAAGGAAAAAAAAATATTTTACAGGCCTAGCAAAACATAAACAGGCTAAGAATTTAAAACTTCTTGACGATGGTGAAGAGTCAATTGAATAAAAATAGGGATTAGCTCTATCTAGTGGGCCCAACTGAGTAGGAACCTGAAGACGGAGATAGAGCCCCATCTCCGAAACGTCGTTTTACGTTTTTTACGTTTTATTACTAGACGATGGATAATATCCAAGTAAATTTTTATTCAATTGAAGCTAAGAATTATCTACCAGACGAGACTCAAACCTGTGACCTTCAGGGATACCAAGATAACGTCCACTACAGATTGTAAGTGCGGACAGGGGGCTGCTGTTTGCTACCCGCATATCAGCGGTGATTCCCAGAACCTCCATAGAACGCACAGCATTTTTGAAAATGTATGTACTTGTGAGCTCTGGGATACCAACAAATCTGACAGACGCACGCTGCGTTGTTAGGTTATTTGCGGGAGCGTCGGCGAAAGGAGACGGCCGTTTAGAACTGGATGCGGTGTGTGAAGTGCCCCCCACCCCCCACCCCACCCACACACATAATTTTTGAAGCTGTAATTTGCATGAACATATTTCAGAAAAGTGCTGGAAAAGTGGAGTGCGCTTTCTACATTAACCTAGAAATGGAGTACCACTCTGCAGGTGAAGGAGGATTTGTTTTCCTGTCCAGACTGCCACGAACTCTGGTTTTCATTTTCACAGACTGTGGAATTGCACGTCGTGTAATTTAGGATTCACTTCCTTATTGTAGTACACGATCGCTTAGGTCTTCATCCGTAACGTTAGAGACATGTCGATGGAAGTTATTATGTCTCATCAGGCCCTGATGATGGAGGCAGCAAGGACCTCTACCAGACTACACGGCGCTACAACCCAGAAGACAGCCATCTTCCCTACTAAGGTCCCTGTGTGTGATGCACTGACCGTCGCAGTTTAGGGCAAACGTTAATGTTAAAATCGGTACAGTGCGTCGTTCAGTTTGCAGCTCGAGCTGGGCCATTCGTCCTCAAAACAGCTGTAAACTGGAAGTCAGCGTGAAACAATATCGCAGCACAAACGATTTACCCACTCACATAGGAGCAATTAGCTTCAGTTACCCATTCAATATCTGCCACGCGAGTGATTTACATCTGTCAGGGAAGTCACTGATCAACCCTGAGGCTGCAGACAGCCAGCGCGTAACACAGAGCACCATTTGCGGGCAGCTGGTGGCTGCAATTGATTTCCTACGCATTTCCATACGCACGCAGTAAAATTGTCACCCCACGACGGAAGAAATCTGTAAGAAGAGGTTAATATTTCCTTAAGTACCTACACGGCCAAGGGTTTATGATTAAACAGTCGGCAGACTGACTGGCCGTTGTAAGTAGCTCAGTATCACGCTGATTCGTGCATGCACCAAAGAACTCACTCGCTGTTCTTACAGAACTTACATCGACAGTTAGGATCAGCTGTGATAACAGCAATTGAACGTGATCCATCGAAACATGAGCCCAGATAAACGGAAACGAATAAAATATTCAGCGATGAGAAGCGAACTCGAAAGATTTATTTGCGGGGGAATGTTATGAGATTCCCGGGTTGATAATACGGGAGTGCCTGTTTATTAGAATTCTGTTACACGAAATACTAATTATGTATAAATCATACGCTACTGGTTCAAACGACCAGGGTCCAATTATGGTCATGCACACACGATACACCAGCCGCTGCATAATATATTATTTCATCAGGGAGAAAATTGGAGTATCATAAATTCAAATGCAGTGGCTTTACCTGAATGAGCACAATATTTCACTCAATAATAGCAAGGGATTTAATGTGATTTCGAAAACTTACAGTTTGTTCAGTGAAAATATGAAGGTGAGTTTCCACTATAATGGATCGAGACCGCGTCTCTCAAAATGAAAAACTGAGCAGATTTTTTTTCCCCCCAGATATTTATGATAAATACGAAATAATAAACGCATATCGCTTTATCGTTCTTGATAATTACAGCGTCACTTTTACATACGGGCTCAGTAAAAATACGACTGTGCTACTTATTAATGGTTCGGTCCTATTTCTCCGTGTTAATTTCCGTCTGTGAAACAGAATCTCGCGTATTGTTCCTTTGATTCTGTTAGAATTATCATCACATGCAGTGACCCAGTTCGTTTTTCTCAGCTGTTTGCAAGATGTAGCTCAGTACTCCCTACTCTCGGGGATTGGTAGACAATACCCGAAGAATCTGAAACACGTCATGGTAGTTAATAAGAAACCCGACGGTTGTAACAACATTCCTGACAAGTGCCAAGAGTAAGAACACGGAAATAACCTAGGCCAAATTGGAGACACATAGGGCACTGAAGTACCCCTCAGCTAGATGGTAACCTGAAGGTGGCACGTGACTTTTAACGTTGAATAACGTTCATAAAATTACGGTACACTCGACGGAAACTGTAATACGTAAGGTAACGTTGGTGTGTAACTTCTTCAAAAGCCAATAACTCGAGACCTATGTAAGACAGAGAATATAAACCTATATGTAAATTAAAGAGTAAATACACGATGTTTACTTTATTCTATAAATTGTTGAAATAATTACCCAAAACACGTAATAACTATACCCTCGTTCCTCAACTTCAACCGCTTGCCACGTCTAAAGCGTGAGAGTTAGATGGGACAAATTGCGAGTGAAATGCGTAAATAAACACGAGCTTTTCAAATTTTCAAACAGATTTCAGATAACTCTTACGGTTTAGGAGTTTTGGCCATTATTTGGTGACAAAGAACGGTTCTAGAGTGAGCGATGAGTACATGACGCAACACGTAGATAAGCTGTCGGCGGATGACGTCACGTAGAGATAAGATGCAAAGGTATGCGGTATTCAACGTTAACTAGGGAACCGTGGTTCCACTGTCAATTCTTTTTTCTTACAGATGTATCCTGTAAGCCTATTAACCATGACAGTCCTTGCATCTGCTGCGTAAGTCTGAGTCCTTCAACAGTGAATCGATAGCCTCGTCGTCCGGCCAACACTTTGAAGCCAATTTGCTCTGCACAGTAGACTCAAGGAAAGCCGTGATTGAACTAGCAACTTGATAATGCACAGCCGATGAGAACACATTGCTTTCACGTAGAAACTAGTCGAATTATGTGCCACATAATCCGACTGAAATCTCTCGACAGAACTCCTCCTTCCTGTGCCTTCGAGCTTCCTACAGACGTGAGCGGAGTTGGTGAGAAGCGGCGAGGTCTGTTGGCCCAGCGCTCATGTACAAATCAGTACGTCTTGTTCATCCGTTGCCTCCTTCCGATTCCCTTCCTTCCCTGCTTCCCACTTGTAGCCTTCTCGCTGTTCTTGTAATTGTGCGATTACCAGTGTAATTACTTCCAAACTCGTGACTGGATTCAGAATTCACCCACGGCTCCACATCGCCTGCCCCTGCCCGTTCATTGCACACACACACAGCATCACCCCTTCGCTGCTATAAATTATTTACTTCTCTCCCGAAAAAGTGTTCTGTACTTCGAAGTCCCATTTGGATCAATTACTCTGATCTGGAGAGATAAAAAAATTACTGTGTGGAAGTATAGGAGCTTAATTCTGGCCGTACAAACACGAACATGAGAACTCAAGTCTACTAACTGCACAGGTTAACTCTCAATTACATGAAATTTTTATAAGCTTCGTCGTCTGTTCTAGTGACTATAAACGTAAGGTCGCTCGACTTCTCCGTTAAATGAGAACGGGAAACATCAGGAGCGCACTGTTTATTAGATTTTAACATAACAGCGTCTTGATGCTTACAAAATACTTACTAAAGTTGCTATAAAAGCTCTCCAGTGGCTTTATGCATGCAATTAATAATCGTCCTCAATATGTAACTACAAAATAAAGTAGCTACATCTAAAGGAACTCGAAAATGTAGACAGTCAAGCCGGAGATGCGCGGTAGAGTGAACCAACTACAGCGGCGAAATAATTTGGGGAAATTATATGTTATTCATAAACATATTACTTAAAAAAACCTGTTAGATTGCCATAGACGACGCGTACTCCAAGTAAGGAAAGGTTTCAGTAAGCAGAAGGCAAAAATCTAGTTGGAAAGTAAGGATTCCGACGAACGCCAGCGCTGACACGAGAACGTAGCGCTGAGCTGAAGACGTTCGGTGTTACTACGCCGATACAAGATATCATTAGCGAACATAAGCCTGGAAAGTTACAACGCACGACGCAGTAAAACTGACGTTGAGCGTCGTTCCACCACTCGTCGCGACGCCGAAACCAAGCCAAGAAAAGCCTTGTGAAGCTACGTGGCACAACGCTGGCAAACCGACAAGCAGCATCGCGACACCGACATTAGACATATTTAGCGTAGACTAACCTGGTAGATGCGATCCGACACAACATCGGAAAATCGACGCCGAGCGTACGACGACTCAGATTTCCAAAACTGCCGAAAAAAAACTCAGGGATGTCACAAGGCACGACGCTAGCAAAGCGACGCTTAACGTCGCGACTATTGCCACTGCGCCGAATGAAACTCTAATGAAGCAGGCAGGAGCTTCGGGACGCCATGTGCAACGATTGTGACAAACCTACTCGGAGCGTCGTCCTGACCCTCCGGCTGTCCTCTGGGTTAGTCCTCATCGCCTTGATGACGGAGGTAGCTAGGATTTCTGAAACACTGACACCCTTCTACCACACTACACGGCGTTACAACCCAGAAGATAATCATCTTCGTATTCATCGCCGTGAGAACCTAAAAATTTACGAGGCCTAAGGCACCTGAACATCGCACGCCCCCAGCAGTGCATCATGAAAGAAACCATGTGCCTAAGAATTAACATGATGATGGCCTTGAGGGAGAGTGGATCTCATGACTCAGAGAACGTCCATGCGCGTCTCGCTAATTGAGCCTACAGCCTGAAGAGGTAATTGGCACCTTCTCCAGCACCGCAGTATGTCAACAAGATGGCGGTAATCCGAAAGGTCCACAGTCTTGAAACCGTCAGTGCGGAAAGCGAGCCGGAAAAGTAAATTAATCCCCTTGAGAGTACACGCCTTGGAGGTTAGGCCACCCGAGTACCCAGGCGAGGGTCAAAGGTCTTGCGGCCGGTAGCATCGCTCTTTGAAGGTCTAACTTTACCAGACGCGTTAAAAATAGCGGATCAGTCTTCACATGTAAGGTCCTTGAAGTATACCGGATCCATAGTCAAACTAGTGTGTGAGAAAATTATGATGTACCGGAGCTGCTGTACGAGTACAAGGTTCAAGAAACTGAACTAAACAGATGGAAGATGACCCTTGGCTCTCGTTCTAGAAAAATAAATATTGCACTAAACACGGCTCAGGATGGGGATTGAAATGGAATGGCCAAGAGACACGAAACATCTGGGACGGGACTGCCAGGGGCAGTTACAGGAATCGCTGCCTAAACGGCGGGGTCAACCAGATGTAGCTGAGGGCGTTGTGTGGAACGTTTGTTCTGGTTTTTGGAATGACATTTTTCACATTTTAGCCCTCTGAAGCCCGGCCTTGTTCACGTATCGCAATGTGCCACAAAGACAACTCAGCTCTTCACCATTGCAAATTTCAACTTCTTAATGCTTTTTAAGTAAATTACCGCTGTTTACAGTGAGACGATAAGAAGCACACAAATAGAAAACAAACAATTATTAATTGCTGAAGCGGGCAGATATACAGGACTAGTCTAAATGATGTTCCCGATTTGAAACACATGTTACTCACGTTTAATGAAATTCAGATGCCCTGAGCTTTAAAGGGTTAGTCCGTCGCTTATCCTCTCCCTTCTCGCAACCCTGCCTCGGTTCTGTCGTCCTTCCGACACCCAACCTCAGATCCTGTCAACCGTTGGCAACAACCGTGGCACGGCGTCACAACCCAGAGGGCCGTGGCCAACTCCGTCTTCCTTCGCTCACGCATCCCAGCACCCTGCCCACAACAACCAAGTACCTGAGTACACCCCGTTCCTTTCATCATACCAACGCCTAGTGACGTACCAGAAGGCACACCGTTTACGTCACACACAAGACGACCGAGACTTCTCTGTTCCACGCTGCTACATGGAGGTCTCCTGAAACCTCGGTGGAAATTATGTTTTGGGGCACTGAACTGAGCGTCTGACCTGAGAACTGCTTACGTAACGGGTCACGTTTAATATCACATGCCACAGAGATATTAGTCATTCTTTAAATGCGACTGACCAGATGCAAATAAAAAAAACACAAGAGACTGGAGACATTCGCGTCCAGCAGTCTGTCTTCAGCTCCTTCCAGAATATTTTATATATCTCTCTGTTAGGCTGAAACAATCGAGCTGAAAGCTCCACCTCTCTGAGCTTTAGCGCCGTGACCTTTGATCTAAGCCCTTGGAAACAGACGAGTTTTTTGTTAAATGCCTCAGAACTGGGTTTGTACAGTAATCCCGCGTGGGCCGAGCCGTTTGTCGTGGTCTGTTTGTCATCCAAGTGCAGTTATCAGGTAGACACACTACAGACGAATTCCTCTGCGAAAGATGAAAGTCCGTCCTGTCTCCTTGTCTCTGTGCGGTGACTGCGCTCAAGTGGGCTCCTTTGTCCGGCGTTTACAGACTCGAGGATACATACACCATTTAAGGATCGGCATGTTTTTTTTAAAAAAATATCTTCCCAAAAAACTGAACACAAACTTCTTAACTTACTTCGACATCAAATGCTCCCCATCTGGACTCCAGCACTAACTTACTTGCTGAAGTATTTCGTAGTTTTACTCAGTCGTTCCTTTAATCCGATTACAACATTTCCAAATAACCGCACGTGCATGCTCGCCTTGTGTGCGTTCAGTCAGAATTGTTCGAGGGGCCCGAGGGAGGGGGGGGTTGAATCGTAAAGATGCTTATTACCTTCCAGCGTTAAGTCGACTCTGCGTTACCACAGCGCAGAGCGTCTTCTGGTTGCGGATAGAGAAAGCCCCCAGACATCCTAACATCTAATCCGTGTACAGACGACAAGGGGTGGTCCACCAACTTCGGAGTTGGGAAAAGGGCCGACAACTCCCCCATCTTACAAAACGGAGCACAAGGCCTCCGACCTAAGCAACGTAACGAAAAATGGTCAGAGGACTTGGAATTTGAAATGTCAGGTTTCTCTTCAGGACAATTCCTTTGGGACCAGTACACGGAAATTTATATAAAAAAATGGCATAACTTTGACTAGATTCAGCAGGCGTACGAAAGTTAATATGAGAAGAGGATAATAGAAGACAATTGTGCCAATATTCTTCTACGAAAATGGGAATGGCACTCACCACTTAGGGAGAAGCTCTCTCGCTCGTAAGAGAGTCATTTCTGCAGTTGGAAGGGGTAAAACCTGTTAGCTGTCGAATGAAATTCTTCTAAGGGGCCGTTAGTGTGATGTTGTTTTAACCGAGGATAAATGTGATGATTAAAAGGACAGCTTTCATAAAAAAAATACACGTGAGATAGATAAATTCCCAAAATAAAAAAAGTAATTTTTGTTCAATTTCAATGGAAACGTTGTGAAGATTCGACTTAACCTACGAATTAAAAACTTTCATAATCTCCGTTTATGTGGTGCCCAAAACCAGGTGCTAGCTGGTCACGCCTGTGAGTCCCGAATCAGAGCAGGGATTGTCTACCCCTGAATTTTTTATGACCGAATGGATGTACTCTCTCTCGGCTTAAACTCTGATCAGCCTCAGGTCGACTGCTCTCCCAGAGACGGTAAGCGGATTGCAGCTTCCTTCGCGACCGCCCGTGAAACAGCGTACAGCTGACCCAAGACGAATACGAACTAGTAGCCTGCCAACATTCGGCTCTGGTCCAGCGGGGGATAGTCCTGGGCTCTATTAGCTAAATTTTCCGTCTTTATCTTCTCTCCTTCAAAGCTTCACAGACCCTCCAAAATAAACTACGCTGGCATTATCTTATCTACAGGCCAGAGCAGATGATTTATTTACGTCAAATAACACTCGCTGTGCAATTAACCCTTTCTGAAAATTTTATTTGGGTTTCTTGTTCACATTGAAATTACACGAACAAATACTAGATTTGCCAAACGTTCTATTGTCCATCCTCAATAACGATTTCAAAAGACGCACACCGAGCATGGGACACCTTTTAACACGTTGTTGGAAAAACGACGCCAATCGTCCTGACGTCGTCAAAAGACGGTATATTCAGTTCACGTGAGCTTCGGAATATCACTGAAGGGAACTTGGAAAAAAAAGACGCCGAGGTTCGCGACGGCAACTTCGAAAAACAAATTAACTATAAACTATTCGGGAAAACGGACGCCGAGCGTCATGGAGCATACGAAAGGGACGAACCTCTGAAGACATAAGAAACTAGCATAACCTAATTAAACCAAACCAAACCATACCTAATTTAACCTTAGGGTCATTCCATGCCAGATCGAACAGTGCTGCCAACCACCAGCGATTACTGTAGTTTTTTATTGGAGAAGAAAATGTCTAGGAACTGAAAGTTCTTCCAAAGTTTATTTTATATCGTGACTAAACCCCTGGATATTAATTAATTAAATCTGGCACTTTTTAGGATATGGCAGTCAATTATTTTATAAATTCTCCATTATTTCAAACGTTATAAATATAAAATTTGGTGTCCACCAGTATTTTTTCTTTGGGAATCGATTGGTGCAATAGCGTGACATGACCTTAAACCAGCTTCTCTACACATTTTAAAAATCTAATGATGGAATATATTAAAGAAGACGAAACTTTGCCCAACACAAAAATGACTCTATAATCAGATAAAAATTGAACCAGAGTGGACTTTCAGTGGAGTAATAAAAAACAAATTCTTAATTGTGCAAGGAAGAAATAATTTCTGCTAATAGATGATAGAAAACGTGCTTAAAATCTATCCAACATTTGATCGAACCAATTTAAATTAACAACACATTTAAACTATTTCTTCAATGCACTGAAGAAAAGTCTTGTGAACTATGTCTACAACAGCATCGCGAAGTCCATGTTTTCCGCTCCTTTCATGCAACGACGGTACACAGAACACGAACAAAGGCGAAATCATTATAATATTCATTAAAATTTAAACGGGATATCTACAATGCAGAAGAGAAAACACCCCTTCACCGTTTACAAATTCAAATAACACATTCAAATTCCTGCATTCATTTCTTCGACGATCTGAAGACAAAAGTGCCAAACTTCTATAATAAAAAAAAAAAAAAAAAAAAAAAGTAGTTCCCACTGTCACCCATAAACGCGCACGAATTTCCATTTGAAATCCTCGGCTCAATACACCACGTGTGTCAGTCATCACGATCGCAATGTTTCCGTTCGCTGAAATTTATCTTCAATCACGCACACCAAGCGAACGGCGTGGCAGTTCATATCGTAAACAGATTTCGATTGCGTCAGTGCTATAAATAAACGCGTTTTTTTTTTCATTTGAGCATGAATTCAATTCACGTCCCTACGTCAATAATTTTGCCCTAAATAAAGCCCTGATACGGTGACCTAAATATTTTTATGATAAAAATTTTATTTTTTCAAATCAGAATCAATACAGTTTCAATAAGATTACAGAATGAACAATTATACCTGAAAGATATCTTAAAATTCCATTTCTGGGAAACAAATCAAACTGACCAATTAATCCGATATAAAACATAGATCGATTCCACTCAATTTTGCCTTTCCAAGTCTCGGAAACTGAAGTAGGATCACGTAGGACTGCGAAGAAACGATTAAGAATGTACATAAAAGTATTAAATAGTACGCGTTCGGTCCAAAGTCTACGTGTCTGTAAACGGCCAGGGTCATTTTACTTTGTTGTGTCCACAAATATTCTCTCACGAGGAATTCGTGATTTGTGTGAAACGAGCCTTGAGGGACACTGAATCCGCCTTGCTCGATAGTTCCCACTTTGGCCACCGGATCGCAGCACCTCAACGTCCACCTCAAATCTTTCCTCGCCCGTAATTTTCTTATCATCGTTCGTAGGACATTCGAAAGTACGATTCTGAGATCGTGCAGAATGGCATAACCACCACACCAAATTTCATCCAAATCCGTCCAGTGGTTCTCTAGTTTAATCGGCTGGACAGACGGACAGACACGACCAGCCCATAACGCGTTCTTGCAATGAACTTCGTGTAAAGAACGCATATCAAGCGAGACAGCGACCGAGATATGAAGCCAGTAGAGAATCGATTGTCAAGCGAACGCACAATGATTGTAGATAAGGCAACAGCGCGCGGTTACCAACCGGAGTCTAGATACAATGATTGTCACGCAGTTAAGTGTTTCGTCTTCATTGTTTCTATTTTAATTTAAATTATAGTCGATATACGTTAACAAAGGTATATTAAGAGTGGTGTGGCCCCTTCTAGCTTAAACCCAGACGCTCCATTCCTGGAACGGGTGAGACATCTGTCTCTATCCGATATTTCGGCTCTGTTCCTCGCCAACGCACATCGACAGCTTCTTGCGGGATCTTCACATGTATCCTCTCTACTTACGTTCATTCCAGCCATTCCTCCTTTTCCTAAATTCATACGATATTTCGAAAAGGGAACAAATAATAATACTTCTCAGATATCTTTCAGTGGATAATTTCCGGTATATAAGATCCATTTTATGAAAAGGATTTGGGATTTTTTATCTCATTTTGCAGCATCTCTGTGGTTCTCGAAACAGGGAAGAGATTTGACACGGTCCTGTGCACATTTTTGGTAACTGCAGACCACAACAACAACAACAACAACAACAAAAGCGTCGCTTGGAAACTGTGGCGCTCGTAGCCAGGACGTGAACAATCGGATTTCTGGGATACTTGCATGACTGAACAATTGCACACACTTGGACGAGCCTGAGGGATGTCAAACCTCTGCGCGCTACATTTTATTCAAAGCTTTACTAACATTAAACGTCGGGTAAAATAGGAGACTGGAATCCTACGCCAATATTTGAACTGCAAATATTGGCGCTTTGTCGTCACGGACAGAAATTTAAATCTGTATACACCCCACATAAATGATCTTATTGCTTACTGGAAGCATTTATTTAACTGCTAGATATTCTTATTTCTGAAATCGCTTTATAATGCCTTAAGTATAATTGGTACCCGCGCTAGCACATAATATTGTAAAAATATTACCATAATAGCCAATCGAAAACTTCGTTCTGTTTTCATTACATCGATCAATGCGAAATACGTACTTCGTTTTCTTAATATCTTCTCTTCATCATAATTACCCCGTTCCAGGACCAGAGAGTTTTCTTTCAGACTGTTTCCATCCACATTTTTACTGATTTCTTCAGAATCCCTGTTTTGTCCTGAATCGGTGACCACTAGGTCATCTTTGTTCTCCCAGGAAAACTATTTTCCAGAACTCCCTAATATTATACTTTCTGTTCCCTTCGCATCATTTCGCTTCAAACTCGTGAAATTTACAAAGATTAAAAAATCTATGTACTCCATTATTCTTTTACGACCAGCATTATGCTACATATGTTAATAATATATTGGACTATAAATCTCTTTGCTAGGCAGAGTTTGAATTTGCAACCTAACCTAACTCCGACCAAAATCCGTCATTCTATAATCTATGACAAAGTTTCATACCCAGCCTGTAGATAAATTCATAATTGCATAATTACATTTATTAAATCGTTAGCCCAATTTTCATGATGGCTGAAGCAGTGTGTTACGTTCCAAGAAAATTCATCCCTGACTCCTATTTGAATACAAATAATTTCCCAAAAGTGTGTACACGTAATTCTGATGTATGCAACTCTTGTCTTTATATGGGGCAGTCAGTATTTTGTTCACCGTTAAGACAGCTGTTCTGGATTGAGGTTTAAGTGTCCACTTCGCCACTTTACATACTAATTAATTAACTGTAAATATTATTAACGACCAGCTGAAATACATTTCTCGTCACAGCACATGAAACACGTAAGATATCCGCTAATTGCCAGATTGTCTTCAGTCACACACCTCAACCAATAGTATTTCCGAAGCGCTATTGAAACGGACTCTCAACGAATGACAGGACATTATTTTTCACGCCTTGTATATTTGTACGCAATTAATTTTCGTAACAGCAGAGACTACTGGACATCAATGTGGCGGTGATAAAATTCTTTGCAAAAATAAAAAAATAAATCTCCAAATGGTCTTCGGGCCAGAACAGGTAAAATTATGCAATTTCGGCCCATGAAGACCTCTAGGATGAATATGAGTTTGTAAATTAGGAGTTTACATGTTTTCTGCATTCGCGTATTATAGAAGCGTCGATAAGGCACAAAGCGACTTTACCTCGGCACAAATTCGAACCGAGACAAACTACAATTTGTAATGAGAGTTGCTTCGCGATCACCTGAAACGGCTACTGATGGTCTTTTCCACAAGAATGCGTTTGTGTGTCGCGTGTGCATGTGTTCAATGGCTGCGCGTTTCGGTAGGAAGGAATGAGGGCGACTTTGTTCAACAAAGTATATCAGCTCGCACGATCATCGATTGTCAACAGTACCGTGCGTAGGATAGAGACTCAAACGTAGGCGAAACACGTACCTACAATAACATTAAATCTAAAAACAAATTCCATCTCCAACAAACACGAATCGGTCTTGAACCTGGACAATAATCCTAGAATCCAAAATTGGGGGTCACGAAATAAACAGCGGGCCTACGTAATTCTATTCCATGTTCCACGTAAAGAACGCCTAAACGCAGAAGAATTAATGAAAGTGGTGCAGTGGGCCAAGATTGTCTCTGTGCCACAGACTGATGTACCGCATTGAACCGTGAGTTGGCAGACTCTGAAGCCACGGGGGAGATAATTAAAACACGGCAAGGATCTGATGATATCCAGAGACAAATGTTGATGATACATTCACAGAACGCCCTCCAGCTATTATTTTCAATTTCCATTTCCCTGTCTTGCGACATTTTTCCAGCCTCTGTTGTTGATGACACTGCTTCTGCTGGGATCAAATGAAAAGTAATGTTCCTGGAGCGGATACACTCTGTCTCAAAAACATCACGACCGCTTGTGTCAAAAAAGGAGAGAGGAATAAGCGAAACTAGATAAATATTTAAATTAGCGCGTTGGCTGGCTTACTCTCATTTCTTTCATACTCTGAATGTAGACCCTTTGCCTGCACTGGTTGGTTAATTCTGTCGATTGGTTCCCTCCTCACCGAAAAGTGGCGTTATTTCGATGTGTGACTGATTCTGACTTTCTGTTGGTTGCACACGTTCACGTCATGAGGTTCACGACCGATCAACGTCGAGTACGTTCCAGGTGTATCTACCACGAAGGTTGTGGACAAGCGGGGTCAGAAATTGTGGCATGGAATTCAGCGCCTTCGCGGGGATTTTCATAAACCATCGAACAAATGAATCGGAGATCGAGCGGGAAAACTTATGCATTCTGACGTATTGCAAAATTTCTCATCAGAACGAATGGATCAAGGCAATGAACTGCGGTTCGTTGCTCTTAAGCGTCGTAAATCGCGTTGGCTTCTGTAAACCAGCGCGACAGACGACTGTTCGCAAAACCTCTGCACGATTTGTATCGATAAACCTCGACGGTTGGTATACGTTGAAATTTAAGTTCTGCTGGAAGCCGTAGACAGTTCCCAGAAAACGTTTTGCCTCCCGTGTGCTATAAAAAATTATTTACGTCATCAAATGTGAGAAAGACCTCTAAAACTGACTTCTGGTAATTTCTGGATTCCTCGGGCATCTCTCAAAAAAAAATCGCTGGCACCTTTTCCGACAATCCTGTTCACTCCTCTCGTCAGCGATTCCAACACGTGCGAACGTGCGCACTGAGACCGATATGAAGAGTCTCTTGCAACTACGCAAATGTTACCCAATTAATCTTGTGTTAAAAGTAAGGGGTCATTTCCTTCATGGACTATTATTAAACTCACAAGCCACGCCTGTAATATGCCGTGTACCAACTTGGCGACGGGATGAAGTCAGACAAACGGTCACCATCTTCCACTAGATCTGGTTCTTCCAAACTGACTTAAACGTTCCAACTTCAAAGCATCAAAAGATGCATCAGCTAAGGTTACGTAGAGTGTAATTTGACAATAAAGTATGGTTGTGCGTATTAATGAGGAGTAAGTGTTTGTAGGCTATTTTAAATTATTTTAATGAACAATTGAAACATTTCCTCGCCGCGAGACACGATCGGATCTGGTAATTAAAACCGCCTCGGGTACAATCATCAATGTTTTAACTAATACGAGATTCTCTACGGTAATTGCCAACCTCAGATATCAGCCGGTAAAGAAGCCTAACAAAACAAACAAACAAACACAGTGTGGTATTTAAGAGAGAGTTCCCATTATGAATAATACAGAAAATTCGTTTGCAATTAATTAAACGCAACGTAAAAAAACACAGCCCTTTTAGCAAGTGAACGTGTAAAAAGCAGTGAAAATGAAGAACTTATCTCATCTTGTTTATTCAAATATAACAAATGGTTTTATATTTTTGTTGAGGCAGACCCGTGCAGATAATGCAAACAGCGTAGTACAAACACAGGACAATTTTAAAGTAACAACAATTTGCTATAGCTGGAAGCAGAATGGAAGCTCGCGGGGCCGGGGGGGGGGGTCCTGAAGGGGCGGCTTGTTTATGAGCGCACAGCAGCTGTTGATAACAGCACCTGGGAAAAGTACGCATCGCCTGATTCCACTTCGTTTCCAGAGACCGAATCTCCGGTCTCGCCTGGAAAGGCAAATTCAAAATCAACAAGTGACGGTTTCTGGGGTGAGGGTTCTAATGCCACAAGCAAATTCTGAAGGTTCCGGGTTCATAGACGAGGTCGAACCTCCTGACAGACTTGACGTGGTCCTACGCAGTGCCTCCAGGAAGATGCTGGAAAATTCTAGTAAAACAAGACAGGGCCGTTTCCCTTCATATCGTCCCAGTTCATTATTCTAAGAGTTGAAACAGGCAGGAGAATATCAGTTCCAAAGCATTTCCTCCTCCCCCCCTCTACGGCGCAGCCTGGGCAGGTAAAATGGCGTCATTAAATTCTCTAAGAACAACCGACACCACTAACCTAACAGCGCAGAACTGTTTCCTGTGCTGTTCCGTCAGTTTGCTAATCCTTCGTCCACATTCGACAAAAAAAATGGGATACTTGATACAGCGTTGATAAATTCCCACCAGCACTTACATCAACCTATAGGCCAAGCATCGTCACAAACCAGTTCGAATATAATGTGATTAAAGTGTCTGATTTAACAACACTTTACCAACTGAGAATATATTCGTAATTTATTTTAAGGGACTCTTATGATTTCACCTGCAGAAACGGAGGCCGTTGAGATTCGAAGTGGGAGCTTCAAGAAAGACACGGAAGTGGAACTTACTCATCCATTGACTTAATCGAATTACGAGAAACTCTCTCAATGTAGCCGTTGTGTGATAAGTCTTTACAGTCCGCAAATCTTTCCACTCTAACCGGATTCTTGTCCAAACCAATGGCGTTACAAGACGACATGACGTGTGTCAGAACTCAGCGCGTTTGGAACTTCATTCCGGGAACTTACTGACACACATTGAACATCATCTTGACGCCGATTTATTGAGGGGACGACATCATTCTTATAATGTTAATTTCGTAATCGTTGTTTTGAAATTTAAATTAACGCGATCGAAGCTGACGACGTTTTGTGGAGCAGACTAACCTGAACCGTAGCTGCCCTCTGGTGTTTCTTGAGGAGCTCTTTACAGCTGTTTAACGATGCAGCACTGGACAGAAGTTTGAGCCCGTGACATCACTCGCCGCTCGGCTTCATTCCTGCAAGACACAATTTTTATGATGTGCCAAACTGCAGCATAAATTTTAACTTATTCAAAATTATGTTAATTAGACTTCTGATAACTGCTTATTAAATAATCCAGGTTAAAGTGAAAATTAAAAAAAAACATTCGGAAACTGTGTATATAATTGTGCGAGAGTGTCCAAAGTAAGTCACCGGCTAATAATTTACCACATCCGCCAAGATAAGTTCAATAAAACTCTACCGAAATAAAACTAAATAAAGATATACAACGACTGATTTGGTGTCATTATGGTGATTAGCACGTTTCTATTAACGCAAATATTAATACATCGCCGTGTCTCACGTCTGACCCGGACATCAGTTACTCCGTCGCTTTGCGGTTGCTGAAAGACCTTCCCCGCTAATTTCTTCAGCTACTTTGCCCGAGTGATCAGTCCTTTCGGAGGGTAAAACACACAAAGACGCATGTCTTGAGTGGGATTCGAACCCACGTCCCGAACTGCACGGCCACAGTGTCCCTACAACGTAACCCGAGTAGTTAAAGGTTAATGTGGTCGGTTTTATCGCTCTGTTCACAGAGTCGAATGTTCTTAATCTGATTTTAAAACGCTCCAATCTCCTGTACTTGGCTTGTTACTAAAAGCGTTTTGGCGATCTTATGTGGTCGGACACATCTTCCCGGAATGTCGCTACTGCATCAATAAACATCTGATAAACTTTCATCGCAAACAACGTCGTTGCGAACCTTCTGGATATGCGTGGTTTTCCTCAGTACTTTCTGGGGAACCCCAGAATAGCAGCACCACTTTAATCCAGATTTACCACACACACTTAACGCCTCGTTTCATTCGGAACTAAGTAACTTCTGCAACTGATATAGCATCGTGAAACAATCGACGGGTGCGTCAGTCTGCTGCGAGTCGGAGACGCCGTGCAAAAGTCTCTCAACTTCTGGCAGCGTCTGTATTCACGAGGCCCGTCTTTCGCCCGCCACGGCCTACAAACAGCAGATTTGTCTTAAAAGAGGGAAACCTTGCTGGAGTGCGTTTCACTTCACATATTTCCTCAAAAGAACATATGCCCGTGCGTTACCGCTGTCGCGTCTCGTCTGTTGCCATCTTCCTTTCTCTGCCTTCGCTCCGCACCCGAAGCCTTGTTACAGCCGACTGCCTTCGACGGTGTCCCGTGCAGCAACATCGGGGCTTGCGTTCCACCTCTCAAATGCACGCGATTCGTGTGGCGACGCTCAATCCTCGAACCCAAAAAACACGAGTCAATTAATCTGCTCCTTGCCATCGGCTGTTCATCCACACCGCAACACGAGCGCGGCTGGCAGTTAGCACCGCACACAATTCAAATCTCGGAGTGGAGACCGGCTGACATGACTGGGGGTTTCGTGGTTTTTCTCAGTACCTCCAGGAAAATACTAGGATAGTGTCTTAAATTAGGCCACGACCGCTTCCTTCCATATCCCTTCCAATTCATAAACATCCTCTCAATCGACGCTGTATAAATAAATAAACAAAGCCCGCTCAAAATAATTACTTCAATTTCAGAGTCACCGCGATATCCTAAAATTGGTGGCGTATTCAAATTCGACTTTTTTTTGTTCCTGCGCAACTGGCATGAGCAGGGGCCTAGCAATCAAGACATCCTTAAATGGAATGTGGCGAGGGCAGATGGGAGAATCTATTATTAAACGGGGGTGGATCTGATTATCCTTCCACTTTCGCGCTGTATTGTGTGGTCGTTTTTATAAAGCGAGAGACGCGCTGGTCGCTGGGAAGGAGAGAGCTCTTCTCTGAGTTACGCGCGTATAACTGCGCAGTTGGACCCGCGACGACTCGGCTTTCTGCTCCTATCTTCTCAGGGCAAGATTATTTCTCGTGCCCTTCTGTTCTTTGAAGTAAATTAGATCTTCTTTGGGTATATAGAACTGAATGTTTATATTTCATTTCGCGTTCTGTTCTTGTCCGTCTTTCGTACGAAGCGCAGATGGATGGATGAGAAGGAAGACCATCTTCTGTAATGCCTTCCAGCATCACATTCTTGTCTCGTCTGTGCCAGCTGCTCGCAACAGAACAATGTTTCCTGGATTTCTGGCTCCACGCACAAGCGATTCAATGCCGACTCCCTCACGCCTTTCTGTTTGGATTGTCCTCTGCGTCTGCACTTTGCCAGAAAAAACAATCATCAGACCGAAATTAGTTACTTTATCGGCTCAGAGAGAAAATAAAACCCACGATTTCCCAGAGACAAGACGAAATGATTCTTGGATTCTTAGTTTGTTTAACGACACTCATTTGGATAAATCGGAGATCACAAAGTCGAATTCCGGCACAAAGGCACGCGTCTGTCCCTGCCGCCTCCATGTTCAGTGGTTCTTCATCTTGCGGAAACAGCGACGTACAGTCGTAACCACGAAGCCGGGAGGCTGAGGATGTTGTCGAGTGCGTGTGTGGTCTGCACAGAGGCTGCGTTTCGGTGACATTTGCCCGAAGGGTCTGCGGTGAAATGAGGAGAAGTGGCCTGGGTCACGGTTGTGGTGTCCCTGACAAGGGATCGTTAGACCCTGGATAGCCAGCGTCAGGAAACGAACTGTAGGTTACCCGAGCGGACGAAACGTTGTTCGGGTGGCCGCGGGAGTGGCTGAGAAAGGCTGCGTCTAAGGGTATAGGCCCAGTCGTTACTGAAAGTAGGCTATCTCCTTCGCCTTCCTGTTTTTGGGGAATGCATTCGTGCGTCTAAACACGTTACATTTGTACAGGAATGGAGATTAACTGGGAATTTAAAAATAAATCCATACAGTTTTTGAAGTTAGTTCGTCTAAGCAAGGAATTTGTACGACAAGGCTTGACGTCGTTAACAATTCAATTAATTTACAAATGTATCTCCACAATCCAGCATCGGCCTTGGGCAGAAATCTGCCCACGCATTCTTGCATGCGGCTCCCCCGTAAGTGCGTCGCCTGTGTAGCTCAACTTTTCAAAAACCGTGCAACTTCGTCAATTCCACATTTCTGCAAAAATTCAACGATCGCACTACCCAGCAAAAATACAAAATATTCCACGAACTACAAGGGGATAAAACCACCAACTTTATTATTCCTACTCCACGTGCTCCCTGCTTGTTACATTCCGTTATGAATCTTTTACTCTCCTCAATGCCTTTTCCGTCTTATTTCTCTCCCAGTTCCTTCGCATTATCCCCTGACTTCGTTTCCTCTTCGAAAAAAAAACACATTTTCTTTCTTCGAACGGAATCCTTCACAGTGCCTTAATAAAAGACTTGTTGTCCTTAAGGCTCAAACGTATTACGCGTTTTACACAAAGCTCCACACACAAGACCGAAAATCTCATGCCTTAAGACGCATAAAGCTATCCCGCTACGCGCCATGCAGGCGCTCAGGGGGAGAGCGGTATTGTCCTACTTATTCTCAGCCTCGGCACAAGATGGGTCCGGACGCGGAGACTAGAGGAAAAATCCTGTCCCATGTCGGGGATCTACTTAATACTGCGTAATAAATGCGCATTCTTGCATTCCCTTTGCGGCACTAGAGAAATACGACCGGTTCCCACATCATCTAACCCATTTTCGCAGCGTGTTAAGATTAAATGTCGGCGAAAGCCAATCAACCACAAAACGCAACTTCCATATGCATTCTTTATTAAACACTGCAAAATCGATTTTGGACATAAACCAAGCAAATTTCTGAGTTGTTTCCACGCGCCAGTTGTAGTGTAGGGGTGACAAGACTTGACACCTGCAATATCCATGTCAACACAAAAAACTTCATGAAATTCAGATGACTGTCCTCTGGGCTGTTGCGACGTGTAGCTTCGTAGAAATTTACCGACGTTTTAGAGGTCCTTCCTGGCCCCATTACTGCCCTGAAGATGGAGGCAGCCAGCACTTCCGAAACGTCGGTAAATTTCTACACGTCGTAAGAACCCAGAAGATGTCCATTTTCGGTAAACGGACGTTTCTGTAACAGGAGAGAAGGTCCAAGCAATATGTAATCTGATACTTTTGTGCGTGCCTGTGCAAATTGCAGATACCGCGCCACTCGGAAGTGGCAAATTGAACACATGTACAAGAGCGAAAGCCCCGTAGGGCAGATCCAAGCTCTGTCGACCGTGGCAAAGGCAGATTTCAATGCTCGAATAAGTTTCGAGGGACTGGGCAGAAAACTGAAACGTTTCCTTAGACGGACAACCAGATTTAACCACATTTCAAACGCCTTTAGTTTTGTGGAAGGGATGAAATCGCGAGGGTCCGATCTGCCTCGACGCCACTTCGACTCGACTCACTCCTTCGACAAACTTCTACAACCACGAACGTCTAACGCACGCTACACAAATTCAAAATTGCAATTAACAGAAAATATAACCTAAATAAAATAAGAATTGCCACTTCGGAAGCAGATGTAATTATTCTACACGGTGGAACTGCAAATATTTTACCGTTCTGCGTCATTCGTGTACTTCAGAGTGATAAACTGTGTATTAGACAGGAGTTGACGCATCATATTCCACTCACTCCGGATTTACTATTCATCGTTTTACAAACCCACACTGGCCCCTTACCACATCAACAATATTTACCTTGTACTTACTGACCAATCATCGCGCTAGGAATAATCCGGAGATAGCCCATGAGGTTAAGAACGTCTCCTACCGACTGCCAGAAAGGCAAAGCAAATCACCTAATCGAAGTGTCGTCACTCGCCAGTGGCATCATTTGCAACCAAGTTTGGCGCCAATTAAGGAGTTTGAGGTGTTCATCCTTTCATCCACAGCAGCCAACCCGGCTCAAAGAACTTTCGCGTTCTTATAAATCTGGTTACAGTCAGTAAAAGTTATTCAGAAACGAGGAAACAGTCTGTCAAGGACGACGGAAAAACCTAAGTGGTACTTAAATGCACTTTAAAATTTACTAATCTCCGAGGCGTCGTTAAACGTGGCCCCGCTGTTTCGTTACACTACTAAGGTCCAGAAGAATTTCGTAACAAGCAAAGTTTCAATGTATAACCTAGCACTGTCCGTGTAAATGCGGTGATCTGCCTAGAAGGTTCTAATCGTCGCAAAATCTTTTAAAAAATCTCACTGTTTACTCCTCCTGTACTCCCGCCTACTCCAGTATCTCCAAAAATAACAAAAAGCGAGCACTCGTGTTTACCACAAAAGTGACCGTCGCCAAATCGAATGCTTCGAGTCCGCGGTTTGGGTGACGACGTCTCGGAGCCGAAATAATTCTAATTGCGCCATTATATAATATTATAATCTCCAATCGAATAAACCGTTGGTTGAGTCTGGTAGACGTTTTCAGACGTTTCACAGGTGTTTGCTGCCTCCGTCATCAGGGCGACGAATAAGTGGCACGCGTGGAATCGATCTGAATAAATTGTTAATTTAGAAGGGGACGAACAGATGCAAAATAAATACTATTCTAACATCAACAAAAAATTGATGGAACTATAATAAAAACTATAAATGTTGACCATAATAACCCAAATATCCACACTGCATTCTACCTTGAAGTGGGAAACCATTCAGATGTCCACTTAGCTCCAAAGAAATAGCCCTGCTAAATGAGAGACTGAAATACCATTTATCTTGCACAAACAACCGATGGATCGAAACATTTGGTATCAAAACAGACGCACATGTTTGCCTTTTGGACACTCACAAACGTTTAATAGCTAAGGACCGTGAAAAAATTATCAGAACAAAAATACGCCGAGAAAATCATCACAAATAACACCAGAGGAGCACAACTCGAATGGGAAACAATAAGAGACTTCAAGAAAATCTAATCGATTACCACCCCAACATTACTAGGGCAGACAGAGATAAGACAATAGCAGTTCTACCACAAGAACAACACAAACACAAAATACTTTTAATAAAAAATAATTTCACAGGAATTCATAAGAACCCAATTGAGCAATTTCAGAGAGAGAACATATATAGCCTAAATAAAAAATGGAAACTAGTCATTAGGGCAATAGGTTATTATGATGCGATCAGCGTCACAGATGAGACGACAAGAGTATTTTTATGAATTATATAAACATTCTCTGGGAGTCATTCTCTTGCATTTGGAAATCCAGTTTCTCGTCTGTGCAAATTTACCTCGACGCAGAACAGAGTAGGTAAATGCGCGCTGTTTAATGAGCTAACGTCATAACCAGTACAGTTGACAGATTAATTTAAAATTATTTTAATATTTGTTTATATTGTCTCTAGGGCATCAGAACAGTTCCGTTCTCCGGCAGTTGCTTTAATTATGCCGGATAAAGAAATTACGAGCGTGTCTGACTGCGGGGAGATTAAACTCGTCCTTCCTGCGGAAATATTCTTTCTGGTGGCCTGAGAAGACTGCAGAAGATGAACTGGTGCTAGTCCCTTGTGCTGTGGAGTCGTGTAATGAGGTCTGGGGATTGGAGGCCTCGCGGCAAGGACCCCCCCCCCCCCCGGCCAGCGCCACATAAATATTGATAAGATGTACATTGTGACTCCAGGTGAGGGCGATGTGGTACAGAATTGCTTAGACTTTACGCAGACAGGATTCAGCTCAGAACTACCAACAAGCTCAGTTCCCAGTATCTGTATCATGGAGGCAAAGATCTGTAGACGCAATTTATACATCCATCTCTTCAAAATATTCTCGAAAATTGTACATGCTTTCGCTTTTTTCTTCAGTGACATTCATCGCTCGTTAAGCAGCAAACAAAATAATTCTCTCGGAACATAATTGAGCGATTGGATTTGCCATAAACCACGCACGAAACAGAACTAACTCCATCATCAATACGAGATGTCATGTCTTCAGTCCTATTATCATCACGAACATGAGCAGATACTAACGTCTTCTGGGTTGCAGCGCCGTGTAATCCGGTAGAAGTGTACCGACGTTTCAGAGGCCCTTGCTGCCTCCGTCATCAGGGCGATGAGTGAAGTTTACTAATGTACACGGCGCTACAGCCCAGAAGACAGCAATCTTCGTATTCACCGTTGTGAGAGCCTCAAATCCTGATTAATTGTTGAATATGTTTGTACGTAATCCAGTACGAGAATTATAACGCAAAAGCTGACGGGAGAATTTGTTTTGGATCAATTCTGAAACAGGAGAATGCCTACAGAACGTAACATCATGGTTTTGTTACGAGTGAGTGTGTAACCTGAACTAAGTTGTTGGTGCAGATTCCTTCCGAAGCAGCTGACAGTCTCTCGACAAATCAAGAAATTCCCCGTGTCTCAAGAAACACGAAGGTTCATTATAGTATTCAATATTAATCTAATATAAATATTTATTTTCTTTTCTGGTCTACAAATTTGTTATAAGAAGAGGGAGTTGGGAACGCGATGCTTGGGACAATATTAGTATCTAAGATAGATAAATTGACAGGAGGTTAAAGCAAATTGCTTAACGAGGAGCTCCGTAATTTTTGCTGTTCGCCAAATTGAGGTTTGTCAAATCAAGATGGGTGACGGGCGGGCGACAAGAAATGCGCACAAAATTGTGGTTATAAATCCTGAAGAAAGAGACCACTATGAAGACCTAGGCATAGATGGTATGATGATATTAAAATTTCTCTCAGGTAAACAGTTCTGGGTCCATCTGCCTCAGGACAGGGGCCGCTGGCAGGTTTTTGGAAAAATGGTAACGAACTCTTCGGTTCCATTAAGACGGAAAATTTCTTGAACAGCTAACCGTACTATTAGCTCCTGAAGAAGTTTCGCTTGTATTTATCACATCTTCTTCCATTCTTCCTACAAGCATCGCCCACGTCATCCGTCGTGATTTGGTACGCATAATTATGTTCTGTGAAGCTTTCATTACACGGTCCGCCTGCCCCCACTTCTTGAGCACACTCAATCCACGACCAAGTTTTAAACGCACAGAATACAAGAAGAAATTGATTTTGTGTGTTTTTAATCTCTACGTCTTTAGACAGGAGAACAGACGACAGAAATACATTCTGAATACATTTTAATCTGCTCTTAATTATTTCCTGTGTTAAGTCTGGTTCGATTCTGCCACATTTTCGTAGAGTTTGTGAAAATTAAGTAGGCAATCTGAAAGTAATCTCACAATCTAGCGACGAGATAATAATTCGCGGGCAGGCTTTCGACTGTCTCCGTGTATTCGTAGACGAACCTCCCGACAAGCGTCTTCTGTCTTCGTCTTTGTCTTTCAAACACATAAATTATGTTAAGTCAGCGCAGACCAGAGGCTGGCGTGGCTCCATCTTCAGTTCCTCTTCACTTTCTTCGACTTTCCTTGTTTCAATTTATAAAACAAAGTCGAAAAGCTATGGCGATCTCCTTTCAGACTATTTGGGATAGAAATTAGGTCGGATAAGAATTCTGTGGTTTCTCGGCTGCGACGCCTCATGCATGGTTACCAACATTTCGAAAGAAATCGTGGCCTATTTCTAGCCTGACGACATCTTCCTTAACCCACAAGACTTTAATCCTCAGACGACGCAATTGATTACGTACACCCACCTCATTATAGATTATCTTAAATAAAGTCCTTGATCAACCTAATTAGTTTTGTGGGTTTAATAGATTCAATGTGAACGTTTTAAAATACCCACACATATAAATAAGTACAATGGATTACTTCCGCCATTGTTGCAATCCTTCCTTCTATAGCTTATAACTTTCCGACGTTTCGATAACATTCTCACTCTGAAATAAACTTTGTGCATCTGTCTCTAATCGTTCAGATTACCTCCACAAAGAAAGATTTTCAAGCAACTGAGATATTTTTCATACGACATACATATTTATTCCTTAAAATGCAAAGCGTTTGAGAAATGTTTAAAAGAGTAATGAGCTCTCTTCACTAGACGTACTTAACGCCGTCATGGACAGAGCAAAATCCAACCTTTGTTTATCGGCGTTTCGTGTTACAAAATTTCTCAGAACCTTCGATCCGACAACTTTCAATTCTGATTGAATTAAATCAATAAAGGATTATCAGAAGATGATTTGGTTTTAAATTTAGAACAAATATCAAGACAGAGAAGAATCAAACATCTGAATTCTATTACTTCACGTTCAGACAAGATGGGCGGGGCATGTAGAACGCGTGGAGGAGATGAAAAACACGTACACTTTATTTTATTCGTCTGACTCCGGACAGAGAGCAGTGGTGGGATGTTGTGAACCCTTCGGAATGCAAGGAACAGCTGGGCGACTGACAGCGTCTGAAGGAGGACATCGCTGCGTGAAGTTGGTTGTCACTCTCCGTTCATTTCGTCCGTCTTCGACATCTGCAGGTTTCGGATGTCGCGGCCGAGTGGCCAGCATCCCGATTCGTACTCGGGAGGTCCCGGTTCATATCTAGACTCAGAGACATTTTCGTGGTTTTCGTCAGTTGCTTCTGAATAGCACGTTAAATTAAACCACTGCCGTCTCCTTCCACATCCTTCCCGATACATTAGTCATTAAACACCCTATAATTCGAAGATATAAAGTCGAAGGTGTTGGACCTAGTGGACTGTCAGAATCGGTGACTGCCCGTGGCTCGGACAGTCACCCCAGCAGTTTGCACTCCTCGTTCTCAGTCAAAAACATTGCTCTTGAAACTGTTCAGTTAAATAACGTACATTTGTACTTGGTCTACTAAAAACTTCGCTGCACTGGTAAATCATTGAGCCGAAGAAAACAGAGACACTGTTAGCGCATCTATTTCCCCTGCAGTGTAGGTGAGCGAATCCAGATTTATGGCCAGAGCAGACAACAGCAGCCAGAGATTTATACTGCGACGCGACAAAGCGCATTCCTCCCGCGTTTTGTTTTCTTATGGACTGAGCGAGTACACGGCGGAAATGAGACGGTTTAAAAGCAGTTCAGTGTTTACCCCTGATGTATAGCGTTTCCGCTCAACTTCCATTTTCGGCGCTGGTGTCTCTGCGTGGCAATGCGTCTTGAGGACAAACACGGCTCTGGCGTTTGTATTATTTTATGGAAACATCTCCACTCAAGTTGAGGAAATTATTCTCGAAGAAGTCGATATACGTGTTTGCTGCATTTTCATAAAGGAAAGAGATTCTTCGTGTACGCCAGCAGACATCTTTACAAGATTCATTGTCGCCAGTTTATTTACCTTCCAGTGCTTTCCTCGATACGGTATAAGTTACGACCGTGTGCCTCAGTCAGATGCCTCGAGAGTGGAATATAAATACATTCGCCCTGATCATTTTACCAGTCACAGCTGAATTACTCCAAACAAATAGTCCAGGGATGTATTCTTCGCCGTTTTTGTAGTGTAAGATGGCTGTCTTCTGAACCGTTGCACCGTGTAGTGACCAAAGTTTCAGTCTCTCTTCATCCGCCCTGTGATGAACCACTGCAGACATTCCATTCCAAATGCCTCTCCATCGCGACTAACGAGAATTTGTGAGTCGGCAAACAGAAAATTCACAACGAATCGGGAATTTTTGGAATCCCCGACTATATTAGAACATCAGCTCAGGATTTCCACTCAAGGCTAGCCGATGTGGGGAATCCCTTGGAGGACTCTTGGGCCGACCATGGGCTGTCTGACGTCTTCACCCAAGGGCAACCGAGGGGCGGAATCTTATGTTCAATAGGCCAGTCGAGGCTTCCCCTAACAAGACGACGGCCAACTCGACACGATTACCTAACCTATCACTATTCAGCTACCCTGACTGACGTTGTCCGTGTTTTTCCTCCGTGTTAAGGCAAATGCTAAGGTACAGTTTAAAAGTGGCTTTGCCCGCTTACCCAAATCATGGAGACCTTCAGCCAAAGTGACTAGCCCCCTCCTCCCCAGACACGTGGTCTTCAGCAAATATGATTCCATACTTACTGGGTCCCGGAACTGAAATTGGATGTGGAGGGGTAAGGCAATGTGGCAAAGACTTTTGAAGACGGGCAAGGGCAAACCGGCAAGATAATAGAGGTCACTGACGTTTTATTGGGGCGTCCCTGATAAGAAGCTGGCTGGTTCGGCCCCTAAAACACTGCAACCCGACAACCTAACCGCAAGATGTAACAGGCGCGCGGGAGGCTTAGTCGGTTACAAGCATTTATCTGCACGACGATCAGCTGACGCGCGGAAAACAAGGTGACATGTTTCGTAATTTTCGCAAGAAATTTGACAACAGTAGCATCTGATTAATAATACATAATTGCATTTTAAACAACCTCTCCTTTTGTGACGCACTTGCTACGCCATCTTCGTCCCAAGCAGACAATTAAAGCCGTCTCATGTGACGCATCTTTGCTCGGTGCTAATTAACAAGCCGCGTTAACAAGTGAAGACAGTGGCTTAACAACGATCGACCGCTTAGATATGCTGAGAGTTTGGATCTGCTGGAGCACACGTGTGCTTATGGCGTTTACTCAAGTGCGATTAGGGGTGCGCGGGGAGGACGTGTAGAGCACTGTACTAGCAGAGACGTTTCCTTCTACAGACACAGGCAATCAGTTTATGGTATCAAAAGTAGCAGCTGTTGGCGCCGTGAACTTTTACGATTCCAGACGATTAGTAAGTAATTACGGCTACCAAGATGTTCCTAGAATTAACATTCTTTGTCTAAACGTTATATTGCACGACGCACAACTCAGGCAGAAACGCAGGTGATGTTTGTACGAGCAGCAAACAGTACAAATGCCATAAAACGCTCTCTCAGGCGCGTGGAAAACGTGAAATACGTCATTTCAGTTTGCAATCTGATAATAAAAGCGTAGTTTTTCAAGCCAAGGTTCAAATTGTAGATCCGTATCGATACATCGCGTGAGCCAAAGTACTTTTAGGATGAAATTGTTCGTGTTTATTCAACATCAATGAAACGTCGGAACTACCCCCACTACAGAAACTTCCTGGAAACGTCCAAATTAGTTATTAAGAAAACAATAATATGATAATAAAACCAAGGGAAATAAGCTATATAATGAGGATGGATGTCTTCTGGGTTGTAGCCCCATGTAGTGTGGTAGAAATTCACCAACGTTTCAGAGAAACTTGCTGCTTCTATCATCAGGGTGGTGATAAAGATGGAAGCAATAAGGATCCCTGAAACGCTGGTGAACTTCTAACACACTACACATCGCGGTAAACAAAAACACTAATATTACGTAAACAATTTTAGAAACAGATATGTAAAACGAACGAACATTATTTACAACCACGTTCAATTAGGAAGGCCTGCATGAACAGTTTAAACAGCCATCAAGCGACAAGCGTCTTTTATATCGATAAGAGATTTTACATCGATTGGAATCCCCGGTTCAAATTGTCGGCGTAAATACTAGACAGGCGTGACCAATTCCGCCCTGAGTCGCTAAGATTTGACACTGGAACATTTGGTGAAAGAGAGCCACATCTGGCACGCGCGTTTGTGATGCCCCGGTCAGGAGGGGGAGCGCTTCGAAAGGAGACGCCGAGGTGACACGCTGACGGGCTGCACCTGAGCGGAGGCTGCAGCCATTACCTTGATTGTGTCGTGTGTATAGACACCTGGTGGAGTGACGGAATGATGGACCGACTGCTCTCACACTTAGCATGATTGAACTCGAGGCACTATAAGAGATTAGATCCTCAGGACCGAGCCAGCACATCACAACAGATATGGGCTGTTCGCTTCGAAGTGTCAAAATGCACTTTACGGCAGCTCGGAACAGCAAGGACCCCAAACTACTGAGGCAGTAAGTCTCAAGTTATCGCGAGGCATTCTTTACGGATGTAAGAACAAAGAAAGATTTTCAATTAACAGCAATCGTACAAATTAACAGAACTGGGTGGAAAAGAGATTTCTCAAATACCGGCAAGAATCAAATAACTGGAATAGAAGGAAAAGATTTTCGTTTTTACAGGGACAATCACCAGGTGTCTGCGCGCAAATCAGATTTCTCGAGGACGGTACATCAAATGTGACCTTCAAGATGGCTGTCCACTTTGTTCTCGCCGCCTTAAGAACCTCAGATCTTACCAAGTAATTAACTTGTTCATAATATACCCCAACGCTCAGACACCCGAGACTTTTCGCAAAAGCAGAATAAGTGAATCCCTGACGCTAAGTCCCCGACGTACTGAAAAAGGTGAATTAGGCTTGTCTCTTCAAATACGTCTACGACAATCATACTGCGTCTCTTCGTGTGTCGTAATGGAGTACTTGAAGACTGTTCTCTGTATGATCCCTCAATTCGACAAATCATCCTCCACATAAATTTAATATTTATACAATTCCCGACACGAATTAAAGGAGTTACGAAATGGTAAACCTTTTTCTCAGTCTTAGAGTAATCGTTTACTAATCTGTGTCGCCGTCTTGAGAAAGAAATTGAAACGAACAACCAGTTGACTGTTTCCACATCTTGCAAAAAAAAAACACTAATTACTAAAAGTAATTAATTTCGAGCAAACCAGGGAAGTTCAGTAACACATAATTATTGAGAATCCTGAATTACACGAGACTTAATCGCCAACAGATCACAAAGAATATGATTTCGTCTCAAAAATTCATTCACATCCTATATCTTCCCTGATACCCCCCTCAGGCGACATTTCTATGACGGGTTCTTTCAGTGGTTCCTGTCACTTGTTCTGTGTGACAAGACGATTGATTTCCGTAATGTTTTATTTAGCGGTTTAAGCTTTCCTCTTCACCAACTACGACCTCCTTAGCTCCTACCTTAATACAGTTTACTTACACACATACACGCGAGTACCAACCAAAGAAATGTTTTGTAAAGTTCTACCACATATCTTTCATCATGTCTTATTTTTCTATGCGTCGCCCTGCCTTTAACAAATTTGATCCAACGGTCCACAACTTCCCTAAGAGGTTATCAGAACAAAATATTTTATTTTGGTCTTAAATCATTCTTTAGTCGCTTGCCTTTATGAAAGATTATACCCCCAAAAAAAGGTGCGAGTAGATTCGTGTTTATATTCATCATGTTTTATCGGTGTTGCCAACATTGCTTGTGTGGTAAACCAAAAGTTCCTTCAAAAAAGGAGAAGTAGAGAATTTTATACGAAGGCATTTTCGTTCAATCTTTAAATTCTGTCTGCATTTGTATGCACATATTCAATTCCACATTTAAGTTTCATTATAGTTACTCAGCAATGCAGTACATTGGAAGGGGGGATACTTTTATTTTCTTCACATGCAGTACGAAACGTCAAGCGGCAACAGACATTCTCAATGACGAATCGCCTGGCTTTCATGAATGATTTTGAAGGCATAAGCTGTCCACGAACTGCCTTCAAGGAACATTTCTCATACACACTTGGCCGATACGCTTCAATTTGAATCTTCCTTCCCTTATCGCATTATTTATTTCCAACAACAAATCACTTCATTAACGTGGCGTTTTCGTACGACTGAAACGAAAATGGAAGCTTGTATTCAACAGTCTGATGTTACGGCTTTACGTGTTTGTCAAATTTCTCGCTTATTTTGAGTAGCATTGCTTGAAGAGCCCTTAAATAAGTCTGCCTGTAAGATCCACACAGAATCAAATGTTAATCACGGCAATTTGATTTCTAGTGGCGTTCTCTTAAATAACTAGTTGTTTCCTTGTTTACAAACCGCAAGCATTTTTTTATACATTTTTAAAGTTTCCATGTTTTGTGAACTCGGTGATGAACCTTCGGGTTCCACAAAGAAAGTGGGCTTTTAAAGTTTTAAAGTCTGCAATGGTACTTACGAAAACAAATAATATTTCCTTAATAAATATATTATTCTGAAAATTTGAGTCATTTTGTCGACAGTAATTTAGGTAAAACACATGTTGATAACACACTAACATGTTAAAATATACTAAAAGTCACTGGTGAAAGTTTAATGAACACAATAAAGTCTCAAATTCTTGATAGGAACTGTACTGATTTTCGGGTCAGAACTGTGCCTAAACCACTGTTTTAAATTTAGTTGACAAAAATGACGCTGGACGAAAATGAGCGCGCCACTATCCACCCGCCCACGTCACAATATTTTCACTGTCCGCTCCCGACTGCAGGTGGACATTAAAATGATGTTATCGACCTGTTTCTTACAGAGCATAAAGTAACTTGCCTTGACGAAAAAAGCCTTCACCACACACAACAGCTGATGTACTGCTGAATCATCACGGCCGATGACTGCAGTTCTACCAACATTTTTGTTAGCGACATTCAGCTGTTTCTTTATTTTGATCGAACTTGTACCACCTTAACCTAAACAGTTAAAATTTCCGTCGATATGCCATTTTTGTTCTATTAAAATGTTAACCACTGCACAAGGCTACATGTGTCGCCCTGAACGACCATCTTCAGGGGGATTTTCTTAGTGTAACTGTCCCGTACTCAAATGCACCATAAAATCTCTTCTACGAGGCTCGGCTTTAAATTGTGCAGTAAAGATAAAAATTGAAAACAGTAGCTCACTAACGTTCTTAATATTAGGACGTAGTAGAATTTTCTTTAAGTAATTAATTTTCATATAAAATAAATTTTAAAATTTTGGATTAAAATCGACTTGGAACTACTATCTTCATGCTTCAAGCCTTCAAGACTTCTGTTGTTATGTCGCAGAGCTACGTGACGTCACGGGTTTGTATTGGTCCCATTTTATGCGAACAGCTTTAATATTATTGCGTAATTATATAAGAAAAGAGTTAGGTTAGGTTTTTCTTTAGGATTGAAATTTCCATTAAGCACATTACGAATCGTTAGTCATAAAGTGGATATTTCCAGTTGTCCACAGTCTGGTTAGCTGTTACGAGGTTGTGTTTAAAGAATTTTAAACTTCACAAGATTAGCACTGGGTGGCCTGTAAAAATAACACGTGTTTTCAACAAGTTATTAAACTTTACTTACTTGTATGGACAGGAACAGCTAGCCAGAGGTTAAGGACGGAACTGTTGTGCATTGCGAAGTGACTGAAGGTAAACACGCGGGGTGGGGGTGGGGGTGGGGGTGGAAGGGCGCAGTCAAAGCGGGTAAAACTGCCGTGGTATTGAGAGGTGGGGTTTAAGGTAAAACATTATTTGTGGCTACTAACATTCTAATATGGAGTTTAATGTCCGTGATTTCACTTTGACGCCTGTTTCTCTGATTTTAATGCGGAATGTTTCAGAAGGACTCATGCAATCTCCGTTCATATTGATTTGAAGACTGGCCTCTAAATTTCCGTAGGTGAAACCAACGAAGAAAGTTACATTAAAGCCACTCGTACCGTATTAATTAAATAATGTGTCGTTTTGAGCAATTTCGCTGACCGATTCGGTTCGAGGACCGTAATGATTTTTAGTCAGTGTCGTTATCAATATGAATTATTACGGATTACGCCTTGTGGCCAGCTCCAATTTGGAATTACTTCTGAAATTATGAACCAGTTAAGACATTTGGCAGGACTCCCTGGACGCCGCAAGTCCTCTGAGTACACAGGACATCGCAACGCACGAAGGCGTGGACAACATCCGTGCCTGAGCCCGATTCGAACCCAGAACCCCAGCCCAAAGCTAACAAGAAAAAAATTTAAATTGGCATCAAAACCCTCACAATACAATAATATTATGGTTCTACCAACATGATATTTTCCACAAGCCAGGAAATGGTTTTCCTTCACGTCCTGTGAGTGAAAATAAGTATATTCAAGCAATCTTCCCTCACGGAACAACCACTCCGTGGACCTCAGCTACTTCATTTCGAAAGAACTTGCTTCAACTTTGTTCCTCGCTTCAATCCCCCGGTGAGCAACGCGGTTTAAAAAGTTTGCACAAGTTCGATTGACACTGTCGACTTTTTCCCACACGCATTCACTCCCGAGAAAACAGAAACACGAAACTTGGTTTCGCTATTTCCCCACCGGCGTCCGAAATGGTCTCACATCGACGCCGAGGCACGGCGTTCAACTAAGTGCCTCTGCGACACTGACACCCGACCCCACTTCTGCAAACCCTAACCTAACCTACCACTGCCCGAGAATTTTTCGGCTCTTCAGCACGTTTCCTTACTGATGAAGGCAGACTGACAGTAGGCATTACGTCGATTCAACTACATCCGTTATTCGCAACACCTGTTGCCGAGCGCGACATTTGTGAAGTATACAATGTTAGTTTACGATTATGATTTCCTGGGTAGTAACGCCGTGTTAACATTTTGGCAGACACAAATGTTTCGGAGAAACAAACAGTTTCTATCTTCAGGGCTGAAGATATATTATGTTCCTTCTAATACAAATCCACAAGGCTTTAACAGCAATGTCGATTTCTTCACAGCGTCAGAACCTCGACTCTAACGATAAATTCGCTGAGCTTAAGTTATGATTTTGTCCTTCGTTCTAGTAATGGCTGTCACAATTTTAGCAAACGTTGTGTGTGTGGCCAGCGGTTGTCTCAAGCAGCGACTGTCATAACTCTAACTCCACGATCCTACGAGCGTAGCAAAGGGGATCATTGAAATGGAGGATACTCCACTACTCGACATTATCAGACAGACGTAAATGATTCGACGCACATGCCAAGTTGTGAACTAATCAACCGTTCGACATCGGACGGGCGTCTCAGAACTGGAAACAGCGACTACACGTCCTCGTCAAAGGGGCTGCGCCCCTGAGGAATCGCGAACGCTCAGGGACACAAAACTACGAGACTCGTTTCATTGCTCTGGACGTGCCTCGCACCACAACCCCACTCACCCCCAACTGCAGTTTCTTTAAAGGAAAGTTTCGATTGAATTGGGCAAAGGAAATTTGTTTTGAGATGTAGACAGACTCAGAAAGAAGGAGGGAGACAGCGGACTGTTGTGATAGAAAGTTTCCGAGTTTCGATACGCCAAAATAAAGAAGTTTCTTTCATCTCTCTTCTTTGGTATATATAAATCCAATATTGGATAGAAAGAGTTGAAAAAGTATGAAGTGCTAAGCCTTGTCTTCTTTTATTGTGGTCTGAATGTTTTCAAAGAATCAATCACCTCATCAGTCAAAACCTGTTGTATCGGCGAGCCACTTTGCAGGCAAAAGGGGGAAAAAACCACACAATTTTCTGTGAAGCTTTTGTGTCTTGGGCGGTTAGCAGAGCGAACACAACGCGCTGAAACAATCCATCGCAGCCAAAGAATCGATGCATAAAGTTGTAGATAAATTTTATAAAATGATATAATATGCAAATTTGTCGCAAATTCAGCTGAACACACTTTAATCTTGTAGGAGCTGTATTTTGGACTTTGCCCATTGTCTGCATTTCAACAAAGTTACTCCACTTCGGAAGCAGGACTGTCCAGTCGAAGGATCGTCAGTCTTCGAGGATAAAGGACCTCGTTCGATCTCGTTTGTCGACTTGTGGACCGCGGGTTATAAGCAACCACGATTTACGTTAAAAACAAGTTCACATATTACTCACTAATTATCTTTCGCTTGTTAATTTGTAGAGCGACCTACAAATTTGGAGAAGGAACATGAAACATAAACTCAAAAGTCAGCTCACAAAAAGAAAAACCTTGTGCAGGACAAATACGTCGCCCACTCAAGCACGTGACTCGCCACGACCTGCCTGGTGGGATTTCAGGAGTCCGATGGTTCACGGTAATGACAGAGTCTTACGTTTATATTAACGACGTCGTGCCAACTGCACAGGTCATATGTCGAAAGAATGTGATGAGATGGGACGAAAAATGAATGCGGTTTTAATCTATTCGAACGTGAACAACACTTTCCCCGAGAGCGCCTGGAGAGACTGAGGAAAATTACGAAAAACCTGATTACCACTGCAGTAGCCTACTCGGTCTGAGTTTTTGAATTTTGTATAAGGAAATGGTATTGTCGTTATCAAAAGCTGATGCAGCTTCACACTAGTATTCTGCAGTCGAAGATAAGCTGGCCTCCTTTCAGTATATGAGTGGGATCAACACTGCCGCAGAGTTCATGGCTAATAGGAATGATGGTCCTATATGCGAGGGAGAGAATAAACTGCCATCTGAAAATGATTGGCTGCAAAATGTAATATGTATATTGGACATCTCATGAATTTCGCGTGACGTTGCAATGAGGATTTTTAGCTCAGTGTATACAACTACATAAGAAAGGGGAGTTTCAGCGAAAAGTTATACAGAATCCTTTCCAGTGATGGAGACGCATAGCACGGATCATTGAATGCAAGTGTGACAACCCTCGCTTCAGCCCTTCGGAAATTGAATAAAGTACGACACTGATTTTAGCCGCGTATATTTTAAGGATCCATCGAGGTCTGCTCTATATCTGGACAACGCCAAGAACGGGAGTTTTACAGCCTGTTCCAGAAGCCCAGCACACAATTCCGGCACAAACATCGCGCAAAATTAAACTCGTTTTTTGTATTTAGAGGATGCGTTTAAATATAATTAAAAGTTTCGCTGTAACGAAGACTGTTGCATTTTGTCTGAAGTCTCCGTAATATTATTAGTAATGCTTGAAGATATCCGTCTTCTGGGTTATTGCGCTGTGTAGTCTGGTCGATGTTAACCAACGTTTCAGAGGTCATACTGCCTCCGTCATCAGGGCGATGAATTCATTATTTATAAAACCACATGTTCTTTGCTCAGCGCATCCAAATGAAGAAGACTTTTTGGTTCATGTAAATTAATTATCGAGAATGTAAAGATATGGATCACAGTTTTAAAACTGAAGAAATACACGCCTGAACCTGCCTGCCTGTCTGTCCACGTGTTTCAATCTGAGGACGGATTCTTATGAAACTTCGTGTGTCTAGCAGAGAGCTTAGCGCCTTCCGTCAAAATTTTATACACTTTTGTACATACTTAGAACAAAGTGGAGGTTACAAAGGTTTCTGGTCAATGTTGCTTACAGCAGAGTCTGAAATAACCCGATTCATTCTTTTATACGTGTATGCTACGTGTTCGAGTACAGATTACACCGTCAGAAAATAGAATCGAAGACGCACAGACTGTGGACTACAGCTCCACTTTGTCGGAATGCACATTTCCCCAGGGCGTCTGTCCGCGTGCATCAGACAACTTGAGAACGGACAACCCTTTCTCGATTACGCTCAGTATAGGACAATTTTACGGTAAAAAAAATTGTTGGGCATTTTTAAAGTCTTTTCTATACAGGATGAGTCAAAAGTATGTTTAGAAAATTTAAGGGCGTGTTCTGGGAACCAAAACAATATAAAAGTTTCTATGAACATGGGGTCGGACCTGAACCCCTTTGACTTTTGACCTGTGGGGTCACTTGAAGTCCCTGTTGTGTCCGAGTGTGTTCGTAAGTCCACCGTTCGTAGTTCTCGGGCAAGTTTGGGGGTAGAGGAATCGAATTTTGAACACCTCTTGCAAAAATCGCGAATTAGATACGTCGTAATAAACACTTTGTAACAGAAATGTGTTCTTCTCAATTCAGTTATGATATCTAGGTAAGGAAGCATTTCCGACCCCATGTTCATTAAAAAAAATTGTTATTGTTTTGGTACCCAGAAAACGCCCTTAAATTTTTCAAACATACTTTTGACTCACCCTGTATAAAAGAATAAGATTACTAATTTTTGAGCCCACATGCCTCAACGCGCGGTTAGGAGCCAAGAGGACGGCGTCGCTGGTTTTGCTACGCTGCGTGTTGCGAGCTGTCGACATTTGCTACGACCTTGAAGCAAGCAATTTGGTGACGACTGATGTAAGGAGAAACGCACGAATTCATACAGACGACGTACAATCCGCAAGAAAAAGTGAAAGATTTGGTCCGGCCACGCGTGGGACAAACAGATAATGTCACTGCGTCACTCAAACACCAAAATAAACTTTGAGAAGGATATTTCGCTCAGAGGCAAACTGCGATAACAACGAAACTCGCTGACGGCCGATCAATGTTGATCCTTTCTTCGATATTGGTCGCTGTTTCCAGAACATTCCACCGGGACTGCCGTGACGCGAAGCCAAAGTCAATCGATGAAATCGGATACAGAAATAATCGTCTTTTCTTATTAATCACGTCTGTCCGTTGCACAGCAATGGACATTTCCCATGATGCCCCTCTGGGAAAGTGGCCGAAGGAAGCACGTGCTTCAACAGGCTAAGAAAATATACAACAAACCTTCGGGATATTCGGTTCGAAGCCGTGGCCTCGCAAATTCAAGCATGAGTGCGCGGTACGATAGTGACTAAGGAAACCCACGTAACTTTTCAGTGTTGATGGCAGTGTTTCGGAGTGCCCCCAGTAAGGATTCTGCAGTTGGCGGGGTCGCCACTGCCCCGTATTGACTCTGCGTGAGGGAGGGGACACAACACGGCAGCCTCTGCTGTTATCTGCCGGCCCAGCTGACAAACAGTAAACCCGCCCGAATGTCAGCACTGCTCCGTCACTGACAAAGAGACGTGTACCAACTCATTTCACGCTCGCTTTAACTTCATTCTGTTTGAATAGGGCTGATTCCAAACAGACAGGCGCGTGCTGAAAGGACGTACTGTAACCGACGGAAAACCTCTGTCTGGCGTCTTATTGTTTCTCTGGTTAGCAGTTTCGCTACTTCTCTGTAAGAATCCAAACACTTGTCCCTTGCTACGAGACAGGGACTAAAAATAAAACATTCCGTCGCCTTGGTGAAGGGCAGAGTCACTGATATAGTTAGTTCTCTGCTGGGTCTTCAACTTGCGGCCCGAGACCCGGATTCAGTCCCTTTCAAGTATCCGTAAGCAACTTGCAAGGGCAAATGAAGACCACGGTATCCAATTTAGTGAGAAGCGTGTTCACTATTTGGAAGGGCTTTGCTATGTGCCATCTAACTTGGGGGAGGGACAATTGTCATAAATTCTCCTGCAGAAATGCAGTGCTTGGTGTTGACATTAATGTTCAAACTTTCGGCCAAAACACGCGAGAGGTCGACACTTCCGAAATTTATTACAATGCACTGGTCGGCAGGCATCAAGATGTTCATGTTCTCTTTATTATACAGGGTGATTCAAAAGTCTCCATACATGTGGGAAAATGGTAACTTTTTTAACAAACTGTCACTTCATTCACAAAACTGGTTGCCACTCCTTTGAAAACATACGGATGCATCTCTCCCACTCGTTAGCACATCTGGTGTTATGAGCGTAATTGCATTTTGAATGCCTTCCTTTAGGTGATTTCCATATGTATGGAGACTTTTGAATCACCCTGTAGAACTAGCATGGCACCCACAGGGTTACTGCTGGTAAATTCGACAAACGCTCGCTCACACGCCAACTTGTGACTAGCGCCGCTAACTAGCGACAGAAAGGGTCCTCGATCCCTGGACAAGCTCTCGGTGTCATTTCCTTTGTTCTCGTAACTCTTGGAAACTTCACGAGTTCTGTTCTTAATTTCAAAATTAATTAAATGAAACTGGGCTCAATTGAAAACAAACACCTTACATACCGGGCCGTCTTCTGGGACGCTGTGCTGCGTAGTCTGATCGAAGTTTAAGGACGCTTCAGAGGTGCTTACTGCTTCCATCATCTGGATGTATCAAAAGAAATAAAAGTGTAAAGGAAAAGAATGCACAAGAGGCAAATGGCATCTGGAGAAGGATCAATTGGGGTTATGTTCTACAGTGCGACGACAACTTCTTAATTTTCAGTGTTGAGCCCCTGGCCCCGCAGTCACAAATCACTCAGCCTCTCCTGTGCAAAACAGGCATAAGTTACACAGTCCAATGCAATACTGAAAGCGGAACAGGCACACAGATCGTAAACCATAAGCCAGGGCCTCCAACCTTGCTCAAACAATGTTTCAAAATTACTTACAACAACATTTTCTTTAAAACCACCTCATTTCGAAAATTATTTGCACCAAGCAATAATATAATGTTTCAAAATGAGTAAAATTAGTTTTCAGAAGTTGTGCAAAAATCTTTACAGTAAATTCACGATCAATCCACAGTTTCAGTTCATCGCGTAACAAGTGCACTTTACGATTTGTCCATTTACACGAGTTGCGTGATGAGACAAAAATGTCCGCTCCGTTTTCTTTAAAAATGTTTGTTCCCTTCGTGGCCAATTATAAAACAGCATCCTCCGCAGAAATCCAAGTGACAGTCGCCACATTTTTCCACAGCAGTTCCAGACAAATCGTCTCTCGACGACCTCAATAAACGACGCCACTGATTCACCTCCCCGCGACATGTAATAGGGGCAATCTTCACTTGCATTGGAGATCCGCACCAAGACAGATGGTAACTTACGTCAACTGCTTCTTGTTCAGGAAGTAAACATCTTCCAACAGCATCTGAAAATATTAATGATGGCCGACCTGAGGACACTGCACGGACTTAAGACGCAGAATATCGTAGGTTTTGGTTGTGCTAGCAAGATGCAGTTTATCTTGACCCAAAGAAGGACGACATGCAAGTTCCTCAAATTCTTGGCATCCCGACTGCATACTGTCAACAACTGTACGTTTATGGAGGTTAGAAATGAAGGGTACTTCCGAGCTCCAAAATAACAGATTACGCTGGATGATGGCACATCTTCGTTCAGGAAAAAATTTTAGCTTTGAACACTCCATATATCCACCACTACAATGATTGCCACGTTAAAGTTCAGAAATTATTTTTGAACCAGCAAATGCTAGTTCTGACAGAAATGACAAGACACAGTTCCTGTGACAGTCCACAAACAAGACCAATTCCCACGTTACCCACTTGGCCCCCTTTCCACAAAAAAGTTGAAACCAAATGCTGACAGTGCCACCTACAACTGACACACGTGGTGGTGACATGTACCTCCTATTTGTAATGAGATCCGCAAGACAGCCGTTCCAACGTCGTAAGGGCAGGACACTCTCCAAACTGTTGTCAGAACATCCTCAAAATCAGTTTATCATTGTGGCATGTCACGGGCGTGGATGCAGCGGCAGTGTCCGCAGACATCTGACGTAAAGTAAAATGGCACTGAATCTATTGGGTGATGTCATGAATGGTTGGTCGCAGCCCATAAGATTCAAAATATAACGTGTAATCAGAGTCAGACAGACAAAAATCCATTGAGATCCGGGCATATGGTGTTCATCAACGCTAAATGTAAGTATGGCAGATTTCAAAAATGTGGGTGGTATCATATCTGTACACCAAATGTTTTTCTCTGGAATCCTATTAATCTGATAGATGTTCATTCTTCAATCATGTTTCAACAGAATAAAGTATTTAACAGGGTCAGCTCCGCAATCGAAACTTGGCGGTACAATTACTTTACAGTCAAAATTCTCTATTAAAATACATAAGCTTGTTCCAGCAACCTCAAGCAACTTATTTACTGGTGTCATGTCTGATTCAGTGTCACTTGAGACACTCTTCCTGTCACTCTCATCAGCATCACTTATTTTGTAAACCACCAGGCCTGCACAAATTCCAAAATTCTTACCATTTTTCCCAAAGTCTCATCACATACGTCTAAAAATACAGAGATGTTGCAAAAATTGGCAACATCTGGCATAATGGAATGTTTGAGAACATCAGAAAACGCTGATTTGGCTTTCTGATCAGCAAGCAACAGCACATTATGTTAATTCTACTATTGCTAAAGCAGAAATTTCAAGGATTAATAATAGATATATTTACCTGTCATACATCACGCTGATTCTTAATTCAGTGACCATTCTTGCAGGTCAGTGTCAGACTTGAATCCCCGAGAGACAAGAGCATCCGCCACTGTCAGCAACAGGCTAGCAAATAGTGGAGTTGACGCACTGGACAAAAAATGTTCAGCTCAGTATACAAGGTACATCCAATACTGAGCTGGTGAAAAGAAAAAGTGATAATTGGCACAAAGGGGCTGCAAAACAACTGACATTTTAACAAACAGATGAATGCTCCAGAATTTAAAAGAATCAGTAGAAGAGTTCTTGCTACATGATACAAGTTATACTCAGTCACAATGAAAACTTAGGTGGCAAACTGACAGAACTAGTTGAGCCATGTGAATCGGCTTCTTATGAAAGAAATTTGAATTAATTATATTATTATTATTTATCATTAACTGCAAATGGGTTTTTAACCGGTGGCAGTGGTGCTACAATAAGAAACAACAACACTATTAGACAGAACAAAACAATAAGACACAAAAAACATAAGACGCCACAAAACAATAAGACACCACAAAACAGTAAGACACCACAAAACAATGAGACAGAACAAAACAATAAGACACAAAAAACATAAGACGCCACAAAACAATAAGACACCACAGAACAGTAAGACACCACAAAACAATAAGACACAAAAAACATAAGACGCCACAAAACAATAAGACACCACAGAACAGTAAGACACCACAAAACAATGAGACAGAACAAAACAATAAGACACAAAAAACATAAGACTCCACAAAACAGTAAAACACCACAAAACAATAAGACACCACAAAACAATGAGACATAACAAAACATAAGACACCACAAAACAATGAGAGACAAAAATACATAAGACATCACAAAACAATAAGACACCACAAAACAATGAGACATAACAAAACATAAGACACCACAAAACAATGAGACATAACAAAACATAAGACACCACAAAACAATGAGACATAACAAAACATAAAGACACAACAAAACAATGAGACACAACAAAACAATGAGACACCACAAAACAATAAGACACCACAGAACAATGAGAGACAAAAAAACATAAGACATCACAAAACAATAAGACACCACAGAACAATGAGAGACATAAAACATAAGACATCACAAAACAATAAGACACCACAGAACAATGAGAGACATAAAACATAAGACATCACAAAACAATAAGACACCACAGAACAATGAGAGACATAAAACATAAGACATCACAAAACAATAAGACACCACAAAACAATGAGACATAACAAAACAATAAGACATCACAAAACAATGAGACAGAACGAAACATAAGACGCAACAAAACAATAAGACACAACAAAACAATGAGACAAAAAACATAAGACATCACAAAACAATGAGAGACAAAAAAACATAAGACATCACAAAACAATGAGACATAACAAAACAATAAGACATCACAAAACAATGAGACAGAACGAAACATAAGACGCAACAAAACAATAAGACACCACAGAACAATGAGAGACAAAAAAACATAAGACATCACAAAACAATAAGACATCACAAAACAATGAGACAGAACGAAACATAGGACGCAACAAAACAATAAGACACAACAAAACAATAAGACACAACAAAACAGCACATATCACACAAAATAACAAGCCACACCCAAAATAAAAGAACTCATAAGATTACAAAACCATAAGGCACAAGTAAGTAGATAACTTAAAAATTAATACTAACTAGACATAACACAATATTATGAGGCAGGGCACAAATTTCAAATATATAATTTACATATTTTTATAATGCATAAAGATTTGGAAAAATAAACTTACCATACTGTAAGTTCACATTTCAAAGCTAGTGCACTGTCCTCCTCTACAGCAATTTTTTTCTCCATTATTGGCCTTATGAAATAGAAATGATGTTATGAATAAATTCTTGTTCACACAACTTGACAGCACCCTTCCTAAAATACTCCTCTTCTTCAAGAAACCACCTGTCAATACTGAAGCCTGGAAAGAAGATCTTTATCTCTCTGGCAGCGGACTCTAATGAATCTGAAAACCATAATTCGGTGCCCATGAAGTAACAAACAAACACTGTGCAGGAGTTATGTAGACATTACTAGCCATCAAGCTCACCTGAACCATGCACTGCATTCCGGGTATCAGACAGTCCAAAGCTTCCTCTAATGCTCATAGGAGCTGTGAACTGAGCATGATATACTTTTGTTGGCCCCATCAAATTCCTCCACACTTTAATTGCATCCTGTCGAGCCAATATATGCACTTCCAATGGACCACTACAACATAAAGAGTCATGAGAACTTCAAATCGCAATGACTATGCACTAGATCCTATACAGAGTGCACCCATGTGATGTCATGCACCACCAAACTTGTTGCAAAACTTGATTTTGATCTATTCTTACTAATAATTTACTAACAAACAAACTTCAAGTGTAGTGTAATTTTACCTACTCCCTTACATATAAACAACTGCCAAGCAATTTCAACATTGTAATTATGTTTGTTATTAGGTGCAAAGCAAATATTTTGTTCTTGGGATATGTTTCTACAGGTCTAAAAACTGAAAAACTCCATCACTACAACAACATGAGAGGAATTTATATCAGACTTTACCCCACTTAATTGCCCTTAACAATTTAACATCTCCACACTTTTATTTATTGCATTAATAACTCAAAGATGAAACACGTAGTGAAAACATCTTCCTACCGTAACTGAAAGTCAGGCAAGGAAATTCACATTGACAGTGCTCCCTCCATGAACACCAGCATGCAAGGGCAATCAAAAATATTTTCACTTCTACAGATAAGCTACTGGCGTGCACAGAAAAACACTTAACGCGGCAGCAGTGGATTCTCTACTTTAGACAGAAATTTACAAGGCCAAAAACAAAGGGACGTATGTCAGCTGGCAAATTAGAAAAATCGTGACAGACAGCATATTTTACAAAACTTTAATTAAAGCTGAAGGAGGAACTTGGACAAAACAGCAACCACAAATTTCCTCAAAAACGTCAAGGATGAAAATTACAAGTCAGTTGTTGAGGAACTTGCCAATTTTCCAGACCTTCTCTCAACAAACTTGGAAATTGTTAGTGATGAACATGGAGAACACTATCATCAAGAAGTGTCCACGATGGGGAAATGATACCAGAGCAAGTGGAGCTCTACTGTGTTTCCTTACTACTGCTGCTTGGTAAGGAATCCCCCAAGAGGTGAATGCTTCGACACACTTACTGCACCTTTTAATTAGTCCAAATCTCATTTTCTAGAATTTTAAAATAATTTTCTATCACAGGGTTAAAAAGCTGTAAGATCACTTATTTCGGTACATGCAAAAAAGAATAATTTTTTGTCATCCAATGTTACCTGCACATGAAAGTCACAAGCCTGTTATAAAAGAATTTATTTCTGTGTTCAGCATAAAATGTTGTTGCCACTTCCTCAGTCATGAATGTGGATTTCCTCTGCACCACATAAAAACCATTAGAAAGAATCAAGTTCCGAATTTTCTGCAAACAAGTGAAATATGTAACACGGTATTATTAACTTCACGGAAGTTTTTGACACTATCGCATTGGAAAACGAACAAACTCTAACCTGTAAAACATGTGGAACTTTCATCACATGCGGCTTTATAATTGCTAACGTAAGTTGTAAATGTCCTTGCATTATAATTATTTTACACTTATCACGGATACAATCAATATACATTGCCCGATTCATATATCACACGGCTGCGTTATTTTCAACAGCATTGCACAATCAAACATAAACAAACCCACATAAGCATGATTTAAAGTTCTAACAGTTTTATGGAACAAACGTGGTTACATGTGGTACATTATAAAAGCACAGATTACACGCACTTGACTAACGAAAATACAACACGATCATCATCTGTGACATGTAGAACTCGTTTCAAAGAATTAAAATTGTATAATGGTTAATGCATTACGTCGTATGTCCATCAAAATGAACTTCTAACTGGGCTGTCAGCTTTTATGCACCGTTCAAATGTTGAATATTTCCCATAAAACATGGCCCTTTTCAAGCAGCAAATTGCTGCTTAGCTGGTCAAATAATTCCTCACTTCACTACAGCCAGCCATCAGCCCCAAAACTGAATTACCTGAATCCAGGCTTCTTCCTCACACGCTACTTCCTTACAATACATTTTAATATACTTCCATCCATGCCTTGGTCTTCCAAGTAGTCTCTTCCCTTAAATATTTCCAATCATATCTTGGATACATTTCTCACCTCTCCCACATTTGCTACATGGCCTGATAATCTCATCCTTAACTTGATCATCCTATTTCGAAAGTAAAAAAAAACATTATGTTCCTCATCATGAAATTTCCTTTACTCTATCATATATTCACCCCATCCCTCTCTACTGGTTTTGCCATCTTTTTGGTTTTAGCCTACAGATATTGAGATATGACAGAGGGACCATAAAAGGATTAAATATGAGAAGTATTTTCAAGTATTTAATTTTGTTCTTAAAATAAATAAAATCTTATTTTCTTACATACTAATAAGAACATAATTCAAATATCACATTTATGATAGCAGGTCCTCACATGCTTCATTTGAAAATGACTTTTACTTCAGTAGCACACAGGAGATGGGTAGAACACTTTATAAATTATATGTGAATTTGAATGCAATCTCCATTTTAAGCTGTTGCAAGCTATTCACTGTGCAGGTCATGGTCATCATCCATGAGCCTATTTACGATGCCATTTGAGCAGTTCGGACTCAAACAAAATCCCTTCACCACACACAACCCAGCATTTCTGTCACCTACGTTCCCAGTACCAACATTTTATGTTAATCCATTGCTCAAAACAATCTTTTTCTGGCTTTAAAAACTTATACAGTGTGTGCTATTCTTCGGGACCTAAGTGAACACTTCCTCCAACTGTAAAAAGGTAGTATTCATCTTAACGCGAATAAACAGGCTCCAACATTCCTCAAATAATTTTTCACCTACCTCAGACAAATTTTCAAAACTTAATATCACTTAATATGTCTGTATTTCAATTTCACTGAAATAACTGTAAATGCACAAAAAACATTGGTGATAAACAGCGATGTTGCCAGTTTTAAATAATCGCATGCATCAAAGCGGTACTTAATACACACATTAATTATACAGAGTTCAAGCTTCACAGTAGAGAACTTCTATAATTATATTGGAGCCAACAAATCAAACAGTAGGCCATAATTTGAAAGATTACCTGTAACATTTATATCCCTTGGAACCCTATGAGGCTCACGTTTTCACAGCTATATGTCAACTAACCTACAACACTACATTTCACATACATTTAATTCATCTTCACTTGCATATGGAAGAGCTGCAGTTTCATTTGGTTTGTTATTATCTTCTACGTTTCCTATAACTCTTACAAATATAATTTATGCAGATAAGGAGAAAAAAGTATCTCTGGGGTTCCCATGGAAGTGAAGAAACTGCCGCTGGTCTTCTCGTTTGTAATGGCATGTGGCCTAGTACTGAAGTTTCAGAGAAGCATAATCTCCACCTTCAGCCCTGAAGATGCAGACAGTATGTTTCTAAAAAAATGTTGCTCTATCTACTGATGGGCCCTTCTTTGTGCTCAAGGAAATACTTAAGAGTTACAAAAATAATATAGATTTTTCAGTGCAGTAAATTAGAAGCAGTCAATTCCAGCAGAAAATTTGTATTACTATATTAATTTAAAAAAAAATACTTACATATTCATAGTGTTTTTAAGTTACCTGTAAAGACTGCTTGAGTGTTCCAATACACTGTTGAGTTTTGAATCTAAAAATGTACAACTGAAAATTGGAAACCAGATTTATTAATCGCCACCAGCTGCTTCTTTCCAAGGCTCGCCATAATTTTCTACAATAAGAGACTTGAATCTCCTAAGCTTGACACTGATATTCTCTTCGCCAGCTTTTATAGACAGTAACTGAAGTCGAGACACTACAAGAAATTCTGGGTTCATTGGGCTTAAACCACGAATTACATCTACTTCATCTCCAACATGCAACTGGAAAGAAACATGTAATATTTATCACTGAAACTGTATAAGAAAGATTTATGTAAGGTTCTACACAGAAAGTTGTACATAAAAGAAAAATACACAGTATATTTCTAATTTACCTGCACACTCTTCTTAAATATCTTTCGCCCATTGACTCGTATCCTACTTTCATAGAACAAGACTTCCACTTTGCTGCAAAGTTCATTAAAGATTAAACATTATTAATATGAAAATTATTACTTTACACAGACAACATAAAAAAAGGAAAGCTGTACTACTGTACGCCAAGTAAGGGCATGGACGGAGAGAAGGTATAGGTCCTACTCATTCTTAGCCTCAGCACTACATGGGGGAGAGCGGTCAGCGTCACGCCCCGGCTGCACTTTATCCCTGGGAAAAGAACCCCGGTACCCATCTGACAGGAGGCTGGGTGTCACAATATAACTACTACTAATAATAATATTAGCGTTTATCTATGTGAAAACCACTTCTTATTTACCTTTAATTACAGAAAGTCATACGACAACATTTGGTTCATATGATCAGTTGCCGACAGGATAGCTGAAGGAATCACATTCATCAAAGTCATTTGCTGCTCTGAAGGATCATTTTGGTTTCTGCTATTTGTATGACTAATACATCTGTATTTTCTTCAAAGTCAAAACATTCTACACAACACTCAAACTTGCTACCTACTATTTAACCAATACCTCAGCTGACTAAAGGATGGATTTAGAAAGAAGAAAATCAAAGTAACTTCATTTTGTAATGTCATAAACATGTAACACAATTTTTCTTTATAAGTTATTAGTTATAAATTATGAGCAATAAGTTATACAAGTTAGTATTTTACAATTATGTTGATTAACTTATGAAGGCTTTATGTCTAGAACAAAACCACATAAATCCGTATTAATTTTAAATTTATGTTAATGAAATTCTGCCATTCACTTCATCATTGCATAAAACCATTATGTAACGGTATACTCATATCTAAGTTATAAACAACCCTTACTTCCGAGCTATAGAAAGTCCTGATTTGATGATGAGGTCAGTACGAAGGGAATTTACTTTCACTGTTACAACCTTTGCATTTCTGTCTGGAATTTCATCATCAAAGTCCTCTTCATCCTCTGAATCAGAATATTCCTGTAATTAAACCTACATATGAAATTAAACTCTTCAGCATCTATACATATCAAAGATTCTCAACACTTTAATGGCCACAGTCCATTTCAAGGTAATTCAAATGATGTAAGTCTTTACATTGATATTATAAACAGTCAATAAAATGGAGTATGTCTTGCCTCCTACCAGCTAGACAAAATAGTTAACATAGAAGAGGTAAAACCCCTAAAGAAAGAGAACAGCAATGAGATCCATTAGTAGGTTTTAATTCTAGACTGTGAAAAGCAAGAAGTTCTAATGTTTCCAATATAGGATAAACTTTAGTAACAAAATAGTGTGAGCTTGCAATGGTTTTGATATACGTCTACCAGGTAAATAACAGTCTTCCATAAAAAATATTGTTTTCAATACAAAGTCTTCCTCAGAACTGACAGAACTATAATTATTTAATTATTACAATGTTACTGGCCATATTTCTGATTCTGCATTGGAGGAATAATTCAATTAAATTTCCTTGATGAATTTCTTGGACAATGTTTCGAAACTACTTAGTCAAATCGTGCAGAAAATAAATTCTGATAAGAATGAATACATTCACACGGTTTATTATATTTGATTTACTTGCCTCCGTTTGCTTATTCCCTGTATATTTATTTCTCACGTATTCTAGGTTAGGTCTGTACACTTTACACAAACTGTACCACGCCAAAGCTTTCGGAGCACATTTCAAAAATGTGTCTGCATTTAATGACTTTGAATGTAGAATACGAATATAGTTCTTCCTAAGTATTCTACAGAAGAGAGAATTCATTTTTTAACCTGTACAAACGTATATACATACGAACTCAACGGAGAACAACATGATTAAGGTCAATACATCATCAGTTTGGCCAACATACTTGTTAAGAAAATGACTGGTTGTAACTAAACTTTCCTGTAAACATAGCGCATGCGTTCCAGTGTTACTTTTATGTTTCAACATGATAATCTCAAGACAGTTCATAACAAATACATTTTTAAGTGATATTTATGCTTTAGCGGAAGCGAGGAACACTTTATGGACTGTCCATACCAGTCTCTCTACAAAGGACGGGTAATTTGAAAAGATGGACCGCGTTCCCACAACACGCGGATTTTCCTTCGATTCAGAAAACAACTTTTAATAAATATTTTCGTAACTTGCAGTACTGTGCCTTAAATAAACATGCAACACAATTCACTGTTTCACGTTTTCTGAGTTAGAAATTGCATCGTGAGTCACCCACACGATATGGCATGTACATACAAAAGTGCTGGTGATTTCGATTTTTAGAAGAGCGTCTTGTTTCCATAGCAAACACGCAGCTTCCCTAAATAAATGCTCGCTTAAATATACAAGTACAAGAAATTGAGTTCACAAACCATAACTGTAGCAAATTGTGACGTCATGACTAACAGGGCGAGGGAAATGGCAAAAAGACAATCCACTACAGTCTGAAGGCAGGTTTAAATCCTGCTGTAATATAGGTGTTTTAATGAACATTCTATGGAAAATGGCCTTTACACATACCATAACATCCGAAATGTGCTAAAATGTCATGTGTTCCCATGGCCTGATGCCCAGGAAAAGAAGCATTAAGAATTCTGCCTTTAATAACATCATACTATTTAGAACTTACACTTAATTTTAAAATAAAATAAAAATGTAATCAGGCTTGAATTGATGTTCTTGCATATATTTTGCATGCAAATTATCATTTATGTGCACTTATGGAGAAGTTGACAAGCAAAACACTGCTTGTTCATGTAAGAAATAACAGAAACTAACCCAGCAGGGCATGTGCTTCCTCTCAGCATGCTTTGATGGCATTCAGGTTCAAATAAATAGGTTCCTCTAAAAGTAAAATTTTCTGAAATAAAATCCCTTAGAATATTTGGGTGTGCATTCCTGTTAATACTTCAAGTATGCTTCAGTGTCATTGAGCCTGCTTAGAATAACTTTCATCTCTTTATTGATGTTTCAAGATGATAAGCAGGACACGTATGTGAAATTTTAGTAACAGTTTAACTTAAGAAAAAATCTACCTAAAACATTTGGGAATTTTTTTGTTAAAATACAAAATAGCTTTCATGCTTACCCCTGCATAAGAATCTGGTACTTTGTTTCACCTTACCACGGACTGACAGAATCACAAAAATAATTCATGCAATACCCCTGAAATGACAGAAAAATTTATATGACACTAACTAACTAACTAACTAACTAGATGGCTTACCGAACCCGAAGGTTCATCACCGAATTAACCAAAGCCCTCCACCGGACCCTGTCCTGGGCCAACAAAATCCAGTTTCCTTCAACTCCTATCTCGGATAGATCCCGCCTGAGATTATCCTCCCATCTACGTCTAGGTCTCCCCAGCGGTCTCTTCCCTTCAGGTTTCCCAACCAGTACCCGGTGCACACCTCTTGTCCCATCCATGCGCGCTACATGTCCCGCCCATCTCACTCTTCTCGACTTAATCACCCTCACAATACTGGGGGAGCAGTACAGATTTTTAAGCTCGTCATTGTGCAGTTTTCTCCACGCCCCATCGTCTTCCCTCTTAGGCCCAAATATCCTCCTCAACACCCGATTCTCAAACACCTGCAATCTGTGTTCCTCCCTCTGAGTGAGAGACCATGTTTCGCACCCATACAAAACAACAGGCAAGATTATTGTTTTGTATACTTTAATTTTCAGGTTCTTAGAAATCAGACGGGAAGACAAAATATTTTGGACTGAGAAGTAGCAAGCATTTCCGGAATTTAGTCTCCTCCTAACTTCCTCACAAGTATCATTTTGATTTGTTATTGTTGTTCCCAAATATTTGAACTTTGTAACCCTTTCAAAGGATTTATTAGCTACCCTAAGATAATTTTGCCCGCCTGTCTTCTGATGACGAGATACTAACATGTACTTAGTTTTTTCTGAATTTACTTCCAGCCCCACTTGTCTACCAGCCTCTAGTAAAATTTATATGACACAGTTTCATTAATTGTATTCATCAGCTATTAAAAAAAGTAAGTTGTTTGTGATCCTTATTAAGCACCATGCCATGTTGATATATGAGATAGCAGAGGTACAGCTCCACTGTTTCTTGACCTCAGCAATGGGTGGAATCAAGTGCTCAGCTTCATGCTCCAGCTACTTTATCCCTCAGGAAAGAGGCACCCACCACCCACTGGAAAGGAGGCTGGGTGGGCACCAAGAGAAAAACCCTTTGCCCCGGCTGGGAATCAAATCCTGGCCATCCAACTCTTCGTCAATCATTATACTGAGCCCTTATTATGCGTATTAAATTAAGGATGAGGTGAACAGGACAATAGGAGACAAGAAACTGGAAGACATGTGAATAATAAACTCATGAGTGAGGAGAATGAAGACAGAGACATCACAGAAATAGGTTGTGAATATGTCAGATGCACAGAATTTGTTCAGGAAAGTGCACAGTGCTTACACTGAACTGTTGTACTCCATAAAACCTGAAAATGTAATGACCAGCCAACCACTGAAGGAAGTCATTCTGACACTAGAAATGCCGAGAGAAATCACAGTTCACACAGGTACCAGGAAAGGAATTGGACCATTACAAAACACATTAATAACTCTAATAAAAAAATATATTATATAACATAATTACATACGTTATATAATGAAGACATCATACATCTTAAAACATGGAAAAGTTGTATAAAGATATGAACATAAAATGGTAACAAAAGTGAAAAAGTTCTTCCATGTGAACAAAATTGTTTTGTACTTTATTATTTCAAAATTTCTTTTATTCTAGAGCTCACAATGTCCAGTCAGCATTTAAGCATCAACCTGTCGCAAGCAGGGAGGCTACATTTTTTCTCTGCTGTTTGAACAAGAATGGTCGGAGTGCTATATAGCCACTCCTCGCTCACACTTACATAATATTGCTCTTTTAAAAACCTTTGTTTCTATGTAAATATGTCTGTAATCCCCAAGTTTGGGATGAGATTCAAATTGGGAAAATATCAGAGTCCACTGTGACACCAACCTGTGTGGAATGGCAACTGCTCTCCCGTCCAAGCAGCACAGACAAAACCAAGAAGCTGACGACGTCAGAATTAAACAGTAAGGCATAAGAAATACTACTGAGTCACATTACAGATAAAATATATGTTTGTGCTTGTGTCAGTTCTAGCAACTGTACATAATATCCAAGAACTTCACAGAATCATCAAACCACATTGAGCACTTAAAATACTTCAATTCTAAAGGGTTTTGACGACGGTAGTTTACACTTAAAATTATTCATTGTCAGGATTTTTTCCATCTTTGTTCTTTAAAACCATGACGTTTCGGAGGCTGGTTCCGTCTCCGTCTTCAGGTGAGAGGTACCTACTCTGTTGGGTCCCTTAGATAGAACTAGTCTCTGTCACTGGACCAGAGACTAGCTCTATCTAAGGGACGCAACAGAGTAGGTACCTCTCACCTGAAGACGGAGACAGAACCAACCTCCGAAACACCGTGGTTTTAAAGAACAGACAATGGAAAAGTCCTGACAATGAATAATTTTAAGTGTAAAATACTTCAACTAGACAACCAGAATGCACTGACAAGCAACATGTAATTTTCATACCAATAATAAATTTTTAAGACCACGACTGATCTCAAAAGTAATACGAAATCCAGCAGGAATGATGTAATAAATGCCACATTCTTAATTCATTAACAAAACAAAACAAAACATCTGTGAAATGGGCAACACTTACCAATCAATTATAAACTTCAATATCCTTTAATTTAAAAGGAACTTAAAAATGGATAGGTCGGTTGACCACGACACATAATTAGTCTGCTTGTGGGAGAGACCACACATGACCTGGCTCACCAAACTCTGACAAGGCAACGTCATGTCACTGGTCTGGATACCGACATTACGACTTCTTACAAGAAATACAACCGGTCCGACAGCCGCTCATCTGGTGCTCTGTGTATATTCTGCCCCACCAACTGTGCCAACTTGTGTGCATACTGAAACAATATTAAAGTGTCAGTGGACCTGAATATCAAAGTCCAAAATTTGGTTTTAGCTACATTAAAAGAAATAAGTGTTACCTACCTATAAATGTTCCTGTCACAGTTAAAGTCAAAATATACATTTCCATGACCTCACAATATAATTGGTAAAACACAAGCCATTTTGGTGCGTCGTATTTTGGTTGAAATATGGAAACATGTGAATGGACACAGAAATGCTGTGGCATTTGCCATGTAAGATGGCTGATATAAAAAGTTCTCAGTAATAACCCTAGATAGCAAAATATTCTGCACAAGTCCCCAAAAAGTAATTTTCAGTGAGGCGTAATCTTCCTAAGTTCGTCTGGCCAAGGGGAAGGTGCCTTTTGTATTTACAACTTTTCCTGAGCAGCCATTTTGAGAAACCGGGTAGGATGTCTGAACAGATCTCAGCTTATGCTTGAAGTGAAGCTTTAGCAGTGACTGAAGTTGATGAAAGATCTTGGCTTCCTTTATATACGCTCAGGTAACTGGATTTTAGCCATTTACTTTTAAAATAAATAGCTTTTCAATAATAAAATATGTTCATGGATCTGGAATAGGTCGCAGCTGTGAAAGATCCCGTATTTATGAATGTAATAATTCAAAAAGGCAACAAGATGTGAAAACTAAGAGGGATACAGTAACAAGGTTCAATGATAATGATCAAGGATCCTGAGATGAGATGTGGTGGGATCCAGAAAGGAATATGGGAGAAAGGTAGGGAGGAGATAAAGATATTAAAGGAAAAAAGAAAAATCATGAGGTACTGAGATATAAAAGAACTCACTGCCCACTGCATTTCAATGGACTACAAAGTAAACTTAACAAGCACATTTGGCAGAAAGAATTATAAATGACAAATTAACATCCACGATCTTCAAATTACAACCGAATCAGATATATTAAAAACACATATCATGTCAGTGTCAAGATATGACCATAAATTAAAGGGTACCTATCCCCCATTTACAAATGCAAAGCTTAAAAAATAAAAAAAAATTGGCCAGCTGAGTGATCATTAAATTCTCAGGAAGGATTCCATCCATGGAATTAGTTATGCACTAAAAATAAATAAATTTTAAGTTAATTATTTCATAAATTATAATGCTCCAACATGTGGTCTCCCCTTTTGATTGCCCTGTACCAGTCTGTCACGTGCAGTAACCGGCATGCGCACGATACCTGAAAAAGAATGAGTGCTCACCTGGCATGGGGCAGGAACTCTGATGGTACCTGGCCAGTTATAGTACAGATGGCACAGCTTGTATGTCAGCCTCTGCATGTGGTCTGTCTTCATATTGGCGCTGTCATATATGACCACATAGTGAGTTGGGGTAACGGTGCCCTGGAACAAAACCACATCTATGACATGAGGAAATCTGTTTCATTGTCCTTTTGTTCCACCATTCAGTACACAAACACTAATACATATTAATGCAAGAGAAGTCTTTCCCTGAGCCAGCTTAATCCTGTCAATTTCATACTATACCACAACCTATTTCATTCTGTAGTAGTAACAAGTCTGATTTGTGAGCACAGTAAATGTCATCAAGAATCAGACTCAGCGACCTATTCCAGGCAGTACAGCGCAATTTCACAAAAAAAGTGTAAACTGACAATTTTTTTTCATAAAAATGAAATTTCATTAAAACAAATGCAAAACGTACAAATTAATAATGATAATATCTATGTTTCTACAAAGGTCAATGTATTTTTGTCAAACACATGGCACATCATGAGTTCGTAACTCTATTTGCAAGCATAACAACAATTATTCATTCCACATTTATAATTTAAGCTACAATGATCAATATAATATTTACATGATTATGAAAATTATCGTTTATCAGTCACGTGTCAAGGCCCATGCAAAGTTCATCTATGATACATCGCATTAGCAAACTGGTAAACCATTTTACACCAAAGTTACAATCTGGCTGCAACCCCTATTCTGACACAAAAAAAAGTTCATTATGTGTTCTTCACACACGTGTATATACACAAAGCATTTAAATTACATCATGAAACTGGAGCCAGATTTTCATTTGCCATTTCATATCACATCATCCACCGACAACTTCAGCCACTTGCTTGTAACTTTGCTTGCTGTATGACGTACTATTTTGTGAGTTAAAGTTTGTCCCGCTACGTGCCATACAGGCGCTTGGGGTGAGTGGAGGTATAGCTCCTCTCTTCCTTGACCTCGGCACTAGATGGGGGTGTGTGGGCAGCATCACGCCCCGGCCGGCTTTACCCCCGGGAAAGGACCCCGGTACCCATTGTAGAGGAGACTGGGTGGGCCCCAGAGCCGGTCTGGACGCAGAGGCTAGAGGAAAAATCCTCTGCTCCCGTCGAGGATCGAACCCCGGTCGTCCAGCCCGTAGACTATTTTGTGATCAGATTCTTTATTATTACTGTCACCAGATACTACTTCTGAAATATTTTCATCCACACAATCCAAAACTGACATAACATCGTTATTGTCAGTTGTTAAACTATATTTAAATCCCAACTGTTGTATGTAATTATAAATAATGTTTATTAGAAGACATTTTTCTGTCCACACAAGAACTATTTGGCTACATGTTCCAATTTAATGATATCACCGTCCAGTTGCTGTTCATATGCTATCCATTACATGTGATTACCAAATTTGATATTTCCTCAGTTAAGCATCCGTTAACTGTTATGCATATCTGAAATTATAAACTGTTATGATTATTATAAAAATATAGCCAATAAGAATAATATAATTACTTTCACATAAAACACTCAGAAGTTTAATAGTTCAGTTTTACGCACATCTGCGAAGCCCCATACCTGTCGGACATGCTGGCTCACCAGAAAGAAGTCATACCAGTTCCTTCTGGTGATTGTATGGTCTACAATGGTGCCAGGGGGTGGGTTCTCCAGGCCTCTGTCACCTCTTCCTGCATTCTGTAGCATGACATGAAATGTAATTCTGAATGAGGTTGCACAATATGATTCACAAACGCAATTCTGTTACTTGCATTTCGTTACCAAGTCCCATCATTGTAATATTATCAAGATTGTACATACAGCGGGTACTAAGATAAAGAAAATGTTTGGGTAGTTTTCATGTGTATGGATGTAGAACTACAGCAATAAAACAATCAACTGATTCAACCTCAAAACAGTTTCAACAAAATGGGTCCTCACATAAACTGATCCAGAATAATTGCTCTACTCTTACAGATGGCGTGCAAACAAACCATTTCAGTGTCATATTGTCATTAAAATGTACTGCAGCATGAATTACACATTTATCCAACATCTTACTAATTATGAAAGTCAAAAATCTGCTGTACAAGTACGAGCCACAGACAATTCCCACAGCCATCACGCAACAGGTGACGACCACTAAAACAAAATAGCGACAGAGAGTGAAAGAAAGAGACAGCATAAATAAATGTTCACTCATCTGTTATGCCAAGGGTAATGTTTTTGGAATGTTGACCGTCAGTGTAAGGTTTGAGGTTCTCACAGCGGTGAGTATGAAGATTTCTGTCTTCTGGGTTGTTGTGCCATTGGTCGACGTTTACCATCAGTATTACAAAATAATAATTTTGCCAGTTGCTTATAAAAGATGAGAATTGTGGATGAAAGAACACAAATTATAAATTGCTGAAAAAATGTGGACCTGAACAAGTCAGCAAGAAATTTAAAAATGTTGTTACTTTAACAGATCACTGAGTATCGTTAGAGAAAGTGAAATCCGGGAGGATGCGATGGACTTGGCGTGTGGATGGGAAGTAAAAAGACATGCATACAGAATTTTGGTGGGTACTCTTCTGGTGAAATGTCTACCATGAAGACAGCACAAGTTGGGAGATGCATGAACCTTGCTCAGTAACATGTCAAAATATGTAGATATGTCTGTACCTCACTACGTAACTACATTATAGTAGCAGAATCCAAATTAAAATATATAATATAATTCAGGTCTATACACAAACTTTATTTACAGATGTTAAAATTTAAAATTTGCGCTATTCATCGTTACTACGATGTTACAATACTGCGCCTTCATTTACTACATGTTTCGATGCGTAGCATCATCTTCAGGTTTTTCCTTTAAAACTACTTTATATTACAATGCAAGTTTTTCAATTTATTCATCTGTTTTGTAAATTATTATAGTATGTGTTCTGTTGATCTTCTTATTTTATGTATCTTATGTTTGTTTTCCATTATTCTGTGAATAAATTAATTAACATATGAGTTATTTATTTATATGTAAATAAGTTTGGAATATTGTTGTATATTTGTAAAACATATAAATAAATAACTCATATGTTAATTAATTTATTCACAGAATAATGGAAAACAAACATAAGATACATAAAAAAAGAAGATCAACAGAACACATACTACAATAATTTACAAAACAGATGAATAAATTGAAAAACTTGCATTGTAATATAAAGTAGTTTTAAAGGAAAAACCTGAAGATGATGCTACGCATCGAAACATGTAGTAAATGAAGGCACAGTATTGTAACATCGTAGTAACGATGAATAGCGCAATTTTTAAATTTTAACATCTGTAAATAAAGTTTGTGTATAGACCTGAATTATATTATATATTTTAATTATAAAACACAAACATGACGCATTTAAACTTTAAACAGAATCCAAATGTTCATCACTGCAAATACTAAAACCTGTCACTGGATATAAGAACTTGGAAGACGTCTCACTCCGAAGGCACGCGGCGCCAGAAGACAGAATGTGAGACCTCCACAGACCACAAGCTTTTTCTTTCATTCTGGTGCTAATCAGTAACTAGCCAAGCCTGACACATTGCGGTCTGCAACTCACTAGGGCTGAGAAGATGCGAGTGTTGATTCGTTTCTGACATATCACGACCGACAGTTTTGGGTGATAATCGGGACTGATGTGCTGAAAGCAGCTTTCAAACTGTGGCACCTCATAGTCTGCAGATATTCTCAGCTGACCATCGCCCACTCCATCCCGGTAAACCACGATTCGGTCGGGAAACCTATGGTTCACCTGCAACAGATTTCTCATTGTATTTGCGCGTCAGTTCATTGCAAAATGCTCAACACGGTTCAAATATTTTAGAAATAATTTCATACAAACAATGATATGTTTACTGTAAACAATATACAAAATGATAATTTTGGCACAGCATACTTAAGAACGTTCAATATAATGAATCAAAAATATTATGACAAGTTTGACATGGAAATGTAAATGTTGGCAATGGGGGGAGTGTGATAGAGGAAGAATGGGTGGCAGGTTTGTAGTATGTAAGAAGGGACAAAATGCATGCATACTAGTATACAAATTTCTTGTTGAGATCAATAATTTTTGAGAAAATTAATCAAGTTTGATTCAAGCTTCAAGTAAAGCAGTACAAACGATAATTACAAATTATTTTCATACAATTAGTAACAATTTCACTGAAATTCATTATGTTTAGAGATCATTCATCTTATTAGCATTTACTATTTAAGCATCATGAAGACTCAGCTGCAGCATTAAACCAGAATTAATAATAATATACAAACTGAACGAGTGGCTATTCTGTGGGGTCGAGTTATACTTCAAAAAGCATAACTGTTTAAAAATTATAAAGAGAGGAAGGCGGGAAAAGTGATATTTGAACAAGGAAACACATTTATTTTCTAAAAATTTCCTCCCTGGCCGTACGTAAAGTGTATACTTGTTTGGTTTAAGGTTCTTCGGCCAAAATGAAGGAAAGGAAGCGCATTCTGAAAAACCCACAATGAAAGTGGATGGTTTTGAACCACAGAATTTACAGACTGACGTATTGCTTCAGGCCACCAAATTTCCAAGGAACTGAATTATAATGCCAGAATAGCACGTAAGAGTGGAACGCACTACAGCATGACATGAATTTATCTGTATAGCTTTTACCGCACAAACAGTACGTACGTAAGGAGGTAACAGACTTTAATTAAAAAAATGGGACTTGCAAGCCAAGGAACAATGCATTAAAGCACCACTAAAACAGAAAAAGAAGGTAGAACACCAAAATGGAGCAAACCAATTTGTTAACATTTTGGATAGGCAGGAGACATACATCATAGTAATACTTGAGTGCAGAGATGAGGCAAGTTTTTAACCCATCAACCAGCTCCTGGCCAGGGCCTTGGAAACAGACTTTGCTGTACCACCGCGTCAAAGTCTGGTTGAGCGAGGATACAAAGGCAGCAACACTGGCTCCTCTCTTGGTGGCATCATGATATGAGTCAATTCCACACACCATGCAATTTTCCTGCAAAGCGACATCAAAACAACAGGAATGTAACCATTCTCACTGACACAGTTCTGTGATTTTAAGAACTAAATCAAACACAATATAGCCATAATAAAGTCTTCTTTGGTATCTGTCATGTGAGTATGGGGTGAATTTCCATAATGGCATAGCTGACTGTATTCATTCACCATAAAAGCTTCAAATATTACACAACATAGTTCTACTGACTGGTCAAATCAGGAACACTGGCTGATATGAATGAAGCAGCAGCAAAACAGTGGACAGAACGTGCCCAGCCGACTCGTGTCCGCCACTGCCCCAGGACTGAACCTGAGAAGCCATAAGCCTCAGCTACGGCAAGTACATATCGAGTATTTATCAAATGATTGCGTACAATTCCTTACCAGAGGAATCTTGACTGCCCACAGGGTCCCACCAAGCTTACAGTTGATCTGCAGAGCAATCTTCTGAACGACTGACCGCAGTCTGTCAGGTTTGGACAGTGTCCGAGAGTTGATCACCTGTGGACATAGTCCGTTTATTGTGAACCTGAAGCATAGCGAATCTTGACTTTCCTTAAAAATTTCTGCTGCCATGGATGTACAATTGTTTGTTGTGAGATGCCTATCACATTCTCATACGCAAAACAGAAGTAACATCATATTCTTAATGTTTACTTGAACTTGTTGTAAGGTGTGGGTTTCAGAGTGTAGGAGAATGTTGCATTTTGCCATATTTCTGGTAGTGAAGTCAGACGCTTTACTAAGAACTTCAGCGATTGAGCAAAGGAGACATAAGTAAATACAGCAATGCAGATTCAATAAAAGCTTAAAAAATTTAAATCTGTGACAAAAATGACACGCCTTTCCTTTACAACAAACAACTATGAAAAAACTTCTCTGTGTTGTGGGATACAACTGGACCAAGTGAAGAACTTACCTGTGAAGCAATTGGCATCTCAGAGCAGCAGAGCTTCTTCACAGCTGAATATCTGTCATCTCTTGCAGATGGGAAGATAATCACCACCAGCTGGAGGGATTGGTTTATGTTTTCCCGCAACATGCGCAGATATGAGTCAGTGCGGTCATCTCGCAAACTTACGATGCGGGCCTTAGAAACCTGGATTCCCATCTGCGGTCCAATTTTCCACATCATTCCGGCAAATTCATTAGCACATCGTGTGTCACGAGGACAATGGACAATCATCCAACCCATCAGGTCCACCTATGACAACCCAATCTCATCTTCAGTCACAAAAACTAGGAGATCGTCTAATTTACATACCAATTATAGGAAACTAAGAAGTACAATTGCAGGGCAGCCCTAATGGCATAACTTTCACACAAAGTTTCATCCAAATCTGCCCGGTGGTTCATGAGTTAAATCGTGAAGGCAGAGAGGTAGGCATACAGGCAAGAAGACATTCATGTGTTACTTTCATGCACAAAGTGCAAAGAACACATAACAAGCAATGTATTTACTTTTACAAGAAAATAATCTAATAGGCCATTTTCATTATTAAGGGTTGTTCTTACACCTTTTCTCTTATTCAACAAAGAAGAAAGTATTTTAAAATTTTCATGTCCCACACAGAAAAGCCTAATATGTGGGAACCTCTTGCTCAAAAATATGTATTATACACATTATTGCCAACATGATGGGAAAACTTCTTACACAGAATGAATTTTATAATCTTTCAAGCTGTATGTTAACTTTCTTGTTGTCAGAACATTCCATACACACGGGCGAACTGTTCTGTCCTCAAAAGCACAAGAGTTAAATCTGACACTTCTAACTTTCAGGATGTCTTAAGTACAGAATCTATCAAAATATAAAACACAAAATTCTAATGCCAGGCTTCCACATGAATAGCATTCAACCTTCACGTCTACTAGTGGAAACAGCGCGGTGTCTGAAAGCTGACAGGAACTACTTGCAAAAGAACATACACCAAAGTACAAACGGAAGTCTAATATTTGTGGGCAGGCAGAATTGCACAACTCACCGCAGAAAGTACGTTGTTCCGAGTGGCAGCCGCTCCCCAGTCTGCCTGCTGTGTTCCCCTGTGGGACACATTATCACCAAAAATGATTTCCTCGGGATCAAGCACTCGAGCCATGAGATCCACCGTGCCTGAATCCACTTTGAGACCCCAGCCAGTCAACAACGTCTGAGCACGTTCATTTTCTGGAAATTGTGTGTGAATCACATCATGATGCTGAAGGGAAGACACGTGATGTAAGAATTCACGGCAAAACAAGCTTATTTCAAGATCTTCATTGCAGACTTACGAACCAGACAGTGGATAAACTACACAGAATGTCCCATAAAATGTTTACCCAGACTTCAGGTGGTCATTCACTGGCTTATTTTCAGTGAAAATGTACGACGATGCATTAAACGGGAGAAAACTCAAAGAAATGTGCAGATTAAACGAAGAAATGAATCAGCTGTAATTTTAAAATATTCATGAACTTTAGACAAATGTTTAGCATGCTACTAAATACTTTAAAATTATTTTATTCGTGAATCATGTTATAGCTGGCCAGAGAGTGCTGTTAAGAGGCACAGCCATAAAGATGTGACCAATCTGCTTGTTGCATTTAGATGTTATATATCATACAGACACTGCAAACCAAAACACACGTCTATCCTAAATGAACAAAGAACGGAAATGTAATTTGTTATATTAAAAATTAAATCCGTGGCGTAAGAGCCCTCTGAGATCCAAAGCCGACTAGCTCGACTGCTGGCCTCACATTCACATGCCTAAGCAGAGGTGAACAGTCATCCAACCGGATATAGGGTGACGTGTGGTCAGCACGACGAACCCCCAGCCATTGCTAGTTTTCCTGACCGGATTACGCTACCCATTGTAGCTCCCCAATTTCCTCACGATGCTGGGTTGGCACCGGTCCCATACACTGGTCGAAAGCTCGTGAGAAAATTTCTTCTCCCCCCAGACTCGAACCAGCGCGAATTCCATATCGCCGGTCCGAAGCATGATGCCTCAGACTGCGCGGGACATAATTTGTTATATACTACAGTATTTATGGTTGTCATCATTTGTTTACCCCTTACCACCCACAGAAACTATTCAGGTACAGTCAGAGCAATATGTTGAACAAACAAACGTTATTTAAAACCAAGGATATGAAAAGTTGTGTGAAGAGAATTTTAGTGAAATGGGAATAAACTAATGGAATATAAAGCTCTGGTCAACCTAATGGTAGACCCAACTGATAATTCAATTAGGTGGTTGCAACAGTTATTTCAGTGACGCATCTAATGAAGCAGAACAAGATGCTGGTGATGAATTTTCAGGCATTGAAGATTCATACTTATGAAATTTTAATGAGATATTGCAGCAAAAATTGTAAGACTATGGAACACAGACAAATGTTTTTTAACATTACACACAGCATGAAAATAAACTACTAGCATCTTCCACTTTCATTCCACTTCCCCCCCTTATGTATTCTGTCAACCAGCTCAAGCGAGTATTATCTGTATTTCTCATACCTTGAATATTTTTCATAAACTTCTTAAGAGCGACCTGCCGCTGGTTTGGTGTGATTCTAGTGTACATGGCAATTTCCTTCATGACATGAAAATCGTTCTTCATATCGTCTGTCAACCCCGTGAGGAAGCAGAGTTCTGGAACTAGACACACCAGCTGTTCCAATTCCTGCAACCAAAGCAACATTTCAGTAATCATATAAAGACTCAATATTACCCGTACAGATTGCATCAAGACCTGCCTTTTGTCTTACGTAAAACAAGAAAACCTACAGAAACAATTCTGATACATCCAGATGCTATATTGTAGCAAAACCGTTCATGGTCTCCCACGCCTTTTGTGTGAGCTACATTAGCAGTTTGGACAGGCCTGACAAAAATTCCACCTTGTGTTGGCCACCAAAAATCAGTAATGCAGATTAAATTATTTCTGAAATATTTTAAGACGCAATGCATGTAAATACGTTACACGATAGAGGTACAAATGTTAATTTGCCTCCAACGGAGAAAAGATTTCCGATTACAGGAGGCATATACAGTGCAAATAAAATCTCAATACTGTTCATATGATCAAACACGACAAAGTCAGATAAAGGCACAGAGTGAAGACGAACACATTGCCTTTACCAACAGTCGTAAAAAATAAAACTCCAATCTATTAAGTATAATACATGCACACGTACTTCCACTTTCCGCAATGTTTGCCAAGCTCCAAATTTCTCCAGTACCAATGCTTTTGCTTTTTAACAATCCAGCCATATAGTAAATATGGCAAAAATTCTTCATTTTTTTAATTTTCTGGATTACCATTGTTTTGCTCGTAAAACCTTGGATCAACAATTTCTAAGACATATGAGGTTCGGCTCTTATATTCCGGTGAAGCCCACATCCAAACAAAACCAAATATAACAATTCATACGTACGTTCTGGTGCCCACGAATCCTGACCTTCATTCGATTCAGGAGAAGAGGCTGCTCCAAATCTTGGATGTCGATATCATAGTGCTTCTTGTAGTAATCCTTGAACGATATCTGAAACATGGAAACCATGACCACGTGAGTGGCAAATTTCATTTCACCTCATTAATTTTCATTCTTTCACTCGTATGCCGCATAAGTCTGGAAGGAAAAAACACGGGTGATATACAAACGAACACCCCTCCCAGCCAGAACCAAATTAAACAGTTTCTGTCCACAGAGTGCCATATTTATTTGAATTAGAAGTGAATTCTCTCAAAATATAACCACAAGTCATAAACAAAAATATGGAAAATAATGGTATGATAAGCTGGTATCATTAATTTTCATCTACACATGTTACAGTCATTGCCATTCCTAAGCAACACATTGTGAACATATGGTACAGGCATCCTTAACTTCACAGCACATGTACTCCCAATCAGTCAATAAGTACGGAAATGTTCCAAGAAGTCAGTGAAACCTTGATGCATCGTCTTTTGACCGGGGGGGAGAGAAACAAAAACGATGAACACAGAAGAAAAACATTGTGGGAAAACATTAAAAATGAGAAAAAATTAAAATAGTGCATTTTCTCTTTTGCATACACAAAACAATACACATAAAACCTGTTTAAAAGTTACTTTTTTTGCCAAAAAAGTCTCTAATGGTTAACTTTACATTTTAGGCGAAACAGAGCCCTTTCCATGTTTTCCTCATCACGTTCACAAATATTGTGCACACAAAAAAATGAATTCACTTTAACATCAATGCGGCATGTGCTTCGTCAAAACTCAGAACAGCTTCAGGCTCGCATTCGTCGTCTTCCCCTTCCTCATCGTTACCGCCCCTTTCGCGATCGTCACATGACTCATCGATGGTGTCGGCCGCGCATGTGACAAGCTCGCTGTGCGTCTTTCGATATTAATCTGTCTCTAATGAGATCAATTTAAATTCTAAAAACACTGCGTAAATTCCGTTATAATTTCTCAGAAACGATCAGTGCGGGAAAATTGTTTGCCAGGACTAATATTTTTGAACAATTGATGCGATAAAACGACACTTTGAGGAACGATAGAAGTGAGAAAATGTAACTTTATTTCATATTGGACTTATCAGGAACTGAACAAAACGGACGACGCATCCGGAAAAACGGCAGTTTGGGTAACGATGGATAGAAGTTTCACTGTACATCACAGTGCTTACAGTTTCTCCTATGTGGGTGGAGAATGTGGAACTGGGTGACTGGTTCCAATCAATATCATCAATTCGATACACCCTGTTGTTGTATCGTGTCAGGACTGTAACTCCAATAATGGTCTTCTGCACCAAATCTCGGTAGTTGCTTGGTTTCCGGTACACTATCTCCTCCCTGCACACAGAAAAGTCTTTCTGTAACAACATGGCCGCATGTAGCAATGGGATGCCGCACTCTACATTATAATACCAAACATAAGGCCGAGTGGTTAACATCCCGCTTCATATTCGGGAGGTCCAGGGTTCAAATCTGGACTCACATGAGCTCATGAACAGTTTGGGTCCGCAAAACACGGTGAGAAGCGTCACAGCACAGTTGCACTCCGCCCTCATACTCATCCACTGCAGTCACATAGCCAGGCCACACTTCCAACCTGAAAAGTAGAAGTCGCTTTCGTTACTGTTCATAAGAAGGTGTTGACGTAATGCAAAATGTTCTCAAAAAATGGCTCATAAGAACTGTGCATAATATGCCAAGTGCTCCTGTCATCATAAAACAATTCTTTTAACTAAATTTTGTCACACGTGTCCTAGATACGTACAGGATGGAGAGGGTAGTACAGTGTGGCCCTGCATTCCACAAAAGAAAGCATCAGAATATTAATATGCAGTGACAATGGAGATCAAATGACTGCATGGCTGCTGTCAAATGCGGAGAAAACAATTTCATTACTGTATCATGCTGGGCCAAACTACAATTCGTGTGAGATAAATTGTCCCTACAACGAAGCTCAAACTATACTAGTCTACACGGACTAATGGAAACCATGAAAGCCTCGGCCAACGGGCATTAGACGCTATTGTATCTGCGCAACAGTCCATCATAATGATACTGCTGTAAAAACTGACAGCTGCATCTCATCTTTAATGGGAGAGGCTTTTAGAAGAGCGTGTTCAACAGCTCGTTGTCCAACACTTCAACGAAAAATGTACCATTTCTCAAAGATTTTATTAACGTCAGCCACCACGAAAGCTTCACATTAAACATTTCTGAGGTATTCTAAACTTCCCCAATTATTGAATCCAGATTCTTCTGTATGTAGAATAGATTCAATTAGTTATGGAATGTCTTAAGCAGCCATTTTTTCTGCTTCAGGGGTAACCAATAAACAAAATTTTATAAATCCTTCATAAAATGTGAAGCCATTTTTGTTTCCTGCTCTGCTACAAATCTTATTTGGAATCTGCATCACCTTCTAAAGTTTAAGACGTTAGTAAATTCACAGGATGCAGTAAACTGTCACTCACTTGTACTGGGGGATAGGAAAAGCGTTAATAGGACTGAAGTGCTGTCTGCCGATCCGAGCCAGATCCAGCGCAAACATTATTCTCCTGAACAACACATTGTACAGGTGAATGCATTCTCCCAGTCGCTTTTTCCGTTTAAAAGTTATGTTGATGGAGACGGGCGTCCTGTCCACTGGATGGAGTGACGTATATCGTGTGACCTGCAACACGCGGCAATAACATGGCTACTGGGAAGAAGGGACGCACATCAGTCAAAATTCCAACTGTTGTAATATTTTGTACAAATAACAATAAAACAAAAATTTCCCTTTGTTCTGTTTTGTAGGCATACGTCAGAATAACTTTTTCAGAATTTTTAAAAATTCTGAGATTGAGCTGAGAACACAAATTTTCCCAACTAGATCAATTATTTCACTGTAATCACACAGCTGATTCCATAGACAAATACATTTTCAATTACTAGCAGAATGCCAAATTGTTTGTCAATCACAATACCCATTCATACGATAATTTTTAATATCAATTTCACGATAGAATCTAAAAAAATTTATAAAGTCAGTTAATAACACACAATATTTTCATTGCAAGGTGAATAATTTGTACTGATGTCGAAACAGATGACCGTACTCCCTAGTTTTTGACAATTTTACTCAAAGCTGATTCTGACATTCCAAGTTGTTTCAACCAAGAAAGCGCAGTCCCCACATGAAATGTAAAACTTTTCTTGTTAGAAAATTGGTTTTCCTTGTAGGATACGAGGTTTTCACGGTGGTGAGTCTGAAGATGGCTGCCTTCTGGGTTGTTGCGCTGTGTAGTCTGGTAGTTTACTGACGTTTCAGAGGTCCTCGCTGCCTCCATAATCAGGGCGATTATGACCGCCCTGATGACGGAGGCAGCAAGGACCTCTGAAACATTAGTAAACTTTCACCAGACTACATGGCACTACAACCTTCAAACTGATTCTTCTTTATCCACTTTCGTACCTGAAAAAAATATGATTCTTGCGATGGGGAACTATCACACCAGCCGTCTCTTACCTCCTCCCGCAGTTTGATTGGTAAATACAAAGTCACTCCATCAAACGTCTTTGCCTCCCCAAGTTCCAAAATATGCTCATTGAGGAGTTTGTTCTGCATCCCCCTAGAAACCACTTCTGGCTCAAAACGAACTTCATACTCATATACGCCTTTCCCTGGCTCCACGTGAAGTCTTATATAATTGGCAGTAGCTGGGATCCTGCAAACCACGCACAAAAAACTGTCAAACGGAAAGCAAGCGATGGAAACAGAGTAGTCATAACTGCAAATTAAAGCATTAATTTCAACTTTTTTTAACGAAATACGGAGAGAAACATTTTTAACATCCTTTCCTTGGTTGAGGCAGTTTAGTTGTCTTACAGTGCTGTAGAATTCAGACTCGTAGATCATCGGCGGTTTTAGGAAGTAAACGGCAATATAAGTCTACGTGCAGTTAGGGACCCATCCCACTAATCCAGGTATGAAGCGTATATTTTATGCATTGAATAATATACACTGAATTATAAAAAAATGTATACTCATAGCTAAATTTTATGTCAAATCTGTTTGCTTGCACTTGTTCTAGAAGCTGGGCGTGACATTTATGAAATGTTTTAAGGGGGCGCAAGGTATAAAATTTTGGGAACCTCTGATATATAATAAAAATTGAGCAAGGCAAATAGTCTACTCACTGCTTCCCACTGCTTCCTGACTTCTGAACAGGGGGCCTTTCCTGAAAACTCATCTGTGCATTTTGTGATTCTGCTGCTCGTGGTGGGACGCCTGGAGGTCCAGCAGACGGACAACTTGTAGCAGGCCTGTTGGAGAGAAATGAGGCACAAAAACATGTTTCCAAACAAACCAGGGATCAACGCCACCTTATATTCAGCCGGAAGTAGAGGATTATTCTGTTTTCCTAAAATGTTATTGGAAAAATCACCCGGTCAAACAGATTTCAGTGCCTAGCATACCAATTGAGATTCACAATATCAAATTCTTCATATACATAGAGCAAAAGTAAAAACCAGGCCAACTGTTCTACTCACTGCTTCCAACTGGTTCCTGAGCTTTCCTGAAAGCTCATCTGAGCCATCTTTGCAGTCGGTGGTCCGACGACTCCTGGTGGAGCTACACATGAAGATTCAGCGGCGGGAGATTTTGTAGTGGGCCTGTTGAGAAATAAGGTGCAAGAAACATGTTTCCAAATGTGCTAGCGACTAATATCACTTTGTATTCAGGCCATTTCCTGTCAAATCAACACAGCAGTTGGCATGGCCACCTTGAATTGCAATTTTAATTTCATGTTTTGGATCCTGTTGTGTGATGAACACAGTTGTAAATAATACACCCATCTCTACAACCTTTCATTTTATTATATTGCACTACAGATTTTGGCCTTCTTCGGTTATCTATTGGTGGATATCTTAGATATCAAATGGTAACAATATTTATTAAATATGATAAGTTTTTCCCTCCTCTACCAACAAATTTCAGATTTTGTAAGTTTGAAATTTAAGCTTTCCTTAAATTTTCCCATATTCTAATTCACTAAAATAATTACACCAACGGTCCTAATTAAGAATCTCTATGGCTTAAGGAAGCCATAGAGATCCGGCTGCATCCCGACAACTGTAATAGGAACGGAGGTTTCACCTTGAGCTGAGCATGGTATCTGGTGACGAACATGCTCAGGAATTTTGGGGAAACACCAGAGCCAGACAAACTGAGCGCTTGACTCCGCCCCCTAGCTCCTTGGGCCTGGGTCCGGACATGTGCACTGGTCCCGAGCAGGCAGTTACACAGGCGACTTCCGAGGATCCAGTCACATCAGAACCCTGATGATGAGGACAGAGTTGGTTCCCGAAACTTCGGTTTACCACGGTAACCAAGTGACGCGACTGATTGCCCGAGAAGATTTTACTGATTGTACTCGCCGCGAAAGTCTCAAATCCTATATCAGCATCATATGTTTGTTTGTAGTTAGCTAGCAGTGGCAGCCCACAACAATATTAGAAATTTTGAAACTGACTTACATCACGTATTCATAGGTCGCTTTACCCAGTGTTTGAAGTTTGCTGGTCAAAGGACAAAAGAGACACATTACAACACAACTTACGATGATGTATTCCTCTTCAAATTCAGCAGTGCGGCACCCCGACTAAAATTTCTGAGAGGCGGCTCCTCCTCCACATCCTGCAGAGGAGGAACTGATCCAGGTACCCTGCTTTGGTTGCGAAGAATTGTCAATAAAGACGCTCTGCCAGAGCCATGACTCATGGTTACTGCAGGTGGGGGACCTGCAACTACAGCTGCAGCTCCAGCTTCCGACTGTTACAAAGAGAATCAAGCTCATAAAATGATAAATTACAGACTCTTCAGTCCTGACATCTACAAATTCATAAAAGGGCACAGATGGAAGCCCACATTTACAACACACAACTAGAGATACCCAAAGCTAAATACTGTACAACCAAAAACATTCACAATGTAAAAAATAAAAAAATTTTACCAGCCACACATAATAATTATACAGGGCAATTACACGAGACACGGACATAATAGGGCCAAAAAGTTAACATAGTTATCACTTAAAATTCTATAACAACCCCACCAACCAAGAACAACAATTCACCGTACAGTCACAAATTAATGAGTACATTTACAGCACACCAGCCAACAATAACTGACCACAGTCACTTCTATTTCCAAGTGAGCACAGCGCATGAAGCCAACAGGCAATCAGCTAGTCAATAAATTCCCTGGCCTTTATGAAAACCCAAAAGTTCATTACCATACACACAACAGCCTGCCACTGATACCTAGCTCAAACAAGATTGATACAGTTCACACTCTTACATCCTACTTCTTTATGACTGATTTTAACATTATTCTCCCAGCTATGCTCAAGTCTTCCTGATGGATCTCTCCTTCAGGTTTTCCAACTAGAATTGTGAATTCATTTATCATCTGTCTCCGATGTGCGCTAAATACCTTGTCCAATTCATCCTCCTTAACTTTATCATCCTAAAATATGTGGTGAAGTGTACTAACTACGCTCTTACTACGCATATAAAATAAGCAAACAAACAAACTATTAACACTACGCGGTATGAAAAGTTTTAATCTTATTATGCAGTTTTCTGAAGCCTCCCACTACTCTAAAACATTTTCCTCTGCACAAGGCTGTCAAACACCAACACTCTGTGTTCTTCTAGTAATATGGCGAGTGATAAACTTTTCTTTACACTATGAAATGGCCTAAAAATTTAGAAGCCAGGCACTTTTTTGCCCTACAGGTTTCATACTTTAATAACTTACAAAAAGTTTTCAATACGCTACTCATGAATGGAATAAACTTCCTTTACAGAGGCACAAAGAGCACCTCAAAGTCAGTCCGACTACTCATAGCTACGCATGAGAAACTCAAACATAAATAAACTGATTTTGATTAAATCTGATACTGAGAAAGGACACTGATATCCATTGGATAGGAGGCTGGGTCGGCCCCCCCAAAACCAGTCTGAACACAGAGGCTAGAGGAAAAATCCTCTGCCCCCGTCAGGGATCAAACCCCGGTCGTCACTATACTGACTGAGCTACGCCGGCTCATGCTGTGAAAACTTAAGGACAAGAAATTTAAATAGTATCTCAAAGTGATGCTTTGAGCTACTGGCTGCAGCTTAAGGCAATAGCTAGAATACTTAATCCCAGAATACTGTAACAATAAGCACAAAATATTTCTCAAGCAACAAAATCTACTGAACTGGACCTCAGAGATTAAACACATTGCTCACCTGACTCTTATTGCCTTCAATCCCAGGTCGCTGCTGAGCAAAGAAGGCCTCTAACATTGCTCCGCGACCCCCACGTCCTGCCATAACTGTGAGTGGAGAAAGATTTGATTCTGAAACAATACCAAAGCTACAGAAATGTAGAAGTGTAAAAAGCAGATGGGAACTCCCACTTTAACATCAGTCTCACTTTCATGTGTTATACCCAGTTGTCATATACAAGGCTCTGCCAAGCTACTCAAGGCAGGAAAGCCTCTTCAACCAGTATGGGGAAATGCTATTATTAAGAACTAGGTTAAGTTTAGTTTCTTGAAGTTTTGGTTAACTGTTTTGTGTGCTGGCAGTCTTAAATAACCACTGCAATTGTGTAGACTTCAAACTTTCAGTCACAGAACCAATATAAACAGTCATGGGACATTTGTTAGTACATTTAACAAAGCTGGAAAAGGTTACATAGCCTAAAATAAGAAACTGCTGGAAAATATTGACAAGTTAGAAAGACATGAAAGAAAGAGATCGGAACTAGCAAACATTCAACACAAGCAGGCACAGCAAAGCCAAATGCACGACACAGATAAATCCAAGCATGTTTTCTGCTTAATGTATTAAAATGCAAAGCATCAACTAGTAATGGATGAAGCAGACTGCATTCATCAGACATAAGCTATTGGGGGAAGTTGGAGTTGGACTCTTTTCCCAGTATGTACTTTGTTGTCACTTCTGAGTTCAGCCGCACTCCTAAGAATAAGATTTAAATACTGTGTTGTCAGAAAAGAGTAATGGTTTCCACCTCCCATGACATGACAGCTTTGTAATCTGGAATTAAGCCCTGACACAGTTCAACGTTGTCAGTTTACCATATGGTAAGCCGACAACACTGAACAGTAAAAGCAGTAGAAATATTGCTCCTGTTACAGTGTTTGAAGTTATCACTATCACAGCAAAGAACAGTATGACCAATTGGTAATATATAAACCATCTGAGAAAAACAGTGTTGGTGGGTGCAAGGAGAATAGAATATATTTTGTTCACAATTCACAGATCCTTCTGAACATAGGACAAGGACACGGAACATGTCATAAACATCAATAGTTAGCATAAATGCAATGTCAATATAAATACATAGATGTTACAGCTATTTACGCAAACACTTAATATATTTAAACATTTGATGCTAGACGGAAGAATACTGAATAATTTGATCTCTGCACAGTAAGCACCTTTCCGTTACCCAAGGATCGTACATCAGTCAGTCAGATACGTGACTTGTCACAAACCTAAATCACACGTTCAAGCTTCACATACACACTCCTCACCCACCTGTTCATACGATGCCTGTCATGTTATCACAGAAGCCAACAAATACATCAGTGTGACTGATATTTCTGGCAATGATAGGTCCACAAACTATAACTGTAAAACCTTAATCAGCAAAATCTTCATTTAATGCTCTAATATTCCCTATAACCAAGTGTAGCATTGTATTTGAATTCAATAGTAACAGCACATTTATCCCCAAAAAACTTCTTACATTTCTTATTACACAGTCCACATTTTGGACTCCTAAACTTACTCTAATACTGGAAATGGAAATTACCTACTTACAGAAAAAGAACTCTAACACCTCCAAAACAATGACTCATCCAATTAAACACTGCTGTTAAGGATTATCCCGTAATTAATACAGGCATTGAAGTTCATAACAGTCGCTACAAATGAGCTGCTAAGACGTTAGAAAAAACCAGGAAAGTATGTAACCTCTCTGGCTGTATTCTAGAACCGTTACATTGTTGCTATACATTTTTGCTACAAAGGAAATACATCACACAACTCTGCCACTACGAAAACGGGTTTGAAACACGATTCTTCCACCACAAAACACGTTTTGTACTACGTCACTAAGTTTCCACGTTATGTATTCAGCCTACTTGTTAATTTTAGAACTTATGTGATATAGTGAGACCCTTATATTACACACCCAACGATGAAGTACATAGCCATGACTAAATATTCCTCCTGTAGAAATTATTCGATATAAAACATGTAAGTCCAAAACGAATGTATTATAACAAAAACCCTAGCGTTTACTAAAATATGGGTACAAAATGAACACAAACCAGCTTATATGTTAAAACACGCAGTTTGCTTTGAGTTTAGCCACATGAAAGCAACTTTCACATTTGACCACAAACGATGCCACAAAGATAATGCCACAGGCAACCTGTAAAATGAAATGTCGCCTCATCAATAGAAAATACCTCATTTAAGGACTGGAGGGAAATACAAGTTTAACTGGAGACTGTACCGGCACTTTTCAGATGTTGGTTAAATGCTGGTCTCGTAGTCTGCAACGTCATGTTAGCTGACATATTAATGCTATTGATGATCTGTTTCGTTTATAGGATGTTTTTAATTACTTTTGACAGCGGGTTCTGTTTAACCAGCTTCTGTACTCATAGTATCTTATGAAGTTGGTCACACTATGTAATCATCGTAGTTTCCCTTCTGATATCTGCAGAGCACCTTTTGTGATTTAGTAGATTTTAGGTTTTTAACGGTTGGTCTCCCTTTCGTAAGTCCAAATCTGATGGTGATAATCATAAATATTAAAAAAAATTCTTCAAATGCTATTCCCCAAGTGCCATATCTTTACTAAGCTGAATCATTCATGAAAATATGTTATCATACCAGTGCCAGTGAATGGATAGTTCAGAACTATACTCGATAACTATACTTACCTTCATTGGATGAAAACATCAGTTATACATGCAAATAGGAAGTGTTCTGTTACTACTTTTTCTGCTCCAAGGCTGACCTCTAACCATTCAGAGAAATTAAAGCAAGAAAAGTTTAATTCTAAGAACTTAATAGACTAACTATGAACCTACACATATTGTTCTTTAACCAGTTTATTAATGTCAACATTATTTTCATTACTGATGTCATAATGATACATTTTATACATAGGGGGGTCATCACAGTAGCCACGTGGTCAGAGGCATGGGTCTTGTGCTGCTTGTATCATGGGCTTGAATCCAACTCAAGGCACGGATGTTTGTCCGCATCTTTCTGTGTTGTGCTGTCCTGTGTAGAGGCCTTGCGACAGGCCGATTGCTCATCCAAGGAGTCCTACCAACTGTCAATAGATCAGAGCCAACAAAAAGTTGGGACCCACAGATGCTCAGGCACTGAAGAACGGGACATATAAAATAAATTAGGTGGCCACTCAAATATTTTGTACCAAAGCCCATGACAATTTAGTTTCGCCACTGCTGTAAGACATTCTTTTTTAAGTCTGAAGGTTTGGTGGTGGGGAAGAAGAACTAAGATTCAGTCATATGAAACAGAACAGTTGATATCAGGAGTGGAGGGATAAATTCTGCAACCAAAACATGAGTGAACGACACATCTCTTCCAATACCTACATGATAGAAGATAACCTGAAAAAACTACAATTGATGGAATAATATCTCAGGGCTCTTATAAATTAACTGATTTTGTTACATGGCATATGGGAATTAAATTTCCATCGTGTAAAGTATTTTAAAGGTGGCTGATGTAGAAAGTTACTGTCATTTAAAAAGAAGAGATGCCAGTGAAAGGTTAACTTCAATAAGGTATTTCCTCCACAGACATAAACCAAAGTTACTAAAATTGTATATAGTGCGACAAAAAACAACGATGACGATGAAATTGGGATAGAAATTCCAGTCAAAAGGGAGACACCAGGTGTGGGACCACAATAATCTGTCAAATATGCCTAACTACAGAGTATCACTGATGAAAGAGGGAGGCACAGAGGCAGGCAGGTAATATAAAACTTTATTTTAAATACACCATCTCTCTGAACAAAGCATTGCCTTTCTGTTATCAAGCATCACACACTACGGGGTTAAGTCTATGTGCAAATGTTAGAGTGACATATGTACATATTAATTTATAAACTATATCATTCAAACGTAACATATATAAAATAACTAACTTAATAATTTCTATTGCAATGGCAAGAATATTGCAATGGTAGTGTGCTTAGAAAACCAGGACAAAAAATAATCTTACCCTCAGGATTCTAAGAAATTTACCATCTCTTTATACACACTTTCACTTAGAAACGCTTTGTACAAATTAATTACATCGTTGTTCGCTTTCAGTTCAAAAATGTCACAAGATTATCAGGACCTTAATCAACTACAAACCGTGTGGCAGTCTTTAACATAATCAAATGTGTTAAACAAGCCTTCTTCCCTTGCACTGTTTAAATGGCACTCAATACAAATTTAAAACAAGTGGGGAAACCATCTTCTTCAACAACGTGTGCTCAGCTGGAAGGGATCACTATTTACAAACTACTGCAGGAATGGCACTCTGTAATCCAGATCAACAGCGTATCAACTAATACTTATTGTGAACGTGTTCTAGCCTCGAGTTGCACCAATCTGGGTCATCACAGTGACACAGCACCAGAAACAGGGTCTAAAACTCAGCATCCCAGCCTGTGAGGTCATCCAAAGGGGGCCCCTCACTGTCAGGAGGATATTCATCGAAGTTGCTCGTGTCAGTCACATTTCGCACCTTTGGAGTTATGGGGGGAATCAGGGTGTGATTGATGAGGCCTTCCCAGTTGAAGCCATCGAACCACCTAGAAGCAGTCACATCTCACATTTCACTTCCCTTGAAGACGCAACACGGAGACAGAAAATATCAGAGAAAGGGATTTAAGTTCCCGAACAACAGATAGAAATTGGAATGACAGAGGAGGACTGAATGTTTTGGCCACTTTCTCATCAAAATACTGTCCCATTTACAGTTCTTGTCACTTTTGACCAGGTCGCTGGTGTCATCAATGAACAACATGTTTAAATTATAAATATAATAACATTAAGTTCATCCATGTAAGCTGTAGCTTCACTGATGTAAATGTATCTCAATAATGTACATGTAAAAACAAAAACATGTTGTATAAAATTCTCAAAAAAATATTCTGTAGTTTCAGCTGTTGGTGTTTTCCGTCTTGTATGGCCTGAACGGCATTGGCCGTAGAACCATGTGTTATTACTGGAGGATTTTCATAATTCAAATTATTTGCTACACCAGCGGTTCTCAACCTTTTGGTGCTTGTAGCACACTAGAATTAGAATAAAGAACCACAATTTAGAGTTTACCTGTTATTGTAAAGAGAGAGAGAGAGAGAGAGAGAGAGAGAGAGAGAGAGAGAAATTACTGTAAAATAGAATAATTATGACATTTTGATACACACATGAATTTATAAAACTTTAGCAAATGCAATCTTGCTTGGCTTGATCCCACTCACACTGGGTTTTGGTACATATTTTTTTTCCACATTTTTAACCGTCACAATTTCTTGTAGGAAAATGTCCCATTTTACGGGGCACTACTTATATTTAATGTTCATCGTAGACTGTCAACAAACGGAGTCCACACAAATTCACTGCAGCAAGGAGTCTAGTAGAAAAATTTCAAGGTCTTCAGATGCACGACAAAAGCTGTTAGACTTTTATCAGCAATGCATTCTGCCTTTTTCTGTTTTGATATAATGTTTCATAAATAAAAATATTTTTTGTTGTAAATCACACATTGCCACTTTATAATTTACATGATTTCACGGACCCAGAGGGCTGGAGTGGGAGAAAAACAAATTTTATACACAGCGTAATATAAACAAATCATAGTATGCATAAGGAAAATAAGAAAATCACTTCAAAGACCTGGACATCGATGGGATGCCCAATGATATCAGAATAAAGTCAAATGAATATTTTAACAAGGTTCGCAGTAGTGGCTCTTCCTGGAGACGTGTGAACGTATTTGAGGATTTGAGACTTTGCCTGTCATATTAAAGAGACCTGTTCTTGGTACAGAATTTGAAGGTTCATTACCACCACCACCAGAGCCAAATTCTGACACAGTTCACATTACAAAAAGCATTTCACCGGCATGAACACTACAGCGACAAACTGCCAGACACTTACTTGTGCTTCTGGATCTCACTAATGCCACCCTTCTGATAACCAAGCCTCTCTGTCGGGTTGTCCCTGAAAGTGCAATATCAAACATTGAATTCATAACTGATAAAAAATAGTATCACTGTCCTCTGTGGCCCATTTCTGTGTATTCTGAATAATTTTGGGCATTTCTTATAATTAAGATAATAAAATATCATTGATGTTCCATATCGATTAATCGATTTACATTTTGGAACATCTTTTACACAACATGTTTCAGTTTTTATAAAACCATCATCAGGTGTAAAATATTTACGAACTTAAAACTCAAATATGATTCCATTTGCTGATGTTTCATGCCATTTGTTTGTCAATTTTGGGTGAGGTGTTGTCTTTTCTGTGTTCAAGTCCCTGTTTGTTAATCAAGACACTTCTATTACATATATTAGCATCTTATAGATGTTCTGAGGCAGGCTGCATCTTCAAACATAAACTATTCATCACATCACGTGCATTTACATCAATGTTTGGAATATCAGCAATTCAATTTCATCAGTATTAATATTACAGGAAAGTTTTTGCCATGGCACTAGCAGCTGAACTGCTGATTTTAGGTGCATCAAACCAGCATCCATGGGACCAAAATGTCAGTTTAATAGCATTTGAGGTTCTCATGACATATTTTTACAACCCGGAAGACAACCATCTCCAAAATATCAGTTCACTTCAGCAATTCTCAGCCATGAGCCTGATAAATAATGCAGTATTTTACACGTAAGTGGAACCAGTTTTTGTGTGCCAAAATCAAAGACTTGTTCAATAATATGACTCGGTTAGAAAATTATGTTAATTAAAACTCTCCAAATAAATTTAACCTTAAAGGCTTAATCTTGCAGATAAAATCTCAGTCACACGTATATTAAATGAAATAAAGCCGCCCTTTGGTCTGCCTCAACGTAAAATTCATGTACCTAAGGAGCACTTACCGACACAGCTTCTTGATCAGCGCCGTAGCATTTCTAGTGATATTGCGTGGGAATTCAATTGCATCAATGCCTTTTAGAATAATGTTGTAAGTCTTCATTGGGTCAGACCCAGTAAACGGTGGTGTTCCTGTGGACACAGTAAACTCATTTTTCATTGTGCAACTCTACATGTTCAGCTTCCCAAAGTACACATTACTGGTAAATGGAGATTTGTATCCTACGATAACAAAAACAAATACAAAGATAAAAATAATTATAGCAGTAACACTAATACAGTAAAGCCATCAAGGTGTCTATTTGTGAAAACAAGATAATTATAAAGACTGATAATGCAGCATGAATTAAGCAAATAAAAGCATAAAAAATTTTCATTACAAAATCTCAAAGGAAGAGATAACATACTAAACTCAGTTTTGGATAGGACAAAATTAAAACGCATTCAGAAGAAACGGTGTGAAATGGATTCAACTTAGTCAGACTAAGGACATTTCTGGACCAGTGACAGTCAGTCAACCAAAGAAGACATTGCACCACAAAATTAGGTAATTTAACACATTACATGACTTTCAAGAACAGTGCACAGACTACCGAAGCTTCCCATAGTACCAGAATGTCACGTGCTCGAATCCACCCAGTTTGTTTAAACAATTGGTGCAAGAATCTTAATTGTGTAATAAATATTTATCAAGGTATATCACTTACAATATGAAGTTCAAAAGTGCAGTAAATGATCAAGCCCATGGCAAAGTTGTCATATTTACCCAGACACTATAATACAAATTATTCCTCTCCACAGAATTCAGCAATGTTTAACCTTACCATCTGCGTCACACTGTTGAGTACATTCCGCGTGCTAAACGGAGTAGCTTCCAATTTACGACATTATTTTGTTCACTGGTTCCAGCCATGATTTATCATTACCGACCATATGAAGCTCCCCCCCCCCCCTCCTTTATAACAAAATATTGTCAAATTGCAGTTGTAGTCATCTTCAAGGTCTCGTAAGCCAGAATACTAAAAAATGCCAAATAATTATGACGACGATTCACGTGCTTGTAGCTTGCCAGTAAGAGGACAGGAGGGCGGGTGTATTTTGAGGGAGGGGAGGAGGTGGTGGTTAGAATAAAGTGTGACTTGAAACTTTGAATACAGAAAATGATCTACATAATGATTGTAATTTTCTGCATCTAGTGAGCTTAAAACTGTCAGTCGGGAGAGTGTGGGTAAGATGAGGTGGGTAGACCAGAACACTACTATAAATTTTAAATATAAAAACTACCCACACATCTCCTGTTTGTAGTCTGTCTGTGGTGAGGGTATAAAATGGTTGTGTGTATTTAGGTCATAGTAGACCCAGAATCTGACATCTGCAGTCGAGTTACATTTATAGAAACTAATAGAGAACTATATTCTCTCAACAAAAAATAAATGTGTAATGTATGTTGTATAAGGAACATTTCACCACATTATTTTAGTGATAATAGAGTCACCGATATATCAATTTTCTCAGTACTATTGTAATACCATGCCCATTTAAATTTTAGCCAGGAATTTGGTTGTTTAAATATTCTATTCCCATGTGATCAAGGTTAATCACATATCTTCACCTCTATTAGATATATCACTAGGAATATATCTCCCTGATAATCTTATAATAGGCTTTGATGACAAATCAGCAGTGTTGGGAAGGACAGGAAAATTCAATGCTGAGTCTAATTCAATATTCAAGCGAGGCTTATGGAAACGCTCACACTCGCAAAGCAGTTTAGCACCAGCTGGAATAAGCAAGATTTTGAATTTGGCTAGTTAAGTCACGCCAACACGTAATGACAAGACATACCTGTAAGCAGCTCAAACATGAGCACACCAAGTGACCAGTAGTCTGCACTGATATCATGGCCTCGGTTCAAGATCACCTCAGGTGCCACATACTCTGGAGTACCGCAGAACGTCCACGTCTTACGTCCTTGCTGTGGGACAAAGCAGCCGCATCACTAACGGTCATGAACACACGGCACGAAACAACTCTTCAAGGAAGATTATAATAGAATTTTTAGCTATAATACTTCCCATTCTACCCAATCCTGATTTGACTGCCAGAGCCATCTAGCAGTTAATCAGGAGACCTGAGTGAGAAATGGCCGCTGGATTTTTCTTACGAAACATCTCGTATCATGCTCTTACGGTTCATTTACATGTCGTAAATCTATGACATGGGATCGCCGGCTTTACTTCCCCTCCGAAGAAAGTTGTGCTACGAAATTTTATCACCCTTAAAAATCCATCGACCTCGGCCGGGATTGAACCCGCGAGGGCAACAATTTGATACTGTATGTTTCATAAATTTTTTAACCATACTGTGATCATGCAAGCACGTCTATATTTCTAGACATGGGACAAGCCAGATTATTTTTATGTATTCACTTTAAGAGTATTTTCATTCAGAAACTATTTCTTCTGGGTTGCAGGTCTTGTTCAGGTGTATCTGGATAAATACAGTGGGAAAAAGAGTATGAAATATAAAGCTGGCAAAAATTATAAGTTTAAAACATACTGAAAATGAAAATGCCCAGTTCTTCATGTAGAGCAACAACCTGGTTATTCTCCCAGTCTTTCAACTCACTAATAACTAAACTCATACTATCTGTTATATGAAGAAGGAATTCAAAAAAGCAGTTACATAAACAAACAGCAGTCATCAGTGCGGAGAGAGTGAGAGAGACAGAGTGTTGAAGATAAGTATAGAATATATTAATGATGAAGAACCAGGATTCCAAAAAATAAACACTGACACACAACCAAGTTTAAGAAAATCCGATGCCACAAGCTCTGGAGACAACAAAATTACTGTACCTGCAGTTTCTTTGCAAATCCAAAATCAACCAGTTTGACATATCCATTCACATCAAGCAGAAGGTTCTCTGGCTTGAGGTCTCTGTAAATGATGTTGCGACTGTGCAGGTAGTCGAACGCCTCCACAACACAGGCTGTGTAGAAGCGTGTGGTGGAGTCATCAAAGTGACCCTTGTCTCTGAGGATAGTCCATAATTCGCCTCCAAGGCATGCCTCCATGAGCATGTACAGGTATTTGCGGTCTTTGAAAGTCTTGAACAACTTGACGATGAACTCGCAATTTGCCTCGCCCATGATCTCCTTCTCAGACATGATGTGCTGCTGTTGCCGCGTCTCCACAATCTGCAACGTGTAGGTACGTATGAATTTGTGTTTTTCAAAATATTCAAGGACAATAGTTTCCAAACTGGGAGGGGTGTAAAATGTTTCATGGGTTCACTGGCAAAGAATGGAAACGAAGGCTCATGATCCAAAGTCAATCGCATGTTTCAAAAGTCACAGTCTCAGCCAAGGGAGAAATCCTGCAAAAATCAAGAGGGTTTGGGTACGTTAAGTTTTCAAGTTAATGTCTGCAGGATTCCCCTTGGTGACTTTTGTAGTGGTCTACCACGGCTGTTCTTTCGGACACTGAAAAATTCTTGCTCTCTACCTGACTCTTCTTCATCTGCTTAAGAGCAAATGACCTCATTGGATCCCCAGCAATCTGCACCAGCTCAACACGCCCAAAGCCACCAACTCCCAGGGTTGCCAGGATTCGCAGGTCTGCAAGTTTTACATCCCGGAACTCCTCATTGATTCTGCAGGACAACAAAACAGCAATGTCACTCAACTGACACAAAATTTAAGGATGTAGCACAATTTCTACAAGCAACTAAACAATCTGTCGGAACTTGCGGAAACTGGGATGTAAAGCTGGCAGGAATCTTCTAAATCAAATGAAGAAACCCACTTAGGAAATTTAAATAAGCAACTTCAGAAAATCATCAGTTAAAACATAATTAATCTTCTAGGTCAGCAAATGCAAAAATATACTTACTGTGTCTGTAATCCCTGGATGAAGCACAGAACAAAACAAGATAATATCAGAACACAGACACGTGACTGCACATCACGAACAACTCACACACAACACATCTCATTACCACTCACCTCCTCCTCTCCACGCCCTCATCCTTGTACCGTGTTCTGATCTCATCGAGGCTAGAGATGAGTTGGTTAAATGTCTCACGGTCAATCACCAGACAAGTCACACCCTCGTGTTCATCGGCGATGATGTTGGCTGTACGCAGGTCATCACTGGAAATAAAACACATTTATGCTACTTTGTTTCTACACTTCACCAGAGTCACCTCAGATCAGCATTTTTAAATTCAGATATTTCTCACCCCTGCAGAGCCTTTTCTCCGAAGAAGTCTCCCTTCTGAAGGGTGCGTATGTACTGCTCCTCCCCGGAGTTGGGCTGCTTTATCGTCACTTTCACCTGAAATGCAAATCAATGGCTTCTTATAAAAGAAGTTCAATCAAACTTTTGAGGCACAACTTAAGTGACCTTTTCATGTCAGCATTCACCTGTCCTTTGCTGATGATGAAGAATGTATCACCACGAGCACCTTGCCTAATGATGTAATCGCCTGGATTGTAGAATGTCTGCAAAAATAAATACATTTTAACATTATTCATTGTGCGAGAGGCACTGTGACAGTCATGATGGCTTAGTGGGACATGATACGTGGCTCTGTTTCTGTCAGGATGTCTTGGTTACACATCATCGCATCTTACAGGCTTCCGTCCCAGTAAGCACGGCTCAGAAACAAGGTTTTGATCCAGTCAGGAAAGAGAAGTTCCATCCTATTCACGATAGCTCAGTGGTACACAATGTGAGGTTCTGTCTCGGTCATGACGAGTTCTTCAGACATGATTTTAAACGCTTTTCAGGCACTCAAAGATTCAGCGTTAACACTGGTAACTAGAATGCAGGGCTACAATTTGACAGCTGTAAGTGAATTCTACACGCTACAAATCTAGTTCAACTGTAAAATACAAGCATGCTTATGTTCAATGACGAAGTAGGTAATATTATGTTGCGCGTTTAACTTAACCACACAGAAACTGGGAGTTCTACTCAAAATGAAGGAAAATTTTCTCACCTCTTCAAGCACATCTGAGATTTTGGTCAATGTTTCCTCTGGCAGGTTCTTGAAGATGGGGACACTGGAACACGAAAACACGCACGCCTGTGATAGGAATCGCATCATAAGGCAGACATTCTGTACCCCTTTCTGTCACACTGGGCCACAGACGTAACCAGGTGTACTGCCTATTGCATAGTTTTGCTCCAGTTTTTGGATTTGTCTGCTTCAGACCATTAATAAACTCAGTACCTAACACATCCACTAACCTCAGATACTAATACATTTTGGAACATCCACGCACAATAAGAAACTACTTGGAAGTTAACTTTCTTTTGAAAGCTGTATGATACCCAGCTCAAAGACAATTCCTTTATAAAAAAGTAGCTTCATCTTCAAGTAATCTGCAAAGACATGTATGTAGGAGGAATGGACGGCATATGGAAGTGTCCAACTTTATCCTCCTGGATTCACCGGGTGGGCCCAACGTAGGGACAAGTCACTGAACCAACCTCTTAAGGAAGTCCGTGTATTCTGCTTGACGGATGAGGCCAGTGCGCATCATGATGGTCTGGAAGCACTGGCGCTCGATGGCCCATAGCTTACAGTCCGTGGCAGCTGTAACATGCGCAACACACAGTCAGCGAAACAGACCGCAGCCTTCAGCCTCATGATGGCCAACACAACAGGCACAATGTGATCTTCTGGGTGCAAACTGCAGGACTCACTCTGATAGTACGCAGAGTATGCACTTACCCTTGATGGTGGCTGTCCTCTTGCAGTTGTACAGAATAGCCAGCTCACCAAACACCTTACCGGGAGCGAGGGTGCTGAGGTACTTGTTCTCCCGCGACACCTCCACACGGCCCTCTGCAATGGCCAAAGAGGACATCTGATTATTCAACGGCAAAATCTTGTGTCGAGTGTACGAACGCGACGAGAGTACAATCCACGTAGAACGAAACTAAGACTGATCGACATTATTTAACTGAGAAGAAGAGTTCAAGAAAATCAAGTACTTTTATGCGCTTATTATGTTAATATGTTGGAGAGAATACATGTATCATACAGAACATGTTACGTGGGACCCTTGTCACCACAACATGGCACGTCCTCAGGTCGTGGATGGAGGAGAAGGCCTCCAGATATGGTGGGTAGATGTGAGTATGTTGAATAAGCAGTCGCGGACAGCCGACAGGGGGTGGTCCTCCAGCTTGGGTTTGGGCGTGGGGCTAACAACCCTTCACCAAAAAACTTATGTTGTTTCCTTGTCATAGCACCAAGCTTAAAATTTGTGACACAGATAAAACATACAGGTCACTACACAATTCAAAACCTGAACCTAAATTTTTGGTAGTGGACTTTTAAATTCCAGTCTGTTACTTTGTTTGTTATGTACAAGTGTGTATTATCAATGTTGCAGAGTCCTTGAGACGGGAACAAACAGCTACTGACATAATAATTCAACAACCAATGTGTACATACAGTCGATCTTTGCTCTTAGAGAAACTGATCTCATCTGTGCCTGGGTATACCGAGTAGTCTCTTTCAGACTAATATTTTGTATGCTTCTGTCTACCTCATCCATGTTTGCTACACGTCGTATCACATTCCCTCATAATATTTGGTAAAGAATGCAAATTATGAAGCTTGTCGACTACAATTTTCTCCATCCTCTATTACTCTCTCTCAGGTCCAAATATTCTCCTCTGAACTCTGACCCCAGACACCCTCAATCCACATTCTTCCCCAAGGCTCAGAAACCAAGTTACAGTTTCAAAAATCGTGATCTCTAGAAATATGTGAACTTGCACGACATAACGGCGCCAATTTTGAGCATGTAATCCACAAATGAAAAGTCTCCAGAATTTTTCTTTGTGCTCGCTATCGATCGGGTGTCATTTCGTCCGGTTCAGTGGGGTATACGTTGATGACCTATTAGTAACCTGGCAGTTGATACAATCAGTGCTCCTGATGAGGATAATTTGACCTATGAAGTTTATAAGACTTTATAAGATTTGGGAAACAAGTTACGAGGAAGGGAGGTGGGTGGAACCGGATCAAGATGTGTCCAATGGCAGCTGTTTGTTTACCTTTGGGTCCTTCTGCCAGAGCGTATGACAGCCATCACTGTTTCGTGCATTCCGACATGTTTTCCAAACATGCTTGAAGGGCCTGTGACCAACCACCACACCACAAACGAAAATGGGCCGAAGGAACAATTTTCCATCGTGATTTACCACGGCGCATGTGCAAGAGAGCGAGACGAACGAATCGTACAAGTCAGCGATTGCGTATCGAGTCGAAAGGCAGCCCGAGGTCACGGGGTCGAATATTGAGGCCACGTAACACGACAGCACTGGCCTGTGGAATCAAAGTTGTACCGTATCCGGAACTGAGGCAAACCTCGAAATATCTCAGGATCAGACCCTGACACGAGACTGGACTATCGAAACAGCGTCGCTCCGCTGAACCCAGAAAAAACATCGCTGATGATACAGCATCGTCCACTTGATGTTGCCAGGGTAACAACCCTGCCCCAAGCAGAGGGGTCGCATCGAAATGTGTCTCACTGCTAGCGCGTGACCGAGTTTTCTCGTTGTTTCAATCAGTTCCTGCAAGGAACAACTCCTTCCAGACACTGGTCTATTCATTCATAATCAATCCACGTGTGGCTTCACCATTAACCTGCAGGGACGCGGGCACTTTCTTTCCGTCTTCATGTTCAAAGAGATCTCGAAACATTCGTGGGAGGTAGCAAGGGTTGCAGATTCCCCTGAACAAGTGGCAGCCACTTCCTTGTGGCATGGACATCCTGAATAGAGACCAGCCCGTATCGCAGCTGCCGCCAGACTTTCGCTATTACGACACGCGGGCAGCGGAGCGTGCAGGCGTAGTCACGAAATCTGCTGTAACTGGAGCAATTTGGTCCTGCAATTGCCAGTCGAGTTTGTGCCCTGAGGAAAACTATTCGCACGGGGCAGGCAGACCACCGACTCACAGACTTCCCTAACGAAAACCTGAGTCTAAGAGAGAGAGAGAGTAGGCCACGCAAACAACTGGCGTTTACAAACCATCAGCATTTTGCTACCCCAAGGCCACCCGCTCGTCTTCCAATTTGTTTGGGGCAACGAGAAAACAGGATCAGAGCGAAACTCAGACCTGCTCGCTCACTTCTCGTCTTTCGTGCTACACCAACGAAGTGCGGCTGCAGAACCCCCATTCCTCAACGGCGATCACAACTTGAGTAAGAAAACTAACGCCAGGACTTGCATTTATTATTCGCTTAAAATAACTGCGAACACGAAGACGGCTATCTTCTGGGTTGATGCACCATGTTGCGTAGTAGAATCCCACCGACGTTTCAGAGGATAGCCCTGATGATGGCGGAAAGCAAATCTGAACAGTCGGTAAACTGCCACCGGACTGCACGGTGCAACGAACCAGACGACAGTCATCTTTAGACTCACCGCCGTGAAAACCTCGAATCCTACATAACTCTTATCTATTCACACGCCTTCAATCGTATTCTTTGTTTTCGACGTTTACTACCGATAAAAGTTTTGTGGAGGGTCAATCAGCATCTACTCAGGGTGTCCGTCCGGGTGACTCCCTCACTCAGAGGATTATCACACGAACGAAAATTAAACTCGGCAGCCAAATTTTAGTGGAATCAGCAACTCCGTAGTTGCACTCGACAGAAAACAAATTCTGTTTTTCAGTCCCTCAACATTCTATTCCAAGCCAAGAAACGTAACACTTCTTAGCGGCCGACGAATCAACTGCTGGCGATAGCGAGGCTACATCGTGTAACTACAGTCCAATTTGCCTTTCACCTCCGTCGTAGCATTTGAAAGGCTGCAACATTTTAAAAGGGAAAGGCAGAGCGAGGCAAATGGCGACTGCATAATGCAGCGTCAGCTCGCCACCGGGTGTTCGCAAACAAATTCCCGTGTGGTTCATAACATACACCACCCGCCGGTATGGGATTTGCGCAGTCGCCAAGTCAGAACTACTCGCCGTTTATGGAACCGGCAGGTTCGCACCGGTTTCTATCCTAAGCCAGATTAATCCACTCCACACATTCACAACTTATTCCCTTTCTGTCTATTTTAATATAATTCTTTATCTGCGCAGAGATGAACTTTAAATTTTTTCAAATTGAAATGTTGAATGCATCTCTCCAGTGCATGTTCCTTATTTCATTAGTCTTATTAAAATTCGGCGGCGGGAAAATTGTTGTACGGATCTCCCGAATGTACCAGGTTCCTAATTTTACGTCTGCTGGGAGTAGCAGAAGAACGGAAGTAGATTTCTGCATGAGACGACCCTACGACCTTTTGACCCGTCTCAACCAGAGCCCGAAATTTATCTTCAGGTCTGTGGGATTTGTTTCAGAAACCCGATTGTGTCACGAGCATAAGATGACCGCAATTGCAAATAACTTCGTCTTTTCCGAAAAAAACAAACAAAAACAATTGCCCGAAAAAGCCCAAAATGTTAAAACACTTGACAAGTGAATTATATTTCCCGTCTGATACCTGACAAACAGTAATCGAAATCAGAAACCATTCTGGATATTGAACAAAATCATTTCTCTTCGCCACTCGCCCCCAAATAGTTCTCCCTGAAACAGATCACTGATTCACGGACCCAGAAAAGCGTTTCGCTGCAGGAAATTGTTTCATTCCTGCAGAATGCAGTTTCTCTTTCCGGCGACTGTGCCTGTGAACCCTGAACTTTCCTGGGGACCACGCCTGGTCCCCGTCGTCCTTCGGACCCACACTCAAGGTCAACCCGGCGGGTAAGGCGCTATTTTAACAACCTTGTTTCGTAGTTTCTATGAGCCCTCAGCAAGCCAGCTGGCTTACAACCGACTACGACTTTCTTACAGATTTGCAGCGTCTATTCGGTTACGACGTGGCCATCTCGTGGCGACACCGGCTAGACAGTCCCGAGGACAACTGCTATACTTGTAAGGTGATCGGTCTTATTTCAGCTCAACGGGTCGCAGGACCTCTCTTGCATTCGTTTCTGCAACGATTAAACTGCTCTAAAGCAAAGCAGACATCAAAACTCAGAAAAATGTTGGAGGGAAATGTTGAGTGACAGAAATGATGATGAGAATGCAGAAAGAAAATGACTGGGAATCGTCAAGACCACTCAGAAGGCCTCGGTGTAGAAAGGAGGATAATATTAAAATGGAAGTTACGGAAATAGGGTTTGGGGGAATTCAGATTCATCTGCCACCCCGGTTTTCCTAGTACCATTGCCAGAAGGCGCTACCTCGCGTGGTCTTCGTTTCGTACAAGGAACTGGCCCCTCTGAGCAGAGTACAAAATCGTCGGTGAGTGAGTCAGTTGCGCCGTACACCGATCCGACAGTACGAGGTTTACCTGACCAAATAAAATTATTTAATATTTCACACTTCATTCGTGCGTTACTCCAATTACGAATGGTCAACGTGGATGGCGTAACAAACGTCTCTTCGATTTACATCACTTAAAGGCATCAGAATTTGTGTTGCAGAAGAGCACATGTGGACATGCTGGTAACAGATCTGTACACTAATTATACAGACTCGTTCGCAGTGTGCAAAGTCAGACCGGTCTTTTAGGGACAAGTGAAAGGTTGAGAACGGCCTGCCCGACCAGACTGGGACCTGGTGTGTCCCTTGTCAGCGCGGCAGAGAGCGTCGTCTGGCTCCGGGCGGGCGGACAGCAGCTGCGAATAAACTGAGTGACCAGTCGAGGATGGCCGACAACGGGTGGTCCTCCAAGCTGGGGATTCGACAGGGTTTGGTACGGCAAACAACTCCTCACCGCGAAATGCGACACGTTATAAATCGATACCCAGGACGTGATACTGGTTTCATGAGAGGCGGTTGAATTTCGCGACTTCCTGTCAGCAACTATACTGCACTGAGCGAGTAGTCTTGTCAGTCAGCTGCTTAGCCCACTCCGGTTGTCAACCAATTCCACGACACAAAAAGACAGATGTTTGGATTCAATCCTGGAATTTCCTTGATGTGCTCGGCGCCTGCGTGTTCAGAAATGCCCGAAGCCTCGGCGGTAAATAAAGCCTTTAAACTGACACAGTGTCATCAAACGACCTTCTGGCAAACATGACCCTGCAGCCAGAACACAATGAGGTCGCGAGCAACATACCGGAAACACGTGACCTGCGTTCCGGACCCCCATTAAGGTCACAGGTTACGGTATCTACACTGACTCCACCCAAAACAAAACAGCGGCTGACTGCGCCAGACACGTTCTGGCAGACCAGAGACTGACAACCAACACGCAGTGGAACACGACTCGAGTCGCCTCAGACGTTTCGGAGGACCGAGAGGGGAAAAGGTTGAACTGTCCCGCTATACGCCATGTAGGCGTTTGGGGGGGGGGGGAGTATAGCTCCTACTCATTCCTTACATCGGTACTAGATGGGGGTGAGTGGTCAGCGTCACTCCGGTACCCATTGGACAGGAGGCTGGGTGGGCCCCAGAGCCCTCAGGGAAATATGCCGACCAACAAATGTTGTTAAGGTTTCCACGAAGAGAGCAGCTGGCGCTTGTAAAAGTGGCAATGAGCTGCTGACACAGCACTCCGGAAGTTTTAATAAGCGTAATTCTTAAATCGCTCAGACCGTTTCAGAACAATGAAATGACGTAGGCAACACAGTTACAGCGCATACCAGCAGATGTCTCCTGCGTAACACTCAGTTATTCAGCTGTCACTCGCACCGGCCCAATGCACAGAACTATGATAACCTTCCAATTCAGTGACACGTATTTTTACATTCCCTATGTCAGTGATCGGCTGTCACCTTTTTCTCCCCTCTCCTCAAAGAGCAGGTAACATTGTAAGCGCCTGCGCTGGGAGGTTACGTTCTGAATTTTCGACACTGCACGGTACGAACTCAGTTCTGCACTTCCTACGGACTGCATGAGAGAAAGAGGCAAGAGGACAGGGGACCGGACCACAGGAACAAGGTTGAAGCAAGAAGACGGACGACGACGACGAAGAGGTTTAACTTGGAAACGCCTTTGTTAGTCCAAGTTTGACAGAATGAAGGCAACATTGCTGCTATTTTGGTTTTGGTTTTTATACAGTGTCGTGCTGTTGCGTCTTCCGTCACAGGCGTTCAGGAAATGACCGTTGCATGTGACCTCTTCTACAATTTGCACAGAAGTTTTTGTTCGTTCTTCGTCAACAGTCGTAATTACTGCCATGCGCTGTACACGAGACAATTCACTACAAACCGCCTTCACCACCCGAATAGCATATTTTTCCTAACTGCCCCCTTTTAAAACACCATATTTCACTTGCGACCGGCCTCGAGCGCACAGAGTCGCCCCGACCACAGCACAAAGTGAAAAAAGTGTTGTTTTTACAAAGAACAAACTTCCGAAACATTTGATTAGTTGGAATACTGAATATGAAATTGGCGATCCTCTTCGTATGTAGTCGATGTGCTTATGCGTTATAATTCGATTATTATTAATCACTGTGCCAATTTTAGTAGAATTTTCCAGACTTGCCAGTACAAATCGTATATCGTTATTTTCGTTTCGAAAATTCTATGTGACGTTGCAGAGAGAGAGAGAGAGAGAGAGAGAGAGCTTTCTCGAAATGTCTCTACATTGCAGAAAATGCAATTCTGAGCCCTGAATACTGAACAGAGTTAAGGCATAATTCGTTTGTCGTCCACTTTCCTTCACCTAGATTTGCAGCGTGAACCGTTTCAAAAATTGAGGGGTGACAGATCGTGGCATGTAGAGGAGAGTGTTTAAGGAGTTACCTGTGACACATTTTCGGGGCATGTCCGACACTTTCTAACGCTGTCCAGTGTTAGCAACACGCTACACGAACTTTCTCAAATCCCTGCTAGCACGTACCAGCGATTTGCAGCACATACAAATAATGAACAAACCACGCACGGCGGGAAAGATGTTCTCATTGCTTCAAAGCAAAAAATGAATCACTGACTGCTTTGGAGAACGTCTGGACCTAAGATGAACTTCAATAATATTTATTACGCAAGTCGCCAAGTTTTTATTGGTATATTGAAGCAAAGGCTCAGACAGAATTTTCATTGAGAAACACCTTGGAAAACGACAACTTCCAAGACCAAGAACAAGATGACAGGATAACATTAATAAGTATGTTGAAGTATGGACCTGGGTCAGGGGATGTTTGTGAAGTGATTCCGCCTGACTAATGGCAATAAGTGCAGTTATTGTTAGAACTGAGTTCTGGCACCACTCAAAAGTCGTATATGTTTCGAATGAGCGTTGTATTATCCCACAAAATGCGAGGTTAAATGGTTTTAATGTCACTCCCACCTCAGAACTTCAAAGATTCCTGATGTTATCAACGGTAGAAAATTAAAAATTAGGTTACGTATGGCAAAATAACTTCTATGAAACGGGCATCAGCATCCCAGAACTGCCCCCGGAGGGCATGCGCCTCGGTTCTATCGCAGTTTCTCAGGAAAACTCCGGCCTCGACTCACTTTCCCTTACAAAAATCCGCAGTGTTCATCTTCCGAGTGGACTGTAGAAAGACACAACGCTTCGGAGAACCATAATGGCTCCATCTTCAGGGCGAAACTAAAGTTGCTGGGAACTGTACAGACTTTGGAGGACTGGGGCACGAGGAACTGACCAATCAGAGCCAAGGGATAAGGAGATGTCTGAGCCAATGGTCAGGCCCCATGCAGGGGATCAGAAACGAGGCTGGAATCAATGAGACGTCAGACAAGGCCAAGGAATTTGGAGGAGATAAAAGATGGACAATCAGCCAAGCAACCAACGAGAAAGCCAACTACGGCCGTCGTCCGACGATAAACCTGAGTTATCTTCTCTTCCGAGTTACAAACCATTCCTGCGTACGAAACGCATAGCTAGTAATGGTAAACAGAGCTTTATAATTATAGCCGGGGAAGTAATTATGACTTGGCGGAAGGCCAAGACGTGTTCTGGCTGATGGCTGCTGCTACCGGTGGGAGGATGGTCCCATCGGGCAATTTGTCCTTTGCGAAACGAACCTTAGTCGGACGGATGTGTGGCACTTGAACCCAGAGCGACTGACTCTCATTTCGTCAACTTGGCTGCCACATCAGGGGAAGCCTCGACTAGCTTTCTCAACCAACTGCAGATGACTTCCGTCAGAATTTAGCAGGAACAAGTGCCTCCAGATTTCGGAACTTAGGGATTCCCCGCACCACCTAAATTTGAGTCGGTGCTGTAAGTTTGTGCTTTCGTGTGGTCGACAAACATTCGAACCCCTAAATCCTTGTGAATCTGGCCGTCACCATCGTACCCAAGTGCTGCGTGATTCGCAAGGCGAACGAATGCGTTTGGACTGAAACAATTGCAGCTTCAGGAGGACAGTCCATCTCAGGACTGGCGAGTTCCTCGTACAGCGCGGCACACCATTTCTGATGGAAAGCCCACGTCGCCCAAAAGTGGGGGGGGGGGGGTATTCTGCTTTCTCGGAACAGAGACAGCCAATTCTCAAAGGAACGTGAAAGTCGGAAATCGCATCGCCTTGTCGCCTCGCGCATCGACTGGTCCTCACTGTCCACGGATTCCAGCGTGTCGCTCCATTGTTTCCTCGTCCACTCGTCAGCCGATAGGTCACCGACCTCCGCAGGCTGCTGACCTGGGCTTTCAGAGCGTGCCACTGCCTCTTTAACTGGTTCTTCAGACGTGTTTCATGGGTAAAAGAGGCCGGGGATCACCCCGTGGTTGACGATCAAGAGAAGCTGCTAGGACATCTTGGATAGCGCTGGATAAAACAGTTCGAGCATTTTCCTAGTCCTCACTCCCGACAGCCTGCCTCTCTTATTGTCTGCATGGCGTCTCCATATTGGCCCAGACCTGTTCCTTCCTTGGCTGTGATTGGCCGAGAACGCACAACCTAGTCCTTCCCCAAACCCGATATAGTATCCGCTTCCCAAAAAAAGTCACTTCAGCCCTAAAGATGGAGGCAGCATGTTCTCCGAAACTACCTACAAGTGTACAAGGTGTCACAACCCAGAAGACGAACACAGCCGTCTTCACTGCAGTGACAGCCTCAAATCTGACGCACAACATCGACTTTTTAAGCCGTTCAGCATTTTTCGATGTGACGTATACGTCGCAGCTGAGCAATGCGACATGTGCTGAAGGGGTGCTCCTTATTTATCTGCTGAGCTGCTTACGTAACGCGCTCGCCTTATCTCCGACGTGGAGTCTGCAGACGCAACATCGGACCAGCAGCACTGGGACAGTCAGTCCAGAAACGAATTCAACGATTTCGAACACGCCAGATGCATTTCAGCGTTCCGAGGTCTAAACATTGCACAGCTTAAGGCATCGTGCAAGTTTAGCAGTGGAGGAAAAAGTTGTCATATCTCCTGCGGTCGCTGGCTTTTTGGTTACATTACTCGAGAAATTATCACAATGACAGCCGCGTCATTTTCAAAGACCTGTCATTAAGGGTAACTTCCCCTGCCAAAAGTTCGCATGACCGCCATGTTGGTACTGTTCGTCATACAGCGTTGAAGCCTCCACAGACATGACGCGCATCTTCACGATTACCGACTACAGAACTGACAAGGAAGACAGCCGAAGAACGTTCCGCGTGTAGCACAGAACTTGGAGAAAGCACCAAACCACGATCCGTCATGACGCAATCCTCTCATTCCGTTCTTTGTTTGGCCAGGCGGTTGTTTCACGCATGAATATGTCTGCCTCAAGAGAGCCACATCCTCACCCCACTTGATTTCGCCAACCCAACAACAGCACGTGGCAGATATAAATCACGAAACTCTTTGTTTTTACACACAACATATTCCAGTTCCCAGTTTTTCCATCTTAGGTCAAAATATTCTTCAGAACAAAATTCACAACGCAATTTAAACGGGCAATTCAGTGCATGCCATTTGATTCGACACCGCGAACATCCGGTTTCAGTACCTGAGACATACTCAGCAAAATCTGCCTAGTCTCATGCCCAAAATATTTTATCGAACAGCTGATCTATCACCAAGGGCAGCTAAAGCTTTTAATACGACGGTCAGTTTGGCCAGAGAAATGTTAACGCTGTAAAAATGATCACATAAAACGGACAAAAGACTTCGGCTTCCAATGTGATACAGTAACTTATTTTAAAAAGCTGCAAAACTTTCGTAGTCCTATCTTCAGATGCGAGGCGGTATTAAAAGGGGGACAACTGAAACATTTTCGTTGCATAATTGGCAACACTGTGAGACCTAGTCATAATGTAGCTCAAACAACTGAACCACACTCGCAGAATGTAACAGCCTGACCTTGAGAAACGCCACGACCAAGCCTCAGCATTGTTGCCAACCATACAACGAAAGTATTCAAAAAGACTGAAGCCAGTACATTTAAATGCTATTGCCAGATTGTTTTAGTCTCAAGTGAATGTGTTTATTTCTAAGGAAAACAGATACTGATTTTATACATCACTAAAAAGAAACATCGGAGTCTGACATTGCGCCCTGATGATGGAGGCAGTAAGACCTCTGAAACATTGGTTAACATCTACCAGACTACACAGCGCAACAACCCAGAAGACGTAAATCTTCATACTCATCGCCCTGATGACGGAGGCAGTATGACCTCTGAAACGTTGGTTAACATCTACCAGACCACACAGCGCAACAACCCAGAAGACGTAAATCTTCATACTCATCGCCCTGATGATGGAGGCAGTATGACCTCTGAAACGTTGGTTAACATCGACCAGACTACACAGCGCAATAACCCAGAAGACGTAAATCTTCATACTCATCGCCCTGATGACGGAGGCAGTATGACCTCTGAAACGTTGGTTAACATCTACCAGACCACACAGCGCAACAACCCAGAAGACGTAAATCTTCATACTCATCGCCCTGATGACGGAGGCAGTATGACCTCTGAAACGTTGGTTAACATCTACCAGACCACACAGCGCAACAACCCAGAAGACGTAAATCTTCATACTCATCGCCCTGATGACGGAGGCAGTATGACCTCCGAAACGTTGGTAAACATCGACCAGACTACACAGCGCAACAACCCAGAAGACGGAAATCTTCATACTCATCGCCCTGATGATGGAGGCAGTATGACCTCTGAAACGTTGGTTAACATCGACCAGACTCCACGGCGCAACAACCCAGAAGACAGAAATCTTCATACTCATCGCCCTGATGACGGAGGCAGTATGACCTCTGAAACGTCGGTAAACTTCTTCAAGACTACACGGCGTAACAAACTAAAAGACAGAAATCTTCATCGCCCTGATGACGGAGGCAGTATGACCTCTGAAACGTCTGTAAACTTCTACCAGACTACACAGAAGACAGAAATCTTCAATTTAATATTTGTACTTGTTAATTGTAAGTCGATAGGGTGTGGCATTCCTTCAGTTTGTCCGAATAACGCCATTAAATTATCGGTCACTACTTTAAATAAAACTGGTAATACTGATTAAAATAAATCATAGAAGTTGTTAAAATATAGTGAATTTGGTACTGGGCAAGTCTTACGAGGTGTTCAGTTCAAGTTTCTGTGAGAATACCTTCACTTAACCTCGAAAAATAACAACTGTCAAACAATTACTCAAGCAACTCCCCGTAATTAACCGAAGCCAGAAACAAACATTTAGTTTGTTACGTTGACAGCCTGTCCACACAGCCTCAATTAGTGTTATAAATTAATAGATAAGAATGTCAAATTATTTGAAACAGACCAGTGCTATTGTTTTATGTATCTGAAAGCACAGGAAATCTTTTACACTAAAATTAAAGGGGGAAGATTAAAAATTGTCCTTCTACTTCGTGAGATTAAGGTCGAAATGCTGAAATATTAGAATGTTCGAGCTGTCTGTGTGTTATTAATCTTGGGGGTAGAATGAAGTTTTCTTATTGCAACTTTGTCAGTATTTGTTCAATCAGCAGAGGCTGGAATTATTAATGACGTAGATTAGCAAACCACAGCATTAATAAGGATAGAGACTGATTAGGAATTGTGTAGAAGACTGTCAACCAAACGATTAACACGCAAAATGAACTCCAGGCTGGCAAACTTTCATTCACTTGCATTCAGTTTAAGCCCACGTCATACTTTTTGGTAATGTTGTAATACTTTCAGCTACGAGAAATTTAAAACGAATACTTTAAACGCGTAGCTCAAGGAGAGACACAGAGTCCATGTGAGTAAGTGGCACTGGGGCAGGTTTCTCTCTGAGTCCTCGAGTTTTCGCCTGTCGACGTCCCCTATTCACTTTTGTCATCTGTTTTCATGAAACACATTGAAAGCCTCGCCCAAGCTAAATGTCCCACTAAGCGAGCACATTCAGTAAACACAACCCAAAATGTGACCAAGCACATTTAATATAAGACCACGAGCTGACGTAAGCACGGAGCTTTTAAAAATGAATATAAACGCTCATTTTTTGTGCAGAATGCAGACATGGACCAAAAAAACTGGTGATAATTTTGTGATTTCGAAACTAGAAAAATGGTGGAATGGTAAACCTTACAACTTACATGCAAGACTTTATTACAATTGTCACACAAAGAAGCAGACTAGTTGATGATGATGATGATGATCTTCTGAGTCAGCATAATCATCGTCCTCAAAAGCTCAAATCTCAGTTCCAACGAGAAGATTCCAAGAACAGTTCTACCGTGGCCTACTTCTGCCTTGTCATCTTTCCTTCTGACCACATTACAAGAAAATGAATACCTGCTCCGATGAACTAGAAATTCCCTGTGGCTGGAGTACTCGCAGACTCACGACGGCCGCCGGATCTCGTTCGGAGGAAGTTAAATCCAGTACCAATTCCCTTAACAAAATTTCGGTCTACCTGGTGGAAGGCGGAGCCAGTTGCCAGTGCGACGCTTCCTGATGCCGTACGTGTGCACCGGGACGATCAACTTGGGGCGAGGAATCGCAAACTCCTCTTCCGGGGGCTTCTCGTCCGGTGGCATCTCCGTAGACGACGTCGAGGACCGTCGCTGTCGCGTCGAGACGTTTTGATAGAGGCGCGGGGGGAAGGTCTCCGGGTACTCTCGGAGCTCTTCGGGATGAAACTTGCGCGTCCAGCCGATGCCCCTCCTGTGCTCCCAGAACTCCCCCTGCGGCTGCTCGGACTTCGGCCTCCTGACCTCCTCGGCTTCCCATCGGCCAGAGTCGGGGTCGACGGTCCTGAGGGACTTGGATCTCTTGAGCAGGCACTTATCCCGGCATTCCTGCCAGCTCGCCTCATACAGCAGCGCCATCATGCGACGCATGCCGTCACTATCCGGGTGCAACTCAGCCTCCACGACGGCGCGCCCCGGGTAGCGACGTATCCGCATTCTGCGTCTATGCGCGTCACGTCACAACAGAAGCGTCCACCATCTCACGGCACAACTACCTACGTCCAGTCACTTTACCACACGTCAAAACGCGCCCCGTCACACAATTAACTGCGCCATGTCGCGACGCACGACCTCCTCTGTTCCGCTCCGCGACAGTACTGAGGCCGCAAACACGAAGGGAACACGAGGCGGGGGAAGGAGGCAGTGGTGGGGGCGGATATAAATAGCGCCGCGCCTTCGGGGCCCGGGTTCGTATCATGAATCACGTTGTTCGTCCTTCATAACCGACTCTGCGTTCTGGCGTTCCAAAATGAGGGGAGAGCCATTCAATACACAACCCCGATGACCAATCTGAGTGATGAAGATGGCTGCTTCCATCATCAAGACGACGAGTCAGTCATCGCCCTGATGATGGAGGCGGCAAGGACCTCAGATACGTTGGCCAGCTTCTACCAGATTGGCTACACCCGAGACGGCCACTGTCTCAGAGACAATTATTCAACTAAGGAACCCAACAGCCACACTCGTTTATTCGAAAGGTATCCCTGATTGAGGCAGACTAGAACCTGAAACTACGCTCTTCCGTCCACTTCTAAATCCTCATGATCGTCTTCCCACCTCATTCGACTTTGCCAAACAGCAGACGAGCATGTGGGAAGTGGTCGTGACCTATCTGAAGGAAATGTCCCTGCATTCTCAGGGAGAAACTGCTGGAAACCACAACAGATGTCGGTTCTGTCGCCGAGATTCGTACCGCAACAAGCGAACTCAAAAGCAGGTCACATGCAGACTTTCTACTGGCGAGCGAACGGGAGAAAACAGTGACGCCATGTCCTGTGACGTCACTTCCTGTGGACTTGTCTTTCGGCTCCTCCAAGAAAACAACGTTGCCACTTCCTCTGATACACTTCACGGAATTCTCAAGTCGAGTTTAAGTGCGTCCCTAGGTCCAAAAAACACATCGAAGGGAAACTGAGGAAGGCCTCAAGCTTCGAGGTCCTTACGGAGTGAGGGAGTGGCCAACTTCCAGCTCAGGCCGCCTTATCTCCTACAACGTTGGGTCCGTCCCACGTCTCGGAAGTTCCTCCGAGTGGGCGGGCTACGTATACATGATCATGACGTGTGCAGCGGAAGACGTGGATCGATCGAGACCTCGATGTCTTCATAAGACTTTCTGCGCACGCGCCGAACAGAGCGATCTGGCTGTTACACCTCACCAACTGATTGACTCTGACGCAGAGACCAAATAACCTCGAATGAGTGATCATGGATAAGGAGTCAGGTCGTGGCCTGTTGGAAGGAAACCATGAAAAAAAACGTAATTCAGAATAGACGACAGTAATCAGTCCAACTACAAGTCTGGAACAGTGCTGTTCAATTTTATACCAAATACAACTGGCATGATTCGGTAGCACATCCTCGTTTGTGATAATGAGACAACTACAGCAGAGATGGGATGCCCTTTAACGGAGGACAGACCTTCTACAGCTCATGAAGAAATTAAAAAAAAAGGTGACACAAACCAATCAACTTCAAGCCATGGCGGTCTAGCGGTTAGAACGCTGGCCTTGTAATCCTGGGGTCTCGGGTTCGATTCCCGGCGGTGCCCGAATTTATAACTTGTGTTGGGCAAGGCCGTGGTCTAGGCAACACGGAGTTTTCCTCCGTGGCATCCCAACAATTACTCCATTCACACACAGAAGAAGGCAATGGCAAACCACTTCTGGATCATCTGCCAAGAACGTATATGAACAGGTCCCAGTCCGAGAAAAGGATGGAAGGATCCTGTTCATATGGACCTGTCGTCAGACAGAACACTAAAAAAATAAACCAGAGCCCTTTTGAAGAATCTAACAGTCGCTCAGCTGGCCAACAAATTCCCTCCTTTTATGGGACCCGTACGTCCATTACAGCGTACAGAAGAGACTGGCGCTGGACCCTCTCCTGAGAAAGACAAAACCATTCCAATTCTCCCACCAGGCCTCACAGATGGTTCCTTCCTTCGAGGTTTTACCAAAAATCGTGCGTATATTTCTTTCCTCGACCACGTGTTCTACACTCCCCGTCAATCTCATTCTCGATTTAATCCCATTATTGGGTGAAAAGTAAAAAAATGACGACCCTCGTCATGGCAAAGTGTTTTCCACCCCCCTCTCGCTTAGATTCAAGTATTCTCCTGCCAACTCCCTCCTCAGAAGCTCTCAATCTGTTACGCACCAAGTCTCACGCACTTACACAACTGTAAACTTTTTGTGCAGGCCTATTTAACAAAAAGATTCTGTTCCGAACGCCAGCACGCATTCCACGAATATGAAATCAGTTTCTCGATACGAGGCCATTCTACGTCACGAAACGTAAACCCCCACGAATTATTAACCAACTTCAGGCTCCGGACGCTTCGCCCCAGTGGAAAAATCACCCAAAACCCACTGAATAATATCCGATTCTTGAGACGCGACAGTCGATAGCAAACGAGAGGCGGAGGGAAGAACCCAGACGGAGAATCGTGCCGAACGAGTGTAACCCACTTCGAGGCATGACCTTATAATCTACTAACTGCGAGAGAAATGCCATTATCGTGACCTTGTATTATTACACGTTATACTTAGGAACCGAATATTAGCTTCTTATGTCTTCATTGTTCTCGAACGAACTCCGCCTCGGACTGCAGATGTTGCCAACCTTCGGGTCAGGTCTTAAATTACACGGGAAACCATGAAAAGAACACCAAATTTGTATCAGAAATCTAAAGGAAATAGGGATGTTGGGAGGCTACACGTGGAAAGGAACACAATGTTCAATACGGTCTTACAGAAACAGTACGCGTAGTTAACGAACCTTTCGGCGCCATGAGTACCAACCATGCAGTGAGGAAAAGTTTTGTACTTTTGTTCAGTTACACGGACATAGTTTTTCACTTCTGCATTTCTACTTCCATCATTCATTCCTTTGTGAACAACTGCAGAACTACAAGCGCCGATTCGACAACGAACAAAACAATAGACGTCAAATACTTAAATGGACTTCACAAAACGCTCATTTATCTGATGCACTGGGCACTTTGCCAACGCTGTTAAGAACAGAAACAGATTCACAGCAAACACAAACAAAGCAAACAACAAAAGGTCATGTTGCATGGTTTCCTGCTCACAAAACAACCAAGAATGACGTTATTAAAAGAAATCGCCGCAAGATGGGAGCACAAGCAGCGCACGTCACTCCGCCATCTACTGGGAGTTCTCGTAAACTGGATCTAGCAGCGCGCATTTCAAAGTTTGCCTTGAAGGCACTCGATCTGAAGATGTTAGAAAGACTCTAGAACGATTAGACACAGGGGTGTAAAATATACGACCACGGACAAATAATTTAGGAGTTCCTTGCTCGGTCTGGCCAGTGGTAGTAAATATGTCCATATGATAATGCAGTTATTCATCTTTGTGGCGGTTTACGGGTGGATATTAAAAATTAATTCCAGCGAAAACAGCGACTCTGAGGCAAACACAAACAGCACTCTTGACACGTCTCAGAAACGACGTAAATTACGAACTTTGAGGCATAAGACGCGCTGTACAGCTCTGAGCTTTAAAACAAGCAGATAGTTGTAGATAAGACAGATCTTAAAAATAATCTCTGAAACACCTGACAACAAGATCCAAACTCCGACAAAATAATCCCAGCACTTGGAGTTTCACCACAGACTCCACTAACAATCCCTACATCGCACCCCCCCCCCCCCCCCGAAACTAAATTACCGACCACGAGTCATTCAAGAGGAAAGACATTACAATTTTCTTGGAAACAAATTCTTACGCAAACACTGAACAACTTCTCTAAAGCAACTGCGAAAACATCTAGAGAACGTTTCTGAAAGAATAATCATGGGTTTGAGGTTTTCGGGGCGGTGAGGAAGACGTTCTTCTGGGTTCCGGCGTTTCGGAGAAAAACGCTTTCTGCATCTTCAACCCATCATCCAAGACCCCGCTCTCGGTGGGCGGATTGATCATTTCTTCTGAGGCGAGGTGTTCCAACTCGGAACACGCAGTTTCACAAACGAAGAAATTATTTAAGTTTGCCTGAATACAATGCTTCTCATTACTGATGGTACTTCATCAGTGAGTATTCCAGATTGTCCAGTCCCGGGAGTATCTAGGCGCTATGACAACAGCGCATTAATTAAATCTAGAACCCGTACTATGTGGTGACGGCTGTCGGCACGAAAAATAAAAATTATATATAAAAAAACAGTGATCTACTTTTCATTCAGCGGATAAGCAATGGAAAAGTGAGTGACTTGCGTCGCGTGTCCCCCCATGTACTCGGAATGGCAAAATCCCTGCCCTGTGCTCGTACGGTGCTGCACTCTCTACAGATTTTTTATAATTACAGTGAAGGCTGGTTTCTGCACAACCAGGAAGTAACTTTGATCCTGTTACAATCTACTGCAATCTACCGACTGTAGCCCTGGAACGAATTCGGAGGGAACTGTGGATGACGGAGGCAGCAAGGACCTCTGAAACGTCGGTAAACTCCTCCCAGACCACACGTAACAAAAAACCAGAAGAGTCTTCAGACCCGTCGCCATCAGAACTACACATGCTTGTCTAATGAAGCCGACAACGTGACAGGCCAGTCGGCGTGTCTGCAGACTTCAGTCGTCATCGACAGATCATGTAATGACAGGACGCTTCGTTTTTGTTTTTCCTTGTACGTGATTTCTTCTGAGGATAAATCTACAAACATTAATTGGTTCGTTACCTCATGACGTATCAATAAGAAGGAAGTTTTCTGTCACAGAGGACTGGAAAAGATGGCTTTATTTTCTAAATTTATGTGAGCTGTAACCACATCTTTAGAAAGTTATAAAATAAAACTGCAATGTAGAAATTCGAGGACACAGTCTGCCACAGACCTGAGCAACATGAGTAAAACCACGTTCCAGCTGACAGGCAGAAACATTCTGGGGCACAATATCGTAAACGAAGTAATGAGATTCGTTGAAATGCATTTATGTCCACTGAGTATCATACAATTTTCCTTTATCACGTGAACTAAATCTGAAATAAAAATTGCATTACTTTTATTCATACTAATGCACAATATTCATTTTCGGGGACTAAACGGGGGGGGGGGGGGGGGGGTGAGCAGGAACCACTGTGGCATTGCAGAAACCTTGGAAGAGATGCTGAGGATGAACACGAAGACGCCGATGTTTTGCTGAACGGACTGATCAGGTCTGAATTCGAGAATTGTCATACCTGAAACTGAATCTGAGTACGACACAGAAATAGACGGTGACAATGATTCCAGTGTGAAGATGAATCACTATCGTCACTAGTCAGCAGATGGACAGAAAATTACCACACCACCACAGACGGCATCACATTCCGTGCCGATTACTTTGCAGCAAAACAGGAGAAACCATTCAAAACTGTAACCGAAGTCGAAATTAAGTGTTGCAGACATAAAAATAACGAAGGGATTACGAACGCACGCATTTGCCCTGACTGACTCCTCCCATTTTCACGAAGAACTGGGAGATCCTTCAGCTGGCTCAGTTGGATGATGCTCTCTCACGTTCATCCAAATGACAACGCACTTAAGCCAAAATTAAGGCAAAGTACACAGAAGTGTGCCACGGTGGTCTAGCGGTTAGAACGCTGGCCTTGTAATCCTGGGGTCTCGGGTTCGATTCCCGGCGGTGCCCGAATTTATAACTTGTGTTGGGCAAGGCCGTGGTCTAGGCAACACGGAGTTTTCCTCCGTGGCATCCCAACAATTACTCCATTCACACACAGAAGAAGGCAATGGCAAACCACTTCTGGATCATCTGCCAAGAACGTATATGAACAGGTCCCAGTCCGAGAAAAGGATGGAAGGATCCTGTTCATATGGACCTGTCGCCAGACAGAACACTACAAATAAAATAAACACAAAAGTGGAGACTGAAACATTACCGTACAAATTTGGTCAATGGCAGCCTAGGGGAATGCAAATCCCCCAGAAACTGAGAGCTGCAAGTCTTCACTACAAATGGAATAGCAACGGTCTGGGGCGAAGCATATGCCAGTTCGTGGATCCTCAAAACGACGCCCCCACACATAAAGTGTACATTATTACATTTGGCGACAAACTAGTGAACTTTTATTTTGTTGAAAGCAGAGACTTGAAGTTGGGTCACAATCTGGGGAAACCTTACAATTATGATGTTCTTCTGGGTTTGAGGACCGCGTAAACTAGTCGGCAGACCGACGTTTCGGAGAAAAATACTGACCCCCCAAAACCAGAAAAACATCATTACCGCCGAAGAAACCTAAAATGTCACAACCTTCTACCGTCCGAGCTTCTTCACAGTCTAACAACCCTCGTGAAAAAGCCGAGCGGGCGAAGCTTGGGAACCTGCTGATGAAATTAAATGTCTCACTTCTCTCGATTTCTCTTCTATCCTTAATAATCCTCTCTCTGTCTGTCGGCCTCCATGCCTTCTGGTAAAGGCGTACAGCGAGCTGATTTATAGCACCGGGCATAAAACCTGGCGTGTAGAAACTCATTTAAAGGCATTCTCTCATTATTCTTTTTTGCATCTGCATATATTTCAGAAGATTGTCACAACGCCAAGATAATGATCAACCAGCCCTACAGCAAACCAGAGCATAGCACCACCGCACCTGCAGAGAGCCTCTCACTATAACCTACTTACAGAATTACGCCACTCCGTGGTTATTATTAATGCGTAACAACAAGAGATCTTTGGATCTGTGTTTGTTCCTCGAACCGGCGACAGACAGAGGACATTTTGCTCCCGAAACAACGCAGACTCCTCGACCAAGTTCGAGGCCAGAGGAAATTTCATTCAGCTCGCGGAACACATTTTTGCGCCACACTATATCAGAACCGAAAACTAAAAATTATAATAAGCAGCGCTGTTTATTGTAAACAAATACAAAATTATCTTTAAAAAAAGTGAAGTTTTGATTCAAATATCAATTTTGAAAGCTTAAGCAAATTCTGTGCTTTCCGTTTAGCGTAACAAAAACTTTATGGAACCCCCTTCGCCCTTCTTAACCCTGTGTGTGTATGAAACACCTTTATCACTTTTTTATTTATAAAATAAATATATTTTACGGTTTTCATAAATTTTTCTGAAACAATTCACTTGCGTGATTAACCCAACTCACATTTCCACCAATTTAAAAGAATGAACAACTTTTTACGGACCGCGAACCACACGCTCAATATCGTATGTGACTTTTAATGCGAATATACTTTCGGAAAATAAATTCTCTTAAACGTGCATTTTAGAAAAGAGCATCTTCATGTTTTAAAGGCATCTTCTGCTTTCGACACTGTCTAGTCTGCGCACCGACCGGGTCGGTCAGGCTTTTACCGTGGAATCGCAACTCCAAGGTCAGACCCTCGGTCACGATGCAGTCTGCACGAGCATAGGCCTTCAGCTGTTAATAAATGGATCGAATTAAATTACTCCCGCAGTGTCTGATAATACTGACTTATTAACCAGGATTCGCCACTCACACCTGCCCACACGGACCTTAATGGGCCTGACTGCTTTCACCGAATTCAGAGTTTTCTCTCCTGGAAAAGGCAAGAGAGTACAGCTGTTGTGTGCGCTTGGGGGGAGAGGCGATGCACCTACTCATTTTCAACCTCGGCACTAGATTGGGGGGGGGGGGGGGGAGTGGTCAGCATCACGCCACGGGAAAGGACCCCGGTATCCATCGGGCCCCAGAGCCGGTCTCGACTCGAACCCTCGTTGCAACATTTGGTAGGACTCCCCTTGGACGAGGAATGAACCCGACGCAAGGCCTTTGACCACGAGCGCTCACCGTGGCCGCCATAGGCATTCTCGGATGTCGACAGACTTTGGTAAAGCAGAATCAGGCGCTAATGACTCAGCTGTTCGTACTTCAGCCCACGCAAAATCGTTGACCTCGTGTTTATTCAGCAGCTCACGAAAGTAATTAATCCACCTACTCAGGAAATTCTGAGAATCTGGAAGCAAGTCTAGATTGGTAAAAGTAAAGTTTGTCCCACTATACGCCATGTAGGCGTTTGGGGTGAGTGGAGGTATAGCTCCCCCGAGTCATTTTGATGTCCGTATCATCACCAAACTTTAATTAGAAGACTTGCAAGTACAGTAGTCTAATGCAATTAATGACACGTCTCGGCCCTGCCAACTACCATCGACTGGTAGAAGCAGACTTGATTCTGAAACAGTGGATTTCGTGGTCCAAAGCAGGAGAGCGTCTGACGACTAATCATAACACAGCAGAGTAAAATGCGGACAGACATCCGGGAACCCAGCCTTCTAGAGGTTTCACAGACTGCATTCTACTAAAAACGTGGGTTTAACTTGAGACACATCGCCATCATTTCTACTTTAAATCGCACTAAGCTCGTTTAGGGGAACAAATGTATGACTTACGCGATTAGGAAGTACGCTCCGAGGTAGGTACTGTTGTCACAAACAATTAACATTTCTACTGAATGACACTTGTCTTATCAGCTGTCTTTCGCGTGTTTGAACCAATTTTTCACGAAGTTAGGACTGGAGGCAAAACACGTTGACTGCATTTTAAGCGGAAATGTGATTCGAAAATGATTTTCTTACACCGGAAACTGAAGGTAAAAATGGAAACTTGGCTGTCATAGTAGTCATCGCGCAGAAGACGAAGTTTCGTTTGTGCTGGGTGATAACCCTGTATGTCGCGAGGCTTTGAGTAAAAGCATGGTTATTTAAAATTAAACATGTGAAGTAAAATGAAATAATTTTTAATATCGATTTATTTTCCGTAACTGAGGCCGGTGGTGGTGTCTGGTGGAGTGCGCGTTTGGCAGGAACGTGTCTTCAGTCGACATGAAGGTATCCTTAAATTTAATTTGCTCCGTCAAGACATTTTATAAAATTTTCAATGGGATTTTCAAATATGACATTGCAATAAATTGTATAACTTTCAACACTTCACTTCGACCTGTCGACGAAGGCGCCACGTTCCTATAAAACCCTGGTCACCACCTACAAGACCACACGTCGTCACAAAGCAGGACCACGACCTGCAGATAAACTTCTAACTGTGCAGAGGAAGTTCAGGCCCCTAAAACTCTTTGCTTCTGCGACCGACAGAAGTAGAAGGACCTCGGTAATTCACTCACCTTCCATGACGTAGACGATGCTTCCCACTGCACCCTCCTTGATGATTAGGCTGCCCGCAGCGTACTCCACCGGGTACATGCAGTCCACAATCTCGCGGATCTGCGTCATCTCCAGGTTTTTCATAAAATCATTGTCCAAAATGGCGCTCCTTATGAGGTCCCGCGACCTGCAACAGTTGAACAGTGCTAGCTCAGGGCGAGAATCATGCTTTCTCCGTCTGGGGCCGTCACGTACGACCTAGAGACGCCGCTCAGTCTCCAAGACGCAAAACCTATTTCGTTAGACAACTGACGGTCCGCTAATCTTCCACGGCGTGCCCATTCAAAATTGCAGGATTCCTAGTTCAACGCTCCATTAATTACTGTCATTAAATCAAAGAAACCCTACGCATTTCGCACCGCTGCCATGTTGCTATCTAGACATCATGGACGCCTACAGCTGCTCCAACCTGGGAAGTTAGCTGACGGACTATACAACTGTTGTCAGCGATTCAAAAGGCGCATTCGACGTCAAAAAACATTTACGAAGAACGCATGCGTGTATTTCGGCACGGAATACGCCTCTCCAGTGTTGTTGTGGGTTCTATGAACGGAGAACGTACCGAAATCTCATTATGGGCTGGTCGTGTCTGTCTGTCCAATCGATTCAACTTCAGAATCACTGGACGGATTTTGATGAAAATTGATGTGGAGGTTGTGCCATTCTGCACGACCTCAAAATCGTACTTTCGAATGTCCTACGAACGATGATAACAAAATGACGAATGAGGAAAGTCGTGAGGCGGACATTAGGCGCTGCGATCTTGTGGCCAAAGTGGGGACTATTGAAATGAAACGTGTTGAGGATATTATGTGTATTCTGGCACGGAATACATTTTCCGAGCATGTCCTGACACGTAAAATCCATTTATTACATTATACTCTACTGTATTATTGATACCTTCACAGCAGCATCGTAAACAACAAGGCGAGACAAGACTGGAAAGGGCACTCCAGGTGGAGTACGCTACATACAGGCCATTTTTCAAGCACGTTCTTTTCCATTGTATCACCTCAAAAGTATTGTTGATGCAAAGCACGAAGCTTGTCCAAAGAATACTTCAGTAACTCCGTTCATAACTAGTATAAAAGAGGCCGCTGTTCCATTACGAAACTCGGCGACTTGATATTTTGTAAACAATTGCTGTTTATTTTGGTAGCCGGACGAAACACGCAAATGCGTTGCAGATGCTGCATTCAGCCACAGACTCCGCTGTGCCGCGAAGAGCTTTCACTGCCGCGAGAGATCGGTCGGTTATTTGAGACCAGTTTTCCTGCGGCACTCCGTCTCATCTGCATAATTAAACGATATTATTCTTTGACAGAAAACACTGATAACGAATTGCAAAAAATAGGATGGGTCAGTTCTTAAAGACCCACGCCGGGCCCACCGATAGATACCCACTCACATCGACTAGACTCTGTATCGATTACAGGTGTTCCCTTCGTGTGGCCTGCGTTGGGTCGTGGTCTCGGCTTTCAGTCATGTTCGGTGCATGAATATGTATGAAGCTCGCATCTCCCGATACTAAAGAAGGCGAACCATCTTGTACTCTAATTGACACTATTGTTCTATATGCAAATTCTGGCTCCGTGTTTGGGAGCGCGGCCGACAGGGCACAGCAGTGTACAGTCGCTGGCCCATACCGAAGACGTAAGTCCGCAGAGGAGTCTTGAGAAAGTGGTAGTCGCTTAGTCGGTCTATATTCCCTATCGAATTCTCATCACCGAATCAGATTAACAAATTTCAAGATTATCCTCAAATCCAATACCACGACTCTATAGTGGCACCCCCCCCCCCCAAGGCTACGCGACCGAAATTTTTAACGTAAATTTAGCGTTCCTCCCATGCATGCTACATGACCCGTCATTCTGAAAGAAATCAAATCGATAATTTTCTCGACGAGTACAACTTATGAAGATCCTGAATATGTAATTTTCTCCTCACACCTGTTTCTTCCTCTCTCTCTCTCAAGCCCAATTCGTTTAATAATGTTAAAAAAAAACATAATAATTCTCTGTTTTAATGGCAGAAGTTCCTTTCTGTCTTTAAGAAAGATAGATAAAATGATTGCCTAGAACGGTGTGCCGCCGCAGGGCTTGACGTGTGCGAAATTTTGTGACAAACTGTACGTTCACAGGTTACGGTTAGACAAACACAACAAATTATCCTTCGAAATTACAGTTCGTAAAGTACACGCACGCGAAGGCCCGTCCTATGTCGATCTATTCAACACGAGTTACGTTCGGTTTTCATACGCCTTCACCCCTAGACGACAAGAATCATTTCGTGTCCCCTCTCCGAGAAGCGAAATTACGTGTCTTTGACAAAGTAGGGCGTGGGGCAGGAGGAAAAATAATTACGTCGTCACTGCTCAAAATGACATATGCAGAATTTTTGACATTTTTCTGCAACAATCTTGTCTCCTTTGAGGGCAATTTCTGGATACGAGCAAATTTTTTGAATATCCACATGCTCAATCATTAGCGGTTGCCTGTCACAGGCACATTCCTGTTCGACAGTCTGATAAAAGAACTGAAAATGAGTTCAATTAGTCTCCCGAAAACACAGGTCGAAGCCCTCGCCCAGACCAACCAAACCTAACCTAACCTAATCGGGAATAGCCCAAAATAAACCAACCCTGACATATCCTATCTTCAACCTATCGCAACTGACGTTACCTGTCTGAAACTTAAGAAACATGCGGATTCGAAACAAATTTTCAAAAAATTTCAGAATTTCCCAAATATTTTCGAAATGCTCGAAATTTCAAAAATTCTCATAATTCTATAAATTTTCAAGATTTTAAATATTTTCCAGAATATTAAAAAAAATTATAAAATTATAAACAATTTAGAAGTTCTCAATATTCTGTGTTTTAAAAATTTTCAGTTCTCAAAAATGTTTAAAACTTTCAAAATCTTCAGAATTTTCATAAATGTCTGAAATTTTCAGAAATAAAAAAGCTTTTATAAATATTAAACATTTCTAAAACCTTAAAAAACATTTAAAACTTTCATAAATGTTCAAAATTTTCAAAAATTCACAAAATCAAAAATTTTACAAATAAGAAATGTTTAAACTTTTCGAAAATATAAAAAAAAACACTTGTTCCTCCTAACTTACATGAACCCAGCATAACCTAGCCTAATCTAACCTTAGCCAATCTAACCTAACCAACTCTATACTAATGTAACCCATCTTGCCAACCTATCGTAACCTGCCTGAAACTGACCAAACATAAGCAAATCCGAAACCAATTTCCAACATTTCAAAATTTTAAAAGCTTTTCAAAAGTTTAAAAAATTCGAAAATTTAAAAACGCTAAAAATTAAAAATTCAGAATGTAAAATTTTTCAAATTTCGCAAATATTCAAATTGTCGATGACTATAAACTTAAAGAAATTAAATTTTTTAAAGTTTAAGGATTTTAAAAATGTTTAAAACTCAATTTTAATAAATGTTCAAATATGCTCAAGATTAAAAATAAAAAATCGAAGAAACACATTTCCAAAACGTCATAACATTTAAGTGTTTCGGAAATTTTAAAAAAATTTAAAGTTTGAAATTTCTTAAATTTTTTTTTAAAAAAATTAAATTTTTAAAATCGTGTATGCCTCGCCGTCAGCAGTGTTTCGTATTCGGTACATTCGTGCCTCACGTCTCGGCCAAAATACCGACCACTCCCTTAGTGATTCGTCTGTCTTCGCCAATCGAAACTATCGTACAACAAGATAACAAACAGCCTAACCTACTCGGCTGACAAAGCGTCATTACACACCTAATGATCATCCTATGGAACAGTTTAATGTTCGAATTTGGTCCAGAAACTGCGTGCGCATTTTGCAAGCAGTCACTCACCCGCCTCCCACGCGGCCGATAAACCAGGGCACGGCCCCTTTCCAGGGGCCTGCGCCCCCTCCGGGCATGAACCTGATGCAAGTGACCAGCCGACAAGTCGGCGCTTTGAATCGAATCTCCCGCCTCCATCAGTCATCACAACGAAACATAAGACAGCCACAAATTAGTTTCTCAATTCGGGATGTGGGCATCAGAAATAAACAAACAAGAAGAATGCCTTTGCAGGAGCGCAGTTCACAGCGCGTCGGCTGTTCTGTGTACATCGCAAAACCTACCGCCGCGTTCAGCTCTCGGCACCAGATGGTGGAGAGTGGCCAGCTTCACGCCCCGGCCGCCTACACACACCCGACAGGGAGGAGGCGTGCAGAAAAGTCCGCGCCCTTCCGGAAAATGGTCCGGGTCTCTCAGAACGCACCGACGGCTATCCCAGGCTCAAGCCACACAAAGACACGTCTTTGACAAGCCACAGGACGGGGCGCGCGGTTAAGGAACAAGTTCAATGTTTGTCTTACGTATCTTCTCATCTCACTCGTGTAAATCAAGGAGCTGCTTGTTCCCTGCTACTTTTTAAGAAGACTGTGGTCACATGTTTGCCCACGGAAGTCTCTCTGGGTAGTCAAATTCTGATGGAATTTCGTGTTGCCAGATAAGAGTATTTCCGAACGCACTTCTGAACACGTGTTACATAAATGCAGCGAAACAGCACAGAAACTTTTCGCTTCCCACAGTCGTCACAGAAAATGTTTCTTCGAGACAATTATCGTCACGTCTACACGAAATGCGCCGATCCCGTGAAGATGGCCGTGCTCTGGGTTGTTTGTGAGGTCATGGCCCTGATGATGGAGGCAGCAAGGACTTCTGAAACGTTGGTGAACTTATACCAGACTACACGGCACAAAAACCCAGAAGACGGCCAACTGCCATCTTCGCAACCTGAGACGAATTTAGTTGCAATGGCTTGCTTACTCTGCCAATCTGAGCGTTCGCTCACACCGACGAGCTTAAAATCGGCAAAACTGAGCGAAAACTCGGGGGAGCTCTTAATAATTTGCCATCAGAGACAGCAACTACTGTTTTAAATGGTTCTGAAACTTCGACGCTTTACAATCAGATCGTTAAGCAAACCACAAATAAATATGAAACTGTCACTCTGAAGGAAGAACACACTGGATGGGTGTGTTCGTGAACAAAGTGACGGGTCGAAGGGAACGGAAAAAGGTTGAAAAGGCACAGGCATTCTTCACGCCACATCTCTGGGACGTGGATCTTAGTGACATAGGGTGCACTCACTTGGGCGACTTGCTTATCTTCTGGCCGATCGCCCCGGGGTCGCCCTCGGGCGGCTCGGCCGAGATCGCTTGCCTCTTGGTGCGCAGGGCCGTCTGCCCCTCGAGGCGCCGCCCGGGCCGGGGGCTGCCTTGTTGGATGATCTGTTGGGTCAGGGGGCACACAACCTGGCGGAACTTGTCGATCTCGTTCGTCAGATGCCTGATTGTCGCATCCTTCTTGTCGAGCTCTTTCTCCAGGTGCTCGATAAGCCTGTTCCTCTTCTTCAGCTCCTCGGTTCTTTCCGACAACAAAGCCTTCAGTTCTTGGAGGGTCGCCATGGTCACACGGACTCCAGCTCGCAACGGCCTCTGTGCCTACGGTCGCTCCTGATTTGTCGAAGATCATACAAAAAGGAGTACGTGGCTGAAACCGCCTTCTTGGTCTGTTTATTTAATTACGCTTTCTCAACTGCATAGGTTCGGGATGTAGAGCGTCGAACAGCAGAATTCTGATAATTGAGAAATACGAGTATGTGGAAGTGTTCGTGGCCTGTTTAATGGCAGCCGTGAATACGGAGCAGGAATGCTAACCACTGAACGTTACTGACTGGCACGTTCACGAACCTATTCCCCTTAGTCCTGAACTTGAGCTCTACCGGGCGTTCGCATGAGTTCTCAGATCAGAACATTGGGCACCATTACAATCCCAGCCCTTCCCTTCTTCTTCAACCACAGGGGTAACTATATGTACCGCCTGGCTTTAACGTCCAATAACTCGACATTTCGACCGCACGTCGACAAGAAACTAATGTCGCGTCCCAGTGGTTGGCACCCCTGCTTCGCATTTGGTATGTCCCGGGTTCATGTCTCGGCCCGGGCACTGACAGGTTCAGGGAATGCAGAGATGGTCCGATTCTTTCCTCACCCCCCCTAATTAATTAATCACTAATCCGCCCACCATTCGGCACTGCTCGTGCATCCCTGAAGCACAAAATTAAACATAGAAATACTGACTGATCTTCGGGGAGGGCGGGCGGGTGCCTTTTCTGGGAACTGAGAACATAATTATTGAATGTCATAATTTTGATAATCTTCGAAGCTGCAAGTTGCAGCTGAACCGCGAACCAGTTTTCGTATCGGCACGACCAAACGTCGTGACCTAGAGGTCAGAACTCCTTCTTCGTAACTGGAAGGTCGCAGGTCCAAATGTCGGCCCGAAATCCGTCCAACATGACTGAGATTTCTCATACGTTTCCTCAGTTCCCACAGGCAAGTGTGTTATATTAGGCCACGACCGCTTCCTTCCACATCCTTTCCAATTTGTCATTCACTAATAATTATGCAATTCCGATGTTCAATAACCTGGGTGAGTACGAAGATGGCCGTCTTCTCGCCCTGATGATGAAACGTCAGTAAACTTCTGCCAGACTGCACGGCTCTACAATCCAGAAGACAGCCATCTTCCTCTTTAACTTCATCTCAACAACTGAACGCGTCATTAAACAAACGAGCAATGCAAATCGCGAACGGCCCTCTGTTCGTGACTGGTCCCCCGTGGCGCCAAGGCCCGGACGGTTACCACCTGCAAGTGGTTATGTAAATCGACGTTTATCGCATCGTTTAAAAGTAGTTCTTCTTATCTGGCTTCACCATGAGCCCGAGTGTCGAGTTTAAAAATGCCACCACAAAACTTTCCGGACGAAATCCAATATTAGATAACAGAAACCTGTAAATTTAGATTCATTTGAATATTAATCGCGGTTCGATCCCCGACAAGGGCAGAGAATCTTTCCGACTCTGGGGCCCACCCAGTACCGGGGTCCTTTTCCGGGGTAAGACGCGGCCGGGGCGTGACGCTGACCACTCACCCGTATCTAGTGTCGAGGTTATGACTGAGTAGCAGCTATACGACCTCTCTCCCAAGGGCCTACATGGTGTGTGGTGAGACAGTTTTTTTTAATATTATCCTGTCCAGCTTCCAGGTGTTTGTCGTTCCTCCTCGCATCCCTGCACCCCAGAAAGCGCGCGTGTACGTGTCTGTGGGGCTACGCCAGCACCAGCGATGTTTAACCTGAGCGGAAGCAGAAAGCGTCTGTCTGTATTAGAAATATCGCACATTCGCAGGAAATGGTATGACGTCAGCAAACGAGATTGACGAGGCGAGAACAGCGGCAAAGGAAGTGGGCAGTTCCCGTGCCAAAGCGACCGGCAAGAAACTCTGGTTCCCGTCAGGTTGGGGTCCCAGAAAATAAATTGGCACGACAGGAGGGAATAAGAATTACGTTCAGGAAGAAGCTGAGGGCGATTCAGACTCGCCGGTCGGTTCAAAATATCTCTCACCTTAAAAATGTAAAGACGAAACTCTTTTGTGCCCGTTGCTTTGTACGGGCATTATAAAACGTGCTCCGTCAGATCAAGGGAAGAATGCGTAACGAGGAGACTATTTCGGCCTACCAACTCTGCAACCACATTCTGCACGTTTCTCCTCGTACGAAGAAAAATGATTATCTCCGACGCTTCATGAACTCTGCAACTCTCGACATGAGTAGACAACGTTCGTTCGCAATTGTGACGCACAGGGTTTTCACCTCACCCTGTGATTCGTGAGATTTAGGAGGAGACCGAAACGTCGACGCATCCTACATCAAAACTCCCCTGTGCAAAGGACAGACTGCGTCGCGGCGTCTACATTACAACAACGTGGATCGTAAACAAGGTTTGTATTTCACACTCGCCGATCAAAGCATGGGACCACGGTTCACGCCCACAAACAACACGTGGATGCTTTTTAAATATAATTTTCAACGTGATGGGAAGTGGAGGGAGTTTTAAACTGAAAAATAATAAATATTTCAGGACTCACGTGGCTTTGGACATACATCAGTGGCGGTCTCCAGTCGAATTTCTTGACTAGCTTTGTGTATCGTCACGTTCTCAATGACTCTACTCCGCAAAGTTACTTGGTTAGCTATTTTTCCCATTACTTAATTGTTTATGCATTCAATCAGTTAATTTCCCATCATAAAGTGAATTACCAATATCTTAATTCGTTATTCAACTGCTCTCATTTAGGCGAACTGTAGCCAGAAGGAGAATTTCACAATTTCCAGTACGGAGCTCGATCCAGCGCCTCAATGTCTCCGTTCAGTCTGACACCGAGCTCCAGATTCTGCAGTTTCCTTGCTGATCCCCTGCGTACGTTCGTATCACGTGTTGTTGTTAATTCTCTCTGATGTGGTGGGTTGGCTTCTGCTCACTGCTGCTTTAAGGCGGGGTCAAAGTGCAGCTTCCACGGTGAAACAAATGCGTGCACAATTTTGGAGGAACGGAATCCCTCAAAAAAAAAAAAATGAACAAGGCGATGGGTGGGCATATAATTCACGAAACTGTCATAACATATTACAGACTGGGCTGCAACGGCCAATTTTAGCTCCGGGCTAAACTTGATTAAAATTATGGTGCTTTGCCTAAGCGTTTTCATTAATAATCGGCTTCCGAGTTACGAATCCGTTTCGCAAGCGGGGATGTGACTGTATCTGACTCTTCGCCTTATAAAACCAGCACTGCAGGCTGGTGTCACGTGACCGCAGTGAATCTGATATTCGCAAATCCAACCTCTTGCACAACCAGAATTCATATCTGAGGGTTTGTCTGCATTACGGCAAGACGACATAGCACCGGCACTCCTGTGAGGTGGAGGTACTTCGCCAACCTCATCTCTAATCATTACGAGTACCACAGCCATCTTCCTGCTTCAATATACAGGCATCATAGCTCACACTAGGCCTTGCTTTTTCTGACAGACATTCCACGACAGTTCGCCGGTCGCAAGGCCTGTCTACCTTCACCAGTGCAGGACGACGCGGACAAATAACCATGCACTGGGTGGGATTCGAAAGCACGACCACAGTGACCCACGCCTGGACTGCATGGTCACTGTGATCGGCTATGTACCTGCACAACGTCCTATGCCGTGCCATTTCTCTCTTACGTCATCGCCTGGCCATACTTTTTCACAGATGCACTTTTTGTGCGCCTGTAACTGCAGCTCGCGAGACACGAACCACACAACTGGGTTTGCAATTTCGCCTAGACTTCGCCTGCAGGTTGCAATGGGTGACAAGTAACTCTCTTCACCGGGTTCGAGTCCCGTTCATCATCTTCCTGGTCAGAACTAAATTCTCCATTGCAGCCGAAGTGGTTGTTCGCTTAAAAAGTCATCTAATCTCTGCACCGGTTCCATACAACAACAACCTAAGTCGACAGTCGACTTCATACGTTCGCTCTAGACCAGACTTGTGTAGGCAACTACACACAAAGGAATGTTGCTATGGACGCAAACTTGTTCTCACCAAAGTGACGCAAGGTTCGATACCCAGGTACGACTATACCGACAATTTTCACGCCTTCCGAAGTGCTCGTTATAACCGACATAAATGGTTAGTACCCGTTCAACAACAACGGTAGCACACAATGCAACAGAATTACAACTAACCTGTTGCTCGTATTCAGACGAATGAGAAATGGCCTCATAAAACGAGTTTCTGACTTTCTGGTCGTTTTTACGAGCTGCGTGGGTAATTTTCGTTTTACTTTAATGAAGATACTCGCCTTCGCAGACATAAACACGCCATAAGAGCTATGACGTGTTCGTCTTTTCTTCTCGGGAAAAAAAAAGCATCGTAATTGCGGTGGCAAAGATTACACAGAAATGTGGAACCAAATTTTGAAACAGAAACGGGTTAACCAATCCCTGGAAAAAGCACATTCGTAATATTCTTTGGGCTTCAGTGGCGCGAATTTTGATTAAGTTAAGTACCAAATATCACATTTAGCCTGGCTTATGTGCCCGTGTATGCTAGCTGCTCGAAAACGTGGGCAAAGAACATAATTTCAATATAGTGGACACACGCCCAAACTGGTCTATACAGTCTGCTAAATGTACATTCATATTTGGATTAAGCAAAGTCAATTTCACAGAACTTGGTAACCAAATTCTACATTACTGAAGCATTCTTCTCAGCACTTGTTTCAAACGAATGCCGATTCAGAATCGGTCTTTATCTCGCGAAGAACACCCAGAAACAAGACGTTGGTCGCCTCGCAGAATGACCAATTCATCTCAATGGCGGCGACAAATTTAATCCGGGACATCTTTCGATAAACAGAATGTCCACTGGCATGGAGCAGAGTCCTTCTCAGATAGGAAAGACATTTCCTTCTCTTCATGAAGTCCGAAGGTCCGTCAGGGTCTTGACAATATTACGACTCTGAACCACGTTCTGAGTCGGGCGACTCCGGTCCACGACCTTTCACCCTGTTCTTTGAGGGCTGTCTTAATACCAAGCGCCCATCTGCGTCTCACATTTCCTGCAAAAATTCTGCGTGCATTTCTCATGTGTACTAAGCGCACCACGTGACCGTCCCTCAACCCCTTGACTTGATCACACGAAAAATATTTCATGACGAGAACAATTAGCACAGCTTCTCATTCTCCAACCTCGTGATACTTCGTCCCTCGCAGGTCCAAATATTCTCCTGAGCGCCATCTTCAAAAACACTCTCAACCTATTTTCATCCCTTAGGGGATTGATAAAAATTTACTGAAAGATTTTTCAAGTCTGTGTGGGAAACAGCTGTACAGTCTGGAGAAAAATTAATTTCTACATTGACTTTAGCAAGATTTTAATTTATTTATTGAAAAAGAATGTCTTCCCCTGACACTCAAATCCAGTCGTCATGGCCGCCTCCACATGACTGTACTAATAACACTCGGCAAAAAGTACCATCTGCGAGGTAACCGATTTGTAACGCGGAGGAATTCTGAATTCCGTCACAAAGCGTTGAAGAGAGACACGTGGCAATGCCAGACAGACGAAGGAAGGCTGAATGCATTCTCGTTTCCGAGACAAGACCGCGCTTTTCGATATCTACACAAAATTAAGGGTTTCACGGAAAATGAGCGACGCTTCTGGTAGCAGTTCCATCGTGGCAAAAATTACGCCCAGTGGGTAACACTTCTGCTTCGTAGTCTGGAGGTGCCGGGTTCAAACCTCGGCCCCCTATGTCGACTATCGCAGATTTCCTCAGTCATTTCGTTCAGACGACCGCCTCCTTCCGCTCTATCTCCGATTCATCACTCACCATCACCCTGTCATTCGACACAGCCCCCCTGATGCCCAAAGGATATGACTGTACAGCCGGTAGCTAATAGAAAAATCCCTGTACTTAGCTGAAAACAACTGGAACCCATTTAAGCACGTCACGATGTTTAAAGGAGACGTGCTGTTTAAATGCCAATGCATTTTATTACCTCGAGGGCTGCGCTGGGCCAGAAAATTGAAAAGGAAAGGAGACGCCTTCGTTTGTAGCTTAGTAATCAGGAACGTACAGTTTGACACGTTCGATCAAAAGCCTCGTACATCGTGTTCGCCTGCGATTACTGAGCTAGCAATAAGAGTGTCTATATTCAGTATCACTTTCCGGACTCACTGCATCGCCCGTCTGTGGGAGCGCACAGAAGGGGGGGAAAGTCATACGTTACAGACTGACGATCGGTAGGTACCCCGTTTGCGAAATTTCATTCTTTTCGTTTTTTTGGAACGGAAGGGAGGAGATAAAACGGTCCTTGAAATTACTAAACACCATTTTTCCCTGAATCCAATGTTCTCCTCACACTTTAAAGCCGAATGGGGACTGAGTTTTCCACCTGCCTTAACGATCAACAACTCTCCTTTGGGATTCTGTGTGCTTCTCATTTCGAACAGCGATCACTTCCTCAACCAGTGGAAACCAGTTGATCTCTGTAATGGTGAAGTGTTGTGTTTACTTCGCGGTACGGACTGGATTTTTAAAAACACTATTTTGCCTGCCCTCGGTTTCAAAGGATTAAATGAATCAACTTCTGCCAGACTACGCGGCGCTTGAGCCCAGAAGACAGCCATCTTCAGACACACAGACGTGAAAACCTCCTGCAGCTGCTGCCAGATATTAAAGTTTCGAAACTGAAGCTCACGATCAGAGTTTACGCTGTGAGTTGCGAATTCAGGATTGGAACGCAGTGTAGCGAGCCTGGGGTCAATATTACGATGGGACTCAGAGAGATGAGACTGTGCGGTCCCGTTAGTGGCACAGGATTCCGCGTTGGGTGGCGGTTTGCAAACAGAACACAATTAATTAAACATAATGACAAGCCAGCAAAGATGCTGACTCCTCACCACAAACGTCTGTCTGAATACTTTCACAAGAAACGGACTTGTATGACGACGCCCCAGACCCCCCCCCCCCCCCCCCGGCCAAGACTGATTCAGATAACGAACTGCAAGCAAGCGCAAACTCCGCCAGCCAAGAAGTTCCCAGCCAGACTTCACCGAACCGGAAGTTTGCGTTCACTTCCTTGTACATAAAAAAGTCAGCCTCTGATCCATTTGAATGCAGTCCGAAGCCTCACACCCAATCTCGTTACAATGAATCTTGCTATTATCCTTCTATCTACGTCCAGGTTACATTCACAATTCAGATTTTCAGGATTATTCTGAGACATTTGGCGAAGAAGCAGTTTAAAAACACCGGGACTCTCGTCAGAGCATCGGAAAAGGCACTGACGCAGTCTTCGACCTCAGAGTCGAAGGACACGCACAATTACCCACCCTCTCGGAGTCGAGAAAAGCTACCGAAAGTGAGACACGCAGTTGATGCAGCGGCAACATGAGTTAACAAGTGGAACTATTTAACTGGCACCTTGTCTTTCCCGGTGCAGAAAGGGTGCAATTATAAAACAGATTCCGACAAAATGTGAAGTGGACGTCGTTTAACACGCAACGAACATTTCGAACTGCAGTCTTGCGTCATTTTTGCTACCTGATTTCATCCTCCCTTCTGAACTTTTATCTCGTCTCCTTTGCCGCCAGGCTTATGAACATGAACCGAGCTACAGCCCGAACCATCAACAGCAAGTTTACAGAAATACAAACTGAGTATAACAAGAAGCGGTGAAACAGAGAGCTGCAGTGCCGACTCGTCATGAGGCACTACACACACACACACATAAACACACGCGTGTCACTGCACTTCCACACGCAGAGGGGCCCGGGTTTGTGACCAACCGCAGCTCGCACTGCTACCACGCTGGACGCCAACACTCGACTCACGACTCGCGCCAGAAGACCGGAGCACCCCGCCGGCCTGTTCGACCGGCCGGCCGCCCTCCCGCCTCGCCGGAACAGCAGCGCGCGATCGGGAACGACCGAAAAATGTTCATCACCGTCAAAACAGATTCCCGTCGGTCGGCTACAACCCGAACCAACTGACAGTCTTTGCAATCAATTTGCTTTCGTAAAAAATCTTACGGGAATAAGAGACACATTCCGAGGCACCCAGGATTGGTTAATTTGGTAATGGAAGGAACAGTTGAAGGGAAGAATTTTAGGGGAAGACAAAGATTGGAATTGAGGATGTGGGCTGGAAAAAATATGTGGAAATGAAGAGATTGGCGCAAGATAAACGAAAATGGAGGACCACATCAAACCAGTCGAAAGACTGATGACAGACAGACAGACAAACAAACAAAATACGTCTTGATTTCTTTTAAGAAATTTTCAAACTAAAGATTACTACGTCGCACACTTCAGGGAATCCCTCCAAAAAAAGCATCGAGTTCTGCCTTATGTAATCTTCTCCACACTTCATTCACATCCGCTGTCAGCATGTCTCAGGGGAAGAAACATTTGTAGGAAATTGGGAAAGCCGAAATTTTTGAGTGCCCCCCCCCCCCCCAAGGCATCGCAATCCCCTGTAGCCAGCCAGTCGCGTTGCTCACAAAATTTCACAGAGGCCACAGGACCTGACATTTTGTTTTTTCCCGGGCGAAAGACTCCCCGTCCTACGTCTTATTATTTTCCCCAGATTCAGGGGAAGGTCAGTGTCGCCGAACGCCATATCTTCGTAATTTATGGCCGCTCTACTTCCCGCTGACAGCGCTTATCTCGTCCAGCGGCTGTCCTTGTCAGCGACGCTAAATATAGACGAACCAGTAAACCGCCCGTTAAGAATGACGGGAGTCATAAACACTATACGACGAGGCTCAAAAACCCTGAACAGCATTGCCGTGGCAACAGTTAGAACATCACACACAAAAATATTACGCGGCAAGCCTCAGAATCTTGGACATCAGATCATCACTAAATAACCAAAAAACGAATTGGTGGAAAATTTTGTATTTCTGTCACAGCGCATCTATGAACTATGAACTCCCCCGACTTCAATCGTTTCTGGATGTCACGCTGCCCATAATTTCTTTATAAAGTTTCTGCACCCAGTGGAAAGTTTCTGGTGACCTACAGAGTCGCATATTTGACAGTGGAACAGTCGAGGCGGAGACAAGAAATTCGAACAGAAGAATGGACACGATTTCAAAACATTTAATCGGTCCAGAAAACCAGAAATTACATATAATCCAGAAAACTTTCCACGTCTATACCTCAATTCTGTGGTCCCCACACCCTGTGAGACGCACTCCGGAATATCTTAGTCTCTCGCTGATTCCAAGTGCGACTCTTCATGCCTGCATCAACAGTTGTTTAACGACGATGTATTAGCTACTGGCACTGTTTAACTTCGAAGACGGTGGTCGGTAATCGGGACGCAGAGGAAGATGACGGATGCTGCGTACAGGTCATGGGTGACAAACAGCGAGAGCGTGTTCCTCCATCTGTGCGGTGGACATCAGCAGCCACAGCAACAAACCTGCCTGTCACGGAAGAATGGATGAGTGGGCCCGCTTGAGCAGTAATTAGTTTATCTGCTGACACATGTCAAGACCCCGCCCTCCGCTTCGCAATTTAATAAGATCGTCAGCGCGGATCTCGGCCCGAGCGGCGCACTGATTACCATGTCATCTGCACCTTGCCTTTCAAATAAGTGTCGGATATCTGGAATCAGGACAGCCAACGCGTCCCATGGGCAGGTCACGTCATCAGAACAGCGGAGGTGCAAAATTTCCGTTCGGAACAAACGAAGAATCGTCCAAATTCTGTGTGGAGGAAGACGGATCTGGGAAAATTACGCTTAAAATTCTAAATTCCCCCTCAGCATCTGAGCGAAATATTAAAAAAAAACCTTTCGATGTCGCAGTGACTTCTGAAAGCGCTCACTCACGAGCCGGCTGTTCAGGCCCATCGCACTGCTGCTGGGCGGTGGGGACAGTGTTTGGTCAACGTGGACCTCTGGGATCGGCTGAAGACAATCACAACTTCGGTCCAGCCACACTACGCCCCCCCCCCCCCCCCCCCCCCCCCGTATGGGCTTTCACGGCAATATCTAGTCGTATTACAGAGACCTGCATTACTGGCAAGAAGGGTCCAAATTTGTGCAATGCGTTTTGAACTCCGACGCCCAAATACCTTTATTATGACAGAACAGATCTCACAATAGAAAAAAATGTATTCTCGGCAGAAGATATGCAACGCCGCAATACCAAAAGCCTTATAAAGGAAGAAACTATTATATACTATCGACAGTGTCTCCGGCAACACCGAACCTCGTCCCAATGAACATGAAACATGTTACGTGACGCACTTAAAAACAAGCAAATGAAACATTGTAATATTATTAAGACTTTTTACGCTTGCAGGTAAACTACGTGGCTATAGAATTTTTGATATGACTGTCAAAGTCATTTTTACACACACATTCTCCCACTGTTTTTACGAGTTTTGGTTTTGCGCAGAAATACATGTTTCGGCCACATATGGTCATCCTCAGGTTCGTGCTTAGTATGGGACTCATCGAACGTGCCCCATGCAAAACTACGACACGTACAGTTCGGCGCAAAATGAACACTTACAGTGGAATCGGTAAAGTACAGTCGTCCCGCTACACGCCTTGTAAGTCGTTTGGGGGGAGAGGTGGTATAGCTCCTCTCTTCCTTGACCTCGGCACTAGATGGGGTGAGTGGTCAGCGTCACGCCCAGGCCGCTCTTTACCCCACGGGAAAGGACCCCGGTACCCGATGGATAGGAGGCTGGGTGGTCCCCAGAGCCGGTCTGGATGCAGAGGCTAGAGGAGAAAACCTGTGCCCCCGTCGGGGATCGAACCCCGGTCGTCCAATGCGCGTAAAAAAGTGAATGTGACGATTATAATACTAAGAGTCTGCAAACGGACGCTGCACTACAGAAGTGAAGACGTGTCCTTCGTCCTAACATGCTCAGTAGTACCGAAATTATGTATTTATTACTTGAACAGAGTAATTCAGTCAGAAGGTCCTGAGGTCAGCTAATTCTCGGGAGACAAAAACTTCGAGCACAAAAAACTTTAAGAATCTCCTCTGACTGTTGGTGCTGCTGTTTCCAAGTCATAAATTCACAGAACGGCCACCCTCACTGTTCGTGCGAGCAATTGACGGGATGTCTTCTACGAGCACAAGCTTCGTATCGGGCGATTAACGTCTGTGACACCGATGTCGGAATTTTAAAGAAGAGGCGGGCGGATCAATTGATTCGACACCAGGAGGACACTCTCGCTGCAGCCAAGAGACGCCAGACGTCGATCTCCGGACTCCGTGTGACACGCATCAAGGTCACGAGGTGGTGGTATGGAATGACGCTGGGTTCTACCTCGGAGGGTTAGACAAGTCCCAGCGGATCCGAGCTTGATCTACGTCACAGTAGGAGGGGAAGGAACGATGGAAAGTGTACGAGGGAGCGAGACGGCAGTCTGTCTGTCTAGGCATGTGTTATGTTTCAGGCGGCATTTTTCTGCTTTTAATTTCGAAAACATCGATGCACTGACTTTTTTTAGCTCTATTTTGTAAACCGAAGGAACTTTTGAAAACTAGCAATGCGGGCGCCCGACTTAACCGACACACAGCCTAAACGCCTTTACCCTCGAGGACTTGAAACTGTTAACCAGGCTTCGGGTTGCGTAGCGTCACGTCAACTGTTGGTTTAGTGAGACGTCAATGCGTCATAGGCCGATCTATGGCAATGTTTCTGGCTTCCTTCACGATGAATCCGAACACTGTCGAATCTCGTCCTCATGGGAAAATGTGGACAACCAAAATCACGAATACGTAACACATTTTAGGTATGGATAGGCCTACTCGCGGATTGAAAAAAGTTGCAGCCACTTCTGTATTGATGCTGTGCGATGTTTATAAACTTGTAAAATGAAGTTCATGAATACACGCGCTGTCTGTCGACTGGACACATTTGCTCCAGTCATCACACAGCAAAAGAAGTGTCTGTTTATTTACACAGGGCTGATAACTGCTCTGTGTAAATTTAGATGATCTATCGACCTCTGCGACAATGAATGACCTTCCACGAGGCAAGATGTCGGAACGAGTTCGATCTTCCGCAAAATATATCGACTCTGCCACGAGTTCTTATCCTTCTCGATAGTCGCTGATAGTCGCATCATCAGCTGTTTTGTGAAACCACGACATTCATTACCGAGTACACAAAAGAGCGCCATTGGACCCTGTCCTGAGGCATTTCACTCTGCTTATCCGCAAACATACTTTTTCGAGATCCATTTTAGTTAGTATCGTCCTCCCATCTACAGCTAGGTCTCCCCAGTGGGCTTTTCCCTGTAAATGTGCAGACTACAATTTTACATTAATTTGTCACAGCTCCCATCTAATCCCCTTCCTTGATCACACTGACCTGAAACGTACAAGTACGAAGTTCCTCATTATGTAGTTTTCTCCTCCCCTCCTCCTAATTCTTCCTCCCTCTTAGGTGGAAATATTGTGTGAACAACTACCTAGATGGCTTACCGAACCCGAAGGTTCATCACCGAACTAACCAAAGCCCTCCACCGGACCCTGTCCTGGGCCAACAAAATCCAGTCTCCTTCAACTCCTATCTCCCATAGATCCCGCCTGAGATTATCCTCCCATCTACGTCTAGGTCTCCCCAGCGGTCTCTTCTCCTCAGGCTTCCCAACCAATACCCGGTGCACACCTCTTGTCCCATCCATGCGCGCTACATGCCCAGCCCATCTCATTCTTCTCGACTTAATCACCCTCACAATACTGGGGGAGCAGTACAGATTTTTAAGCTCATCATTATGCAGTTTCCTCCACGCCCCATCGTCTTCCCTCTTAGGCCCAAATATCCTCCTCAACACCCGATTCTCAAACACCTGCAATCTGTGTTCCTCCCTCTGAGTGAGAGACCATGTTTCGCACCCATACAAAACAACAGGCAGAATTAATGTTTTGTATATTTTAATTTTCAGGTTCTTAGAAATCCGTCGTATACGTACAACTGCAGGTAAATTTCACTATTGTCCTAGTACCATGTTTCTTCACAGATGGCAGCACATCGGCTCATGTTATGTCGTTCTAGTGTTTATAACCGACATCTAGTGGCTGCAGTGCCGACAACCAAGGAAACCATTTTCAATGCCACGTGCAATAACCATTAGCCCGAATGACAAACTTCCTTCTGCTGACCAAGAAGAGCGAACCTTCCATCGAACACGAAGGCTCTCTGCGTTACCTTTTGAATTACGTCACGGCACCCAGGCCTTTCCTTCTCCGGTAGAATTCCAGTCAAAATGGTGGACGTACTTCCTGTGATCGGCTTAATCACCCGATCAACACACGAAATATGTCTGGAGGTCTCCTCCAGGGATCAACATAATGAATTAGGTCGCTGCTTTCACCTGAAGAAAAAAGCAAAACCATCTTCCGAAACGTCGTGCTTTCTTTAAATTAACAGAGTTCCTATGTCATTCTCATTCTACAGCTTCCGACAACCCCTGCCATTTCAAGTCAAATGCCTTCGGACGTTTCCAGACACCCTTCAGCCTGCCCCTCCCTCAGAGCGAAGGAGCCAAGTTTCACACCCATAAATTGTTTGAATTCGTTGCAGCGGATAAGACACCGGAAGTGCTACACGGAAGCATTGTCATCGATAAGAGTAACTACGTCTGATGAATGTGACTTGGAAAACCACGGAGTAAAATTGGGAGCATTTGACGTGTTAAGTTTCGGGCTCTTTCGAACTCGGGAATGAACGACCGGGTTCAACAGAACGCGGGAAATTTCTTCTGGGAAAAAAAAATGCAGTTGCGTGCACTGCTGCACGGGGGGGGGGGGGCCCTCACAGACGCGCGTCCTTGAATCATCGAAACCCGCTTTTTGTTACATTTTTTCGCACTTTTCACAAATCGAAGTATCTTTCAAAATAAAGACGACATTCGTGTCTTTATTCAAGTTACGCCGGTACGCTAGGTTGGCAGCCCTGCAACTCACAAATCTTGCGAAATCGAACCTGCTAATGCAGAAATGCTGCGAGCTGCCGGCTAATTACCCACGAACCATTAGCAATGCTTGGCGGCCATAACTTTTTATTTTTAGAGTGGTTTCGGGAAAACACCCACAGCAAGTGACGCAACTTGCTACTGAGTAAACCAGGAAGACGACACGAGGTTTGAAAACGCCCTCACTATACAGGGACGAAAGTATTTTTTGTTAGCCTGCATCGTTTAAATCGTTTTTCAGTAAATTCCGCATTTAGAGAAGACGTGACGAAGTTTCAGCGTTCAGGAGCGACCAAGTTCCCAATTCGCTTTGAAATTAAAACAGCACTCGATTCACGACAGCCGATAGACGATATTTACCACTGTATAGGCCCACAACTAATCCTACCTTTCTCTTTTGTGTCAGCGCGAAATTGCTTGTCATATTCTGAGCAAAAACCTGAGATATGATGAAAATTTTCTGACGATAATGACAGTTGTTAGATTTTTCTCTAAAATTGATGATAATGACGATGATCCCAAACTGTGAGTCCTCAGGTTGCGATTGGAGAAGACGACCTCCAGATATGGAGGACGCCTGCAAAACGTATTGAATATGCAGTCGCGAACAGCCGACAAGGGGCGGTGGTCCAGCATGGGGTCGGGCGCGTTTAACAACGCCAAACCCAACATGTTACGAAATGTTACGCAAGGCCTTGAATTTAGAAACGCGGCGCGTAATATCTTGACTAGCTGAGTGCACTGTTAGATTCTCAAGGTTTTTGTTGCACGGAGTAAGTTACATGATGATCTGGTGATGATTCCTCTCGGAATGTCTAGCAGAAAATGGCGATGGCAGAAACTACCGACATGTGAGATTTTCACAGCGGGCGGTTGACGACGAAAACGCTATGCGTTCTACAGGAAGCGCCCGCTAGGAGAGTCAGAGAACGTGGGAAAACGTCCGGCATAATACGTCACTTGGTTTTCAGACTTCACGATTTCGTAAACTATGACAGAGGAGATCGGGAGTGCAGAACGTTCAGATAATAAATTCAGGGAGGACAAACTCGGCTTTGCTCAAGCAATTAATTACAAGCGGTTTCAAATCCTGCTTCGGGCATGAATGTCTGACCCCGTTTTCAGCCAAGGCTTACCTTAGTTTAGTAATGAAAAATGCAGATTTGCTTTCTGTGTGTGTGTTCTTTCAACATATGTACCAACAGGTCGATTTCCACGAAAACTGGTACGAACATTATGCCATGGAAGGTCACCAAAACCTTGTACTTTTGTAGAAACAATTATTTAATATCAGCTTCTCCCAACATACGCGTTTCGGACCCCACAGGATCATTTTCAATGAATTTGCTTCAACAGGGCACCAAATACATACTTAGGATAATTAGGGGGCCCGTTCCTCAGTGCGGGTCCCAACTTTTCTTTGGCTCGATCTATAGACATTTTGGTAGGACTCCTTAGACGAAGGTAGGCCCGTCGCAAGGCCTCTACCTGTACACAGGAAAGCACAACATCCATGGCTTGAGTGGGATTCGAACCCACGGTCCCAGCGACCAAGCGCCACAAGGCCCAAGTCTCAGACCACTGTGACGGCAGTTACACCAAATTCTATTGCAAAATTCCGTAATGGTTTTGCCTCAATAACAACAAAAAATGTTTTAAAACAACATCCAGTCAAAATGCTTAACGAATGAGTAAACATTTCTAAAAGAAAGATTCAGCTATCAAAAAAGAATTTAAAAATAGAATCCAAATACCAACATTCCGAGTGATGAGGTTCTGGACGTAATTAAAACTACACTGCAGAGTAACACACAATTCGATGCACGCATCCAGAAATAAAATATAAAATGAAAACAGAAGATTCGCAGATCTTAATATTTATAGGAATTCGTATTAAATTATGCGAGCAAACCAACGCAAATAGACACAGAAATGCACAAATCATGCAAGTACCAAAAGAATTTTAAAACAAGACCATCTAACTGTTTGTTAAACAGGATGCAGAAGTTGCCCATTCCAAGCGACGATAGTTCTAGCAAGAGGATCGAGTAATAAACCAATACTCATATTACCCCATTTGACGTAAGGAGTAAAAGAACAAAATTTGCATATCCTGATGTTGACAGTAGAATCGTAACTAAGACATTTAATAACAGTTCAGTTAAGGTAGCGTCAATAATATTAAAAATAATTGTAATATGCAGACGAATACAGTAGTAGCAGCGGCATATATAGACTAGAATGTCTTAAGTTGTGATCAGACGTCTACAAGCCAAACGCGGAGGAACTTAAGAAAAGTTCAAAGAACGTGTACGAGACGTTGGTTGGAAAACCACGACAAACCGCGGCACGCCCAACATAAGACGATCATACAACTTACAATACGACAGATAAATTAAAATTCTCATGAAATGGTACAGAAATATTTCACATTTATAAAATCGCGAAGTAAGGCATTTTCTGAATAAACAACACTCCACGGGCTCTAATCACTGAAGGAGAAAATACGAGTGGAACAGGACTGATTCCTCCAACTCCGACCAGAGGATCTGCATCGCAAACGGAAGGCCTTTATTCCAGCCCTGAATATCGTATCTTCAGTACGTGTTTCCTTCAACGCATAAATGCCAGTAATCATTGAATTAACTATTTAACGACGCTCCAAAATTATCTGAGGTTTGCTAGGAATTCTGAGAACGATACAAAGACAATGGACGCCATGTTTGTAAGGAACTAATCTCGAGTAATTTCTGGGAGGGGGCAGCTACAAAAATCCTCGAGAAAATCAAGTCGGTGGGATTTGTTTCCTGAGCTTAAAGATGAGCGCAGCTAAGAATAACTTCCTTTTTTACGGAAAACGAATGGACTCGAGGAAGCCCGAAATGTTCTACACAATGTTTTGGTGTTATCATTTGAAAGAGGTTCGAACCCAAATATTATCTGTGCTGCCAGGCCCCGGTCTCAATAAAGCGTTCCATACGCACAACGGAGGAGAGAGGAATCCTCTGAAAGGACAAGATCGTCCAGGTAATTCGCTGACCGTAACCGTAATTATGACCACGGATCTGGTAAGAGGACATCGCAAGCTCCTGGAAGAACGCTGCATCACGGCAAATTGGTGCACCACAAGTGAGACCGGAGAAAAATACATGAACGTGAAATTCGAAATGCAAATGACCGCGGTAACAGATGTGCGACGCTCACGAGGACGGACGATGTGTGGAGATCACTGAGCTAACCTATAAAAAGTGTGAATCATTACACACGAAGGACAGGTTTTATTACGTGTGTTAACATTCTTGACATGCGTTGAGTTACACTTCTTACAAAAGGTTTTTAACATTCTTGAAACACTTCGATTACATGTAATTATTCCGACAAATGTTTTCTGAACACGTTTTGTTGGCAGTAAGGAAATCTTGTAGGAGAGTTTAAAGCCTGTTTAGCCAAATGTAAAGGCGTTGAATAGGAACACTAGAGACGGCTTGCTGACATAGGCTAATGTTCAGTGAATACAACTTGTTTGTTTAGGTTCTCGTACTTGCAGCCGGTCTAACATTTTTCCTTTTCACTTTGGCTACGATTCCGCACCACAGGAGGCAGGAATGTGGAATTCTGAATAATTGATTTAGATCATAAACGTTTCTAAAAGTTACGTGTACAAACATGGCGAAGGTGCGAAACTCGGAGGTGATGGCCGGTAAATTTAACGTAGACACAATCTGCACTTCACTAATGAGTTCTACCACACAATATAGTGAAGTAATAATAATAATAATAATAATAATCTCTAACATATTTACGAGGTATGTTTCAGGTTTGCATCAAACAAATATAAAATCAGTCTTTAATTAAATGTGGGATTTGAGGTTCCCACGGTTTTGTCCGCCGTCAGGCCATTTCCAGATATCTTCCTTCTACGGGCCGGGTCTTACGAAGGAGGTTCAGAACTCAGTAAGAAGTAACCTGAGTTCGATTTCCGGTGACGGCGGTTCCTGTAGCTCAGAAGCTAAGCACGACCGAGGAGAGGAGCAGAGGGAACATTTGCTCGTTTCCGAGAGGCCAGGTTCCTGAAACAACGGTCACAAACCCTAAAAATCCCTGTGTTCGAGTCTCTGTGACGATGATGATATGCTAGATTTAGGAATAATAATAATTTTGCCATTATATTCAACCGTAAATATCGAATGAGCAGATCAATTATCAATTTTCGGGCAACAAAGATCGATAAACGTGAAAATTTGTTGAATTTTCCAGTAGCAGTACTTCGGGCACTCTGCTAGTCGAAACGAAAGGCTTAAATCCAAAGGTGAATGCCTTCTAACTCAGTAAATGATCCCATCTAATTGCCAACCTGTGTTTACTTAGTATCCATATATCGACTGTCTTTTCTCCAATTCCGACGCCGCCTGTGAATCCTTAATCGTTTAATGGCAGAGCCATGCAAATGAACAGTTAGGATAAATCACGACTCCTTGACTAATGCCGACTCAACAGTTACAAGATGTTAACGGCACAGTCCAGCAGCCCCGGGAGCCACGCCCTCCCTCCGAAAAACAAAACTTCGAAGCTGTCACGCGACAAGATTTTCTTCGCTTAATCAAATCAAATTTGGACGTAATTCGCAAGCGCCCGGTCGGCCGGCCGATCGACCGACAGTCGCTCCGAAGGGTGTATTCAAGAGACTGCATATTCAGATTCACTAATACGATTTATCGACAATGCTAAATTTCTAATCAATGTTGTTATGGTACGGATAACATGATCCGCTTGAGAGTTCCACAAATAAAGACTGAATGAAAACAGTAATTTGAGGCGCAGAGTGGGTAAACAGTGTCGGAAACCCTTGAGGGTTAAACTAGATTCGCAAATTCATTAAGTGCCAATGCTGACGTATGTAATGGTTTAGTTTTGTTAAAATGTCTTGATTTTATTTAAATAATGCGTGTATACATGTTTTGAGACATTGTCTATGACTGCAGAAATGCAGACAATGGCGGCGCGGGGTTGGGGTTGGGACTGCAGCCCAGGGCGAACAAACCCAAGACCATCGATGGACACGACCTCGAGCCAGTTCAATCCACCTCCCACCTCCACGACCCACCTCCTTAAGCTCCACCGTACACCGCCTTCTCAGGGGATCGGCACATCGCAAGAAAGAGCGGACATCCAACGACGCCCCGAGTGTACCACCACGTGCATCGCCGTCTTTCTGGCTTCCGTAAGCCGGAGTACCTAATTCGACGCTAGCACGGCTTTGCCAACTTCTTTGCGACTAAACCGAGAGACCACTTACGTCCGAAACAAGCGGCATTGATTGGGCAGTTCAATCGACACGAGGTGGCAACGTGGCCGCCATCCGTCACCCGGGGGGGCCCCTGTGCGGTCGCCGCATGACGCCCGACCGGCTATAAGGGGCCCCTGGTGAGAATCAAGATCTAGTCCATACTTTACTGACAAGCGAACATGCAATCCCAGGGCGAAAATTATGGCAAGATACAAGCAGAACATCTCGCTGAAGAACGCAGCACCGTGTAAACACAATTACAGTGATAACGATTAGCACGCGCCCACGACACACGCGACGAATTAGTTTATTTAAGGAAACTTAACTGTGTACAAAGTTACAGTCCGTTGGATGGCAGCACTGCGAACGATGAACCAGAAGGGACGTGGAAGGAAGCGGTCGTGGGTACCAGACCATCGTCGGAGACGAGCTGCAACTACGGGTCACCTTTCTGTTCTCGACTCTGACAATCAATTTCACGAATAAATCAGGCCACTTCAAGGAGTCGAATATTCTCTTTTGGTAATAAATGAGGGCACTACAAAAATACTATAAACTATCATAAAACAGTGTTAGGAGTGGCACAAGGAACACCAGTGAGAAGTAAGATGTACTTTCGCAGATTCATTGTCGTACAACGAGAAACTCGTTACGTCATGATTTATTGAGAGACCAGACTTTTTATTACTTTGAGGCAGGAACACGGTTTCCAGCTGCAATATTCGATCCTTTCCCTGTTTCTGCCCACTCATTGAGAGCTCATCCTTTCCCCTCTGGCAATTATGGCATCACTTTCTAGCTTTACAGATCGTTATAACACCTGCAGTTGCAAAAATTGAGATCTTACAGCAGAAGCCAATTACATACTTCGCCGCCGTTAGGCATGAATATAATTAATTATCCACTTTCCTTCGTTACGAGCATGATTCAGTTGGAAGGGAAGTTTTGTGCAACATTCTCATTGAGTTTGAAACGCCCATGAAACTAGTTAAGCTTATTAAAATGTGCTTAAACGAAGCCCATACTAAGTCCGTACAGGTAACCACTTGTCTGACACTTTCCTATTCATAATGATCTAAAACAAGGAGCTGCTTTATCGCCATTGCTTTTGAACTCTCCTTTAGAATGCTCTATTGGGGAGATCCAAGAAATTGAATGGGGCACATCAGCTTATGGTCTGTGCTGATGATGTAAATCTATTGGGGATTACATAAATATCAAAGAAGAACACAGAAACTCTAATTAACGCTTTTAAGGAGGTTGGTCTATAAATAAACACAGAGAAAACTAAGTACAAGTTGATCTCTCGTCACTAGAATGCAGGACAAAATCGGCTAAGAGATCCTTTGAAAATGTGGCAAAGTCCAGATATTTGGGAGCGAAAGTAACAAATCAAAATTTGATTAACTAGGAATTTAAGAGCAGATTGAATTCGGGTAATGCTTGCTACTACTCAGTTCAGAAACATTCGTCTTTGTCTCTGCTGTCTATAAAACGTAAAGATCAAAATACACAAAACTGTAATTTTGTATGGGTGTGAAACCTGGTCTCTGACATCAAGGGTTGAACGTATACTGAGGGTGTTTGAGGACAGGGCGCTGAGGAAATTTTTTGTGGACCTAGAAGGGATGCTGGAGAAAGTTGCACAATGACGAGCTACGTAAGTTATACACCTCGCCCAATATAATTGGACTGATCACGTCAAGGAGGTTGAGATGGGCGGGGCATGTAGCCCGCATTGGAGAGAAGAGGAATGCAAACTAGAAAGGCCTAGACGTAGGTCGGAGGATAATATTAAAATGGATCTTACAGGAATAGGATGAGGTGGTATGGACTGGATTCATCTGGCTCAAGATATGAGTGGCGGGCTCTTGTGAACACGATGATGAACCTTCGAGTTTCATAATGGAGTAAGTACCTACTTCACTTAGATAAGGAGGCCCAATAACAAATGCACGTGCCTCAAGTACAAATTCTAACACTCTCGAAAAAGAACAAACGTCCACTGCTTACGTCATACACCACCAGATTCGCTGGGAGCGCCCGCCACAGCAAAATGCCCTCCCTATATGCGGGAACAGCAGTTCCGACAGACTGCACCCATCGAGGGGCGGAAAGGTCGGTATGCCTCTTGTACCTTCCCCTCCAATCTGGAGCGAATGGGGAAAACCACGTCGAAGCTCGGGATCAGTGACCCCAGCATTGAGTTTCGAAGCCAACACGCGTGAGGCCAGCGCCTTCGATGGTAACAGATGCTGCAGCCAGCCTCCAACAAGCGCACGCGGCCAGAAAATAATCAGGTCCCCCTTCCCGTTAGCAACAACGGGCGGTGTACATTCGATTCTGCTTCTCACGATTCTTCTCAGTCGATGTGGTGATCGAACGATTCGAGACTGGGCGTTACCGCTGCGCTAGCCGGCCTTGCCCTGATCTCGACAGCATGATGAAACTCAGACCAATAAAATGTAACAGCAGTTAACATTAATAGTAAGTCCTATCAGTAGGCGTTCTTTGCATAGCGTAGGAGGATCTGTCCATGACCTAGTACCGACACTTTGGACGGCAAATGATGCGGATTGAATTCATATTAACGACCGTCAATAAAACGAGAAACTGAGTTTCTGCCACCAACAACACAAAAACCGCCACTGCACCCTCTCCCGTCCTGACAATCTATTTCACCGTCGTACGAATAACGAGTGCCCTACATAAACCACGAACTTCCTTCTTGCGAAATTACTTCATTCCTCATGTGCCCAAATAATTTGCTAATCACGATTTTAAGTACTTAATCGAAGTAAGAATAATATTTCGCATGAAACAATAAACAAAAGTGTTAACTTCATCAACATAGTCGGCGTAGCTCAGTCAGTATAATGGCCGACTACGAACTGGGCGACCGGGGTTCGACCCCCGACAGTGGGCAGAGGATCTTTCCTCTAGCCTCTGCGTCCGGACCTGCTCTGGGGCCCACCCAGCCTCCTGTCCAATGGGTACCGGAGTGACGCTGACCACTCACCCCCATCTAGTGCCGAGGCCAAGAATAAGTAGGAGCTATACCCACCTCTCCCCCCAAGCGCCTACATGGCGTACAGCTTTACTTTGCAACTTCGTCTACAGTGCCCTGGAAAGTTTTTGTTCCTAAATACACATAATTTCCATCTTAGACGTCATTCCTTGCTTGCCTTTAAGTGTACTTTCTCACGCAGTCAATTATCGACTTCAGTTGAATAAACCAAATACCAGTGCCTACCAATTAGGCTGCTGGACAAACTTTCTGCTGTCTCGTTAAATACTTGTGGTTAACTGTGGACACTTTTACATAAGCAGACGTAAAAGGTTCAAAGATACCCAGGCTCGAAGATGCTTAACGTCCTCACAGCAACGTTTAAGGCGGTTTCGACTGCACGTTTTGCCAGAAGAATGAGTTTTACTTACGTAAAACACTTCACTTTAGAGAATGAATTGTGTAATGGTGGCACGCCGTGAACTAAAGCAGTTGTACCAACCCAGCTGGCAAAGTCACAGGATTATTCTTCCGGGCGAGGGCCACAGCACTGCCACTCACGTTATACACGGGGGTTACGTTCCTGGTAATCGCCGCGTATAAAGAAACTGCGACATTTTTATCAAAAAACCGGCGCCAGGATTCTCCGAAGCTATTCTATAATTTTATTTGATTCCTCGGTGTGCGTCCAGAAGGTTCAGCACAGGGCAAATGAGGGTTTAAATTTTGGGCACGGATGAGATACTGATGTTCCCCATGACACCAAAGTAAAACCGCGGATAGCGAAAGAGAGTATAACGAGAGCCACCAGTACAATTCATTAAACTTTATCTTGTGGCACATTTATTAAAATGGCAAAGAGAAACACTCACTTCTCTGCGTATTATACATGACAAATTGTAATGCGAGACCTCAGCTCACTTCATTACAGCGACCCTGTCGTAACATAACAGGACGTAATGTATGACTGTGGGAGATCGTACGAGAAATTTACATATCTAGATAAACACTTCATTTACACAACACGACCATTACAAATTCACATAATAGAAGACGATTTCTTTATTATTACAGTCACTTTATAAATGTAGTACATTTACATATAAAAGCACGCTAATTTCGGAGAGAAATATATATCATGGACGTTAAAGCCCATGAAGATTCAATTTCTATGATGTTCTATAAATCAACTTTACTTCTGTGTAGAGATAACTCAGCTATGCTAATGCTATTCTGTAAAATAATATTTCCGTCCAATGAATACCGTTCTACAAAGCTCGGCTGTAACATTGAACGATCATTATCACCGTGAAAGGGTTGTATTTTACGTGACAATCTAACTTAGATTCGGGTCTCCAATTGAGATATTTCAAATCAGGGGAACGTCTTCTTGGCAGAATAACTATTTCTACCAAAATCTATTTATTTCTCGTCTCAACTAACAGCCGCACACAGTCTCGACCCAGGAAAAGCTGATAAGGCTGCTTCGGCCCTTAGTTCATCCCATAAAATGTTCACGTGCGTCTGCATTTTGCGGTCTGTCCAACGAATTTTGTTGGATTGATTGGAGTTCGAACTGCGCAGGTCCACTACCCCAGAGAAAGGTTTTTGGGGAGATGAAATGAGGGTTCCGTGATGTTTGCATTTTTCTCGGTCTGCCTTCCAATTGTTTAAACATCTGACAATAAAACCCCCGAGATGCTTTTAAATTAAAACATCGACCCACGTCTGTAGTGCGGCGTCCGGTGTGTTAGGTCGATTCTCTGTTTTCTGTCACTTTTCACTCACTGTCCATTCACTAGCACATGTTTCGGTCCAATGCGGCCATCATCAGGTTCAATTCCCTGTTTTTTTTATTTATTTGGCGTCGGGAGAAAGAACATAGAAGCAGGGAACTGAACCTGGTGATGGCCGTATTGGACCGAAACATGTGCTAGTGAATGGACAGTGAACCGAGTGTGTAAAGGGTGAGAGGAACACGAAAAATCGTGGAAGACCGACCCACATGGCTTCAGCCCTAATCGGAGTTCTTCTCCCGGTGCAGCCAGTTACAACAACAGCACATCCGAGCACATTTTAACGTTTACCGTTAGGTACGTGCCCACTTAAACAGAGTTCAGGAAACAAAGAAAGCATGACAAGTTCACCATCACGACATACTTTTTCTTGGTTTTCCTCTGTCTTAAAAAGTACTCGCGGTGGTTCCCACGTCACAAGTTTCTCACGCAACGCTCCAGTTTTAAATTCATCAAAATAACTACTTGCTCCCGTGACTGAGGTGCCGTGGTTTTCCTCAGACCCTCCAGGTAAATTCCGCGGCATTATCCCTAAATTAAACCACGACCGCATCCTTTCACAGCTTTTGAGGTTTACTATTAATGAATCACACCATTCAAGGATACACCATCTGAGCTACTTGCAGAAACGTCAAAATAAATTACAAATAAATTATTAAACCTCTTCACTGCGGAGTCGAGTAAAATTTTTGTCTTTCTGGATTATTCACTTTACCGTGCATTTGTGAGAAAAGTAAAATTCCACACACTTTCAATCTGCCCTTAACAGACGGACAAGCGTGCAAAGTCTGGGATCCTTCTGACAAAGTGACGCTCTTTCCCCACCCCCACCCCCCACCGCCCCCGAAATAAAGGTCTCTCACATCTACCCATTGACTCTTCGCCTTTCCTACCTCACTCTCCTTCGTTAGAGCAGGGAACGGTCACGTGGCGGGGCTGACAGCAGGGACCCCTGCGGCCCACTGACATCGCACCACCGAGTTGGTCCGATGAACTCTGTCCGAATGCCGGAGTCAGATTTTTAAAAAAGCGAGATGATACAGACACAGTTCAACCCAACAGCTTCACGAGCAACTGGCAGTCGCTCAGCTCTCCAAGAAATATCCCGCTTTTTATGAAATACGAGAATTTCAATTCTGTGTTCGAAAGGGCCAGTTCAATGGTCCTTGTCCTTACCAGCGAAATCCAGTCCTCACCTTCGAGCCCCCATTCCTTAAGATCCGTGTCTTACGCTTAGATGTCTCGAGAGGCCTCTTTCCTTCAGGATTTTTGGACAAAAATTTGTAAGCAATTTGTTGTCCCACCATGGGCATTACACGGTCAGCTTGATGATTGCAATATCATCTCGGAACAAGACCAAGTCATGAAGCTGACAGTCGTGTAATTTTCTCCATTCTGTTTTTCCTCGTTCTTATACCCTTTCCTCAAACACCATCTTAGGGTCAATTTAAGTTGCATTTGACATTTTCTAGAATTCGTTCGTCGCTTTCTTTAAACACGCGAACAAAACACCGAATCCCATAACATCCTTTTAACAATCTGGTCCAATCTGCATGTGGCACGGATGACGCAAACTTTGTTGGCCAGAGTCGCCTCCTATGAAGCAATCGCCTACTCAAGATTCATGATCATGTTCCGACCCTTACATTAAACTTCAGCTTACGCAGTGTCCTTGAACGGCCCAAGAATCCAACATCCAGTCTCGGGCTTTCGATTTCAGAACAACAATTAAGAAACAAAGATAATAATTCAATGTCATCACACAAAAAAAGCTATACGCCAAGTAGGCGCTCGGGGGAAGAGGCTTTATAGCTCCTATTAATTCTTAACCGCGGCACTGGATAGGGGTCATGCCTCGGCCGCGCTTTGCCCCCGGGGAAGGGGCCCCGGTACCCACTGGACAGGAGTCTCGGTGGGTATACTACAAATAAAAGACGCCAGAAACGAAGCAGAGGAAACTGTTCCTGACCAGATCGCGTCAAGGTCAGTTTCCTTGCACAGGGCAGAACGGCCACACATACAACATCTCCTACTACTCGTCTCTTCTGCGTCGTTACGTATGAACCACGCTCAGAGGACGCAGACATTTTCATGAAATATAATAAAATTATGTGTTACAGTGCACATCAGTATCTTCGTAATATAAAACATTTTGTAGAGAATTATAAAGTTCCATTTTGAGCCACCTATAATCGGGTTATACTCGACCGATACGAAACCAACAATAAATTTAAAAAAGAAAAAAAGTAGACCCTCAGAAACCAGATTTCTTCAAAATTCTTTCAGTACTTTCAGAGACTAAATATTTGGACGGACAGACGACAGATGTGACCTCTCCGTTATGCTTTTTAACTTCCTCGGTTCTTGCAAAGAATGACAATATTGTGAGAAGATAAATCATGGCCCCGTGGCGCACATTCCGTGTTCTGCCCCTTGACAGCTAAACTTTGCACTGAAATTTATTAATAAGTTTCCTCTTCAAAATGTTTGCACACAACACGAACAGATCGGTCCTGTCCTGTCCTCACAGCACAGATTGGTCGCCCCTTGCGTTGGCAACCCCCCCCCCCCCCCCCCGCGTCACTCAAAACCGCAACACGATTCGGGTGTTCCACCATGTAATTACTGCCCGTATTAATTAATCCAGGGCGTCACTCTTTTGCTATTGTTGTTTCGACGCAACCCACCTCTTCGTCACATTGGGTCACAGGTCGCGTGCCATATTGGCAGGATGTCAGCACCACTCGGCACACTTGTACTGTCACGTGCCACGCTCATTTCGATATCTCCTGTAAACACGTGGCACAGAAACTGCACCATAAATTCGTATCACTTGACATGAAATATTACAATTACTTTCACAAGGTCGAACCCAATTCGATATGTGACGTCAATTGTTTTCGGGGCAAATAACCCCATGCTTCAGGAGTGTAGCAAGATACTGGTCAGTGAATGCCCTGTCATCAGGTGATGCGCCTGTTCCGATTAGATTTCTGCTAGCGTCGTTTGTCAACAAACCAACAAACAAACAAACAAAACCGAAGCACATCATTCCTCGATTTTCCGCATTTACATACAATGAGGCAGAGGTCGTTCACTTCGCCAATAGCAGGGAGGATTGCGTATGTTTTGTGCCAAATCAATGCGAGAATTAAAATTCCAATCATTTTTCAAGGCAACACATTTTTAGAAACTTTCCAGCCCCCGGGGTCCCTTCGTAAAGGCGGCAGCAGGTCTCGCAACAAGGCGCGTTGGCACGAATGCGTCACGTTTCTCCGGATTTATTTATGGCAGTTGCAGGCCGTAATCGGTGCGGCCACCGCTAATGGCCAAGCGAGATCTGCAGCACGCGATGCCCTCCCACACCACGGCGGGGCCTTGGCTCGATCAGCTTTCCAATAACATTTCCACTGTGCAAATGGGACCAATTTGAAACAACTGCACGAGCGGAATTTTTCCCGTCAGATTTCAGTCACCTGTCTGACAAGGAAACAATGGTCGCACAACATTCCGCCAAAATCAGGGTTGCCAACACACGCCACCAGAGAAGGACACGAGTGTTTACCCTCACATCGATTTCCAAAAAGAATCGACGTGTTGTTGCTTTTCGGATTCCAAACGCTGCATATCCCTCAAACAACACGGCGACATCGAGAATTTCTCTATCACATCCACGCCTAACGGATTCCTGAAATTCATTAATTATTCGGCAGTTAAGTGAAACCAAGGGCTTAACGTTCATCTGACTGCGAGCTCCACGCCCCCCACGCCCCCCACGCGACTTAAATGCGTGTTGTTTAGGCGCTAGAGCAAACTTTGCTAAGATCGCAAAAAGTCCGAAGACCACACACAGAACGAAACTTCAGTCCTCCGGAGAGCTGGCAACACGTGCCGCGAGCGGCGACAACACAGATCGAATCAGACTGGAATGAAGATAAAACACTTCTTCTCAGACTGCACTGTGGACCACAACGGACCAGAACAGCAGCTTCCATCTCGTCAACGATCACGAAAGCCCCCCCCCCCCCCCCGGTCACCATTCCGGGTAACTTGTATTCACCTTGCACGCATTTCAAAACGACCAGCTCGCTCAACGTCCCGGGCCCAAAAATGAAATGGTCAACACTCCCGCTTTGTGATTCGGAGGTCCCTGTTTCGATTCTCGACCGGGAGACCAATTCATTAGTAACAGCACTGATCAGCTGCTGAGTGGTTCGTTAAGCAAACCACAGAAAACAACAAATTCCCAATGTCATCGAACTCATTTTATTTTAGTGTTTTCTACTGTTTGCTTTCCCTGGTGGGTTAGATGTCCAGCTGAACACAAAGTGTGCTTCTCATTACGTAATTTTCGCTATTTCCCTGTTGAATCTACTCCCTCATGTTCATCGTGACAGACGGCTCCGAAGTCGGTCAATTTTTTCGTTTCGAAACTGAGGCCTACCTGGACGCCAGCATTTTCGTATCTTTTTCGAATCCCGACCACGAAACCGGCCATCGTACCTCAGGTTTGTCGCCCAGGGATAGCTCCTTAAAATGAGCCACGACCGATTTCTTGCAAGCGCTTCGCAACTAATCCCTACCGAGAATAAATCTATCAAGCGATGACAGCGACCTGCCTCCACCTCAAAGAGACCGACTCTGGCTGGGACGGCCGAACAGTCGCGTCGGCCTCCTTTCGCCGGGCACCACGTGGCCTGGATAACTACGGCTCGTTTAAAATTGACTCCAAGACAACTTTTACATTTGCATCCATCTTTCCGGGAGCAAAATGTCTGCAGCACGTACGAGGCTGCTTACTCCAGATGCAGTCTATGAGTACACAAGTTCTTACTTGTTCATCTCTTAAGTCCAACTTCTTAAGACATCAAAACTCGACTTCCCATCACACACTCTCTTGTCTACGTCAAATCATTCTGTCTTGAAATAAAATGCAGTGCACACTCCACGCTGCAAAAATGTTAAGAAAAGTGGGAAATGCAGCGGGCCTTTAAATGCATGCTTCGAAGTTTTACACACCCCGCGGGTATTAAAATTCGCTTGCTACAACCGCAGAAATTACAATGAACAGAGAAAATTAAACAAATGAAGAATGGAGGAACTTCATTATGGAATACTCATCACCAAACAGTGTATTATTAGGAATCAGATCAGTTACTCAGAAAGACACAGAAATTTTGACCGGAAAACATGAAGAGAGACCACACGTAGATGGTAAGATAATATTAAAATGAAGCTTGAAAAGTAGGGGGTGGACTGAATCTCTGTGGTGAGGACATGGTCCAGTGGCAGGCTCCTGTAAACACGGGAAATGATATTTGATGAAGCGATGGACTTTCTGGCTAGCTAAGCGAGGATGTGCTCCTAAAGCAGGTTTCTGCTTCAAGTAGACAGAGCAATGATTTATCTTCCCTTGCAACTCATTAAATAAACCTATACATCGCATTATAAAACGTTTTAACTTGTTATAAAAGCTTTACGTACACAGATTAGTGATACCCTCACGTCTCTTTCACGATGATGAATCGTCAAAATAGAAACGTGTTCGTGGTCTTACTCAGCGAACAGGGGCCAAAATTACGTTCGCAAAGGAACTTTTACTGCAACACCATGATAACTGCTGAGTTGGCTAATTTCGGACAGAAGCGACATCTCGACTACATATATCGCACAAACGATGTATTCAGAGAAAGATGACCTTAACTTTATCGGGCCAATCCTTTACTGAATAATCCGAAATCGGTATAAAACAGGCTCCAAAGAAAGGTCTTTGCGGACAAGAACTCAAAACAGCTTCCGAACTGAACCCATTTTCTCGGACTGGTGTGCAAATCGCCTGGGCATTACCAAAGACAGACTCGGGCCTCTGTTGCGCGGGGCCCTGAACTGCAACTAGGCCGAGGTTGGAAAAGGTGCGTGTTTATTCGCAGACTGATCGACGGAGTGGGGGCTACACCCCACCTTGAGGACTCCATAAAGGTTTAAAGCATTTTGAAATCTCACCAAGGCTGTTCTGACCAATTATCTGGACTCCGCCCTTGTATCCCTGGGAACAGATCCTGAGGGCTCTCCCTCTGGGATCGTACAGACATGTTTCTTAATATGGTCGAATTATTTTCTTTAGATACTTATCGATATTTTCCTTCGTCATCATCGAAACGATATGAAAATCCCAGTACCCCAAAACGCCAGCCCACTCACCGGTAATCTCGCTTTTGTCTGCCCTGCGAGCTCGGAACCGAAAAGGAAACCTAATACCGAAAAAACGGGGAGCCCTGTCGCCACGGGACACGAGCGCATCATGGGATACAACCTGAAGAAAAACTTCTTAAGATATTCCGTTCCTCGAAGGCCAATGCGTTCTGCACGTAACGCATTCAGTTATCTGGCGATCGAGCCCTGATCATAAACCGGCTAAATCTGTGCGGGAAAGAGTGCAATTAACACCTTTTTGCTTATTGTATTGACAGCCAGGAATATCAAACCAGCACAGCTCAGTCTCCTTTAGAACTGCTGACCGTGGATTCCATACGCACTCTGCTCCAAATCTGGGGTGCTCAGCGGACAAGAGCGGCCTCTTCTCTACACAGGAAGGGCACAGCGCGTTCGAGAGTCACAGGCTGTGAAGTACTGGAGGCTTGTTACTTCCGGTTCTATCTGGGGAGGCTCACAGCTTAATAATATTAAAATGTAATCTATCAAAATTACGTCGATAGGATTTAAGCACGGAGGATAGATTCTTTTCGAGGAAAGTAATTTCATACGCCTTTATGTGCGAAAGATTCAGCGCGAAACGTGCCACAGTGTTAAAAAACAGGAATATTGTTACTGCATTAAGACTCCCCTTCTCCCCCAAAATGAAACGATTCATGAACATCAAACGGTCCAGCTTAGTGCTGTCACACTCCTTTCTTAAACCTCCATGAAACTTACGGAACTGTATTCTAAGATAATAATTTGCCTTTTATAAGACACTCGGAAGAGGACGGAGACTTATCGGCTGATCCTGCGGATTAAGGCACCCACGGGGTCGAAACATGTCCAGAAACTGCACTGAAGGCACGCACTTCTTCGGGAGAGGAAGGAGTCTCCCCTGCACGTGTGGCCGGCGGGACAATTCCACGGACGTACAACAAAAATTACTTTAAGGTTCTGAAGGTTCGGCAGGCTACTGAAAAAATAAACGACGTTTCAGAATCTCCATCATCTACCTGTACGTTCATCCCCTGCTTATAACTTATGTTGACGTGTCTCAGTTCGTGGCTTCGCCTCTTTCAATTGCTTTGTGTCGATTCGACACAGGAAGTGCCGTCTCCTTCCTAAATCCGGCGTTAGAAACGACGTGGTCCAAATTCGCTTTGACCCAAACTTTGGACGATGACCCGCAATAAAAATTCCGATGTTACGAAACGTCCACATGATAAAAACCTTCTCACAGACGTTCTACCAACCCAACCCAACCCAACCTAACCTAACCTAACCTAACCTGTAACCTTTAACCTAACCCACACAATAATAGAATGAATGTTCTCCAAATAAGAATTGAACTTCTCACCCAGACAGCAAAGAGGCAATGGAGGAAACTGTCCATGGGACTCAATTCATATTTTGCATCTGCAGTCAAATGCAGCCAAGCAAGCTGCACATTTGTATTTTGTTAAATACGCATCATTAAAAAAATAACTCAAACATAAACTTAAATTTTGTAAAGTCACTACTACTAATTTCTGCTAATCGAAACCATAACGCCGCTGTATTGTCAAAACGTAAGTACCTCGTGGATTCATTAATTATCCTCAGATAGCCAAACGTACTTCATTAACTCAAAACTCATTTCGCAAAGGCATTTTAACATTTTCCTTCCTTGCACAAACACGGGGCATCGAAGTTGAAACGCAACTTTTGAACCGTACGCCTGAGAATACACGGATGGCCTCACCCTGGAGGGCGAACGCAGACTTCGGACAAGTCACGACGCGCCCTAGACACGGTGACCAAGGACCGGAGCTTCATCATTTGCAGTCATCGGTCATTCTATCCGAATGAGTCAAGTCAGCGTCATTCCACCGCGGTGTTGGCAAATCAGAAAGAGTCTTCATTGCATTTCGAATGACGAAGTAAGTGTGTTTCCGGCCACGTGGGACGGAGACTGATTGCAGTCAGCTGGTCGCGCGACCTCAATAAACAAAACGTGATTTGGCAACCCAGCCAAAACCAACTCTAAAATTACTGGATGTCTGTCAGTAAGTGGGAGGGGCTCGTCCTTCGGGCTCTGACAGATTTTTTAAATTTAATGTCTGTGTATGAAACTGCTGAACAGACGCCGAGAGAGACGCGTTCTTAAATTTCGACTACATTTCTCAAAAACAGAGCATCACACAAAAATATACACAGTACAGTGTATTTAAGGAACTTAACACAACAAAATATTGGCCTGTTTCTTTAATGCACAAACGTCGTCACTAAGAAATGTTATCGGTGTCTTAACGACATAAAAAACATCTACAGCGGATGCAGTCAAGGCCCAGAATCGTCCACAGCATCAGCAAGATGTATTGTGTTCTTTCTGTGGACCAGCTTCAACCGAACTCAAATCAGTCCAACAACGTTAAACGCGCATGACGTAATCCGTCCGCACCAATCCCGTGCTTTTGGAACTGAGACATGCGCAGTCAGATGGGCGGTCGGGCACGAAATCAGGGTTTAAACAGAACCAGAACGGCATCCGCGAACGCTTCCTTGTGTGCTTCAAAGCCACAGAAGAATCGTACAACACAAACAGTGGAGCACAGGCGAGTGAAGACGGCGCTGAACACGCACCGTAACACAGCTAGCAACACTGTGCCTTAGCCTAACAGTCCTGTGGCGACGAAGCCTGGAATTTGGTGACGGTAACAACAGTCCTGACAAATGACTCCAGGAACAGAGGACACAGGATTCATTAAACTGTTTACTGGTAGTCTCTCAGCTGATCAAGACATTACCAGTTTTGTGAAAACTGAAGATTCATCAGTGTGTTCACAAAAGCCCGACGTTCAATACATTACTACCTACTTCTGAAGATCAATCCCTTCCATGGCTTCTTGACTGATCCCCTGCAACCAAATTTCCGCATCCAAATATTTTTGCGTGTTTCTGAGTTTCTACAAGCGTGGAAATTTCCCCTACCGTATAACGACATGTTCTAAGAATATTAGGACAACAAATTATAAACCCAACCTTCTCTGTGCGACTGTACGGTAAAACAGCACGGAATATTCTTTGCTCTGAACCTGTGCCCTTCCTTAAGCGTCACACCCACACGAAACAAAGAGTAAAAGAAGACACACTGTCTTACCCCTTTGCAGGCCAGCTGAGAAATCTAATGGCTCTTTTTTGGAATCTCGTGAAGTTTACAAGGCTAAGCCTTAACGCTGCCCACACATTCTCCATTCACCACGCACAAAGAAATATATGTGCAACGAAGGAGTAGGGGAGACGCGGCGGTTAAGCTCCGTGCACTCTTAACCTTGACATTGCATGATGTATGTGTGCATGAGGGAAATCCAATCCACAAGGAGACCGTGGTGGGCGAAATTCTATACAAAGCTTTGTCAGCCAGATAAGACACTAAACACTGTAACTGTATCAGTACATGACTTCGGTGGTTCTTCGACCCGAAACAGAGGCCTGGGCGGTCTAAAAGAACTTACCGTCGGGTGGCCGGCCTATAGGTGGGCGCCGACGTCTTGTCGCAAACTGCGTTCACCCCAAAGACATTACGAAAATTAGTTATTAGCTTCGCGTTCCGGCCTTGCTTTCTTCCGAGGGTGACAGCTAGGAGCATAAATAATCCCAGTTCCTCTACCGACTGTCAAACCATGGGCGGGCAGGTCACCGATGTCTCGCGCTGAAGATTACGACAGCAAACAACGCAGAAACGTGCCTGCTATTTAGTGGTTCCTTACGTCACTGTGTCGTCGATTGGACTCTGACGATGTCCGAGGAACGGGCTCTGGGCTGTTTTTTGTCTCCCGATCTGAAGCGAACACGTCCTCAGATTTCAACGCCGAAGCCTTTAAAGCAGCGGGCAGACGACTCGTCGATTTCTATCAGTTCTCCACAGCTTCAAAGCAAGTAAGTTTATGTAATGTTAAACAGTTGGTGTCTTCGACACTACAAAGAGATCAGATGAGGTGTGCGATGACACTGTTCAGGGCAACGCCGATAAGCGGTCAGAAGACACGCCAAGCCTGCAAAAATGTATTTCAAGGTCGGCGGGGGGCAGCAGCAACATCATTTCAATTACGATAACATGGCGGCCAAGCGAATTATGTTTCCAAAACTGGTAGCACAACGCACGTAAACCTTGATGCGTGAGTGATTAATTAATACGTCAACTAACCAATCGACAAAGCGACTCTCTTCTGTTACGACCTGATATTTAAACACAAACCAATGAACGGAATCCTGAATTCTTGCAGCCCGAATTACTGGACCTGCACACACTTCGGCAATTTGCAGTTTGCTAAAACAACAGCGCAGTTCATAATCGTGGTGACTTCAGGTAGAGGAACTCGTTTCGTTAATGACGAAAGCTACGTTTGGTATATGATGATGAGCCCTGCTTGATAAAGACGGATGACGTCACGAGGCCTACGTAAATAGAGGTTGACACCACAATCAGATCCGTTTGGCAGTTTCTTCTGCTAGTCTAAGCTCATGTCACGCAGTCTTTCATGACAGTGAGCAAAAATTCCTGATTCACGGAGCCCGGTCGCTGGACTCCATCAACTTGGACGAATCCTCCCACCTTCGCCCCGCTTCATCGCGCGATTTCCATTGCCCCAGTTAAAGTGCGTAATCATTTTCGCAATGCGTGCTACATACCCTGAGAGGGCCTAAAAGACGAGGCAAGAGAACGATGCCATGATTCGTTCTCTCGAAGGATGAAATGAGCGAGACGTGCAGCACGCATGAATGTGGGAAAATGTATGCAGTCCCAGTCGGAAAACCTAAAAAAAAGAGATCCCTTGAGACATTCACACACGTGCGGGAGAGAATCAGTGTGCATGGTCGAGGTAGGGTCCAATGGCAGTCTCTTTCAAAGGCGGGGATTTGCTCCGCGGTTTTACTTCAGAATCTTGACGAGCATCAGTATCCTATCCGCTGCAACATTTTTAAAGCCTTATCAGGGACAAAATCCAGACGATAAGGTTGGCATCAAAGAATTCTGGGGCCAGTTCAACATCAAAACGACAACTGTTGCTCGTTTACAGTCTCACGCGGCGATTCGTAACCCTCCGCGTATAACGAGAGTCGCCTGTTCATTAGAACTCGCGTGCAGACCGAATCAAAGAGGAAAGTTGCGGAATACTCAACGCCAGGAACTCGACAGGAAGAAGGAAGGAAGGAAGGTAGTCACATCGCCGTCAACTTTTCGCTGTAACTCTGAATGGACAACCGTTCTTCTTGAACGTTTCAAACAGCTGCTGCAGTTAAAACAGACTATGTTTTGTGTACATCAACAAAGACAGACGTGTTATGTTCCCTATTTTATTATGCCTACAAGAAGGATATAGTTCGACTCCAGTTCCTGGCTAAAAATTCCGTCATGGCCACTTCCACAGTCTGCCGCTCTGCATTTGAAAATATCAGTACGCAATCCATCTGACGGCAGGCCACGGAATTACGGAGCATCCCGCAATATTGACAAAGCCGTGGCTTTTATCAGCATGATCCTGAACATTCCTGGTCAGGATTCCTACAAACGACGCTCTCTGACGCCTGTGGATGTGTTCAAATTGTTTCCAACAGAAAGACATCCCTGAAGATGCAGGCGGTACGTTCCTCCGAAACGAACGTAACAACCTGAAAGGTCGCCAACAGAGATCACAATGGTAGAAAGTTTCGGAAATTGTGCAGGACGCGACAGCCGGACGTACAATGTTCCTGTCTGATTACTTCCGTATAAACTGAATGGAAACACCGACAAAGCGAAAGGTGCCTCGTTCATAATTTTGAACACGGCAAATGTCTGCATTCAATACATCAGGGCTTTGTTACTCGAGGAGAAGCCTTCTAAGACCCGTGACTCGTCCTTCAGAACAAGGACCTACGTCGGCCCCCGCGCTCCGGGATTATTTATCACGCTGTGCCGTGGAGCTATTTCTGTCTTACAGCATCACATGTTAATTATACTGGAGTTGCAGGTGTCAGACACTGGTGGCAGCACTTGCTCCATCTGGTCGCCACGTTACGCAATGTCTGGCCAGAGGCGAGTATTTGCCTGTGGGCATCTGTTATGTGCGAACAGATCCATTTGCATTCAACGGAACGCACCTCCTGCCACCGCCATAACATTCCATGCATTTTTCCTCTGGCAGCTGATCACATATTTCCGTCTGTGCCGGTGTAATAAAATCCCAAACGACCGTCGACACGAGCCGCATCACGCCACTGATTCCGCAGTCTTCTTGAACACTTAGTAGCTTAATAGAGTGGCTAAGAAACTTCCCTGCTTCCTTCCAACACACAGCGCCCACTAAACCCGCAGCCAATTTCGTTAATTACAAATGTTAACATCTTTTACATATCACTACGTGTATCTCTCCCAAGAAGTTGCCGAATAAAATGTCCGAAACGACATCAGTTGAAGGCCAGGAATGCTCCTTCTTCAGCCTTCAAGGATTAGACCCTCTGGCCCGTTCCAATTCCGAACTTCTGCATCAAGTTCCTCATTACGCTATTACAGTTCTCCACGTTTCAGCGCGAAAGAAAAACTTTTTATGAGAACATTCTGTACGTCAGTCCGTCTACCTCTCACGTCTTTCAGCCGAAGAGATCGTGCTGCAATTTGTGAGCGGACATCCAAACTGTTCGTTCTGTCACATCCCTCAAGAACGGCTGTTCGGATTTTCATGACATTTGAACGCCACCACGACCCTTGGACGGGACGACAATCATGCGAAGACGTCATCCATGATCCTCTCTGGTGACGTCATCGATAAAGACGACGCCATCTCCCGTAATGTCCGTCAGTACGCATAAACCTGAGAACGGCTGAAAGGATTTTCAACGCTGTGCATTGCAGACAAATCACAAACCTTTCGATTTCTTGCAATCGCAAATATCAATGCCACGGATGCTCAAAAATGTCAGCTGGGACATTAATCTCCTGTGACGCCACTGCCCATCGTGTTGCCACCTATCAGTGCCTGTATGAACTATTCACGCTGCCATCTATCAGTGTCCTTTGAATTATACGTCCTATTCGCCTGCCTGTCGCGTCCATCACCTAATCCTACTGCCACTTACCATGACTGCATGAAGAATCCGTGAAGCCATACGAACTATCTGGTATCATACTCGATAAGTGGGGTAAAGAACATGTGATTCCACACTGACCAATGATGTGTCATGTCAGGACTAGAAATTCAGTAAGTCTGATGGAGGACTCCATTATGCAACATCTGGACACTGTATCCAGCAGACAATGCAAGACACGAGTATACACGGCCTACTGGAAACAAACAAAACACTGCAGACCTAATTCGACATAAATTTAGTAATCCAGGTTACAAAGTCCAAAGTCAGAGAACTGTTCGAACAGCTAACTCACTGCCACCTTCTGGAGAACTTTGCTCCATGGGAGTTATTCAGGCTACAAAGTCTCCTCATCCTTGGAAACCTGACTTGGAATCTGCGACTCACGCTAGGCAGAGGGACCTGTCTGAGTGACATCACATCTGCAACTGCACTCGGATGTGTTGACGACTGTGCCCCTAATGCAGTTCTACGCGCTTTCCAAAAAGGGGGCTTCCAGTGCCAACTTTCCACCAGCAGAGACGCAGTTCATTTGGCAAACCAACACAGGAAGGTGACGCGAACAAAGTGAAATGTACGTGTGAGCTGGACTTCGGGCCTGATTCCTCTGTCCCTTGTGTGACAGAAGAAGCTGGGTCAGCGTTCTCTCCGTCTCGAAGATTCTCCCACGAAAGCCGAACCGACAAGAAGACGCCGCCCTGCACACTGCTAATGCAAGGAGGACCTGACACCAGGACAGGAGGGGCATGCTCCACCCGACAAGACTCTGGCCTGTTCCTGTTCACAAAGAATTCTGGAACAATGGGCGCTTTGGACAGGCGACAACGGGCCCTCAACAGAGGAAATACTCCGGAATGTGTCTCTCGTTGCGTCAGATTACGATGCTACGGGAATTAGTTTGGATGACAGGCCGGAGAAACCAATTTGTAGATGGAAGTAATCACCGAGATGGGAAACGGGGTGCGAAAATGTGGAATGCAACTCGAACGCCTGAATGCTGCGGATCAGTGAACTGACGCCCCGATAAGATCGCGGGCTGACAGGCAGGGAGTGGGGTTCTGCCAAAATATTGAGGTGACGTCAGCGGACCTTGCAACAGCGGATGAGAAGAAGCTTCAACGGGGCTACAATGAAAATCGGCCAAGACGGTCCACAACTCTCTCAATCAATCGCTTATAAGCTGGGAAGAATCAAGAAATATGTCTCGTTGCCTAGTAACGCTACCTGCCGGCATCTCGCCGGGACCAGTTGGATTCGAACAATGGTCAGTGCTGTGTGAATCGGCCTCTACAAATTGACAGCAGCTAAACGAGCGATGGTATCTTAACAGCGATTACGAAAGCGCCCCGTCATGGCGGCTCTCACTCAAGTGACACCGCGCCAGTAATACGATTAGCGGACCTGGCTTCACGCCCCGAGCGAAATCGTCCTATCGACATTGAATGTGACATGCAGGATGTCGCAGGCCCCCCGCAGAGGCAGCGAAGTCTTTTCCAGTAAGTTCCTCCTTGGGGCCTTGGAGACTACCCTTAGAATCGTGCAGGGCCACCCTGATCACAACGGAATATTATTAAGCAACTGCAAGCGTTCACTTGCTGGCAGCCATGCCAGCGACATATCGAAATATGTTCCCGCTGCGATATCTTAGCACAACAAGTCAATTAGGTGCCAACAGAAACGCCGAAACTGGCGCTGGTGAAGGAGTGGCCCGTGGTACAGTCCGGTTCAGTGCATGTGGCGGAAAGAGCCACGTCGGACCGACGAGTCACTTGTGACTCCCGTTAAACACGGGGGGTCGCGTTCTTTCAAATCGCCGCGCACAACGAAGACGCGTGAAACCAGAAACACATTTTTATGTCAAACTGGCTCCACAATTCTTTGAAGTGCTGCATCACATTCTCTGACAAGCCTGGACGGGGTTCGACGCAGATAACAGGCTTTAAATCTGGCCGCGGATAGGATACTGATACTCCCTGTAATCCTCGAATAATACCGCGGATAGCGAAAGCACGATGTGGAAAGCAGAAGACTGTATGAGGGCGTGAAGCATGGGGCCCTCAGCGAAGTACACCGATTAGGGGAAAAGTGGGAAAGAGAATATTTTGACCCAAGCTGCGACAGACTGACGGATTTACGATTTGTACTGTTTGTCGAACACTGATGTAACGATTAAATCTTGACGTACGACATGGGCGGGGCATGTATGGACAAGGATAAACATGAAGTAATTTTACATGCAGGTATGAAATTCTGACTGCAAAACCTCGTGTGTGAAGTCAGAGGCATTGGTCGGTCTGACCAGCGCCCTGTAACACGTTTAGTACGGACGGTGGTCCACGGTGTGGGGCGCCGGACACCGGAACAGAGCAAGAAACCATAAACTGCAGTCACATGACAACGACAGTGGCGGTAAAATAAAGAGCAGGGGATTCAATTCCGTGAATGCTTACAACCATTTCGTTCAGAACAAGTCTTCTCGTCTCCGATCCAGAAACCTAAGATGAAAATCATAATTCTGTCCTTTGTTCTGTACGCGCCTGAAACTTGGTGCCCATCAGAAGGGACGAACGTGGAGGGAGGGTATTGAGGAGAGCGATGAACTGGAATAAATAATAACAAGTAATGGGAGGATGGAGGAAATTACATAATAATGTTACCACTATGGCGTAACAGCCCAAAATCGAGCCCTAGCCTCCTCTATCTTCTTCCTCCAATCCTCTCTATCCAACGCTATCCTTCTCCAAGCTGCTGTTCCAAGGAGATTTCTGGAGTCAGTCGTCACTGCATCCAGCCATCTACCTTTAGGTCTCCCCACTGGCCTTCTCCCATATATTGTTCCTTACATTTTTTGGGGTATCCTGTACTCTTCCATCCTGTAGACATGTCCAGCCCATTCCAACCTTCTCAGTTTAATGTGAGTTACTATATCATCACTTTTATATAGTCTACATAGCTCATGATTGTAGCGTATCCTCCACTTTGAGATTTCCTGTACTGGTCCAAAGATTCTTCTCAAAATCTTCCTTTCAAGTGCGCCCAGCATCATTTTCTCTGTCAGTGTCCAGAGCTCACTCCTGATGATGGTCTTATATATCCTTATTTTACTGATTTTATGTACACAATTAGATTTCATAATCCCTTTTAACGCAAAATATATTTTATTTACTGCTGTTATTCTACTTTGTACTTCAGTCAACTCATCATTATTACTTGTCAGGACTGTTCCAAGATATTTAAATTCTTGTACTTCTTGGAATATCTCCAATGTCATGTTAGGCTGGATCGTTATTCTGTGTCTATCTCTCCTTTGTATCATCCATTTAGTCTTCCTTTCATTAACATGTAGCCCCACTTCAGCAGCTCCTTATATATTCCTTCTAATGCTGGTAGCGTTCGACCCATTATATCGAGGTCATCGGCATATCCTACTATTTGGGCATTCTTATATAATAAAATTAAGGACAAGGTAAGCGGAAAACACAGAAGTAGTGGAAATTCGAGAAAGACGTTGAACATTCTGAAGGGAGGGGACCAACCACTTACGAAAACCAGTGGCAGACGGAAATATAATATTAAACTGGACCTTGCAGGCGTACTTAGACTCTGGACGAAGAAAGATTTACGACAACATAGCACATGTTAAAGGGTGAGGGGAACCAAGACTGGGGGGGGGGAGGGGGCAGCCCTGTGCGAGGACACCGTCATTTGGGTCAGGGCTTCGCTGTGCGCCGATTGCATCGCACATCAACTGGCTCATAATTAGCAAAGCTTTTTAAATTCGCGGCAATTTGCATTCGACTGACACAAAAAATGATTAATTTCAACCAATTATAATAAGTGACCCACTTACACCGCGCAGGTAGGCTAAGGCTGGACGTGGGGCCACCAGATGTTTTCACAAACGATGCATAAACACTTTCGTTCCAAGATTTGAATGTCTTTCTACTGAAGCACCAACTTACGCAGGCCAAATCTCTGGAAGCAGTGCCCAAAGGCTCAACACCGCTAATGCTGTTATCAGGATCTTGAGTTAGCTCCAATTCTCACAATCCGCTCACTAATATTAGTCATAACCTAACCCTCCGTCGCCCTTATCTGAAGGTTGGCCACAGGAGAATGTTGTCCCTTGTCGTTCCCATATGAGCTACACGTCCAGCCCATCGTACGCTCAAACGATTTCACTACCCCAGGCTGCCCGTACAGACCAGGAAGATCCCCGTCACGCAACATCCAGACCGCGCACCGACATCGAGGACGTGCTAATCCCTCAAAGCAAGGGGCCACGTACACAAAAATTATTTTACATTTGCTTCGATCTGTGCGTATTTACGGTACGCACGTGCACGTAATTTTGCTAGTTTCTTCCAACTACAAGGGACGCCTTCATCTCTGCACGAGAACGAAACGTGGCTGATTGAAGCGTGTGCCACCAGAGAACACCGCGAAGGACTTTCTAAATAGCTGCCTTGTCACCTCTGAAACAATTGTTTCGCGTTCTTAACGTGGCACATCCTTGCCGTTTGACTGCCCTGGGGTTCGATTCCCAGGGCAGTCAAAAATTTTCTCTTTACCACGTTTGGGGCGCACCCTCATCCTATCTGATCCGTACCGGAATTTGCGACAACTCGACAGTTTCGTTCTGATTCCAAACACGAGCGGAAGACAAGAGAAAATAAGTCGGCTCAGCCTTCAAGATGCGCCCATCAGATGTCACCGAGACACGAAGTACAGAGGTCAGTGCTGCCATGAGTCACATGCGCTGTTTCCGAAATATACGACCTCGGAACTAATGCAAATGGTACGACGTGCAACACTGTCGTCACAAACGAGGCTCGACGTCCGAGTCATGGCATATCAACAAGACCTGCACCTCGTAAGAACAAAATGCTGTTTCAAGTCATGTTCCGGTTTTTATGGATGAATGGGCAGATTTTTGAACCGCTAACCCCGAAAAAGAGTTTTCGCCGCTGTTTCATCTGTCTGTGGATTCCTTTAGGACGCGCTCGGTTTATCCGGGTTCTTACCTGGAATCTGCACAGAAACCATGAATTTAAATGAGCGTTCGTGTTCAGAGGCCACCGTTCCGAAAAAATACGAACGGAGACCCATTTTAAGTCCACAGAATAGAAGGCCTGTTACTTCTCTAGAGGGCATGTAGCATGAAGGGTAGAGACCACTTGGGAGATGAAAGCGTAAAATGGGAGAATAATATTAAAATGGATCTGAATAAAAGGTAGTGGTGTTGCTGGATTAATCTGGCTTAGGATAGCCAATCAGTACAGTAATGAACATACAGGTTCCAAAACAAAACACGAAAAGGGGTGGGGGGGACGCCTCTCTGCTCCATGGAGTTTCTCTCTCTCTCTCTCTTTAAATGTCGAGCGGATATGAAAGTATGCGTGCAACATTGACTCAAGACAGGACTGTCCGCTCTGCGTTACCCACAAAGCTCCGGAAATTGCGCCAAAAGGACCACGATAAAATAGACAGACGCGACTCCCCATCAAGAGCAGCTTAGGGGGCGGTGTGTTGCTGTCGGAACGTTTTGATCTGCGATCTAGAAGGCTGTCACATTTTGCAAAGGCCCCTGCCTGCCTGCCACTCCATTAATCACTGCAGTGCAAACGCAGTTTGTACCTCGCCAAATAACGGGACCCTGTCCTCATGTCCCGAGCCAGTTCAGTCCAATTCACACCCAATCATGCCTCGGCCTCCCGTCAGACGTGTGACCAGCAATTTTGTACGCGCTTATCGTTTCTCGTATCTCGTCCACCTTAACCTTCTGTGAGTCAACTAGTCACCGTGACAAATCGTGTGATACGATCAATCCCTGCGTATGAAGGAACCTCCCACCATTTGCCTGCCTCTGCAGGGGCAAACTGCAACCAGACAAGCCGATCGAAAGGTCTTGCTAAATATTTGTGGATGACTGCCAATTAAATGTCATCCGATTAATATAATAAACACACAACAACGCCGTGACTGTACCAGAGCCCACGCAGGTCAAGTCATGTTGTAACCTATTCGCGTCAATCGAAGTGCAAGGACGTATTTTTAACGAGTGCAACCAGTGCCTGTTACTTAATCGCCAGAATGAGACTAGGAAAAAGTATTCGAATCTCCTGTGCCAAACGAATCGACAGCGTCTCGTCTGGTGAACCATTTTCCGGTCACTGCAGAAACCCCACACCTTGAACGCCGTGGACAATTCCATCGTCATTTTTTAATCAGGATGTCAACGTAATTTATTTATTCACAAATGAAAGCATGTGCCAGGAGTGGGTTGCGTAGCTTTTCGATGACCTCCTTCCAATCACCAACTCCTCACTGACTTCATTCCGATGAAGTCCATACATTCTCGTTCGTCTTCGAGTATTCGTAACTCACGCACTTTTCACCATACAAAACAACTGGTAAAATGACTGTTTTCTCCACTTACATTCTGATATGTGATAAACAGGCCTTCTTCTTATCTTCCAGAAATCTCAAGACACATCAGCCGACGGCGGGGAACACTTTCACTTCGACGTTTCGGAGCTCAGATTCCCACTCCGAGCAGACATGCCGTGGCCTTGAGAGCGCAATAAAAAACTGTTTTTAAAAAATTATCACGCTTCCGAAATAAAAGTCTGTTTACAAACTTATGCAGCAGAACGATCAGTAGTGATTATGTAGCACGAGATTCCTTCAGATTAGGCAGTCTGAGCATTAACAGTTGCGTGTGGTATTCTGTTACGGCTGTTTCTTATCGTTATTTTCTAATTCCGAAAGAGTGTATTGCAAATATTCTTTCGTGTTCCAGCGGTGGCCGAGAGACAAATTTTGGGAACCACCGCTCTGGGCCTACACGTATCGAGTCGGTAAAGCTGCAGTTGCAATACCGGCATGACGTAAGACCCATTGTCTCTAACGCCAGTCACAACGCCGAACTGCTGCAAACGCATTTCGTCAGTGAACAACGCGACTTGTGATTCCAATTAACGCGGATAAGTCCTTGTCGGGATACGAAGTTCTTCCCGATTAAGGTCGCTAACTGATTTCACGGAGCATTTTCCTGCAGACAGGCCATGAAGAAGCCTACAAGTAGACATCGAAACAAAAAAGAAACGCGAGGCGCTCGCTTCAACTCAGTGCTGATTTTATCTTCTCTAAAGGAGCAGTTAAAAAGCAATGCCGATAAATCAGGTCGCTGTTTGAAACCATTCTGAGTAGGAGACGAATCCTTCCGATGCCCACGTGGTCTTTGCCACAGGTTTCGATTCACGATTACTCTTCTCGGGTACTGAAATTCACTTTAAACCAGTCTTCAAATTACTATGACATTACATGATTAAAACACAAATGTTATTACCAAAAACTCTAGAGCAGCGTTTTTCAACCTATGGTACGCGTACCTCTGGTGGTAGACGCGCCAAAGTTGAGTGGTAAGAACATCGAAAGATAATATTAACATAAATAAGTTTTACCCGAACGCATTTAATGTGTCAAATCAGAATTAGTGGTACGCCAGATAAAAAGGTGAGAGCGATTACTGGCGTTAGACTAGAGACCTAGGTTTCCAGCTGTCGCAAACAAACGTGCGTTGAGATTGCCCCCACCGCTGCAAATAAAATACAGTTTTGCCAAGAATTCATCGGATTTGTACATAAACCTTTCAGTCTCGATGCAGTTTCTGACGTTGGTGCATTGTCTCAGCTCCGTATTTCTCACCAGTTGTCTGGTGCTGCGTCACTAACCAATGCAAAGAATGCCTTATCTGTGCCCGACAGTCGATTTTAACAACTTTATTTCATGGTTCATGACGTGACCGATTATAGTGAATTTTGCTGGTTATTCAGGATATGGGAGGCAAAATTTCCATCTTCTCTACAGTTTTTCATGGTTCATATGTGCTCTTAAAACCTGACTCGAGAGAAACAAGGCCTGCAACTTTCTTAGAATTAAGACACAACATTTTATATTTTCTAGACGTATTACTGTTTTCAAATGCTGTACTGTCATTTTCTTTAAAAAAGTTTGTTTGCTAATTTCTGGCCTAATAGTCACTACAAAAACAAAATAAACTTGCAGAGGAAAATAACAAACAGTTATCAGAGACTGTGTTCAAGATGAGAAAAAGTTGGTAACATTAACGCGTTGAGGAACATACAAGATAAAAAAATGTCAGCAAAAGTCAAACACCACAATTTTTAATAATAACTTACGTTTTCAATAGTTTAATTGTGAATTTAAGAGTAGTTTTAAGTATTCTTGCTGAAGAAATGTAACAGCTTGTATATATATTAAACCCCTAAATATGTCGACTTACTAAACAGAATATTTTAATAGCTTGGACGTAACTGTAAATGTCAGAAAAAACTGCAGATTGATAGGTAATATGTAGTATCACGAATGGATAACATACATACGTGGAAAGATAAAAGCGGACGGAGAGACGGGCTAAACTTTTGCGTCATACGTGGAAGGAATAGCAACGACCAGCTGACACAAAACTGAGTTCACACGACGCCACTGGACCAGGCAGGACCATTAGGGGATTTGTTCACACTGCAGTATTTAGGATGTAATTACGTGTTGCAGCATTAATTATCGTCACTGTATTATCAGATTGTAAAGAGTTGATTATTTTATCTTACGTATACAGACGACAGAAAAGTTAACCCCGTGACTAACGAAACCTGACAAAAGGCAAAAATACAGGCATACCTCGTTTTATTGCGCTTCGCAGATATTGCGCTTTTTACAAATTGAAGGATTGTGGCAACCCTGCGTCGAGCAAGTCTATCGGCGCCATTTTTCCAGCAGCACGTGCTCACTTCGAGTCTCTGCGTCACATTTTGGTAATTCTCGCAATTTTTTTAGACATAATGCTATTGCACACTTAATAGAGTAAACATAACTTTTATATGCACTGGGAAACCAAAAAATTCGTGTGACTCGCTTTATTGCGGTGGTCTGGAACCGACCCCGCAATATCTCCGAGGTATTACTGTATAAGTGTGATGCATCCCGGCATGGAGCCATAACTGGAGCCAATGGACAGCAAAGCGAACATTTCACACGCATGTGTCATCACATCTTATCACGACAAAGAAGCACGCACCGAAGAGTTCGGACGCCACCATTATGAAAAAGTTCGCGGCATGAAGTTACAACAGGGTACAGAGACGGGGATGTCTCCGCGTGGTCTCCTTCACTTAGTTCGAAACCCTGACAGTGACGGTGTGTCTGATCTGACACAAAAGGAACGAAATGTGTCCGAGTCACTGTCAAATTCAGGCAAGGACACAGCTGAAGGTCTGAGACCAGCGAACGGCACAGCGTAGAAACCCTTAATTGGTACACATCGCGACTGGAACTCTTTGCCCCAATTAACCGGAATCGACTGCAGTCACTCGGCTATTCACAACATTCTCCGCCTTTTATGGGACCAGAAGGTCCATTATCGTTATCTCAGCAGCCCGACACTGGATCCTATCTTGAGCTGGATGAAACCAGTCCACCAGAGCAACAAAGTTCTTCACGATTCGTTTTAATATCATCCTATCTGCATATCCCAACGGAAATCTTCCCCTTTTCTGTAATTTGTCACCCCGTACATGCGTTCTGCATGTCTCGCCACCCTCATTCTCATTTGTTTGATCACTCTAATATCACGTTTTGTGATTACTACAAATTATGAACCCTCCTCTCACTCACAGCTTCTTGGGTTCAAATATTTTCCTCGCCATCCTGTTCTGAAGCACCATAATCCAAGTTCCTTACTCGGGGTGAGACATGGACTTTCACGCCCGTACAACACAAGCGAAATCAACCCCTTTGAAAACACGCCACGTCCCCACTCAGCCTAATTTCTGCAAATGGTACAACAGAAGACCCGTCGGGGGGGGGGGGGGGGGGGGGGGGTTGCAAGACGCATTTGAGCACCGCTGGAGATAAATGATCCGCGGATTCCTATCTTCGGCACTAGAAGTATGAGAGTGGCCAGTCCCTCACACTCCGACCGTCTTTACCACTGCGTAAATATCTCAGTACCAAGTGGCTACGAAGCAATGGTGGCAGACCTGAGAGATGTCGGTTGGCAGCAATGATCACACATTTACAGTAATTGATCCTTGACGCCGCGGTAATGAAAAGCAGTGCGCAGCTATCGGATTACGTCACACTGCAATCCGAGTTCCCAAATTAAGCCACAGACTGGGACCAAATGTCAGTTCCCACAGGGTGAACCAAAAGCTCTTCAGTGACAAACCGACGCATCCCACTTTCGAACCTTCTAATTCCTTACCAACAAGCATCACGTGATGCAGTGTCATGAAACACGCAACGTTATGAAGGCATAAATCTAAAAGAAGAAGATGGACGTCGGCTTTTCTTCTCGACGCGTAGCCGTGGTGAACCACCGCACGTGGCAGGGAAGTAGACCGTGACGTCACTGCATACTTTATAAATAAAAAGGGTGAGACGATGCCCCGACCTCTCTCAGCACTGCAGACAACCAACAGCTTATCATCTTACAGGGCGCGAGGTGGCTTCAGGCCGTCAATTTTGCCCGCTATTTTGTATGGGTATGAAACAGACCCTCATCGAGGCCTCGGACGAAGCGACAGGGCGAAGTTCGCTTAAATGCTTTTGGGGTGGAAAACTCAAAAGAGGGCACGCAGAAACGAGAAACAACGCGATCGGGAAAGAAGCCATTTGGGAGATGGGAAGATAATATTAAAAAGGGTCTTGAAGAAATAGTGTGTTACAGGGGAGGGGGGAGATTCATGTGACTCACGACAATGCACAATGGCTCCTATGAACAAGGCAACGCGCCTTGGGCTCTGTGAGAGGCACGACATTTCCTGACTGTTGCCTTCTCAAGGAGGAAAATGCTTCACGTACTTTCGGATGTGAAAGAAATGGATTCAGCTGGCTGAGGACAGGGTGCAGAAGGTTTTATAGAGGCAGAGGATTCTTCCATCAGCTTAGCGAGTAGGCTACATAGCGTCTCACTGAATTACGTGACGAAAGTAAACTAACAACTGCCGGTCGCTTCTCTGTCGACCTACACCAAGATGGAATCCTTTAAAGATGCTGCATCAGATGCTACTTTGTTTTCCCCAGAACTTAGTCCGTCTTGAAGAGGAAAGTAAACTGTTAAGTGCGCGAGGTAAGTTCACACATTTACATTGTGTGTGGAGCTGATCCCCCATCCCGGAAATCACAATGCTTCATAATCGATTCTGAAAGAGACCCATAATCTGTCGTCGACTAAGTAAGATCTTGAACAAGACAACGAGAAACCGATCAAGTATGAAACTAATCGATTCCATGACACAGGACCGTTGTTGAAATGTTGACTAGCTGTTCAGATGGCCATTAAATGACATCTTTTTTCCGTGAAACCAAAAGGCTAGTGATCACAAAAGCAGGGAGTAAGTTGGGTCCACTTGTCGTCATCCGCGCAGTATCCCGGCCACTGCTAATACGTTTTTAGCCTGATTCGGCACTTAACATCTTGCACACACACACACACACTTGGACTGATAAACAACTCCCAGCGCCCAGAGGCTCAAAAGGGTTTCCTCGCGCCACTTAGTACCAGATCATGACATCTGACAATCAACAGCATAAAAACTCGCGTTTTTATGACCTAAGAAGGTTCGTCACGGCGCTCACAAAAGCCCGCCACTCGTCCCTATCGTCAGTCACATAAATCCAGCGCCCACATTCTGACATACAATTTCTTTAAGATTCGTTTTAATATTTCATTGTCGTCTCACAAAATTCTCTGCAATTAAACCTTGCCGATGGAAGTTCTTCAGCCATCTGCCGTTCTGCCCCGCGCGAAACATCTCGCCACCAATCATTTATTAACCATCCGAGCAATACGTTACTGTGTACGGAATAATTTAAAATATGTTCTACGAGCCACAGACGCACAAAATGGAACATCAGAGCGCGCCGCTGATAAGATTGCCGACATCTGCGGCGCGTATCAGAGAAAACATGCCTGGTACTCAAGTGACCGTTTGTGTGAGGTTTCCCCGCCAAAATTATCTCGCGCATTCATTTATCATTTCTGGCATCCGGGCTACACGTCCAACACAACTACGCCTAAATTCTACTACTCCAACACCATCTGGTGACCTACATAACCAACGACGTTCCTCGTCTCGTAATATTCTGCACCCCGCGTTAGTCCAAATATTTCCCTTATAAACAACGCTTATCCAGCAAGAGTGAACATTTCATAACCAGGAAAAACAGGTGGCAAGAAAGGAATCTGAACCGATCATTCGCGAGGTGCTGGGCCAGGAGCAGTGGCTGACTGTTTTCTATTGCCCGTCTAATGACCACCCACGCACAGGGCCACCCTGTGTTCAGCTCACACGTACTAATCCTTCGGAACCTCATAACAGCATCTCAGAACTTGATCAGACATCCTGGGGTCCGGAGTCACGAGCCACAGGTTGAACTCAAAGTGGGAAAAGCCGGAGTTTGGTCACGTGTGGTCGAATCACAGTGGACAAACAGATAAGACTTATCTCAGTGTCTCCTGAGATCAGATACGAAGGCTTCTGACCTAATTGGCATTCTGACAGGTGAAAGACACCGTCACGGAAAAGGACAAAACTTCAGAGCGAAGAAGTTGGTTACTTCGATGACCACGGAGCGAATGGATGCCTTCGGGCTCCGGCCCTACGTAGAGACAAGGTCAGAACCTGCCAACGGACGGCAGCCAAACAGCTGGCAGCACGGAAGCCTGGACCCCTTGAAGTCAAAATCGGTGTTTCTCATTCCCCACCCCCCGCGATGCAGCCCGCCGAGTCACGAACTACGTACACAATCAGCAATTAGCATTCTCTCCATTTATAAATTAATTAATAGATTTGCCAGGTTACGTTTTTGTGAACCATCAGCAGCACGTTTAAAAAATAAAGGCTGTTATGGAAAAAGAAAGACAGGCGAACAGAAACTTGCAAAATTATGAATCTGTAAACGCCGATGCGACGACAAAACTGGGCTCCCCACGAGACGTCACTCCTGCCGAAGTCGCTCTGACAGTGACATCGGCAGTGGACAGGTGGGCCGAACGTCCTTGAACAGAACAAACGCGAATGAAAACATAAAAGTAAACGAAACACAGTGTTTGGTGCAGCATCCTGCCACAGACGTGAGACTCGAACCAGCCACTAGACCTATCCCGAGCCACCTGAATCCAATCCACATTCAGTTTTGTTAGGAGATCCGTATTCCAAATGGCAACTGTTCACTATTTGGCCAATTCGTGCTACATTCCCGACCAATCGTATCCTACCTCATCATTTAATCATTGGAACAAAACCTCAGACAGCCGAACCCCACGGTTCAACACTTCCAATTCAAAATCTGCCACTGACCTCCAACCTGAGACAGTTCCAATGCAAACAACTTCTCATTCAAAATTATGTATCCACTTCTTAGCTCCTCCATATCCAAACCTAACAAACTATTTACAACGACAGAGTAAGTTAAATCTTAACGTACAATTTCGGATTTCAGGGATACGTCGCTTCGAGTTCTGAAGGTGTTTCGGCAAACAATGTAGTTTCCATCTTCAGGACGAATGACTGTGATGTGGGCGAAGGAAGCTTTAACAAGATCTGGCCCACAATCAACCTCCGGTTCGCCCAGCCACGTCACCGAACTCCGTCTTGTGAGAGAACCTCCCCCATTCCGCAGACATTCGTCCTGAAAATTACAACTGCAGTGATCGCCGAAAGCATCGTCATTTAATGTCGCTGTACCAGTTACACATGTCATGCCCACAATATATATATATATGTCCATCGACGTGCGGGATTACCGGGGGGGGGGGGTTGTTACGTCATGCGGCTAGCCAACGTAAGGAACGGATCTGTTAGCACCGGTAAAAAAAACTACTAGAACCGGTGACGTCATCCTGACATTGTATCAGCTGTTTACATATAGAGTGCTTGTATATCTGTATTTTAAAAAAATCAAAGATTAAGAGATACGGGGAAGATTAATTCCACGCGGATGACGACGGGAGTATTAAAAATACTTTTACAACTGACAATTGATATGGTTCGAGCGAATACGTGAAGCGTCCAAGGCATTTGCTTCTGAAGCTTTCCTGGGACGATGTTGATAAACCTTCCTGCTGAGGGATACAAACGAGGCTGTTCGAGTCATCATACACGGCACATTCCACAAACACTCGAGGGCGGACCACCCCGGACACGACAGCAAGACGGAAAACAGATGGTGGTGGACCAAAGAAGAGATGGAGTTATGCCAGACACAACTTCGTCCTAGCACAATCCAGTACATAAAAACTTTAAAAAAAATGAAATTAATTTAAATCCAATTCTTACGACTCTTCTTGTAACCTGAGCTGCAGCGTCTTGTGTTCGAATCCTGAGTGTGGCACTTATCTCCAACTGTCGTGACAACCAAAGCACGTAAGGGGCTTGTTAGACTCAACCTCAAGCAGTCTAATGGACATGACGGTTATGTTGGTACCACTGAACCGTCCTCGTACGCAATTTACAATTCAGACTAGCGGCAACAGAGGTTATGTTGCACCCTATAACAGCACAGAATCCCACGCAACTTTGTGCCTGGTGACAGTTTTAGTTTTAAAACAAAAGTAAATAGTTATGGTGGTTCCCCTGATGGCAGAGCAGCAGCAGCCCTGATCATAACAGTCAGCGAAAGATATGTTGGCAGCCTGTAATCGAGCTCGGAATACGAACCAGCAGGTCTACTAGCAAATGCCAGGTCATGCTGACACTCTTTCAGTCAGTGCACGTAATGGTGGTTCCCCTGCATGCCAGAGCAGGTTATGCTGTACCTACAGATACATAAGAGTGAAGGTTATGTTGGCAGCCCTACCTGTCGTTCTTATCGAATGTGGGGAAGCTTTGCTCGCTCAACTCCTGTATCGTACTGTGGCTCTGTGGTTCCGCGGAAATGCCCTGCGCCCTCTTCTTCCGGGGTCGAAGTTGGTTGTTCTTGATGTGATATGGGAACACGCTCTGGAACTTGTCCAGATGGGACCTGAGCTCCAGGATCTCCTGTTCGCGAAGCCGGAGCTGGGCCTCCAGATCCCGTATCCTAAGGTCCTTGGTTTGAACCAGGGCCTGCAGCTCCTGCTGGTTGTCCCCTGCTGAATCCATGACGAGGGGCTCGCCAGGAGCCCCGTTCACTACAGGCAGTGAAGTCGCCATGTTGGAGTCTTCCTCGTCTTCAGCTAGCCGCTGCGACGAGAAACACAACGTCTCAAAACACACACGCATAGACGGCTGTTGGCAGCACTGGTCCATAAACAATTACTCAGCCACAAACACGACCGACCATCCTCAGCTCTCCGCGATCACATCCACGCCTTGTCTGCTTCAGGCCTTCTCTCGACAACGAAACAGAAATAGTGCGCATGCGCAACACCGACGCCGTGCTGCCATCCTTCGACCGGAACCTGGTACTACTTTCTCATTAAAAATCATGGCTCTCATGTACTAACCGTCTCGAAAACATGTTCCCACGCGTCCTTCAGTACATTTCTGTCTTGCTTATTTCTACCTGGATTTGAGATCTATGGGCCGTGAATCTGTCACACATCGCGTTTGCTAACGTAAACTGGTACGGTGTCAACACAGACAGAGCGCATTTAAGTCCACGTGACAGAAAAGCAACTCGTTAAGATGGATAGTAGGTGCAGCAGGTGGCCTTGGGCGCAGCAAAGTAATTCCAGTATAAAAATAAAATGATTATACTAATTTTAATGATATTCCAAGCCATTCTTAGAATCTGCCTGTTATTAGACAGGCAACCTTGACACGAACAGGGCTTTTGTTCGAAGGCTGCTGGCTTGCTTGCTGCCTTAACAACATTACGGACTGAGCAACAAGGCTGAATGTGTATGCAGCTAAAATACCAACTAAATGACTGACAAAATGAATAAGAAGGTGACTGTCAGGCAAGATAAGTCAGTGGTACAGCTCTCCCGTGAAAGGTTTTTCAGAACCCTGAGGTCCATCACCTTTAAGACGTAAGCACGCAATTGAACCGTGTTCAGACAAGCAACTCACTCCTTCCTCGTCTCGTCATGTTCCCTGCTTCAAAATGTTCTGATAACTTGTGATGATGTCGCCTCTTCCAAAATATTCAAATCACGTAAGTAAGAGAGGGCGAAGCCACTGCATTTCCTTAACTTCCTCCGTGCGAAGAGATTTCGTTTTTTGTAGAATTCCCATAAAGTTATAATTTTGTTTCACGGGAGCTATGACCTGCGCGCACCAAAATTAAAATCGTCTCCAAGCGTTAATTTGCAACCAAACATACGAAATTTAATCGAAATACATCAACTAGTTTCGGAGGTGAAATATTTTATATCCACTTTCTGCAAAGAGGGGACGCGAATAGAAAACAAGTCTCCATTCACGGTACAATGATTTAGGCAGTCTCATGATAAAAAGGCCTCCACGCCCTGAGCAAAACGCTGGGTGTCAGGCGAAGCAGTGGAAACCCACGTGGCAACACGTGGGCAAGTTTCCGACACTCGACCAGAGATAAGGGGTGGGACAGTGATAAGACTGATTTTAGGTATGTAAATTGTGAAAATAATTGTGGATTGGACTGAACCGGCTCAGGATATAACCTAATGCGGCCATCTTGTCAACCCGGTGATGATCATTAAGATTACATATGAATAAATGAAGTCTGCTACATGGTTGCCAATTTTAAAATTGCAGTCATGGGGGTTGGGCGTGAAAGCACAACTGCGCCTTCTTTTGTGCACACAGTGCGTCGTGTTTCGTACAAAATCCGACTAACAGTGAAGCACAAATGGAACGTTACAGCGTTTCTCAGAAGTGGTTCATCTCACAAAAACAGATGCACTTAGCACGAAACACTAAGAGCAACAGATTACAATTTTAACATGAACTTGTTGATATAAGGCTAACCCTGAAGTTGGAGGCACTACGTTCCTCCGAAACGTCGGTATCTGCCCACAAATCCACCCATCAACCCAGTCCAACATCGACACCTTCAGACAGCCATGAGAACTTAAAATCTGATTTTATATTGCTGTCCGATGTTGTATTTCACGGGCCTAACCTACAAGCGCTGGGGGGGGGGGGGGGGGGGGTCGATTTTCGACCGTGGCGCCGAGGACCGATCCGGTTTCACGCGTCTAGAGTTGAATCCCACCCTCACGACGCGACAAGTCCTGCTTACCACCAACGCACGGTTTACCAGTGTCTAGTTAGCTATTGTAACCTGTCCTTCGTCCTAGAACCCTGTCAAAATCCAAAGGATTCTTTCCGCCAGAATCCATCCCACATCTCACCAGGTCGCTGGACCCACTGAGTGGGAGCTGGAGAAGAAAATAAGGAAGAACTATGTTGATCAGTTATATTAAAGTTTCTCAGACAACAAGTTTTTGTCTCCGGCTTTGAAGGAATACAAACAGAAAAAGGAACAGTTGAAGTTAGAACTGCGTAACGGAATTTCGTGATTTCTGGCCTTCAGTTCTTCAACCAGTTTCTGCAGACTCACGAACAAACCACGTAGTCCTAACTAACTCTTGTAACTCCTCCCTGAGAAGCTACCAGTCGCTTAGTTAGCCTTTCCTTCAAGATGTCGCTTGCCGTGAAAGCCAGTGGAAGGAGAAGCCGTGTCCGCGTGTTTCCTCAGGCAACTGGACCTGAGACTCGACACGTGACACTTTCAATTCATGCCAGAATGGCGATCGGAATCTCTTCTGAGCGCCACTTTTCTGTGCGGTGACAAAATACCCCCTCTCTCCTCCCCTTTTCATTTGTAGACTCTAAAACGAGAACATGACGACCGTGAGAAGTCTGTTCTGTTAGTTTTCAGTTTGGTTTCGTATGGAAGAGGTCACGACAGTGCCTAAAACTCGTTTGTTGTGTTAACTGTTACAAATATGGCGACAGTGCGAAATCTTGAGGTTATGCCCGATAAGTATTGCGTCCTTGATGCACTCCTTCTGAAAATAAAGTGGTTGACATATTCTCATGACCCCCGATTGATTGCAGCGGTCGAGCACTGCGGAATGTGTATCATTGGCTGTGAATCGTGTCTCTGGGAGGAGTCAGCCCAGAGAAAGTGGAGTGGGCAAATCAGAGTTGCAGTTTCCTGCTCTTGCCAATGCATTTGCTGCAGGACTCGCAACCAGACAACTTTCAACACGGCAGACACTTCTTCGAGGTCCACTTCAATATTATCCTCCGACGCCTATGTACCAGCAGACTTTTCCTTCCCATGAGATTTTCCAGAGAAAACAATTTTGCCCAAGAAGAATTTGCTCCCCGCAAGATTATTTAGCGACTAATACAAAAAATGAAGCTCTTCACTCCTCTTAGGCCCTCAGCACCCTCCTCCCAAACACCCTCTTGCTGTGTCCTTATCTTAAGATAAAAGAATACGTTTTGTGCGCATAAGCTGCTACCATGTGGACACGCTGCAGTGTTTGTCTACGAAACACATTCAGTTCACACAGCGTCGTTAAACTAGTGACAACTGAAGAAAACTTCGGTAACCTTCGTGTTCTCGAAATCGAAGCGACAAGCAAATACCATGAGCAGTTGATGTGGGCTGAAGATGTTAACAGCCCCGAAGAGTGACGTCATAGCGGATTGAGGTGAAGGTCGTATCAGTTTTGTGGACAGATAGGTTATCCAGGTAAAGGCCACATGGGCGCAGGGCCGTCCAGCGTTTCCCGGAATGGCAGAGGAGGATCAGTTTGCCGGCCAACCTTCGCGGTCGCCTTGTAAGACCAGCACCTCGTAGCGGTGTGTGACCAGGGTTCGATCGCGCCTGAGGTACGAGACGAATGCAAAGTTGCAGGGCATCGGCCCTGAAGAGTTTTCGGAAGACGCCGCACAAGAGACAAAGACCAGACGAGAACCACTTTCATCCAAACGAGTATCTTCATTTCTACGATCTGATGTCTTTTTCCGTGGGGGCTCCACACAAAAAGTAGACAGCATTTATTGGTTCGTCCTATGATTCACATCTCAAGAGACTCTTTTGAGTTTGTGTTAACAAAAACAAGAGACGAAATTAATGTTACCATTTGTTATGTGGCAAGGAACGCAGTCTCTTACTGAGAAACATGAACAAAAAATTTGGACTTGAGACGTTCATTTCCTGACAGACACGCTGACATAAAACGGACATCTGGTGTCATATAAGGACAGAGGCAACAAAAATCCAGTTCAAAAATTCGACGTGATTGAAGGACAGCTTTAGATAGCTCTTAGGGATTTATGTAACTGCCTCAGCGGCGGTGTCGAGCCTTCAAGTTCTGCCGCCAGAGAGCGACACAGGCAACTTTTTGTTTCATGTTTCAAAAGTTTTCGTATTATCCGAAAATCCTTTATTACGCATGACTGTTCAATGTGGCGCTAGTGTCGATCCCACCTCACAAGTTTGTCGGCCAGCCATTTTGGTATTGACGGTTGTAAATTCCCCCAATGGCATAATGTCCATATCAAATTTCATCCAAATCCGTCAGGCGGTTATCGAGTTAAGTCATGCGGGCGGACAGGTTGACTGAGAGGGTTTGAGAACGGAAAATCTGAGTTCTTCGACGACTTTTCACGATCAGGGTCAAATGAGGGCGAAGTAACCAAGTACAGAACGTTTGTGGCGAACAGTGGCCACACGCAGATGGGAGTAAAGGCTCTGATTCCACTTCGAATGTTGAATTTCCGGGGTGCAAAACGTCCTCGGAGAGCCGAGTTCCGTGCAGGGTAATAGAGCGCTCGTTCACATGTACCGGAATAGTTACATTTATAATGAGAGTCTTATAACAGTCATCTATCACCGTGCGTATTAAGAGGTTGCCTAGCAACGAGACAGCGGCGGACACAACGCTTTAGAGCTATTAACCCGCTGCCTGAGTTACCTGACGGCTCTGTGCAGTGCGATTCTATCTCCGATGCAATGGGACCGGTTCCGAGGCTAAGGTAGTTTAATTATCACAGATCTGAATAATCCGTCGCTTCTGTCTTGTGAGGCAGACGTTCATTAGAGAGGCCTCAGAACCAATGGGTTGCCTCAGTCTCAGACCCACTGTAACCAAGCTCCATCACGTGGACCGGCCGCCTGTCATCGGGGACCGTGTGAGCGCCGTTCCTGATCATATAGGACCAGAAGAACCACTGACTTACTGGCCTTCTGTTCATCCACACAAACCACTGCGTGGCTGGTTTCCGGTGTGTTGCAGATCACACACACAGGAAAACGAGAGCGAGATACAAATATTGAATTTCACGGCCACAAACAAACGAACTCCGTGCAGACACGGGCCCGCAGAGGACGCCGTGGGTTGTCTCTTAAATTAAACGCAACTAGAAATTTCCGAACGCCAGCTTCTCACGCGAACAACAGACGCGTGTGTGAAAATTAACCACTTTCAGCTTCTCTTGTAAGGTGTACAAACAAACGCCTTGTTACACAGCTAATGCCACGGCGTTTTATATTAAAGCAGGTATTCACCTGCTAAAGGCAGGCAACCTCAATATCCTCCAGGTAGGCATGCACGATGAAAAACGAAATCACGTTCATACGGGGCCTTCTATTTTTTTGTTTTCATCACGCAATACGTCCTACGACTTCCGACACGCTCTGTACGGGTATAAGTACGTCGTTGACCTATCGGATTTACGCTCGGCGCATCTGTCCGATGAATCTTCAGCTCCTCTAACACCAGGTTCTCCGCATTGCTGGCAAATTCCCAAGGCGCGCACCGAATTGCGATTCCATCAGACTTTTGAAATTCTGTTCGCGTGTGGTCTTAACACAAAAATTACGTAGGCACCAAAGAAAAGTAACAAGACCTGGAAACTGCAGACGCTGGCACCGCGGGGAAAGAATAAGTCCGTGCCTCTGGGCGCCACAGTCGCCTTACCTAGCTCTGAAGAGGCATAACCTGGTGTACAGTACTTGGACCGACAGACGCCATTTCATAGCTTACATTGCAAGTTTATATACAGGGTGAGTCAGAAGTATGTTTACAAACTTTGTGTGCGTGTTCCTGGATCAAAAATAAGAAATAATGTTCCTATGAACATGGGGTCGTAAATGTTTCATTTTCGAAATAATAGCCAAAAATAATTTTCAATGTGTGTCTTTATTGCCAAGTATAAGGACAGGGATGTTTCTTTATAACAGATGCTCAAAGGTTGTTCCTCCATTCTCCACACACGCGCGAGCACGACGTACACAAGACTGACGAATTCGTTCGTACACTCCAGAGTTTCCTCGAATCATCTGCACGCGTTCCCAGAGGTCGTCTTCAATGTTTTTGGGTGTTGCATAAACGACGGACTTCAAGGGACCCACAGATAAAAGTCCAATGGAGTCAGGTCCGGTGACCTCGGTGGCCACCACGCCCAATCCATCGCTGAGGCTACTGTTTATTGAGATGATATCTGACGCGATGGGAGAAGTGCGCTGGGGCTCTGTCGTGCATAAACCACATTTGTCTTCTTGTATTCAGTGGTTACATCTTCAAGGAGACGTGGCAAGTGTTTTCTTAAGAACCACCGATATGATGGTCCTCTTAGACGCGATGGAAGCTTGTGTGGACCAATTAACATGTCGCCAACAATTCCTGCCCAAACGTTCATTGAAACTCTTTGCTGGAAGCTGGATTCACTTTGAAACTTATTTTTGGATATTATTTCGAAAATGAAACATTTGCGACCCCATGTTCATAGGAACATTTGTTCTTACTTTTGATCCTGGAACACGCACACGAAGTTTGTAAACATACTTCTGACTCACGCACGGTGTCTGTCGCCTAAACGTGCGTTAATATATTAGGAACTATTGCTACATTTGGAGGTGACGTCAGACGGTTGACAATCCCGTCCAGTAGTCGAATAGGAAGAGCTCTCTTGGCAATGCAGGAGCTGGTAATGAACCCCGAGAGGGTTCCGTCTAAAGGACGAATGAACTGACTGACAGTAAGCTTACGTGTTCATCAAAATCCTTCAGATCCCATTTAAAAAGATCCCGGATCCGAGGCCCAGCAGAAAATCAATATTGCGCCCTCTCTCATGAGGTGCAGGCGCACTGAACTCGGACAGCAAACCGTGGTTATTGTTAATGAGTGCTCAATAATTCAGTGTGCTGACTATTTTTTGTTCTGATAATGATAATGACCAAAGGAAGTGTACCACAGTTACTGAAAATTACTTTTTCATGTAGCGGAGTCCTTCTGGAGAAACTGACAGCCGCTGCCCTCAGCCAGGCACGACATTTCCCGCCAAAAACAGAATCCTACTGCAGTCACGAGAGACCGCCAACAGCGGCTGTTGTCCCGAGCCAGATAAATCCAATCCACACTCTCATTATCCTCCCTCTACGCTCACGTCTTCCGAGCGGTATGTTAAGCCTTTCCAACCAAAAATCTCATCTTCGTCGATCTGGTCACCCTAGTAATATCTATGACACAGTTGTTTCCAGCCTCCCACAGCTTCGCCCCTTCCAGATACCTAATACAGGCTGGCCCAAATATATACATATTTTTGGGACCCCTGTATATTCTATGAATCACCCTGTTCTCAAACATCCTCGATGTGTGCCCCACCCCCGCAACGAGAGAACAGGCAAAAACATAATTCTAAATATTTCGGAATTTACGATTGTGAAAGCAGACGAAAAGACGGAAGTTTCCGAATTTAGTCTGCACTTAAATTCCCGAGCGAATGCAATTTCGAGTTCTCGACGTCGGCGTTTTCTAGAGCAGAAGTCATAATCATCTCCTTATTTAAGATCATCGCAACAGAAGCTGTATCGGAGAAAGTTCACCAGCTCACAAAACCAAACTAGAGGCTTTGTCTCCTTACCGTTCATTTCATATCCTGATTAGTTATTCTCATAAACTCCCTGAAGATGGAGACATCATGTTCTCCAGATTGTCGCTGTCTGCCTACGAATAATTCTACATGGCGTCAAAACCCAGATGAATATATTCACCATGTCACATCCTCCCTTCTACGTCTCGGTCTTCCAAATTGCCTCTTTCCATGACACTGGAGCAACTAATTTGTAGCACCCGGTTGGGGCAGATCTGCTCTCGGCTCCCGGATGCAACTGGAGCCCGGCTAGATCTGAAAATAAATTCCCGCGCAGAATCCTATTCCCGGACCTTGGCTATTAAATCTTTCAGAGTTTGGAGTTTTTATCACACGGTTTTAACCAACTGGACACCGCGCAAGGAATAGGTTCGGATGTACGTATTGTAGGAGCGCGCCCACGATGACAATTGTGGGCGCAAGACAGAGAAATACAACGCCCTCTGTATTCAGTTTGACACGTGTTTAACTTGAGAAGCCGTCAGTCATCCGCCCTCTGAGTGGAAGTAATTGGCGTAGAGTGTGTGCTGCCCTTAACAAGCCTTACTTCCTGTCTCACACGGGATGCCACGAGAAAACGACGACCACGGCTGTCAGAAATTATCTTCATATTCGTTGCTGTGAGGGTCGAACGTAACGGCACGCGGAACCAACGAACAGAGCTTCCTCATATACACTTGTGGTGGCAGCACCTGCCGCGGTGCAGTAAAACTTCTTTTATCGCGGTAACTTGCGAGCACTGCGGGTCTGTGCGCAAGAGCGGCATACCGGAAGTCGGAGAAACGAGACTGATGTTCGACTAGAACTCCCCTGGCTTCTGTTACAAATACAGCCCATGCGACCAACGATTATAAGTTCTCACGGCGGTGAAGATGTCCATGTTGGTCTTCTGGGTTGTAATTTGGAATGGACTTGCAGGTAAATACCGACATTTCAGAGTAGCACACTGCAAAGTATTCAGACAATCTTGGAAGTGATCACCGGATCGGCTAAGTTCTTCCCAACCAGAACCCATGCCTCTGTGACATGCTACGTGCACTGTCTTGTTTCTTCTACCGACAACTATAATCAATACAACGGGAATGTAACCCGGACGCTGCTGCGCCCTACCAGCCGATATTCTAACATCCGAAATAGTTCTCGAAGGTCTCAACAGAGGGCATGCAAAGCGAGGGAAACAGCAACAACTACCGGCGGATAACTGCATTCGGAGACAGGCTCGTAACCGGATAATAAAAACGTCCATAATTTCAGTCACGAAAATCCCTGAGAAGACGATGTTATGGAAATATTTAATTTCACAGTTACACAGAGACGTGATTTTTAAATGTGACACAGAATTAAAATTTCGGGAATTCTCCAGAAATGGTAGGAGTGTTGTGTTTCCATTTCAAATACACACATTCTTCAAACGCGATCTTCATTATGAGATATTCAAAGCTAATCGCACTCCACTATCAGAAAATAGTTTTTATTGGGTATCTTTAAATGTTTTCCGCATGGAAAAATTTCTCAAATAAAAGCTATATGAAGTAATAAAATCAATATTTTATAGCCTATCATGCCCTATGACAAACTTTATTTTTTCAAAAGGTCGAGAAGAGTTTGATTTGAGCTTCTGAACCAAGATTATCCTAATTATACAAATATCATCGAAGATCACAATTTCAAAATTTAATTCAAATTAGTTGACTTTTGGAGATGAAATTTGCAGACGGACAGGTCTGACTTTCAGACAGATAACAAACGGTACGGAGGAGCATCGTACCTTCATCTTCAGGGCTGAAGGTGAAACATATCAGTCGAACGTAGGACATGCCAACCAAATCACACAGTTGTGATGTTTAATCAAGGCATCCATGAACATCGTCGAATTCTGTTTCATTTGAAATCAACACAAAAAACCGGATCCGGGAACTTTCCAGGTTTTTAAAATATTTTACACCTGTGTTGTTTATAATTTGAGAAACAGAGAGGGAAAAAAAAGTAGAAGGGGGCACCCGGGTTTGAACCGGGGACCTCTCGATCTGCAGTCGAATGCTCTACCACTGAGCTATACCCCCTACATTGACAAGAGGCTTCAAGAATGTCGTATAGAAATAAAACTAACTTATTTTGAATCATGTAATATTTGTGTCTGGATACCAGATTAATTTTGTCAACAGCCTAAAAATGAAGCGACCATGAATTTGAAGAAAACATAACACGCCTCGCAAGTACAGAATCGCCGCTCCTGTGGAAGTAGTTACGGATTCACTTGCTAGATGTCACATCTATCTTCGCCCAAACGCTGCTCACATCTGCGCATGCGCAGTACGCTGTTTAGCTATGAATATCATTACGGAAAGGCGGTTTGTTGTTTTTTTTACAGCGCGATATAAATTATTTTATTCGAGTCGTTAGGAAAACATGTTCAAATTTACATTCTATGGCCCTGTAAGGGGAGAAGGAACGGATTCGCTTATGAAAATTTATGACTATTATTTCCATTTCAAGCTTTAAGTGCATACAATCGCATGTAATGACAGCGGAACCAGCATTCTAAAAGTCATTTCACTACTATCAATCATCCAACGCATTGTTACCCCGCACAAATAGCGGCACTGAATCTGCATTGATTGCCCGGGTAGCTCATCCCCCTCGGAGACCGGGGAGGCTGAAGTGCAGGATAATGACGGGGTAGTTTATTCAATAGACAATGAGTGAATAGGGTATTACTGTTGTGACGACAGATGGACTGTAATAGCTCTACGGGTTGGTACACACCCCCGGGTGTGGCAGGGGTAGATACATATGGTAGTCCGCAAAGCCACACTCCCTCAGACTCTCGCTACTACCCTTGGCGCAAATGTTGGAGCAGCGCAAATCCTTCGGAACAACACGGAACTATGTCTCAAGATGTTTGCTGCACGCCTTCCTCTGGGTTGTAGCGAGGCGTAGTGCGGTAGAAATTTACCAACCTTTTTTTGATGTACTTGCTGCCTCCATCATCAGGGTGATGGAAACAGCAAGTACCTCTGAAACGTCGGGGAAAATTCTACTAGACACGGGGCACCAACACAGCCATCTTCTCTCCCGCATTGAGATCCTGAAATCTCGTTATCTCGAGACATATCTCAGCAGACTTGATCACTGCCTTTGGGACTCGAGGATTTGCTATCGACGTCTAAAGTAACATCACCGTATGCTTACTAAGGCTGCGAGACGCATCCAAAGCCAGTTCTATCCACCTCACAACGTAACCTTCCTTGAGATGAAGCCCTTTTCCCGGGACTCGTGTCCTCGGTCTTGTTTTGATAACAATCCCAGTGCATTCTGGGCCCAAAATGAACCCATGGATTCGAAAAACAGACAATTGTTTGGGTTGAATTATTATTATTCTTGGATTAGGTGCACTTAACGTCATTTTCAGCAGCTTTCTGTGTCAAATTTGAGGGTGATTAATAACAGCGGGCCCTTCCTCAACTCAAGTACTACGGACTGAGTCATGATAGCCTGTCTCTGGGTCCAGATTCGAACCCTGGATCTCCCTAATGCGTCCCAACTGCCAGACCGTGACGTCTGGGTTTTTTTGTTGTTGTTAGAAATAGATACAGCCCCAGACCTGGAAGTAAATGGTCATTACATAAATGTCAAGTAGGTCCTGGATTTTGTACTTAGATTACAGACAAACCGACAGCAGAAAAGCGCAATTGATTTCCAAATGTGAAACAGACAGAATTCAAAAGTAATCACATTTCCGTTTCGCAAAGAATACGCATTCCGACTGACAGAAGTTGAAATCAATAACAAGTTACTTATTTGTCGTTCCGCGAGTGGCAACATCCAGTCCCATAGCAACCGGACACCCAAAGTTCTCTGTCACGGGGAGGCGCGGAGATTAAACCACACGAATCTCCACTCTCGTCGTAACATCGTCAGTGCCGAGCTCCGACCACTTTAACGCCGAACCGATGAGTGGGACCCAGAAAAAAATTTCAAAATGCATGGGTTCAAGCAACGACATGTGACAAGATACGATTTTCTTTGGAACAAACCACTAGAATTCTTCGAATGAAAATTGACAAACCCACTTAAGATCTCTTAAGCAAGTGTTAGAAATACAGGATTCGCGAGGTCTGGAGAGGCTTTGCTGCTATGAGCAGCCGTCAAAATCTGTGAAAATTTGACGATCATCGGCGAAGCAATTTCTCTGCGACGTGGCGAGTTTGGGCAGCGTCAGAAGACGTCAGGGAACAATTGCCAACCCGAATTAAACGCGGTCCAACTAACCGGGAATTATCTGCTATCAGCCATGGCGGCAATCGAATCAAAGTGCGAGTGAGAGTGGCTTACGAGGTGTCCTTAGTCTCAGGCATCTTGGCCCACATTTCCCATTGAATAAGTAATGATAAGTTCATTTTTTAAACGTAAAATAGTGCCGCTGAGATTCCCGACACGACGTCTTTCACTTCAGAACTGAACACGCCATTTCAATGCTACACACGTCGTGAATGCAGCGAGTGTCACATGTTTTCAGTCAGGATAGTAGCAACTATTAAAGCGCAAACAGTGGTTTATTGAGGAGAGGCACCGCGTACCAACTACTGTATGGATCTAGCAATTCATTTGGACAAATGTCAATAATGCCATTAGAAGAGGCAAATTGAGAGGGAGGAGAAGGGATTATCGACCATAATAATCCCATCACGCTTCACAATAATACAAGCTCTCCACTGATTGGTTCAAGTGTTTGTCGCGCTGACATGCTGATGAGTTTTGATATCTGTCCGTCCGTCGCACAATTGATTGCATCCAGAATTAAATACAGTGACTGCCTACAATTCGCGTTACAACTGGTGGCTCGACCGCCAACAGGGGGCGACCGGAAGTTACAACTGTGACCGCCATCTTATTAATCTGCTGAAGCCTCGACAGGGCTCGCCTTGGTTTCAACAAGTGCGCTGTTCAGACTTCACGTCTGTCGTTTTAAAAATGATCACGTATTTAAGTATACGCGGTTGTGGGACGTTTCAGCGTATGTATTATCGCAACATCAGCTAGACGTCTGCGCGGGCCAAAATTTCAAAATTTTACTCGGCCTAGCAAAAGCCCGAAGTTAATCTCCAGATATGTTACCCGCACTCCTCCTAACCCTGACCAGCCCCAATTAAGCCCTGAATATCGTATCTTCAGTACGTGTTTCTTTCAACGCATAGATGCCAGTAATAATTAACGACGCTCCAAAATTATCTGAGGTTTGCTAGGAATTCTGGGAACGATACAGAGACAATGGACGCCATGTTTTTAAGGCGTTAATCTCGAGTAATTTCTGGGAGGGCGCAGCTACGAAAATCCTCGAGAAAATCAAGTCGGTGGGATTTGTTATCTGTGATCCCGGATGTGTCACGAGCGTATAAGATGAGCGTAACTACGTACAAGAAAAAATAAAAAATGGTCCTAACCAGAGTCGGGACCGAACATTATCTGTGCCTCCAGGCTCAGGCACAGGCCCATGCAGGCCTCTTGCATCGGCCTGGAAGGTACGAGGAAGACGAAGGAGGAACGCCAGCCGACCGGAACGAACGTCTCGTATCAACTGCATCATTCCGTCAAGAGCAAACAATCGACTGGAGCCATTCGGCCTCTCCTGCCCGAAATAACGTTCCAGGTCCTGTTGTGCAAGGTCTCGATCCCGCTGCATGAATAATTAATAGGGTTATCGTTTAGTTCATATTTTTTAGACGTATCAGAGAGCTGGGTCCTGAAAGTCAAATGCAATTTGCATCAGTAAGAGTGCAGGGCGGACGGAAGATCAAAGCAGGCGCGGGACACCCGCACTCCGCCGTGGTCGAACGCACACTGCATCACCGCCTGGAATCACTGAGGACAACCAAGAAGAACCTCAGTTTGAACAGCAGGTGTTCGAGCCGAGACTCGGACCCGAAGCCCCCCAGACGATCTGCTTCGGTTCGGGATGAGCAAGGCGTGCGGGGAGATGGGGCCACGGCCCTGAAATGCGTACATTTTTTTTTTGGGGGGGGGGGGGGACACACTAGGAGGTGTTGAGCCGATGATACGAGAGACAGCAGACAGTCTCTCGATAGGCTAAACGTAGGCATATTCTGCCGAAAGATCCATCTCCGTGTTCACAATGGACCGTACGACGGCCTGGATTAATCCACCTCTTATGCTCATGACAAGTGTCTTTTGAATATTATCCTCCAATCAGGTGTATATGGGAGTTTAGAAGTTTGTTTCTGTGATAGCCTATCTCAACATTTTCATAAGACTGCAGTGAACTTTGCTGTCGAATGATAATTTTTCCCTTCCTGACTTATCTTAATTCAAGTCAGCAATCGTCAATGATTGCAACATGGCGACGGCGCGTGCATTTAAGGTCGGAGGAAAAATACCTACATACACGTGCATTTTGGAAATTTGCGAAACGTATGAACAATAACATGGCCACCGCGTGATATATTTCCGGCGATATTTTGATAACAAACCAAATAGTGAAATTCGGCATCTCAACATGGCGACGGCGCGCAGTACTGCCTGATAGTCGCCGTGAGCTGAAAGAAAGGAAGGAAGGAAGAAAGGCGATGCACAAAGACAGGGTGCGAGGGGAGAGAGAGACGGCGCGCGATACAAAGCCCGAAATAAAATTTGTTTCTTTTGAAGCAGCACGCGAGGAAAATGGAACGAAAGGTGAGGAAATGAGAACGCACTTATCCAATTGCGAACCGCAAAAAGATTACGAGCACTCAAATGCAACTACGGCAAGGTCCAATTTGCAATTCTAAACCGGGTAGATCCCTTGGGGGTGGAATGGACATGTAGCACGCATGGCGGAGGCAAGAAGGGTGATGATGCAAGCGTAACTCGATTTTAACCGTTCTATGGCAATCATGCTAACACGCGAAACAGAGTTCGACAGAAGCCGTCAAAACAGCGAGCGCCGACGTCATGATTTTTAAATTTCTAAATTTGTCAAGGTACAAGAGCACTGAGACAGCAGAAGCCAGGACTGACTGCATGGCACGTGGACAGTGTTTCGTGTCTGCCTGCCCGTAATTTAGCAAAGCCCAAATTCCGTAAACATGTTTGCAGAATGTGTTAAATCAACGAACCTGACTTATGAGGGCTTTCTGAAAATGATTCATCTTAAAGGCCTATGCGTACACTGACACGTACCAACGATGCATTAGATCGGTTACTAGGAATATACATTACTTTTAGTTTGTCATATACCTGAACTCCGTAGAAACCCCTTGTTCTTACCCGCAAACCAAACCTAAACGTGATCTGTACTGTATAAGAGTTTAAATTTAATTAAGATTGGCAACTGTTTTCTTATCTTTGACAGCGACAGGTTCTGATTATTTACGTCTGTGTGATTCGAACGTTTGAAACCAAAGGACGGTGACGGTGAAAAGCAGAAACTGTTTAACGGAGAACGTGATTGGTGTTCCGTAACAAATACATAGGTAATTAGTCATTATTTTTCATGAGAGAAAGCATTTCGAGAATTCGAGAGATTGGATTGTTTAAACAAAAGAACGAGGGCTGAGCGCTTAAGTTAGCAGACACTTCTGCAACCCGCTCAGCTGGTGATTGATGATAACTTTAGTCCATGTGATGTAATGCTTGAAGATTTTCGAAGTAAACAAATGGGATGTTATTTGATTCAGAGCAAAATAAAGTAATTCTGAAATTTTCATTATGAAGAAAGTATGAATGCATTAACAATTCAGCGACACGAAAAATGATCATTCACGTTAAAATTTCCAAATTGCTCAGTTTCTCGCCGGGACGATTAGCAGCAATTCCTCACTTGTTCTCTGCTGATTCTTCAGAGTCAGGATGTGCGTTACGTACAAGAGCAGCACAAGTCGCCTGTGACCGCTCACACCAGGCAGCAAGAAAGGTTATCAGCGGGACGTGTTCCGGAGTCGAAATAGTGACCTCTTCGCACAAAGCTGAGCACTTTAGAGGGATCGGCGATCCTGCAGTCTCACGGATCGGTAAGCACGATCAGCCATCTTGTGACGAAACGAGTCATCGTCATCATCATCATCAGCAGCAGCAGCAGCAGCGCCACAAGGGGGCAGCTAATGAACTGATTGCAGCGCGAGAGGAGGACACCCGTATGAGTGGAGTGATTGCCCGCCGCGGGCCAACGCGGTTGGACTGCTGATTGGCAGGAGCAAGGACTGAGGAAAACCAGCGTCACGGGTAGAGACCGCTCGGCAGAGAGAATAATTAGTGAAACAGAAACAGTACGAAAATGACTGAACAAATGCCCAAAGCTGAGACGTGGTCACAGGGTAACAGTGACGCGAGAAATTAGAAGTCTGACGTATGTTCGGAAGGTAGCCATTGTCTGTCAGCTTCTGTGATTCTCCTCAGATCCTCCAGGGTAACACCAAATAGGCTACGACATCTTCATCACTAGCGCCATCCAGTTAGCGTAGGGGCGGCTCGATCGCAAAAGTAGGCCAGCACTTCGAAACAGCAGATTTGACCACGATTGGTCCTTTTTAGAAATCGCTCACAAAATAATAACGGATGGATGGACGGACGGACTCTGAGGGGAGAAGGTTCGGCGAATACGAAGTCCGGAAAACGGCCCCTGTACGTTGTTTGTCCTGATCTCCGAAACGGGGTTAATCTGCAATCTGGAGCCGCCGACCTGCCGGATTGCATTGATAACCGTGCTGTATTTTCTATTTATTCCAAATCTTCTGCTTTATCTTTTTGTTCCCCGTCTTTGTCTCAGAAATCCATTTCCAGCTCCCACGCGGTTCCTGCCACAGCCTGTCCCGCAACCCGCACAACGTTGCCCGCTTTGCCAACTGCAGACTCAACTCGGGCTGCCTACACGTCGATGACTCAACGGGGCTTTCGCGTGGGTGTGGATCTTCGGAAAGAACACGGGTTGAGGAACTCCGGAAACAAAGTTCTGAGGAGAATATTTGGACTCAAGACGTAACCGGAGTCATAAAAGGAGCTTCATTCGTCGAAGTGGCCAATCCCACTGCAGTAACTAACCTCCCTAAACCCTGTTCCCGAATTCATTAATTAATAAACAACAAAAATCAATATCATAACAATAATAATTTACAGCATCTGCCTCGGACCAGCCGCAAAACTCAACACTTCACAAAAATTTCATTTACGTAACCTATCTTTAGCAGAAGGACGAGCGAGCATCACCTGGGAACCTTCACAAACGGTAAATACTTTGTCATCCCCCGCAACAAATTCAGTGCCACGTCCGTTTCTCGTCCTCGTGTACTGCACTGAAACATCATCATCATCATCATCACAAGCGGTGTTCCCGGAGGGGGGGGGTTGTTTGATCCGAACGCAATTTACAATTTACCCCACCCCCCACGCGACTGTATCACAGACCCCTAATTCTCAGCAAAGCCAACACTGACACGCACACACGTCCATATTAACAATTTAGGTATTTAATTATTTAATTATCGTTGCTAGATCATAAACATGTAGGTCTATATGATAATTTTGATCCTTGGATTGTTGCTAATCATCTGAAGATTGCAAGGCGATGCGGTCCGTCTGAATACCAGAGGAACTCGCCATAAATAAAATCAAGATGGCGGAGACGCGTACTTATAAGACGAAAACAACACTAGCGCCATTCAGAGGACGCTGCTGAAACTTGGAACGTGGAACCCCAGGTGTGGTGACAAATTATAAACAATTCTGTTGGGTCAAACGACTGATATTAAAACGCTAGGGCTTAATTCTTGGGGATCTCAGCAACGAGAGAGTAAATATTAGTTCCTGTTTCCGAAAACAACCGAACACAGGATACAAACTCACGAGTTCTTGGACCCACAACGAAGCAGCCCAAAGCGGACACACGGCACGCAACTTTCGGGGCCCCATGTAGCCATCTCAGTGTCGTCAGTTAAAACCCGAAGACTTAGCATCCGCCCGGATTGGATTTGACAACCTTCCTTCTTGGTTTCGCCTCCTGCGACTTCTTTGTTATTTTACTCAATAATTGAAAAACGCGTTCTGACGCCCCGTTTAGTACTCCTGAGACGCGGCCGGGTTACATCGAGGGCGACGACCCTCTTACACAAGAACATCGGCGTCATCTGACTAGTGCAAGGACAGAGCGAAAGAAATTCTTGTTTCGGAAACGTCCCGAAAAATTGGCAGAAACTCGCCTGGCTTCTGCTGATACGAGAAGACGTACGAGTGCCTTCGTAGAAGCAAATTATGTCAAATGTTAGATGTTTGAGTGGAACCAGACGTATTCATAGAGGAGATTCAACGTATGTGAAAATTAGAAGAGCACTCTCAAACCCCGTACGACAACGAGGGGCGTTAGGCCTACAGCGTGTTAATCCAACATCTGCGTTAAAAGTACACTGAAAGGAGCACATTCTTATTTCGGGAACGACACATCTCTACGAGAGTAAGCCATTAATCGGACAGACAGTGCAGTCTTAAACATGGCTGTGAAATATTCGCTACGAAGGCAAAATATTGGAAAAAGTTAGTGGCAGTCGAAACGGACACCCACAGAAGAACCATTCGATTGGTTGCTGAAGAAACAGCGACGGTCGCACTGGGAAAGAAGCATCTTAATCCTTGAAGATAAATGAGCGATGGCGTAATGTGGTAATATTTCAATGGTCACCGTTCTGTAGGGGGGGAAGAGGTAGGGAGACCTCGGGGGTCACGGGAACCCACTGTAGAGAGGGCAACGGACAGAAGGGTGAGGGGGCAAATCGGCGATCAATCGCACAGACTAGAAGAAATATAATTCCGGAAAACGTAGTCGTGGTCACACATGCCTCAGGATTGCATCTCGTGTACATAAAATGGCGGTTCCAACATTTTTCTTAAGTTTGTTTCAGTTGCTACGTTTCGTTTTTGTTTTTTTATTTTTTTATCTTACGTATTGACAATCGCGAATAGGCAAAACAGTTGAGCTGAGTAAAACTAATAAGCAGCTTTTGTCTAATCGCATATTCTCTTCGTAATAAGAGGCCATTTCTCAGTCTGTCAGGTATCAACTTTAACGTCGATTTCCTATTAGAACTGTGGTCTTTTACTCCCAGTTCGCGCTTCGGAATTCAGTTCACAATTTTGCGACCATTATGATGAAATCACAGGGGTGTCCACACCCGGTTGGGAAGGCACAGGATACGAGGCCCGTGGGGCAAATCCCCTGTCGCAGAAAGTGCCGCCTAGTCGGCGAAGTCCCTGGGTTGCTCTCCCGTGGGTGACCGGAGGTGTAACGCGTAACTGTGGAAGCCGGTGGCGTCCAAGCACAGCCAGAGCAAAGCCACGGGTGCTAAGACTTCGGAGCGCCGGGGAATGCATCTGAGATGGAGTGTGTGGGGAAGGGGGCAAAGCCCCTTGAAGCAAGAAGCGAAGACGGTTCGGTTCTAGGCAGCAAGACTGCAGGGGTGTCAAGTGCCTGTTCGGAGAAGTTTTAGACGGACGTTCCCCGGAGCCTCCTCAAGGCGGCGCAGAACCTAGAGGTGGCGTAGCCCCTCATAAAAAGTCCATGAGTGTCTAAGGCCAGCGATGGCGAAGGTTGGGCTTGGCACAGGAAAGCTAGTCCTGGAAGCAGAGTCCCTGGGGGTACCACGCGTGGGGACAGACTTGGGTGTTGAAGTCCAAACGGAACAGCCTTGAGGGTCATCAGCTGGGAGATTCCCCAGGGGACGCAGTCCCTGGACGTGAAATTCGTCCATGAGCCGTGACTTTTCGAAGTTTTTGTCAGTCTCTCCAAGCACATTTAGAAAGAAGCTCTTCAATCAGGTCACTGCTGTTGTCACTGGACGGCAAATAAACTCTGCCGCTGAAACATCTGATTCATAACAACTTCCCCTCCCAGGGAAAAATGTCTGCAGAGGGAGAGAGAGGAAGCCAGGCATTGCCTGACGGTCTTCACGAGGCGCTCTTATGCGAGTTAAATGCTCGGTTCATCTAAACTCTCCGCTTCTGTCTGAAGCCGGGATCAGAGGACGGTGAATTATTGCCCACGTGTTGTCATTTGTTAAGCTGAGTTCTTGAGCAGTGGAAACAGCAAAGGAAACTAAGATGCCAGCCCTGCACATCCCCGACGAGCTGCGGGGGTCGACGATACCCCCCCCCCCCAGGCGACACATTTTTTTCCCCAACATTTGGGTGACGTCACGATTTTTGACAGACACAATTAGCAGCAGCAGGTGGACAACTGGATTAAGGCCGACGGCGAGAGAAGCAAACAGACGGTAACGAGCTGATCCCTGACCCACAGACGAGGGTGTGAGTTACTGCCAACTCCGCAAATAAATAACCAACTAAAAAACTGACGGTCAAAATCACCAAATGACTTTTTTTGTAGTGTTCTGTCTGACGACAGGTCCATATGAACAGGATCCTTCCATCCTTTTCTCGGACTGGGACCTGTTCATATACGTTCTTGGCAGATGATCCAGAAGTGGTTTGCCATTGCCTTCTTCTGTGTGTGAATGGAGTAATTGTTGGGATGCCACGGAGGAAAACTCCGTGTTGCCTAGACCACGGCCTTGCCCAACACAAGTTATAAATTCGGGCACCGCCGGGAATCGAACCCGAGACCCCAGGATTACAAGGCCAGCGTTCTAACCGCTAGACCACCTCATCTTATTATTATTTAGTGTTCTGTCTGACGACAGGTCCATATGAACAGGATCCTTCCATCCTTTTCTCGGACTGGGACCTGTTCATATACGTTCTTGGCAGATGATCCAGAAGTGGTTTGCCATTGCCTTCTTCTGTGTGTAAATGGAGTAATTGTTGGGATGCCACGGAGGAAAACTCCGTGTTGCCTAGACCACGGCCTTGCCAAACACAAGTTATAAATTCGGGCACCGCCGGGAATCGAACCCGAGACCCCAGGATTACAAGGCCAGCATTCTAACCGCTAGACCAAATGACTACGGAACTAAATTTCTGGGAAACTAAGTGCAGGTGTTGCGTCCTTGGTTTCCTCGTTATTCAGATTAACAAGATGTTCCTGACAATTCATAACATACAAGTCCATTACGGTAAGAGTTTGTCCCCCTCCCCCGCGACGCTGCAGTACCACCCTTTATCGGCTGTCAAAATATTCGCAGTGCTGTCACATATCGGAGGACACGGTGAGAGACGAACTGAGGAACGCAGAGGCACGCCTGGCAGGAGCAGAACACATTACTGCGCTAATCGTCCGTCCGTCCGTCTGTTTATATCTCCCGCACCGAATCTTCATAAAATATTAAGCCATCCCGACTCGCCTTACACAAGAAAGAGGTAAAATGTGAAATAAAAATGTTAAGTTTAATCTTTATAAAAATTGGATTCGCCCTGTTAGCCAACTACGAGCCGAGTGCACACAGCTTGTTGCAGCCTATCCTGACCCGCCTCGCTGCTCCCTTCGCACGACCCGCGTTCCGGGTGCAAGACGGACGGTTCCTTCACGCTGAAGCTGCTAAGGGTGCTGATCCCCCATGGGATAATGCACCCGTGTTCATGCAGTAAACCATTTGGTAGACAAGAACTTCATTGATGACAGCGCCACTTTAATTCGTGTGGTGGTAGGTTTTCGAAAAGTACGGAACATTTCCTGAAGCACGTTTTGTGCAATTTTGAAATTAATGAGTGGAACTGGACACTCCAGTCTGGAGTACACACGCGTTTTGAAACAGACTACGTGTTTGGCGTTCCTGCAGACAAAGAAGTGATGATGGTCGCTTGTCAGAGCCACAAATCAAAGAAATTACGGCACAGTCATGAATTAGGTTCTATCGAAATTTCTTAAATATTTAGCATATAAAAGGACGTTTCGGACACGAGTTACAGATCTCAATAAAATACGGGCTAATTTGTGCCATGTACCTATTTGTATTACGATGGACCATTTTCAGAAGTGTATGAAATTCGATTTCTGGCTTTCGTGAATTAGAAATCACAATGCACACAGGACGACAATATTTGGAACAGGTCTCTAAACCAGTTTTAACCAAAATCCCTTGAGAAGCTCCTGAGTTCAAACATATACGCGGACAAACGGACGGACAGGCACTACCTTTATAATAAATTATTCTGGGGCTAGCAGCCGTCTCAGATGGTGATGCGAAATACGTCCTTGATTTTTCGCCTTTCAACCACCTTACACGGCTGGCAGCCCGAGAAGAATTTATTATACTTAGTCGCCGCGAAAGCCCCAGATTATACAGACACTACCTTACCGTTACGCGTTCATTTCCCCAATGTGAGCATAGAACAGGGCTGTCTGTGTTTACGGTTCTGTTTGTTAGTGGCAACAGATGAACGGATGCAGTTTCTGCCCGCGATTTTATGACGGACAAATTTTTATTGATTAGATTTCTGACGAAGGCAGGGCAGTAGTAAGCACTCTGACGACACCTGAACATGCCTGCGACTCGCAGAGTTCGTCCACTTTACTGCGGGACTGACGTGGAGCGTTTCGTTCTGTCGCGAGTGTACGTCGCTTTCGGCTACAACAGCAGGCGGGCTGCGTTCTGACGGGCGAACGAGGCGAGTCGGGCAGGAACCCGTCAACATCTCCAAAACATGTCACAGATTTTTCCTTCAGCCAGGAAGGCACCGAGGGCATGTGAGTGGAGCAAATTAGGAGACCGGGTGAGGGTGTCAATGAGTTTATTTTACGTTCAGACGGAAGCTTTATGTATTTTGTCCTTTGCATAAAACAGGAGATTGGATTCATCCGGCTGTTTCATCTCCGAAAGTGCTCGATGATTTATTATGAGACTTGGAACTGGTGTCCAGCGAATTCAGTCAGTAGAATAAAAACTCTGCAATGTAAGAACAAGCTGACCGAGATTCTGACTCGTTCTTGCCCCAAGTCAACCATCGCTCTTGATGGAGATGAAGCTGAGAGGTCCTGCAGCTGGAGCGGTCAGGCCGTTGTTGCACGCAGCAGCCGGACAGGATGTGTTCCAAACGGAATGCCTAATAGAGGTGATTCCATAACACGCAGAGCCTCGCGGGGCTGCGCCGGTTTTTTTAAAATTCGGCCCCCCCCCCGCTTTGCATAAGGATGGATGTGGCTGTCGGTGCGAGGCGCTGTCTCCCATACATCCAGCCCGCACCCGGGGGACCCATCCTACGGGATAGCGAGCGACACAAAGAAGCGCCAACGAGAGGCGCTGAGGACCATTGAACTCTTCAGCTCACACACGGAGAAGCACTGAAGGGTTGGCTTTGTCTAAATGAGGTTTGGAGCTTCGTGTGAGGCTGAAGGGTCACAGGAACAGATTATGGCGATAACGTTCTGTTCCAGATAACGAAAGGCACTGAGACATTACGCGTGGTATGTTCAAGGTCATTCATGCTGCGAGTGGATTACATGTGCCAAAGACGGAGCAACTTTCTCAGATTGATTCATGGCTGAAAACTCCAAAAGCACAGTCACACCACCATAAACAAATTTCAAGGTCATCGGAACACCATGTGCACTTAATTTGCACTGCCTTCTGTTTTGGTGTCGGTAAATCAGAAAAGTACAATACCGTTCGCAGAAGACAAGGCACCGCCCCTAGCCGACAAGACAAGTAGCTAACAGCATCTGAGTCAATGGAACAAACGCTGATATTTCCAGCATCCGCGCTGTAGTGGCAGCAGGGATGTAGAAGGTTGCAAATGAAATGGTTGGACAGAATGTGTGATGTACCACAAGGCAATTGCAAAAGATTCTGGTTATACAAAAGAGACGACGCTTGGTAGATCTGGAAGTAGACGCGAGAGAAATGCTCAAAATTAGGATTGGAGATTATTTACAATAAGGCGTAGTAACAGACTTTTCTGGAGATGATGAGACTTCGTGAAACAGTTCGGTAACTTCGACTGTGTTCTAATCGGTACAATTACTGTTCAAATACACGAGTCTTGGCTCGCACAGAGCGTGTTTCTGGTCCCACTTTGTGTGGCACGCCACGTCGGAATGAAATACGGTCCAAATTCGCAAATTTAACCCCAGGCGCGAAGCCTGGGCGGTTTTTATAATCGGATATCTCCATCCAAATGGCTAATTCATTTTTTTCGATTTACTAGACATATAAAAGTCTACTGGTTTTTTATTATTATTTTATTCCTTCGAGTTAGACGCGTTCATTTTCGAATTCCAAGTCTCTTCTAGAGATAGGCAATTTCCCTCAAGAACGAGTTACAGTTAGACGGACCGATCCGCACTGTGGTACTCAGCAAGTGGTCCATGAGCCGCGTGGAGCACGCCATGAATGGAATCGAAGCTCCGCGCTTTCTTAAACTCAACATTGAACGAGGTGAGCGGTAACTTGTTCACTTTGTCCTCACTGCCGAGCACAGATCGGTGAGGCTCGCCTCACCGATCTGTGTCTGTGCTTAGGGACCTCACTGAAAGACGTCAACAAACGTGAACTTCGACCGATGCAATAAAAAATAGTGAGAATACGAGGTTGCTAACTAGGCTTAGCGCAGATACCAGTTTCCGTTTTAAGATTTAATCCGCGTGAGGTGAGCGAGAGGGATTTGATTCCTGACAAGGACACACGCAAAAACCATTTCCGCCGGGACTCGAACCCAGAACATCTTAAGGGATTGTGACGTTGTTTCTGTAATCTCTTCGTCGAAGCAAAAACTTTGTTTTTCTTTAGTCGTTCTTCTATCGTACCTGCTTTCTGAGATGCAGAAATCACCCTCACTGGACTGAAACCCAAGACACTACTTCGCAGTTTCGACTTTTCTAAAACTTCTTCGTAGTCTGAAAGCAAACTGGTTGTCTTCTCGAGCTCTAAGCCAGAGTTCAGCAACCGGCGTTCCGCGAATTTTTATAAGAAATTGTATATTAAGGAAAAAAAGAAATCTCTTGCCTTTCAAAATTAGAATTCAAAAACCATAATATATAATGTTATTGGATATGTGGCCCATGTTTTGCCTTCACGTGCTGATTCTTATAAGGCAAGAACGAGTATATATTTATTTAGCGTTCTGTCTGAGGACAGGTCCATATGAACAGGATCCTTCCATCCTTTTCTCGGACTGGGACCTGTTCATACACGTTCTTGGCAGATGATCCAGAAGTGGTTTGCCATTGCCTTCTTCTGTGTGTGAATGGAGTAATTGTTGGGATGCCACGGAGGAAAACTCCGTGTTGCCTAGACCACGGCCTTGCCCAACACAAGTTATAAATTCGGGCACCGCCGGGAATCGAACCCGAGACCCCAGGATTACAAGGCCATATAGAATTTCGACCCACCGTTTCGAGAAGCGAAATTTTGTGGTGTGCGTCATTTCATTGTTTACGTGCACCAGTCACTGCAACTACTCCAGGAAATTACTGACTATCGCTATTTGGTTACTAGGCACTGAAACGTAAACAACGTCCCGAACAACTGCCTGCTGCAGACAGAACCTGCTTTAATGCAGGAACACCGACTTCAATGACCGTTCGTTGAGGCACCGAAACGTCTGTTTATCGCAGACAAACTCTGCACGTGTTAAAGGGCACGCCAGCTTGGATGGGATAACGCACATCGGAGAAGACTGACACATATTTGCCGTGAGAGACGTGATGCATTCTGACAGACCAAAGTGGATAAAACAACTAGGTATAAAATTCCAGAAGAGAGAGAGAGCATCTTCAGTTACGTGTCAACTGGTATTTCAACCGTCATTCAGCCTGCAATATTCTACTTAGGCTGCCCTCAACACGGTGCAGTCGGAGAAGTTGCCGCATCAGAAGGAAAAGGAAGAACGGAGGGAAGGGGAGGCTCGAAAACTGTTCCCCGCCCTCTGTGGAGTGGAAGGGCAGATCGCACTGAGCCGTCCTGTTACCTCACACGACTGCGTTGCTATTTGACCGACGTGTACGTCCAGCAGTTGTTATCGATAGTGGGTAACTCGATAAATATCGACCGTGAGTCGAATCGACCAGTTGCGGAGCAGAGCGGGGACTTAACTCCGTTACAAGAAACCTTCATAATGAAGCTGTAACAGCATCAGACTGGCCGCCTGGCCATAACTCGATAAATCGAGTTGCTAACTATCGACCGCACCAGGAATCGAACGCGGCTGTAATTTATTGTGAAACATTTTTTGAGCGCTGCTTGAAACAAGGCCAACAAACGAATATAAACCTGTTTCCAAGTCAAAATTTTAAAAGATGACCCCAAGGCTCTGACCACGCCACTATGTAACACTAAAAGTTTATTCCAATGAGAGAGTTTCGCCTGTCAGTCAGTGCAAATGTCCTTCACAAAGCGCCATTTTGCACATCTCGTCTGCCTGGGTGTTCCTTGAATAAAGTGAAAGTTAAGTAAATTTTGTCCCACTATACGCCATGTAGGCGCTTGGGGGGAGTGGAGGTATAGCTCCTCTCTTCCTTGACCCCGGCACTAGATGGGGGTGAGTGGTCAGCATCACGCCCCGGCCGGCTTTACCCCCGGGAAAGAACCCCGGTACCCATTGTAGAGGAGGCTGGGTGGGCCCCAGAGCCGGTCTGGACGCAGAGGCTAGCGGAAAAATCCTCTGCCCCCGTCAGGCAAAAATATATTATTGCAAAAGCTGGTCACATTCAGATATACAGAAATAAATGACGACCACTTGTACGCAATTAAATATTCTCAATATATAAAAAAAATATTTCGAATAAAGTCACTGAATTATAACCATTAATGTTGCAAGAAGTATTAACACCAATTAACTTCACGATTCACGGGGTTAGACAATGGCCCTACATTGAATACAGCCAAAGTTGCTTCTAGATCGCAATTTCGCACGAACGCCATCTTGGTGCACAGGGCGTGAAACTGCGAAGGTGGAAAGGTCTCAAACTGTCGCGAGTTTCATTTGAAGTTTATATTTTTTGTTAAGAAGATGCGCGGAACGGAACACATTAATAAAAGTAATTTAAAATTTTTGTCTAAAGATTTGAAGGAATTACTTGAAAGTCCTAATTGAAGATTCCAACGAGAACACGATAAACGTATTATGTGAGCGACTGTCAGCTTCTAAACAAAGATCTGCTCCTTTGAGTTAGGCAGTCCACGACACTGAAGCCAGAAGCCGGATCAGCTGCCTTCCAAATCTCTGTAGCGACATTCAGAGTGACCCGGTGCATCTCCAAGCCAAATCTGCTTACATCTCAATTTCTTTCCCATTGCGATTCCAATTCCAACTGATATTGCATTGTGCTGCCTCTAGCGGTGCCACAGGGCGTCCCGTTGAACGCGACTCAGCTCTCGTTCCACGTTCCTTATCCAACGTTCCCTGCACACTTGCTAAGGCCCTCCTCATCCAGCGAGTTTAGACTAGCGGGAGGTTCGTGTGTCGACGCAAGAGGGCGGGGGGGGGGGGGTCCTCGCTGCCTGGCGCACGGAACGACGTTCTGGGACACCCTGTGACGACGTATCATGACAGAAGTTGATGAAATAACAGAAACAACAACGCTATCAGCCAGAAAGAAACGAATAACCAACTCCTTCCACCCTCCCCCTCACAGCTTCTCCATTCCCGCGCCATTGCGATTTCATGAACGGAGAAGGTTCGCTGTTTCCGGGAAGAAACGAAGCCCTAACTAACTGGCGCACTGAGGAGGACGAGATTAGGACAAGACGATGATACGTCACATTTACATCCACAGTGGTCTGATGCAAGGGGACTGTCGCCCCATTGCCTCTTAATTCTGCTGTAACACGTCCCAGTAGAAGAGGCAGACAGCATCAGATGACGCTGTACCTCTGTGTCGCAATAACAAAGATTTGACGCATCGAAAGAAATTCCGGGTAACTACACGCAAATTACGTCACTATTCTTGGGGTAAAAAAAAAAAACAACTTCGCATGGTTTGGCAACATTTGTCAGACACACAAATTAACGAAATGTGGCGTGGTTTCGGTCAAATTTGTACGACGCGGACTATCGCCTAAAATGGAGAATAATTTGATGCTCAAAGAAATAGGCAGCTGCTCAGGAAGTTCTTTATTGGACATAAAAGTTCATCACTGTGTTCACAAAACCTTGTCACTGATTTATGCCCTAATCCAGCCCACACCCAACTTCCCTAAGATCAAATTTAAAATTATATTCTCATCCCTTATGTCCCCCTTAAGATTTTCCGAACAAAAGTGTGTATGCATTTCTTGTTTCCCTGTGTATTTTTCAAGTCACTGCAATTTCATTCGCACTGATTTAACAACCATAACAATATCGGATGAAGAGGTCACATTATACAATTTTCTCCAGTTCCTTGTTTCATTTTTTGAAACTCATGAAGACTTCCGGCGTCATTACTGCCAGCCTGAAAAGAAAATCTTGCGAAATTGATGTGTTTCTTTACAGCAACACTTTTTCCCCCTGCACGCATGGAAGGCATCGACAATCATCGGCGCTGAAGGTTCGGCGTCTGCAGTACGACTTAAAGTTTTCACGGCGGTGAGTCCGAAGGTGGCTCTCTTACGGGTTCCTGCGCCGTACAGTCTGGTAGAAGTTTACAGACGTTTCAGAGGTCCTTGCTGCTTCCATCATCAGTACCATGCAGCCCTGATGATGGAGACAGCAAGGATCTGAAAAAAAAACCCTGGATAATTTCTACCAGACTGCACGGAGCACCAACCCATAAGACAGCCATCTTAAAATTCAGCGTCATTTCGCTTTATGGCGTCGCGTGTTTAGGTTGGCAGCCCTGTCAACACTTGTCTTGAGCAGCACGATCAAACCTGAGCCGCTGCTCTCTGCTCGAATTCAGGTCAACTCACCCCCAACCCACCCCCACCCATGGCGCGCGCTGTAACTTTTGGCATTTCAGTCTCACGCCCGTTCTTTCTCGTGTTCGCTCGCTCGCTCTCCCATCAATATATAATAGAATCATGGAGCTGCATTTTAAATCAAAAGGATTGAAGCATAATGAAATAAGCATCTTCGCTGGTGTACTTTGCCAATTTTCGTCTATAAGTAACTTTTTTTATCACTAATCTCGTATTTACTGAGTTAGTTTTCAATGCGGGCAGGATATAAAGGGGAGCCACTCAGCTCCCTTCTCCTATAGCTCGACGCAAACTTCCTGCCCTCCGCGACTGAGATACAGAGAGAGGCCTACTCTGCCCCTCGCTCTCTACAGCTCGACGCAAATATTCTGCCCTCCGCGAGGGCCACACAGCTCTGCCACAGGCTGCTGGAGGACTCTTGGGGTAATGTGAGAGGTCATCGGAATTGGAGCCACATGAGAAAGATCATTAGCCTCCGACGCGAAACTCGAAATGATTTTATATGAGATGAAAAATTAATTTGAGGGCACACATTTCTAATTTGGGTTTTTCTGGCAGTGGTCGTCGTGGTTATAAGAAGAGCGGCCACGTTGTCCCAACAAATCGCAGAGGGTTGGCGTTTTGAACATTACTAGGCCAGCTCACATGCGGGGGTCGGACTAGGCGACAGAAGTCCAGGGCAACCCACAGTCTTTGTTTCCACAGAGGCTGATCGAACGACAAATTGTAATCTGTGACATGTTAGCACTTCGGAGTTTTGTAATTACAGTGGCGCCGCGGCGCCTCCAACCGAATTACAAGACGCGCTTCTGGTTAAAACAATCAGCGGCTGTAATTGTGAGATGAAGGCGCAGAAGTCCCGCGGAAGAACATGGCGGCCGGGCGGGTCACACACCCCTAGCTGTCTCTCTATTCCCAGCTGAGCGGGACGCGCTCCAGGGGCCCGCCAGGCCGGGTCGGATTTCAAGTCGAGGTTAGTGGTCCCCGTCCGTCCCTCCCTTAAGGCAGTAATCGGGTTAAGACCACACTGACTCAATTAGACCTGCTCATAATGCGAGTGTAAATTGTGTTAGATTGTAATTGTGAAGTAGGAACAGTGTTACCAACTGCCCCGTCTGTCTTGCTTCATAACTTACTTAACGTCGTGGTGTGGTAGTAGTTCCCTGTGTTCGGGGGCGGGGGGGGGCGGCGGCTTGAGTAAAAAATTACGTGACGCAAGCTTTCGTTCTGCCGAAAAGCCACTTCAACCGCCGCTCCCACCTGCAGTCGATACTGCGTTCTTAAGCAGTGGACGAATCGCATGAAGTGAGCCAGGAAACATTTATCAGAAGCAGGGTTTATTCAGACCAGAGAAGACATGAGATGGCGCGATAGTCCCAGCCCTGACACGGAGTCACGAGACGCCCCAGGATCGTCGCAGCTTAGCTCGTTCTCTCCGTCCTCAGAGGTGCTCTCTACCCGAGTGCATTCACGAAAAACGCCATCACCTGTGCCTGTTAGTATTTCTGAACTCTGTAAGCGACTTAACATTTCCTCTGGTAGAGCAGTGCCGCCAAATATACAGGTCCATCGAGGCTTTACGACAGTATATTTATAAACAGTGTCACCAACTACACATATTTAAAATCTGGCTGTATTTATCAACACCATTACCATCCAAAAACCTGATCTGTCTGAATGTCTTTATGAGCAGCGGTACCAACTGCATATGTACGTACCTACATATGCAGTTGGTACCACACACACACACGCTTACATAGGTACAGCACCTCGCAGCTCTCACAGGGAGTCGAACAAACATTGGTGTGTGTGACAATGTCCACCTTGACTCGATAATCCTAATTAATTTTACTGGAGTCTACAAATTATGAAGGTCCTTATTACGTAATTTTCTTTAACCCGTGAGTCTAGATGTGTTTTCTCTGCGGTCCGATCTCCAGGTTGCAAAATTGTATTCTGATGTTCACGTTTTCACATAGGGGCAGGAAACTGGCACATGCAAAGTGAATGAAAGAGAGCACGTGCTCCCGGGACGAGAAACCCCGAGTGTCCTGCTCACATCCAGCAACTCACTCACTGCATCTTGCTGGCAGCCGCTAGAAAAGCCTTGCTCGCACGTTCCTTGCGACAAAGTCACGACGAACAAACATACCTTCACGTACTGTACCGTCGAGAATCCTTGGTGCAGCCTGTACCCGCGAAATCATGTCAGACTTAATTGTAACACAGCGTAAGTGGAGACCATAGAACCCCCCTGGATGTAGGCAACGTATCTAACTGCAACACTAATTGGGTTGCAGAGCTCCAAGGAGGTATAACGCTTCATTAGTTAAGGAGGTCGTGTGTTTTCTGAGAGGTCGGTTCATTTAGCTACATTGTCACCCAAGTCTGATTATTGACTCGTGACCTTTCTTGGCGTGTCACATTGTGAGTCTAAAAGGTGTTACGCAAGTTTGTTTCCACACCGAAAGTGGAACAAGCATATTCCTCCGAAACGCTGAAACAATCCGTCCATATGACCATAATCTAAAGTCACACTGTCGCGAAAGCCTCAAACCCATCGAGTTGAGTTCATTTCTTACTAATTCCGGACTGACTAACTAGCTAACCAACAAAGTAACTAACCACCGCTACCGAAATAACTTCCTTGCTAATTCGGCTACCGTTCAGCATAAGACTAATTCAACTTTGAGCAGATGATGGCTCGAGAATAAATTCACTCACGCTGTCGAAGAAGAAGGTCCTATGTCGCCTCACCGTCCGTGTCTGTCCTGAGCTGGTTCAGTCTTCATTAACGATTTCCTGCCTTCCGTGCCCAGATCTCCTAAGTAGTTTCATCAAACGAGGTTTTCGTAGCCTTTCTGTTTCTGGTTTCTTCCTTACGTGGTAGGCGAAACGTCCAATTAGTTTCGGCCTGTTCACCCGATGGGCCATCTACCTTTGTTCCTTACTTCCACACCAAACCAAGGCTACTGAGCTTACTCAGGTTCCTGGTTCGCCCGTATTCTAAATTCGGCAAAAAAAAAAAATATCACCGCGATCTGACGAGACGACCCACACTTACGACTTTTATGTAACAACGACAGTCGACAGATTTACGACTTAGGAACTCGTATGAGTTCGATATAGTCGATCACACATCTCGTTTCCGGCATGATTTGACGTGAATCTTTTTTATTTTCAACAGTTTTTATTTACTGGTATGCACATTAATTCAGCAATTCTGCCATGAAACATGGAATTTTGTGCGAAAATTAGATTTTACACCTGTGATTAATGATGTCAGGACACGATCCGACGATCCCCAGTATCCTGTAATAGCGATCACCTGTGCCACTGAACGCCGTCCTTAAATAGACACTTAACTGTCTCATATATTTATCAGTAGCCCGATCGCGCTGAACGAAAATTATTCGGCTGTTTCAATAAGAGTGCCGTTGCAGTGGCAGCCCTGGACCTCCGTACGCGATGCTGCGGTTCGAATCTTCGTTCGAAGCCGGTCGTTAGCCGGGGAAGCTCATTTTACCGTAGCAGATCAGCAGGCAGACAGGAAATCAGCAAAAGCGCCCTTTGTTACAACCGCCGGCTCGTTGTGAACAAGGCTTGCAGCACCTGGCGCCATTGGCTTCCACAACAGTAGGCCGCTGACTGTACTTCGTCTCAGAACCACGTGGTTACTGCCTTGTCCATCTTTTTCTTCGCCATTCCACTTTCCTCTCGATTTCCCTCCTTCCCTGTCCTGTTAACATAATCCCAACAGGCCACACCCCCCCGTCGCGACGCATGCGCCGTGCACGATGCGCCATGCGGCGCTCCTGTCATTATAGACGTCACGGACAATCGCCCATCTAGTCGTCTATCACGTACCGCGCAGAGAACACGGCGTGTTTATTCTTGTGTGCCCGGTCGACAGCAGTGCGTCGACGGGATTTGAACCCACGACCTTCTAGTGGTGGTCTGCCCACCACAACACGGCCACAAGGTAATTACTATTATTATTATTATTATTATTATTGTCCGCAGTCTCAGTAGGAGACCGGAAACGACGCACTTTTCATGTGACTGGTCTTATATTCTACAGCGAAACTGCACGTAACGGCAGACGATGGCAATTTTTCTGAAGCCGGAGGTTCGTGTGTTGCCCCATCTGAAGTGTCCGACTGAGGTGTTCTAGCGCTACTCCGTTTAGTGAAAGAACTGATGTCCCTATTTACAACATTGCATTATACAAAAGCTAGCGATATATATAAATACGTGATATTATTATTATTATTGAAGGCCCACTCTTAACTTTTATTCATTGGTGGTGCACGATCTAGTAACGAATGACAATGAACTATATGACGTTATAATTTTATTATAATTATTTCGAGGTTGGGTTGGAGTCGTGTTCAGTAAAATACAGAACTGTGAGTTTGTTATGCAGACCTACTACAGTTATCCTTCGCGCTTCGACAACTGTGCAGCAAAGCAGCGGACGAACACTTTCCCGTGGAACAGAAAAATTATTAAACCGCGAGAATGGAGTGGACCGTCGCTGTTATTTCTGCATTTAGAACAGAATGCGGTGCACAGTGCATGAGCGAGTTCTTGGTGGCCGTGGGGGCGTCGGGTAGACGTAGGCGCGCGAGGAGCGACCCGCAACGCACTGCCGAGTGTCCGGTCCTTACACCTGACATCTACAGCTTCAACACGCACCTCGCATCGCCTCGTTAAAATGGAAAGGTTTAGGCGAAATTCCTACCAGAGCAGCGGGCACTCGGCACAGCGCGGACATTTGTGTGTCCGGAAGGGCGGCGTCAGAAATCCGTGTCGGAGGAAGCGACTCTGTCGGATTATCTGCTAAATCGCTGTTTGCAGGAAGAGTGTCTGAGGAAGAACGACCCGTAAAATCAATGGCGGCCCTGAGGGTGTTATTACGGCGGTCTGCTAATACAATTAAGCGCCCGCTGCAGGATGCGGCCCATTACAGTACAGTCGCGTCACAGAACAGCCGTCGCCCGAGAACCAGGACACGCACCCAGACACGCTCGAATCCAGTCGCATGCACACGACGGGGCACGCCGAACTTCGGTTGTTTTCAGACGTCAACAATTTGTGATCTGGAGTAACTGCATCTGCGGGTCTGTGCTCCAAAGAACGATGTTTCAATACTTTTAAAAACTCAAGAAATAAATTTAAAGTTATTCTTACGAGGAATTTTGAGGCTTTCGGTGTGCGTCAAAGGCTCGGTTGTCTTCAGAGCGCTTAGACGTCACAATGCTATCCGTATCTACGACCACCGTGCCCAGGACAGCGGGTATTGTCGACGGATGTCGCAGAAAAACACAAGCGCATTGCGCCACCTGATTTCTGACTTGCGCAAATATCTAGCGACTTAGCCACTTATTAATTTGTCCGCCCACGCGTTCATTTATTCCCTTAAATGAGAGGTTCTCAATTTTTCTCTGATCCACGACTCGGAAAACCAGCAGCGAGTGTTCGTAGTGTACAGCACGAGTAATATTCCGCAAATGTAAGCCCTAGGCGCATCTGCGCGGCGTTCAAATCGATGATACGTCATAATCGTTCACACTAAATCAGACAAGACCGCATATGAAATAATTAAAGTTTTAACAAATTTCCAGTTGGTGTATAACTGGAATAAGTCACTCGTGTAGTGTACTCGGGGGGAGGGGGGGGGGGCAGAAATTCAATAGAAACTGTCTAGTCGGTGAATTCAAACTATTTTTAATTGCAAATATTAAACCAGGTTTGGTAGAATAAGTGCCAACCAAACTGCATACCAGAAGTCGGGAAACAATGAATATTAAACATGTAATTCAAAACCGGAAGCCACAAAGAGTTTTTCAGATGCACTGGCAATTCATTAATTGTCTGATCAAAATCACAGCGAAAACGTGGACTGATGTGGGTAACGATCACTTGAAATTGCCACGGCAGTAACAGCTCAATTTTCTCAAAACGTAGACTCGTGTGGTTTTGTAAATGGCCCATTTATTTGTTATCGGGAGCGGTTGGCATGGAAATAATCCGGCCGGAGCTTGAAGCCGACCTCTCACCTCCATCTAACACCGAGGTAAGAACGCACAGAACCTCACACTACGTGGATCTTGGAACGAAGTTATGTTACTGTCAGGTTTTTCACTATAAAGATATCTGCGAACTTTAATTGTATCAACATATAATATATTTGAAAATTATTCTTGGGGCAAAATAAACTTTGTGTGGAGTACACAGCGCGTTTGTTTGCAGGATTAATTTAGTTTTTTTCTACTCCCGAAAGTGAGTTTTGTGTTCGCCTCTAGTTCTGCGAATAGCCAGTTCAGTCGTGGGTGGACCCCTAAGTCCATCTGGACACAACAGTGGGCAAGAGAACAAATTAGAATGTGTATGCAGAACATAACAAGTCCGGTGCGGCCGCCATGTTACTGCCTCCAGATGTCGACTTCGTCCTCTCTTTCATGCACTTCATAAAACCGCGAAAATAGTTAGCATTCACGAGAAAGGAAGTCCAACACAAAATCTGATAAAAATCGGCCCAACGATCCTCGAGTTATGATTTGACAGCATAAAAATCCCACTGAGTCAAATGTGTGTAACATATTCATCTACAGATTCTGTTCAGAAAACATTTTCGTCAAGCAAATACTTAGTAAGTTTCGCTTGACGTGAAATCAGAAACTCTGGAGCGTCCGCTAATGGCGCCCGATTTTAACCAAGATGGAACGGAACGGAAAACAACGTACCAGTATAAAATAATCCTAATGAAAATCCGTGCATCGCTAATCGACATACGGACGGACAGAGCAAATTTGGTAACATTTTCGCAACTCAACTGAGAACGTGCGTGAAAATTCCTTCCTCCGCGCCGCGGGTCGGTCGAAATCCTCGACGAGTGCGACTTCAGATTTATACCAGACTACACGTCGCAACATCCCACTCGCCGCCGTGAGAACCCAAAATCTCACCAAACTGTTACGATATCACAGTGGCAGGTATTATAAACAAGTAATTAAGAATTTCACCGATTCTCTGTGCTCTTCAGCGAGGCAGTGGCTTATTTAGTTTGAGAAAGGATCATTATTTACAGTAAAAACGTCTAAGCAATGATCCCGGGTGGGAGAAATGTTCTATTTTGATAGCAGGCAGTTTTAGCATATTCTTAAAATGCGGGTGATGAAAGACGTTGAAGGAAGGAATAATGTGAGCCATAAAAACACGAAAGAAATCATTTCCTTTTGAATGTGAACGGGACTCTTCTCCTACCTTAAGACGATTCGCTCTGCTCACCGACGAATGTGTCCTGGTAGACCAGGAAGGCTTACAAGTTTCGTCCCACGGCTTCTGTCGTTCGTCCGACCGCTGTAAGCAGCGTAAGGTGCCTCGGAACTCACAGCCGCGTCCGCGTGGTTCCCGCCCGCATTACCATAATTGATATTGTTTGCTGGAATCAAAATGCAGGTAATTAGCGGGGATTCCCCGGGTTGACTCTCTGTGCACGGTTTAATTTCACGCCCTGCAATAACGGCAAATTAACGCCGTGATGCAGCCTGACAGCTGACCGCTCATCTGGGCAATGCGTGCATGAAGAATACTCCAGCACTCGGTCGCCGTTCTTCGCCGACGCGTGGCAGAAGGGCACAACTAACAAACCAAAAATTACTTCCTGCTCGATAAGCTGATACTCACTCAGCTGGCCAAGAGCACAGAAGTTCGTCATAAAATTCACAAGAAGCCATGATGGTCGGTAGTGGCAGATTCGAGAAACTAACGAACTACGACTGTTGCTTTTTGTGGGTTTCAAACTTGGTCTCTCGCCCTACGGGATAAACTAAGCCTACGGTGAATTTTTTTAAACTTTCGTGGCGAATTAATGCTATAAAGGTGAGATAAAAACCGACGTTTCGCAGACTGGCTGTGTCTCCATCATCAGGGTCGAAGAGAATATTTTAACCTAAGAGGCAGGAAGTAACAATTGCATATGAGCAGAAGTTCTAGTAGGGAATCGGAAGGGATGGACATCTTGGGAGGAGACAGAGCTGTAACAGATGAAAACAGAGACTATATAAGTACTAGGTCTATAGTGTGATAGTCTGGATTGGATTCAGTTGGCTCTGAGTAGATCTAACGCCAGACTCTTGTGAACAATGTAATGAACTTCCGAGTTTCATGAAAGGAAAGGAAATTATTGACTAGCTGAGTGACTATCAGCTTTTCAACACGGATTGTGTTCCAGAAAGTTTACTTTGTCAGATATGCACTGTCTTATACATTAAAATTTTACTGGGAGACTCACAGAAACGTTTGGGTTTACTAAATGAACAGGGATCGGGTAGAAACCTGTCGTCTGAATAAAGATTCCTGTGAACACGTGGGCCCCAGTGTGGGCGGTGGGAGCTTTCCGCTTTCTAATAAAGATGCAAATCCAATAATATGGCGGTCTTTGATATCGGGCTGAGAGCGTCGGTGTATCTCGAGCATCGAGAGACGTCGTCCGCCCGCCCGCCCGCCCGCCCGCCCGCCGTCAGTGTGAGGCCACAAGTGGACCAGACCTCTCGCCGTTAACTACCGTCCTCCCGAGCGTACAGCTTTTCCAACAAAAATTGCAACACGACAAGGCGGGACATGTGTCGTTCTTGCACCTGGGCGTGTCCATCGAACGACTTGAACAAATAATTATTCTCGATAATTAACTCTTTCTCACTGCAAACACTACAGCGAGCTACAAATTGATTTAAAAATGATAATCCCACTGATAATTATTTGATGTCGAAGTGTCGGCTGGCGGTGGATGTTGGTCAAACATAGAACGACAGAAATATGTCGAAATTACGTTCAGGAAAAAGTCACGCGTGGATTAAATTCGGGAATCGTTTGCTGCATTTCAGCTCTGAGTATTATCTTACATACATACACGATTCCACACTTTTACATGACTGTACAATCTGATCTCAGACTGCGTTAAGGATGTTGAAAAACAGGGTACTAAGGAGATTATTCGGACCTTAGAGCTTCATGGTTTGCGTTTATCATGAGATGCCCTACTATTAGTATGATGAAGGCAAATGAGGTAGAAAGGACATGTAGAATGCACGGTAGAGATAGGAAATATCCCGAAGAGCTGGGTTCAAATCACTCGGAATAGGACTCAGCGGCAGGCCTTTGTGACAAATATCTCGGTCAACTGAACGACAAGCGACACTGAGAGAGAGAGAGAGAGAGAGAGAGAGAGAGAGAGAGAGAGAGAGTGTTAATAATAAGTAAACACAAGTATGCAGAGAGCGGACGCGTGGATTTCGGAGCGTTCTTTGGAGCCGAAATTCAGAGAGACGAGTCTGTTTAACGACGAGGATTAATGTAGACTGAAATGTGCTCCATACGTTCGCAGATCTGAAGTTGATATTTCGCTTAACGCAACCATCATTAAGCTGTGGGTAATTTGAAAAGGTGACGGATACTGGGAATAAATTATTGCTCCATTTGGGAAGAGTTACGTACCAGCAGCTGCTCGTTTCCGTCGCAGAACGCGTCCTAATGACGGAGAAGCCACGACGTTTGGTGTTTACTGTGACGTGTCGCAGTTATTTTACAAACCCACGCATCTGATTGGGTTCAGCTGACTAATGACTCGGTCCGGGATAGGATATATCAGGTTTCCAAATCTCCAATTTATGCCAATCTGGAAATCGCATTGTGCAGGGACGTCGTAATGGAATCAATGTGACGACTGTCGTCGCCAGGGGACGCCCCCGGCCATCTTCGAACAAGCACTGAAGTCTGACACATGGAATGCTCGGATGCCTGGCGTGAAGGGCGTTCCACTGCACCCGACGACACAGAAACCGACGGCGACTGTCGCCACCTCCACCGAGTCACTGTTCGCAGATTCTCCGATGAACACCAAGTCCACCTGGCATCAAGGACGCGAAGACTACGGACGGCCACTTTGCTGTGGGACAGAACACCCCCCCCCCCCCCCGCGGCTCACTGATGGAACGGGGTTTTAGGAGTTACACGCGTGACACAAAGCATCTGACACCAAAATGCGGCGAAACGAGACAGCGGATACCAAGCCACAGCGATATAAACATCGCATCTGGAATCAACTCGCTGACAACTGGAGTTTGAACCCATCAATTGACCAAATATCGAACCCTGGCCGTCGAGGTAATGACGTCACGCCGAATGTCAACTGTCTGTAGGCGAAGGAGCAGCTGCCGAACGACAAGATTCTATTACCGCAATTGATGCGTGGCCTGGCCGGATAGGGGTGTACAAACTGGCTAACGAGTGTTCCTTGCGGGCTTCAGCCCTGCCCAACTGTTTGGGCACCCCTCCCGGTCATCGCCACGGGGCACGCGACCTTTGACACGTGCATGACTCAGCATCCACTTAACGACGACAATTAGGCCGTTGCTAAGAGAAGGAACTCCAGCCAGCGGTCTGTGCTTCGGTTCCCGGGCCGTCCGTCCATTCGGCCCGCGAGGAACAGTCACATAGCAACTTGTTCCACGCAACTGGCAGCACGCGCCGATCTGATGCAATAGAAACGTCGGATTTGTGATTGAGAGCGTTTGGAGGTCATGGGGTTCGATGACAAATCGTAACATTGTCCAGTATTTTCTCATATCATCATCATCTTCGTCGGGCTGATGTTATTATTATTACTTCGGCAATGAACACTGCCTTCCAGCTGTGTCCACTGCTCTCGTACATGAGCCCCTGTTGTCTCCCTGTTGCAAGATTCTGTCACGCATAATCGGATAACATGAATTACACTTCATAATATAGACAAAGCACATTTTAATATGAATCAACTTCATGGGGCAGGATCCTTCTTGAATAGGCAACACGTTCAGATTGTCGAGAAATATTCCGCCCTTTATGGACCTCGAATATTAATATTAGCGTTTCCAAGAGCCTGCCGCCGGTTCCTATCCTTAGCCAGATTAATTCAATCCGGGCCTTCCAACCCTATCTCCGTAAGGCATATTTTAATATTATCCTCCCATTTCTACGCGAAGGTGTTCCGACTGATGTCTTTCCTTGAGGCCAACTAGCTTTTGTACTCTCTTCTGATCTCCCCCATGTAGGCTACATGACCCGCCCATCCCACCCCCTTTGATTTTATCATTGTGATATTATTTGGTGAACAGCACAAATTATGCAGATTTCTCCACCCTCCGGTCTCAGGTCCAGATATTCTTCTCAGTCGCCTGCTCTCAAACACACTCAATAGCTGTTCATTACTTAATGAGACAGAGGGTAAATGTTAATACAAATTAAAATTCTTTGACATAAGCTGTGGCCACTTAAGGGCGCTGTCGGTAGTTGAGAGTGTCTTGGGTCGAATGATAGAGGATTAATTCATAATGAACCTGAAAGGCTGCTGAAGGAAGTCGTCGTTGGCTATCAGCGCATTCACCTCGAACGGCTGACGAAAGCAACGGAAAATATTCGTGGCCAGGGTGTCCGGTCTCCGGACCGAAATTTTAAGTCGGTCGCGACGTTCGGTACAGCTACGAGCCGGGCCGTGAGATACTGAGGTAGATTATAAATTCAGGGCTACTCAACGTGCTATGCCCTGAGGGTAACCAGACCCTCAGGGCTGAGGGTGAGAGGTCAGTACCGGCAACGACCAGTTTAACGACGCTTCGGGTGGGATGAACCTGGAAGAATGCGGTCGTGGATGTGTCTGGATGAACTGAGGCAAACCTTATAAAGGTTAAGTTCGCAGGAGAGGATCGCAAGAGTGGAGAAGTCTTAAGTTTTCCGGAAGACCAACAGATTACACTGCCGTGTTCAAGTACAAAGCGCAGAGACGAACATTTAGGCAAACGAATCAGCTGACATAGGAAGAGTAACGGATAGGGGTGAGACAGAATGTCAATCAATGAAATCAACTACCTCTCTGGTAGGAGGACTCGGAGGTTCGTCATCGCCAGTTCCATTCACTCCCCGTCACCACAGTCTAGACGTCTAAGATACATCCCAGTATTATTACAAACGATTTCCCCATCAGAACTGCGTGCATTTATTATTTCCATACTCCACCCTATATGGTCAGGCCAACGTAAAGCCCTTAATTGTACTATCCAGGCAGCATAATTTGACCATTCACCGATAATTTTTTTTTCTGAAATGCCTTCAATTTGGTCTTCGGTCAGAAAACTAAGAAGAACAACAAGAGAACAGCGCGAGAGACCGTGTCAGTTCGCGCACCAGAAACGAACAAATCTCTGCAAATGTGATTACCAGTTCGGCAGTGGAAATCTAATCACCCAGCGAGGCCAGAGCAAATATGGGGGAATTATGAAATGTCTACATTTTGAGCTCCCGGGGCCCCGCTTTGATGCTAATTCAAACAGAATGCCAGACCACGCATAAAACTGCAGCTCTTATAAAGAATCGAAAGCTAATAAAATGAACAAACATTGGAATGAATACGTGGTCTTTGCAAACGAGCCTCGGGGTCTGGTCGCAACATTTACAGGAAAATGGTTAGATCGCGAAGAAGAAGGAATCCAGGGCGAGAAGAGTAAGATCTAACCTGACGGGAGAGACCCAGCTTTAGAATTCAAAGTTTAAAATCTTACTTATTCCCTAACGGGCTTCAGTGCTGAGTAATTTACCAGGAACTCCCAGTAAGGACTTGCGATTCCACAATACTTTAAATCCTTCAATCCCTACACAAACACCAGCAGAAACTAGCTTCAGTTAACACTTACACAAATTTAAGAATATATTTCTCTGTATAATCACTACTAGTAGAGATTCCCCCCGGTCTACCACTCAGACTAAATTCCACGTACCAGACGCCCGTGCATCGCTGTTAAACTTAAAGCTGTTTTCATTGTACAGATAATTCAACTATAACGCAGCACAATATTGAAAATTCTATCATCACACAATAATTTAGCGCCCAACAGTGTTGATATAACCTCAGAAGTCTGGCGGAATGTACGAACACAAAAACACTAACCTCAGTAGCCCTTAGGCGAGCCAGTGAAGTTAATATATTTATGAACAAAGGACCGCTTGCAGGACCTGACGTCCTTCGTTAGGGCGGTGAGTCCCTGACGATCGCTTCCTTTTGGGTTGTAATGCCGTGCAGTATGGTAGAAGTTACCAGCCTTATGACAGGCACAGCAATGGCCTCTGAAACGTCGGCAAATTCCCACATGACTACACGGCGCTACAACCCAGAAGACAGCCATCTTCGTACGACAACCTATCCAGAACTAATATGTAGTCTGATATAGATTAAATTAGACCAAGGCCACGTCTGATGGAGAGAGGTTCGCGATGCTTTTCGATTGACGAGTGATTTAGTCACTTAGTTAATTAGTCAGTGAAGGACACAGTAATTCCATGTTACGTCATGTTTCATGTTTCATGTTCCAGATAGCGGGGCACAGAAGCATGTTCTGCTACCACTGCCCACCCTCGTTGCATCCCTCCACGGCTCCGAGGCTGCCTTCGCTGGAGTATCCCTTCACCCCCACACACCCCTGTAAGTAGAGTGTTTGTGTAACAGATATGTAATGCGTGAGGATTGCGGACACCTGCAGCGCTCTAGGAGCGCCTGTACGCCGACACCCGCATGACGTCACCCCGTGCGCGGTCTCTGGAGATTCCTGCAGCCCCTAATCACCCTCGTCTTTACGGGTTTTGCATGAGGGTATGCACTAATCCTCCTAATTCTGATGATAATGGGGTCAGGAAATTAGGGGATGGAGTCGAGACAGATGCTGACCTCAGGGCGACACAGCAAGAAAGAACTTTGAGCCGGGCGACTGTGGCGGTGGTGCTGCAGGTCAAGACGCCGTGGTGCGAGCTGTCCGTCCGTCCGTCCGACCATGAGCTGTATCCGCACTGCTCTCCCCCGCCCCGCGCTCTTTTTTAACAGGATTATGGCCGTCCTAAGCTAATTTATCTCAATTTTTTTTGCCAGAGATCATTATTGAATAATTAAGTAGGATAACTCACGGAATTGGCACCAGGTGGCGCGAGAGTCTCTGTAACATCATTACGGTACAGTCGTGACCAAACGAAATGCCCCTGCCGTCAGCAGCAGCATCCCTGGCGCCTTAGCAGTCAGCCAAGTTCCACGACGGGGCCTGTACTCGGGACTGCCCGCCCGCCTTCCCGGGGGAGCGACTTTAGCCGTTGATATTGATGGCCGACGTAATAATTGCTGACAGTGATGACAGCGGGCTTTGGCGCTACAAGACGGCGTTGTTTAACGACGCGTGTGTCAGCGGTCTTGACGTCCGCGAGGCTGCTGTTGCATTGTTATGACTTCGCACCGATTTCAAAGAGGAGATATGGTCGCTCGTAGTTCGAGTGTTCTCCCTCGTCGAAGTTCATGAAATTCAGCAACGACGGATCGTCTCAGGAAGTTAATGGGGCGAGCAGACCGCCTTTTCTTAGGTCCGCTAGGCTCCTGCACACAAACGCATAACGCTTAATTCTGAAACTTCCTTGTCAGACATTCCGGTGAACAAGGAGGAGAAATGAACTGAAAATCTCGTGCTGAATTTACATGTCTCCGAGACAACAGACCGCCAGCTTCCACACACGAGAAGTATGGGGACGTGTGTCTACGGACACCGTAGGTTATGAAACAAGACACCAGCCAGCAATATTCGAGTATGGTCATTAACGACGTCTCCTGGTTCTTAAGAAGATATTTATAAAAAGTTATCTACTTATACCTACATGTTAAAATTATTTTTTAAAATTAAATATACAGCCTAATATTCATTCAAGAATACCACTGATTTACTATAATTTTCGTTTTATAACTAAGCCCAACGAAAGCACATAATTTCTTGAGAGGCTTATAGTCGCCCAGCTATTAAAATAAAAGCCCCGCTTTTGTGGAACCCCTGAGGCGAATTATGTACCGTTTCCAGAATAATCCGCCACTGATCCTTGTCACGAGCCAGATTACTCTTTACGATATATTTTAACACTATTTTGCACGGTAAAGATAAAAATGCATAATCTTCACGGCCTGTACTGCTCACCTCATACTTTTAGGGTGATTAAATCGAGGATTATGAGATGGGCTGGACATGCGGCACGCATGGGGGACAAGGTATTGGCTGGGAGGCCTGAAGGGAGCGAACTGGATGCAGCTAGCTCAGGATACAGTCCGGTGGCGGGCTTTTTGTGAACACGGTGACGAACCTTCGGGTTCCGTGAAGAAAGTGGGTTATTCTTTGACAAGCCGAACACACACTCGACGTTTCAAATAATTTCCTTCACCGTAGAGTGAATGAGTGTGAGTGCTAGACCAGCAACCTTCGGCTTCCATTAACAGGGTGAAATTTATTGACCAGCTGAGTGACTGGAAGAACTCGAGAAAGACACTGGTCCATGAAGTGAAGAAGTTAGTTTATAGCAAAAACATTATCATTATCCTGGACATTTTTGGTCTTTTTTGAGGTATTTTCAAACACTACATTTCGGAATCCGATTATGTTTCCGTAGTGGAGGAAGGCAGCTGCTTCGTTTTTCCCCAAAAAACGCCAGTCTCTGTCCCTTGGGTCGCAGGGACGTAAGGAGTTCAACCAGAGAAGGAACACTTCTCCCCCGTTACTTGATAACGGGAAAAAGAATCATTTTGTCGAAACGTCGTATTCGAAGGACCCTAAGACCATGGGCAAAGTCAAAAATAATAATCGTGTTTGTATAACACGCCACCGTCAAAACATTTGCAACTAGCTTGTTATTTCATGTTTTAATCGTCTTTGTATGCGGTGGGTTTGCTAATTTGACGTAGTTAATAATTTATAATTGTGGGTAATATTGTATTGTATTGTTAATTGTCTGCAGTCTTAATTTTAAGAGAACGGTGGTGCAGCCACAGTCTAGGAGATGTGTACAAGTTGTCTGCTCCACGAAGTCGCTCAATCCGGTGGATCTGTGCCACGTGCACGCAGCATTCGCTGGCCACGACTTGCCAAACAATGGACCGCATTGTTTATAACTGGAACACGAACTGATTGTTCGGGATTCAGATTCCGGCACTGGCGTTAAAAGTTTTCTCTTCGTCACCACTGTGGTCCGGAGCGCTCTAGTGACGAGGTTAAGAAAGCCTGAAGCTCTACATCCACGACTCTTTACTCCTAAATGGCAGGCACCCACTTAGGTTGCTCTTCCGCGGCAATGATCCCGGCGGCTAATTGCGGATAAAACATTTTAATTACCGGGATTTGAACGAGTCAGGAAGCCGCTTGTAGCCTCTGGATTTTAAAATCCACCCACATTTAATTTTTTATGACGAGGAAATTAATTTTGTGGTGGAGAGGGATTTTCCCTGTTGTTACTTTTCCGTTATTGCAGAGCGTTTTTGACCTCTCCCGCCCGCCCGCCCGCCCGCCTCGCCGTACCCCAGCCAGGCGACAGACAGAGCCCCGCGATATGGAACCGTCTGCACGTTCTGCGGACGGCTAACAGGCCATGATGGGCTGGACGTGTAGCTCGAGTGGCAGAACAAAGCGTAATTCCATGGAACAGAGTACTCATTGAGAAACTGACAGTGGATAAGCTAGTCGAGAAATTACCCCCCCCCCCGTTATGGAACCTCGAGGTTCATTGCCGTGTTCACAAAAGCCCTTCGAGCCCGAGCCGGTGAGATGTTGTTAGCACACCCCTTGCAACCGCGAAGTTCGAGGACCACCCCTTGTTGGCTGTCACTCATTATCTTCAGCAACTACCACGCTCATCCGACGACCTTTTTCGCCCGCAACGTGAGAACGCGCCACGGTGCGGGTTTCCTTCTTCGACTTGAGGTGTTGGACTTTATTTCCAGACAGAAATTTCGATTGCCCATTCGATTTCCGATCGTCCGTGCGGTGCATCCGAGGAATGTGACCGCGTAGCAAATCGTGGCCGCGGTGAGGTAAAGCCGCGCTCAGCACCCTGCTGCAGTGTGATTGAATAACGCGACAGTCAAAAACTAAAACCAGCCATCTAAATAATCACCCTATAATGCCCGTATTTTTCATTAAGCACACAATCAATTGCAATCCGATTTGCTGAGTCGCACGATTTTGATGGCATTATTAATTATCTGCGTAGGAAACCAACTGACGTCAATCACATATATTTCAGTTTTTTTGTTTTTTTTTCACTTTCGTTGATGCAGTGCGGAAGTGGGATGGGTCTTATTGTAAATAACTGCACTGGTCCCGGACAAGTGCAAAGGTCTGGCTCTAACACTGGCGTGTACTTTCAAATCCCTCACAACGCTTGTTCCAGAATCCTGAACAATCGGTTTTCAGACGCAGTTTCAAGGAAGTCGCAAAGACGGGCCCATCAGCTTCGGAATGTCCGTCTGTCTATCCGGTGAACGGATTTCCACTAAATGTAATATCGATAACTTTCGTCGACAACACCAGCTTCGGTTAATAGCAACAGAAACTTTTGCATGGAGACCTACGCGCGTTTTGTTCAAGAAAGTGACCTTGAAATAGCGTATGGGGAATCCCCAGTCAGAGTGGCTCGAGACACTCCGTCTGAAGTTCTTTGGAGCCTTAACAGGAAGGACTCCTTGGACCCCTCCCACACAAGACAACGAAATACAGGAAGACGCGGACAAACATCCATGCCTTAAGCGGGATTCGAACCCACAATTCCAGAGTTAGAGCGATCGAGTACCCAACTTCCTGCCTAATTAAGTGGACTAAGACACGTTGCTTCTTCGCATTGTTTCGTGATTTTCATCGGCAAATGCAACGCGACTAACGAACAGACGAATCGACAACACAAATACAAATTTTTGTATATTTTTACAAGTTTTGAACTGTACGTCGTGTTTTATCTAACTCGAGTTCAAAAGAGCGTGACCAGCGTGTTAATAAGAACCTGAAGACGGCCGGTCGAAACATGTTTTAAGGGACAACACAACAATAAAGCAATGTGCCTGCAATAAACACCCTTTCGCTGCCCCCCATGCGTGCCTCATGTACCGCCCATCTCATCCTCCTCGATTTAATCACCTTAAAAGTATGAGGTGAGGAGTGCAGGCCGTGAAGCTCATCATTACGCAGTTTTCTCCATAATCCATCTCCCCCTCTTTTAGGTCTAAATACCTCCTCAACACCCTGTTCTCAAAGACCCTCAATGTACATTCCTCACTCAACGAGAGAGACCAAGTTTCGCACCCAAACAGCAAAACTGGCAAAATTACACTTCCATATATTTTAATAATTAGTTTTTTATGAGACGGGAGGACAAAAGATTTTCGACCGAATGAGAGCAAGCATTCCCTGAATTCAATCTCCTCTTGATTTCGTCATGAATGTCATTCTGACTTGTCACATTTTCGAACGATTCATTGGCTGTCCTTATATTCCGGTTCTTTCCTGAATTCGGATGCCGAGACATGATCATGTACCTTGTACTTTCTGCATTTATCCCTAATGAGTGATTTTGTAGTATTTATCATCAGCACAGACAAAGAGCTGATGTGTGTCTCATTCAATTCTAAACCACTCTGATTTCCTTGGACTTCCTGATGACACATTCTAAGGCAAAACTGAAAAGCAGCGGTGATGGAGCATCTCCCTGTTTCAGGCCACTGAGTATCAGGAAAATGTTTACCTACACAAATTTTGCTAGCTTCTTAGATACAGCAAATTCAGGCAAAATATTGTAAAGAGCTTTTCTTTTAAGTGAGTCTTAAAGTCTATAAATAGTTGATGTACGCCCACTTCTCTCTAGTATCTGGCGAATGAAGAAAGTCTCATCAGTTGTAGATCTGTTAAGATGAAACCAAAAACTGATGATCCACAATTATTTCATTAACATATGGAGTCAACCTCACCAAAAGATTGTTGGACAACATAAGAGGGAGATTCCTCAATAATTATTACAATCAGTCGAAACACCCTTCTTACGAATCAGTACAATAATACGAGATTCCTTCCACTGCTGTGGCATTTCCTCCTTATTCCACATTGAGCAAAAAAGTTTGCGTGTCGAGGGAAAGAGGGCAAGTTTGCTGCCATTTAGGGTAGAAGACCCACACGCCCTCAACGTTACAGCAGGACGGAACTAACGCCGACGACTTCTGCGTTCCTCGCACCCTGAGCCCATTTCTTCGCATAACTGCGTGTGTGTTGTGGGTTGCAGACACGAGCTACTCCTACCATCCTGCCATCCACGACGACACCTTCGTGAGACGCAAGCAGCGCCGCAATCGGACAACATTCACACTACAGCAGGTGAGCAAAAATCAGTGTTCATGCAAGAAGGGATGATGTGACAACACGTGACTGTGCAAAACTGAAGTGTGTCGCGTCTGGTAACCGGGGCAAATGTTCGTCTCGGGCACTCGGTTGCGTATTTTTGTCAGAAATTGCCTCGGCGGTTGCTGTTTCATGTGACGATAATTACACGTGCTGAAAGTCGAGCTTTTGCGCAAAAAAGTTCGGATGATACGCAGTAACTCGAGAGCAAACACAGAGAGAAAACAGCCAGCGGCTTAAAAAGTGTAAATCAAAATAAGTCTGAGTCAACTACACAGCGTGTTAACCGGTCTAACAGAATAATCCATAGAATGATATAAATTTTACTCTTGGGGAAATATGTGAGCGCGGAAGAGCCCGCAAGCCCGCAAGCCCGCTCGCACATTTCAACCATTTATTGCAACGCAGAACGTGACCATCAATCGTCACTTTGTCTTCACGTGCAAGTACACAGCTACTTCAAATCGACATTAAAATTCTATTCCTACCACAAAATACATTACGTTCTCTTTTCATAGAATAACAAAGTGGCATTACCATTTGCCTGCCGCACTTGAGCGTACGCGTTTTATAGGAACACAACGCGTGGCCCATAAGAGAAATGTCCTTGTTAAGTTCTGCAAAAACGTAGTCACTCTCTGACCGTCCGCATGCAATAACCTGGCTTCTGCTGGATGCGATTTCATGAAATTATTGACAGGATAAATCCATGTAGTCGTTTGAGTTCTCTTCAAAATCCGCAAGCCGGAAGTTTCTGTTCACCCGGATGTCCTGCGCCCAGAAAATCTTTTCGGGAGGAATTTTGGATGGATTAAGTCAGCGCTTAACAAACTGTAGCAACGGTCTAATTCATTTGGTGGAATCGAGCTTTTCATCAAAGTTCAGCGATCAACAATTAGCTTAATTATATTCTATCCAAATACTAATATTAACGAAGCAGTCGGCTACCTAATTTATGTATTTATGTAATCTGCATATACATGACCATAAAAAAGACGCTGCAGTTTTAAATGCTAATATTTATCGATATAGCGTCCTGACACCAATGGAATTACCGTCACAGAACACGAAACATTCGGAAGTTTACAACCAGCATGTAATGTCCTCCACCAGGGCATGCTACAAGCTGCTGTAAAGAAGATGGCATTCACTACTGAGTCATGTCTCTTTCGATTAAATACGTTTTATCAAGCCAGCAGCGTTTTTGCACTGCAGCGTGAGATATTTAAGGGCAAGAGAGATGAACATACGAAAGATCCTTAAAGTTCGAACACGCTGGTTCTGTGACGGATGTTCCGAAGGGCGTTCTGGCAAAAAGGAGTCAATGAGAACACCCAAAAAACATTGCACGTCCACAGAAATTGCTTGCTCGTAACCCAAGCAAATCTTTCGAACAGCTGAGCTTAAAGCAAACTTCCACCTTAACCACTTTTCCTCGGAACCGATGATAGCAGTCGACAAGACAACGCGGTGTCCTAACTCCGAAAACCACAATCCACATTCTCACAGGCGTAAAAACCACATTCTTTTCTTGGCATATACAAAAAGCTCATTTTATTAATCGACTCCTATAGAGGCATAACCAACCAACTTTAATTTGTATTTTTGAGCACGGAGTCTGGAGGCTGCGTAAATAACGCCTGTGCTCTATTTTCAGCTGGAGGAGCTGGAAAGCGCCTTTGCGCAGACACATTACCCTGACGTGTTCACACGGGAAGACCTCGCCATGAAGATCAACCTGACCGAGGCGAGGGTGCAGGTGAGTGACGGCTGGGAGCGATCTGCATGTAAACTCTGTGCAAGGAAGCGGTCGTGACCTGTCGTCAAGGTCAGCCCACCCGGGGGGGGGGGGGGGGGCTGTGAGAAGTCATGAGAGACATCTGTCTGGAGCTTGAACCCGACACCTAGTACTCGTATTCCGACAGGTGTGAGGCGAAGAGTTTTGGGTGTCTCAGTTTTCCATCCTCTAGACCAGGGGTGGCCAACCCGCGGCCTTGAACATTTTTCCGACCCGCGAGATTCATCACACTTTTACAAAATGTACGCTTAGTATCATTATTATTATATTATCTATGTTTACATGTAAGAATAATAGTAAACACAATAATAATAACTCATTATGTTTCAATTTTTCACCCCAAAAAAATGTCTATAGTGTATCTAAATCTAATCTGGGGATATATAATTTTATATGTGGCCCGCGGAGTTATGATGCATTTCCAAAGTGGCCCGAAAGATCATTTGGGTTGGCCACCCCTGCTCTAGACAACGGGCAGGGAAGTGGGGGCCATCCTTTTGAAATGCTGCCCGGACCAAAACACGAAATTCGTCCTAACTTCGTACTAGTCGTTTGTCCTTTTCACTGTCAGTGACAAATAGTTTGGCCAACTGGTACATGGCCATGCCTACTTTGTTCGTGTGGGGACTGTACCGCCGATCCGAGGTGAGGAGGTAAATGCGTGGATGTCAGCACGGAACGATGTAATCCCTCCCCCCCGCGCTCCCCCACCCCCAACTTCGACAGAATAAAGCATACTGAATGCAGTCATCTACAACCAGTCCAAGCAGACGAAAGTTATTACATTTTAATCATAGTACACCCTTGCCGGTTGCGTTCTTCAAAACCCTCGTGTACTGCAAAACCGCGATGCGCGAAGCTAAGGTCTTATGGGAAAATGGGGTTAGGGGAACAAAAGACGCACGTGACATGAGACTTCAGGCGTGAAATTAATGATCAGTAAACACGAAAACATTAGTGTTGGTGTGTACTGGGATGACGCGTAAACGTTCCTGGCTGAAAGATGTCAGGGTCATCGAACACAAAGGCAATAGTCAAATCTGAAAACTGCGAAAAGTACAGCCGAAGTACAATCGATTCGGCTCGATGTCTACCGACGTACCTACTGAGACAGGCGGGCTGTTGTGTGTTACTCCGTGTGACCGCGAAAGAGCGAGGGACCTACACCGCGGTGAGCAGATCAGCGAGCGAGGACGATCTGCTGTCTCGCATTCCCAAGCAATTTCCGTCTCGTTCGCCGACAGCGGAGGAGAGACGTCGCGACGGGTCTGAGGAACGCTTCAGGACTCGGACCTAATGCCGCACGGCGACAGGACCTTAACACAGGAGCGACACTCATTTGTCTTCCGCCGTCTTACGTGCTCCGGACTGGGGTCTTCGTGGATTTCCTCAGTGTCTCCAGGCGAATACAGGATTGCATCTTAAAATAAGCCACGGCCGATTCTTCCACGTAGTTTCCAGTTTGTTCGGTTGTCTGTGACCTTGGTTGTTGAGAAAGTGACGTCAGAAAACCAAGAGTCGACCACGTCACATCACAACGCAAAAGCAAAATAATAAGAAGTAGGTTTTAGGGATTCTGATGAATGGCAGACGGGTTCATCCTGTGACTGTGAGATGCCGTACAATGAGATTTTTGATCGGAGACTGAGGAAGACGGTGCAGGCGGCGGGCCCCAGGATCCTAACCCCGGCGTGAGCGCGGATCAAAACCTCAGAACAGCAGCAACCCCCTCATACTTCTTCACACTCCCCCCACCCCCCACATCCCGTGCCGCGTTTCCTGGCAACCACGGGCGATGCAGACTCGCGATTGGTGGGGACCGAGGCAATAGGCGGAGCCCCCCTTAATGAACTGCGGTCCCAGAAACACCGTGAATTGCTCTCAAACCTTTACGTAATCGGTTGTTCTTGCGTCCCGAGATCTGATTTGAACTCTGTTTGTCCTCGTGCCCTACTGGACGAAACAATCCTCGATTACGTTGTTAAAGCGCCCTGTATCAACTGCGGGAGTTGTTCGGCACCTGCCGACATGAAACGATCATTATGTACCGTGAACTCCAACGCTGTGCGTATGAACAGCCGTGGCCTATTCCAAGACGTAATCCAGGAAGTACTGAGGAAAACCGCGTTAAAATCCCTCAGTCTGCAAATCTTAAACTTGAAATCGATACCATTGCAGCTGATGGTGGGCCACGGCCGCTTTCAAATACGCTCTCTGCTCTAAGCTGCCTCGCGACCTCTGACCGACAGCCAGTCTCTTGTCTTGTGAACAGAGGGTCTCGTTGAGCCGTCTTCCCGTCATTAGGGTCGGCAGATTTCATTACCGCAGCAACTGTAGCCGGCGTAACTCTATTTGCAGGTAGGGCAGCTCCTCGCTCCTGCGTCGCCCAGTTCCCAGATCGCACACTCGAGGCGACTGCATTGTCGGCCTCTGACCCACTACAACGAGGCTCGAGAGCGAATGTGAACATCATGTTCCTCGTTACTTCGCGGGCCTCTCAATCTCAGACCGCCGTTGTTTCAAGTTCCGTATTGTCGAAAGTCCGGTTTTCCCTGCAGCTCGTCCGATGTCCTGCGGCAGCCGCCAATTTGTTCAATGAGTTTGACACAATGTTTCCGCTGTCATATTAAGGTCACTTTTCACTATTTTCCGGGTCCCAGGTGACCTGTGAAGTTGAAGGGAGGGGTGGGAGTGGATGCGTCTGTTACAGGAGAGGGAGCGCACCCTGGGGAAGAAGCTGGATATTACATCGCACTGTTGCCATCTGTCGGGAACACTGCCTCGTATCAGTAACCGGCCCGAAGTTGTGGAGAGGGGTGTACAAACCGTCCTTCACTGCAACTTGGATTCCGTTTCAAGAAGTGAGATTATTTGTTCCTTAAAATGTAACTACTGCGCCCCGCGGATAAATCAAGAGATTGCTGATCGTGTAACTGGCACAGCCTGTTCTATTGATATTTCTTTCACAGTTTCTTCAAAGATTTTCTCGAATACTGCGACTATTTGAGGTAGCGGCTAATTTCAAAGTTTTGTCCTGCATTCGGCTAGAGGAAAATCGAGAACAATTTCAATTAGCTATGGCAATCGTAGCTGCGGCAAGTCCTCAACCCGAGTACCTCCCGAAGAATGCTCGGTTCACCCAACACGAAGAACTTCGCGCGAGTAGGGAACGTCAGATAACCTCTGGCTTCACGTCCTCGGCTGCAGAGGGCTCCACTTGGCGCGCGCCCGACTGCCCTGTCGTCACGTAACTTGTAATAAACTCAATTTGTACAAATTTCAGGGCAAGAAATCCTCACAAAGGAACGAAAACATTGCGGGCGGGCGCAGTGGCAGATTGTACCAGCGGGACGTGCTCTGTGCTTCGCCAAGGGCACAAAAGTGTAGTCCAGATGTTTCGAGTGCTTGCTCGATAAAGCTAATGCATCAGTGAAGATATTATCACATTATATTGCGTTCTCCTCCTGTTTTGTTTACCCTTTGATACCGAAGCTCGTCTAAATTATATTTAAAAATTCAGTCCGTACCGCGAAGTAAACACAACACTTCATCAAACGCTGTTTGAGGAAATGATCGCTGTTCACAATGGGAATAATACGAAACTCGATGAAGATTTAGTGGCTAGCGAAAGATTGTCAGGCCTACCTGCTAGGTGGGGTGGGGTGGGGTGGGGGGTTAACTGAGTGTCTGAATGACCTGGGGCGTACAATCCGGCGCGGTGCTGGCACCACTGTCAATTAAAACAGACAACAACTGAAGGATAGTTTAGCCGAAACAATGCCTGCACTTCAATTACAGCTCCCAATTAGAGAAACAGAAGCCGGCATTGTCTACTCAAGTGACAAGTGACAAGGGACAACCTTCCTTAATCAAATCTTTTGTCTCTGCAACTCAGAAGATCGCGCCCCGTGTTTTAGAGGGCTCTCGACAGTCTGCTGCCGCCGGCCGTAACATGGTCGAGCTACAATATCTGAGTAAAACCACGAAACAAGATGCAATGCAACTCCTAGCAGCTAGTAACGCCGTGGTATTTCACAGTCCCTTTACATTCCGTTTTGTTGTACTTCCTGTTTCGAAAGATTAAATCATCGTATTTATTGCTATTTGCCAAATTTGCGCGGCGTCAGCATCTTGAAAAAAGCCGGCCACGACAGCTTCTTCATTGCATCGTTGTGGTCAGTTCAAACAAACAAAGAAACAAATCCAGGCAGCGTGTGACTGGTCGTGGTTCGAATCAAGTACCTCCACAATACGTGGCGCATACACACCTAAGTTGTGGATAAGCGGGGCTTCGCCCCTGCGCGGCTTCGTTCGGAGAAAAAAGAAAACCCGACTGTCTTACGAGGAATCTCCTCGACTTCAATCAGCGGGCCTCTTCGTATTTGTATACGGACGAAGACTTAAATTCAATTTCGACATAAGTTACTTGAATCAGGGACAGAAACGAGGCATCTCAACATCGGCTTAACCAGTCACTTCGCAGCCTCTTATAATTTGAATATCATCATTAAGTTTCCTTCATTTTCCAACCACTAGTTAATGTGAATATTTTCTCTCCGTGCGTGCTACACGCATGACTGTGCTCGGCAAAACCACCCGATCATTTTCAGAAACTCCTCGCTGCTTGGCTTATTCGTTCCTCTTTATTTATTTCTTCAGAGTGAGTAGCAATAAATACGATCCATCTCGGGTCAAAGTGCAGCTTTCGCGATAATCTTTAGGCATCAAGTTTAGTGAAATTTGGGTTGGGGCAGGGAGTGCGTCGAACCACAAAACGCGCTATTCATAAACGTGACAGCCTAATCGAGGTATGACAACAGCAGTACGACATCGCAGTCTGATGCTCCCGGAAGCTCAGTAGACAATGCGCGGCGCTGCCGGATGGTTTCACGCGATTTCACGGCCCGTCGGACGCTTACACGCGCAATAAACTGTTGATCGCCCACCTGGTGCGACAATCAGGCCACAAAAAGAACCGCATCACACACACACGCGCGCTGAATTAAGCCAGCAACTCGCGTACACGCAGAGGCAGGGCGGTCGAAAAGGACACGGAGACGAGAAGACATCTTAGTTCAGAGTCGCATTTACGTGCTAGTAACGAACTCCGAAATGTTGGTGTTCTCTCCAAAATTCTCCCAAAGTCCTACTGTTGTCCACGACATCATCCAAAGTTGCAGATCTCTTTCAGATTTTGAAGTCCTGCTTTCCCTTGGTTACTCCGTCGTTTATCTTTCTGAGATCAAACTATTGTACCGCTAGTTTTCTTGTCGATGGCCCCTCCATATGCTCCGAAACCACCAAATAGTGGTCAGTATCACAGTCAGACCGTCTCAGAGATCGGACATCAAATATACTTGGCTATCGTCCCCTAACTATCAAGACGTGATCGATTTGAGTGTGTGCCTTTCCATCGGCAGAAGTGCATTCATTTTACTATGTGGGAACTCTGTACTCTTCACAAATAGATATTTTGACGTGTCATTACTAGCCTCATGTAAATTCTGATCCCCTTTGCCGGTTTAAAAATATATTCTCTCTCCAATTTTGCATTGAAATCTCCCTAACACTTCCATGCAAACTCATCGAACACACGTTCTACTCCACACCAAATGTCTCTTAGTAAGACACGTGACACCCTTCACCAACAAACTCTCTTGACCGTCTTAACTGTTGATACGATCCCCTTATGCAACGAGTAGCCTGTCTGTTAGTGATGATCGGCATTGCCTCTGCCACACACGAATGTGCAATCGTCTGCTGGTTCAGTGCCAGCCTTGTCCATGTGAATTCCTGAACTGCCGGCAAATCTAAATCTTTTGATACTTTTTAAAAGAACTTTGCCTACGCATATCAAATCTAAAACTTCTTGACGATGGTGAAGAGTCAATTGAATAAAAATTTACTTGGATATTATCCATCGTCTAGTAATAAAACGTAAAAAACGTAAAACGACGTTTCGGAGATGGGACTCTATCTCCGTCTTCCGGAGATAGGGATTAGCTCTATCTAGTGGGCCCAACTGAGTAGGAACCTGAAGACGGAGATAGAGTCCCATCTCCGAAACGTCGTTTTACGTTGTTTACGTTTTATTACTAGACGATGGATAATATCCAAGTAAATTTTTATTCATTTGCCTACGCATGTTCATTTTCCGTCTCTAAGGCCGTTCCATTGAATGTCTTAAACCCAGGGTCACGTGTAAGATTTCATAACACGCTGTTCTTTTGCGAATTTCTCGCCCATCCCCCAAGAGCAGGCCTACCCCTTGTCAGCTGTTCGCGACTGATTAGCTGTAAGACCACCCCTTGAGGAGGTCGTCGTCATCCGCGCCCTAACGTAACGTCAAGGAATCCTCTTAACATCGAGTCGACTGGAAAATCAGCAGAAAGAACGCAAATAGAAAATAAAACAAGATTCCAGCATAAAATCTTTATAAAGTTGGACTTCTTCCCCCCTCTCCAGTGACGTCAGCATGCGTTCGATAACTCAGTGTGCACCCGAACGGCAACCAGCAGCGTGCCCCAGTCCTGACCGCAGGCATCGGGCAGCATCTGCCAGTTACACACCGTGCCGCAGTAGCCACGCCACCATTAAGACGATTTCTTCGTATTTATAGTTTTAGGTGGACTTAGCGTCAGGCCTTCATTTGCCAATTCAAAAAAGTTCGGGTCGATCACACGGGAGTGATCCGACGCAAAATTACCGCCCAACGAAACAGGACTATTAATAAAATCATGGGATATGCGAGAAATGTATACAGAAATTTTTAGTCGGAAAACCTGAAGAGAATCGACAACTTGTGAGACACAGATGGAAGGATAAAATTGAAATATTCACTTTACACAGAAATACGTGACTGGATTCAAATAATTCAAAGAAGGTTCCATAAGATAAGGGATCTTTGCTGGTCGTATCAGCGACTACCAGATTAACAAGAAGGCATCTGTTTATTGCAGATAACCCGCAACTGTAGTGGCAAAGTTATCCCTGTGTTTAGTTAAGTACCACACCGTGAAGGTGTATGGGGGGAGTGGAGATATAGTTCCACGCATTCTTAACATGGGATTTAGATGAAGGTTAAGTTGTCAGATTCACACACTTCTACCACGATAAAGTCCCCAGGGGTGTGCCGGTCTGTAAGCGTTCTCCGTCAATCGCACTTGGCCAAAGAGAGACAGTTTGACTGCCCCTGACGTGGACAGTCAGCGCGAGGTTAGAAATGTAATGCAATTTGAAGTCTTGTCAAATTGACGGACTGGGCAGGGATTACCAGTGGGGAGCAGAAACACCGATAATATTGACATTAGCGATTTGACGGCTCTCCCCCCCCCCGCCCCGCCACCCCCTAAGTGGTTTTTAAGAACCCCCACTCACCCCATGTTTCACTGTTGCGGGGAACCACCGCGGACCCTACAACTGAAAATTATTGACATTATTTGAGATTAAATTGGGATTGAAAAAATGCTGCAAGGGAAAAGGGAAGAAGAAAGAGCCCTCTATTAGCTCTGAGTCTGTAGCTCGAACCAACCCCTTGGGAGAAGGGTTGGAGTGGGTTTAAAGTATTGAAACCGAGCGAGGTCTTGGTTGAACTAGCGGTTAGGGGTGTGCAACCGCGAGCAGGGCTGACAACCTCTTGAACTACGAACTGCGGCAACTTCATCACTTCTCTGTCAGAGAAGACAACTGCGACTTTGCACACGAAACACTGGCCCTGATGTTCATTTATCGTAGACAAAATCTACTCTGCAACCGCGATTGGTGAACCAGATTAACTTACGGCGAAACGCGGATAAGTTACGGACGGAACTCTGCCCAGGGATCGACAATTATCAACATTTATCTAATACTTTAAGCTATTTGCGCTTCAGATTAATTTTCAGATTCGTGTAAAATAAGGGTTACTGGACGATCGGTAAGAACACGAAATTCACTCTACAAATTTCAGTGCCAAATCTAACCCCAAGACGAAATTAGATTGTGTAAGTAGTTTCGCAGTTTGAGTTCACAAGAGACGGACGGACGGACGCACATGCATTCGCTTCGCGATCTTTGAACAAACAATGCTCAGACAGTTTGGTCGAATTTAGAATACGAGCGAACCAGGAACCTGAGTTAGCTCAGTAGCCTGGGTTTGGTGTGGAAGTAAGGAACAAAGGTAGATGGCATTGCTAGCAATCGTGGGCAGGCCGTCGCCGTGATCGGGGCATCCCTTGTGTTACCTGCGATTGCGAACGGCGTTAAAACTCGTCGATATTTAAATATTTAAACTTCACCACGGACACAGTTCGTGCTGGAGAAACACAGATTAGTGTTAAGCATCGTTACTTGCGCAATACGGCTGTGGGCATTATCACGTTTCTTAAATTCAAAAGCCAATCTAGACCGGACATGTAGCACGCACGAGGAAACCAGAAACGAGTATACAATTTTTCCTTGAAATCGTCACTGAACGACGTCACCTGAAATCCGAGGCAGAGAGGACAGCAATATCGATTGGTTGGTTATTTAACAATGTCGTATCAAATATTAATCCATGACTATAGAATTAGATGAGATGATTGTGCTCGGGAGAATCGGAAATTAGTGAGGAGGATGCAGCTGTGACCTGCTTCAACATATTTTTGAGTTGTCCAGCGACCTGCTCAAACTCGGGCGCGCATGGAAGCTGCCGTCTCAAAAACACGGACAGCGCGTATCGGCTAGGCAGAGATACAAGGATTCAAGAACGGAGATGAAATATCGGGTGCCTGCTGTTGAGAAACAATCCAGATGCAAGTTAGAATACTCCGTCCAGAAACTCTCTTCCAAGGTTGCATTTGTAATAAAACTTTCCCACAGTCTCCACGCGCAGTGAAACTTCCTGCCACGACGCGACTCAACAGAGGATCCTCGACCCTTTAGACCTCAGACCAGTGGTAATTATACCTACCACCTGCTCTAACGCTTAACAAGTCTTCATTTTACGATTAGGGTTCCATATGATTCTCAGTGTAAACAGCGATAATCTTTCTAAAGGTGAAGTGTGGTGTTTTCTTTGCGGTGCGGACTGAATCTTTAAATGTCATTTAGATTAGTTTCTACTTCAGAGGGTTAAAGAAGAACTGACCGGCGTGTTCGCCCAGACTGCGCAGGCAGGCGCCAGTACCACCTATCAAGCGCGCAGTTCCCACAGGCTCAAGCTGTTCGCCCACTTTTCTTTGTTCACGCAATGTTGACGCGGATCCAGTCGAGGGCCTCTCCATGCTCTGTGCCAGCAGCGCTGCACACCTCGAGTGCCGGAACGTGCCAAACTGGCAAAATTACCAGCGACTCCCTCGACAGCCAAGCTTTGAAACTATTCATCAACAAGTGACGCGCCAGCCGAGGATCGAGGATGCTGGCTGGTCTGGCCTGTCGCACACCTCAGTGGCCGCGATATACGAATGCAGTGACTTCAGTTTTGTGAGCGCCCTGTCCGCGATCTATTCCCAAATAATAATGCAGGCTGGATGAATATTTACGTAATTCAGTACTTACGGATACCTATAGATATTTAGGCCTATAGATCGAAGAGTTCTGACCAAAGTTGAACAAATCCTGACGACGTTGGTCTTATGGGTCTTGGCGCCGTGTAAACTCGTCGGCAGATTCTAGCATTTCAGAGAAATAATACCTCGAATTTTAGCCCTGAAAATGGAGGCAGTATGCTTCCCCGAAAGGTTGGCTTGTACCGATGAGTCTACATGGCGCAAGACCCAGAAGACCAACGTCATCGTCTTCACACGAATGGACCCTGTCTGACGTCTCATGTCCCTTGTGTTTCTACCGCCCGCAGGTTTGGTTCCAGAACCGGCGAGCCAAGTGGCGGAAGGCAGAGCGCCTCAAGGAGGAGCAGAGGAAGCGGGAAGAACAGGAACGGGGCGGAGCCATCGCGAAACAGGACTACAAGGACGCGGCGGTGGCGCCCGGCGCCGAGGTGAGCGAATCCAAACAATCAAAATTCAGCAGCCGAGTCTGTTAAATCAACAACTCGGTCAGGAGACATTAAACAATCACAATTCAGTCACGGAGGTGAGTAAGCAGTGACTCAGTAACGCAATCACTAGTCGTTCACATGGCCAACCAGTCGCAAATCAGAGATCCGCTGGGGCGACGGCCGCAGAGTCGCTTTCGGCTGAGCTGACATCTGCAAGCCCACTTACGCGGTTCTTCCCCCAAGTGAGGGCAACTTCAGAATAGACGCATATAACATCAAGCAGTTGTAGCGCAGCGATACGCGAACAGAAAGGAAATAAATAAAAGAATAAGATTAACAAAGTTTCGGAACCGGACGGGCGTATCTCGTACCAAAAGACACTTTTATTGCATTCTGCAAGAAAGAGAACAAAGGAAAAGTTTTGATATAAATTCGTATTCATTTAGAAGGCGCGCTTTGTCTCTGCGATATGTATTCAGGAAAAGCGAATTTCGTAAAAGTTTGTTCAGTGTGCACCTTCCACGTTCTCTCGCTCAACTGTGATACATCCACCGTGAATCTGCACTTTTATCGCCGTCCCAACTTTACAGGCCACGTTATTCAAATGTTTCTGCATGTTACGCCGCTCCGAGGGGGGGGGGGGGGGTTACACTTGTAATGACAACAAAACAGAAGCGATGTTTCGTGCCAAGAAGGCGTGTCCTGATCAAACGCACTGGCGCGAGGACAGGGACAGGCGCATTTTGAACAGTTTATATGCAGTAAAAAACAAAAAAATTAATTAGCTTTTATGTTATTCTATTCTATTGCAGGACAATTGTAACCATCTTAAAAAGTCTGAGAGAAAAATCCTGTTCTAAGAGCAACTGACTGCCTTGTCAGCATCAGACTGGCTCATCGCTGAAGTCCATGACGCAGTTGTCTTAAAAAGCTCACGGTTGCTCAGATGGTCAATATATTATCTGTTTTTATGAAACCCGATGGTTTATTAACGTGACAGAAGAACCAGCCAATGGACCTCATCTTGACCCAGTCTAATCCGCAAAACATAATTTATAAGATTCTTTTTAATATTATCCTTTCATCCCCAAAAATGTGTAAATTACACAACCATCACAATGAACTCATGATGGCTCAAGGAAGCCGTAAAGGCAATGTTCAGAAGCCGAGACGCTAAATAAAATTAAAACCAATCCCATAGAGGCACCACGTTCATGTGACTCAGGAAGGGGTTCGATGAACGTGGTACTGTGACTCTGAGAAGCTTCTAGTCACACACCTCTCCTCTGTAATCTCGGTGCAGGGCGAGGAAGCGGTCCGCGGCAGCCCCGGGGTGGTGCTCCCGGCGCGAGACCACACCGACACCCCTGTCAGCTGCGCGGACACCGAGCCCGAACAGGAGTTGGAGTCAGAGACCGGAGATCGAGCGGGGGACGGCCGCGACCCGGACGACACCGCACCCGGCTACAGCCCGAGGTAGAGTATCTCCCGTTATCTTTCACGTGAAGTAGCAGCGGCCAGATCTGTCCGCTGGGAACACACGAGACTGTGAAACGGAACTGGATTAAGCGCCCCACAGATCTGACTCTGATTAAATTGGAAAATTAATTTACCGTGTAGGAAAGTGTTACGCTTTAAACGCAGGCCTACTTATGCTTGCACCTAATTTATTCCAACGTGAAGAAGAGGCTTGTCGTAGCGAACACAAGCACACAAGATCACTGGTCCAGGATCAACGGTAGAGTACAGAGGCCTCAGTCTCCGGTCCAACAAGCAGTAATGCGAGCAAATTATCTTTTTAGTCTAGCGAGGATAGCAAATTATATACCAATGATTAAACAAATTAATAAACCATTTCTGTACTAAACTTTCATTAGGCCTAGTACACATTTGCACATTTTTATAGTCGTCAGTCATAACCTCAAAGTTTCGTCTCCCTGACACGTAAATTTTGAATTGAGAATGTCACCTCCGAAATCCGTTTCTCTTTTCACAAAACGTCCATAATTACTGCTATAAATCACCGAGGCCTAGACTATATTTGAGAGCCGCCACAGCGTCCACCTCAGAGGTTTGTAAAATAGCAGTATTGGAATAAAGAAGAGGTGGTGTACATTCCAGTTTTAAAATATTAATTAGTGCATTAATTACTTGTTATTATTTAAGAAAACTGTGCGTCGGTTCGAATGTATTATCGCGACAGCCCGTAACCACCCCGTTCTGTAGGCACAACAATTATTCTGGGCGCCAGCCAGTCGGTCCGTTCGAGGATGCTCGCTATCAGCCTCCCTACTGGAGCATGCACGATGGCGGTCTGAATAACAAAGGAGCTGCGTGACTTGAAATGTCAGGACAGTTAAAGAATCAGGTCAAAATGTGAATAACACTGCGGACTGGCTGTTAGCGGCAATAATGTGACGCCTGTCCACAGCGTTTCGGCGCCAGGGTCCCCGTCGCGTCCTTCAGTGGCAGGCGCCACTCCGGTCACATCGTCCACCTCCTCGACGCCGACTAGCGTCGTGACGGAGCCCTCTAGCGGGCTGCGCCCCTCGACCAGTCTGCCCTCCTACGGCCTCTTCCCCAGCTTCGCAGAGAGGTAAGTACGAATTATGAAATGCAGGTTGGGAAATACCGACTCCAAGGAAGAGATCTGAAGCTGAGACGCGTGGAATAGCGAAAAAACCCGGGGAGCTTCATAATTACAGACCTATAGTTATGTTGAGTAAAACAGGAAGGATGTGATTGGCTAGAAATAAAACACGCATGGAGTGAGAGATTCATAATTTATATAAGTAGGATTTGAGTCTGAAGATTGCTGTCTTCCGGGTTGTTGCGCCGATGATTGTCATCGCCCTGATGACGGAGGCAGTATGACCTCTGAAACGTTGGTGGAAATCTACCAGAATACACGGCGCTACAACCCAGAAGACAGCAATCCTCATAATTTATATAAGTTTCGCCGTCGAACTCCAACTTCAGAGACCACATAGGAGGTGGTGGTGGAAACGGCATCAGCGGTTCTGAAGGAAGCCTCTGTCACGGAGCGACACGTTAGGTGGCGAGCAGGGCGATGCTAAACAAGAGCAACATGGCGGGATGGCGTGATCTCTACGGACTGAATTTATTTAGTGGCGGAGGGTCAATGAACAAATCAAACAGAATTTAATTGGCATCGGTTGGTTAATCAAATGTTGAATTATGATTGACTAAAAAGTCCGGCGTAATGCACTGCGCACATGTCAGGGTTCAATAGTGCGGGGTCAATTGGCCTTAGAGTGGAAGAGCGGCCCAAGCGTTACGTGTTTTTGCACAGGACCGGACAGCGAGGACTGCGAGGTCGAAAATAATAAGAAGAACACAAACTGAGGACACGAGAGAGGAAGTAGCAGACCGGTGGGGAAAATTACAGAGTGAGGACCTTCGTAATACGGTTAGGAAATCAAGTAAGATGAGATTGACGGGGCATGTAGTACGCACGAGAGAGACGGCTTCAGATACGTAGAAAGAGGAGCAATATTAATATGTATTTTGAAGAGAGGGCATGGGCGTGTGGGCTTGATCCAACAGGCTCAGCTTCTGGGTTCTTGCGAACGCGGTAATGAACTTTCTGTTTCCACAAAATGCTGGGGTTTCCTGACCGAATGACAGTCGAACGTCCTAGAAGGACTCCGTTCCGTGTTATAACCCAGAAGCAGAATGGAAAATGTAATTTTTTTCGATGTCAGATTCCCTCTGCACATTCATGAAAGCGTTCTTCATGTTAGCTTCTGGTCCCCCACGACATTAAAGTGTAATTTCCGTTTACGAATTCGAGGCTGTCTGCTGTTTATGCAGGCTCTAAAGCGCACATGATATAAATAACAAGGTAACAACAGAAGGTTGAACAGCGCCTTCGATGGCGCACTCTTAATTCGGCTAATAATCTTAATCATGACAAAAGATTGTGGGTGTCTTCTGCGTTGCAAAGCCGTGTAGTCTGGTAGAACTTTACCGACGATTCCGAGGTACTGGCAGCCTCCATCATCAGAACGATGATGGAGGCAGCAAGGACCTCGGACTCACCACCGTGCTTTACCATGTTATATATTATATTATATAAGTTGCTGGAAACACAGGGTTTCGGTGTACAATTTCCCCCCCCCCCATTTCAGAAGAGGCCTGCCCGTTACAAATGCTCAGGTTCATATGAATTATGATGGAGCACCCCGAATTTTTCGTAGCTCACTTTTAGTGAGCGTAAGAGGTCTGGCGGACGAATACGAAGTTCTCATCCACAACTACGCTGGACGGAAAAATCCTTTCTGCGTGTGAAACGTCCGGAAACATCACATTCTTTACGCACGCGTAAGAAGAGGCTTGGAGCTTAGACGGTTTTGCGGAACATGCTTCTCGAAACTTATCCTCGTCAGAGTATCCCCAGTCCGTCTCCCGTAAAAATAACGTCGGTTTAAGACACGCGAGACTGAATTGGAGGAGATGTTGCGGAATTGTAAGGAAGAAAGATAGTCCTCGAGTGGAGACCGAAACACAACGCAACTCTCTTCTACTGGGGAACATTACAGCACGACAGGAAAAGTCGAAATGTAATGAGAATTTAAAGAAACCAGTTTACGAAAGTGATGCCGATTCTAGGTGACGGACAGAGAGACAGACATGACCTCCCCATGCGCTTTAAGTCACTTTCTTAGTGCTGAAAGAGTGGCTGAAACTGTTAGCGATGAACGGAAAACGGACAATTTTGGTATGGGTCGAACCTGCTTTGCTGTTAACTGCGGTAGCTTCATCAAAGAAACAAAACACAGTCTGGAAGCAAAACCGGGAGGTTCAACACGATCTGTAACAAGTCCCATGATCAGAATCAAGTGACCTCATTCCAAGGTCTCTCCCCACTAAATCTGCCTATGAAACATGGCTAACATGAGGTGCGTTAAGTCTGAACGCTGAGTAGTGGCCATGAAAAGTGTAAACAACCTACCCAAGCGAAGGCCCTGTGGCTGAAACTGTGGCCTGTTTGCTGGAGTATCAGATTTAAAACTTTTGATTTCATGGTTCGTGTAACACGATGCTTCCATCCCTCTTAAGTATTCGTCGGTACGTAAATCCAGAAGTGCCAGAACTCACACTTAGGCGAGCGCAATTTTAACATGCGTCTCACAAGGGCCACCCATTGTCTGTTGTTAGGTTCCAAAGGCGGTCTAACCCTCACAGTTGGCGATGAACAATTCTAGTTTTCAAGCTCGGCCCATAAAGTAACCAAACCACGACAGTTTTCATTGGTGGCGACGGAATTGTAAGTTCTGATATTTATTTATGTTTTGTTTTATTTCGGCAAAGCATCGATTTTAAATAACCCTTGTAAGATTTGAGGTTTTCACTGCGGTGAGTTTGAAGATTTCTGATGACGGAGGCAGTATGACCTCTGAAACGTTGGTTAACATCGACCAGACTACACAGCGCAATAACCCAGAAGACAGAAATCTTCATACTCTGATGACGGAGGCAGTATGACCTCTGAAACGTTGGTTAACATCTACCAGACTACACAGCGCAACAACCCAGAAGACAGCAATCTTCATACTCTGATGACGGAGGCAGTATGACCTCTGAAACGTTGGTAAACATCGACCAGACTACTTGGCGCAACAACCCAGAAGACAGAAACCTTCATACTCATCGCCCTGATGACGGAGACAGTATGACCTCCGAAACGTTGGTTAACATCGACCAGACTACACAGCGCAACAACCCAGAAGACAGCAATCTTCATACTCTGATGACGGAGGCAGTATGACCTCCGAAACGTTGGTTAACATCGACCAGACTACACAGCGCAACAACCCAGAAGACAGAAATCTTCATACTCTGATGACGGAGGCAGTATGACCTCTGAAACGTTGGTTAACATCTACCAGACTACACAGCGCAACAACCCAGAAGACAGCAATCTTCATACTCTGATGACGGAGGCAGTATGACCTCCGAAACGTTGGTTAACATCGACCAGACTACACAGCGCAACAACCCAGAAGACAGAAATCTTCATACTCTGATGACGGAGGCAGTATGACCTCTGAAACGTTGGTTAACATCTACCAGACTACACAGCGCAACAACCCAGAAGACAGCAATCTTCATACTCTGATGACGGAGGCAGTATGACCTCCGAAACGTTGGTTAACATCGACCAGACTACACAGCGCAACAACCCAGAAGACAGAAATCTTTAAAATAACCCTTATTTCCACTTCGCTAATTTTGGAACTCCGGTGTGTGTGTGTGTGGGGGGGGGCCCTCCGCAGCACGGGTCGTACCTAAAATCCTCTGCTGTGAAGAGACTGGCTTTGTTACGTAAATCGGTAATATTAATATTTACAATAAGAAACACGACTTACTCAGAACGCCTTTCAACACGCGCATTCCTTCATCAACGAGAGAAGCCGTGGTTAGCAGATGCACCCCACTCGGTGTTACGGCCTGTGCGTTAATTCTTGCTGTATTAAGGGGTTCGGAGACTGCTTCCTGCCACACACTTCGGAATCCTTTTGTATCCCGGCTGGCATCTACAAATCTTAATATTGAAACATGCAATTTTGCCCGATGTTTTGTGTGTTGTTTAATGCGTCAAGGGAAGAACACAGATTGAGCGCGCATGTGACCAGGGTTCTGAGGTGAATATTTGAACTCAAGAGGGACGAAATGACACAGGGCTCGAGGAAACTGGATGACAATCACCTCCATAGTTGTTTGTCTTTACCACGTATTGTGTAGGCGGATGAGATGGACGAACACGGGGGTGACGAGAAATGCACAAATTTTCGTTGGAAGGCCTGGCCGGAAGAGACCACTAGGAAGAACGAGGCGTAGACCACGAGGGGTGATAACGGGTAGAATGATTTCTAGGGGAGCAGGACGCCGCATGGTGCGCTGGATTCACGTGGTTCAGCAGCGCACGGACCGTTAGCGAGCTTTTGCGAACGCGGTGTCGTTCAAACTTCCGTTTCCACGATACATTACCCACGGGAAGACACACGAACCCACGACAGGAGCCCAGGGGACACACGCTATGACGACGATACGAGAAGATGCCATCTTTTGCGCAGCTGACCCTAGGACACACGACGCTGGCAAACCGACGCCGAGCGTGACGTCGCCTACTGTCGCGGCGCCAACAGAAGTTTCCATATATGTATAGTAGATGAGCCTCGGGACGCCCTACGACATTATCGAACCGACGTTGAGCGTAACGACACTAATCGACGCGGCGAAATCATTAAAAGCCATCTCAAAACTTTGCATACCGTGTAGTGTATTAGAATATAGTGAGGAAACCAACAACTATTAACACTATAATAAGACACAATAGGAAAGCCTCGACATGCCTTTAAGCACTACTTTGGAAATCCGACGCCGACCCAACAAGACACCATTCGTTGGTACGGAACAGCCGCGGGATCTCATTGCGCGACGTCAGAAATCCGACGCTAAGCGACAGTGTTTTTGCCACAGCTGAGCCATCAGATGTCACTGGGAACGACACTAGAAAATCGACGCCGATCGTCACGATGCTTATCACCGCGGCGCCCACAAGAATCGACATATTTTCCGAATGGCAGTCTCCGGATGCTATTAGTATAAAAGGACGCCAATCATCGTGACGCCGTCAAAAGACGCTATCTTTGAGATTCCTTTGATTATTAAATTGGAAAACCGACGCCAACGTCGAAATGTAAATAAAAACTAGTAGTATTAGGATGGGAATGGATCAGATAAGAGTCTGGATAAATTGAAAGCTGTAGCAAACCGACGCAGAGGGACAAGGTACGGATAATGGGTAGTGTAACCTAACCTAACCTAACCTAATCTAACCTAACCCAACCCAACCGAACCTCACTTGATCTAACCTTACCTTACCTAACGTAACCTCGCCGCAACACTTGACAACTCTGCATTTTGCTGTTGTTTTATTTTTCAGTCCGTAGGGCACAAACAACACAGCACTTCGCCATTACGAATAACAATTTGTTAACGTTGTTTAAGGAAATAAAAACTGTTTACTCTGAAAATAAGAAATATTAAAAGGCGCAAACTTACACATTGTCCAGCAGGTGGGACCACTGGGCTTCAAAGGATTTATTCCGTTCTCCTGATATTGCCCCTTTCCCTGGAAGTTCTGCCCTGCGTTGCTCATGTCACCTCCACTTGATTTGAATTCGAAAGCCCTCACGCTAACCTTCTGGAGGCAAAATACGTAATGTCCTAGCATTTCTGGTCGAAAATCACTTGTCAAACAGTCTAGGAGGGAAACTGACAACTACAGTCGCAATAATCGGGTCGAGGTTTGAAGCCAGGCCGCAGGAGTACGAAGGCGTCTTTTTCCTAACCTGAAACGTTTACACAGATCGTGGATAGGTAGGACTCTGCAGTGCCAACCCGAGACAGCACGGCTCACTTGTAAGTGGATTGCGCTATAAAATATGGCGCGCAGTCAAAATTATAATGACATTCAGCTCATCTCGTAAATAAATTATACCGGCGTTCCTCTCCCGCCTTTCAGCTTCTTTTGACAAATTACGGAACTTGGGAAATGGAGAAATGTAATTTTTACAAATTATCTTTCCGTCAAAGAAATGGCACAAACGTTCCTTGCTGTGGAATTGAATTTGTCTGTTGCTAAGAATTTCGCTGCAACTTTTTATGAAAAGTTCACCAGGATACTTTTAACTTGTTTTACGAATTTTTTCCTACCGGCGTCTCTTTTCTTTCTGCAGAATTTCCACTCGCCTATTTTAAATTAAGACTTCGCCGAGGATTTTTTAACTGCTAGATCTAATTACTTATTTTTATACCAGGCACAAATGTAAAATTCTTCTTCCCCGTGGCTCTACAGTTCTTGCGGAAAAACAGAAAACATGTCAGAGATTTTGAAAAAGGCGGTTTTGACACCTGGCAGGAAATCTCGTCCTGGGGTCAGCCCGTCGCAATTTCTTTGCCTCCACGGGACGGCACAACGCCGAAAGACGTGAGAGAGAAAAATCCACGCACTGAGCGGGATATGAACCCCTGACCACTGTGTTCAAGCAATCAGACTTACGCGCTGTCTCACTGTGACCTACACAAATACAAAAATAACATTTCGAATCAAGTTTCGGGTACAAGGAAAGAACATTACGGAAACAGGGGGCCACGATTCCAGAGCGGTAAAGAAGGCAACATTTGTAGAGACTTACACTGATACAGAGGACCAAATTTGTAGATCAGCAGAAACGACCATGTTTATAGAGTTTTGTAGAGGGCTTGCAGGGCTGTACAAAGAAATATTTTCTGTGGAGATTTACTGAAAGTCGCGTATTTACAGGGATGGAGAAAATGCCATGTTTGTGCAATGTTGCAGAGGACCGTGTTTGCAGGGGCGGGAGTGTACGCAGCGCGGAGTAATTCAGCGGGAACGCGGAGAGCAGGCATGAGAGGTGATTCATGATAGCCATTAATTCCATTTCGCGCCGCCAATTTAATAGTAATGAAGCGGTGCTGAATTCCCGGCCAATTGAGCTAACTGTTATTATATGGACGGGGTGGGGTGGGGTGGGGGCTGAGTGTATGTGATCTAATCACACGGCATACTCTGTTCGCGATAGATTTAGACCATCACCACAAATCACTATTTCCGGATACAGAGAGAGGTCTCCAGTTCAAGCACCAGTGGCGGAGCTTTCCTTATCGTCACGTCACGTTGACACGAGCAAGTGGAAATTCGCTGAAGACTTCGCTGAAATTCAAAGCCTACGTTTTCGTGACACAGCGGTAGAAAAATTAACATTTTCTGGTTTTACGGTGAAGCCAGCAACAGCACTTGGGTTTGATAATGAAACTGTTAAGGGCGCAGCCACGCATAAAAGCGTCAGGGCCAAATGTCCTCGGTTCGCACGTTATGGCCATCCCATTGCAGTTGTCTACAGACATAAAAGTTAGTTCAGATCAGCGATGAAGTCGAGATATCTCTTGATAAGATGCCCCCGTGTCAGCGTGCTGCTGCCCGCTACACGGGACTCGAGCTGCGAAACTCCGTATCAGAACGCTAAGGATTGAGTCCACTTAAGAGCCCCAATCTTCAGCCGACAAAGTGATTAAACAAACAACAGGCAATTGTGATGTCTCATCTTTTGTATAAAAAACAACTCCAATTTAGTCTCATCGCCACAACACTTTTTTGTTAAAAAAATAAATAAATTCAAAAAGTAAACGCCGCACGCCGGCCGACAGACGAACTACATGATGTCACGCGTCTTCACGATAATAAAAGTCCAACTCCTTTTCTCCTTTTCTCTTCTCGTGATGCAGACAACGAGGCTTTAAGTACATAAGTGGCAATTTTCGCTCTAATTGGCATTAATATTGGAGTTGTTATTATTATATGTGCGCGTGGTATTTTGACTGCCATCAAGCGTCCGTTCAGGGAAAGAGAACCAGAGGAATGTCGACAGCGTTGCCAACTTAACTTCATTCTACGTTAAGCTAACCTTAGTAACATGACGAAGAAATCATAACTCGCGCAAGTTAACGGCACCAGACATTTAATTCAACGTATAACAGAAAACACTCCAGAATTTATAACTTCTGGATGTTAGCTTTGCCTCTGACTTATGCGCCTGAGGAAAACCCCTCCGTGAGATCGATACTTTGCATGCATACAATCAGTCCAGATGAGCGAGAGCCGGCAGTGCAGCCTCCATAATTGTTCACATTATTTATTTAACCTTCCGCATAGATGGCACTGCTGCCCACTGATAGAACGAAATTCATTCCGCAGATAGGCACGACCATCTGGAAACACATTCCGCCCCAGTCGCAGTTAGGAATTAGTAATCAAGTTAATCATCTAAACGGTTGAATAATTACATCGGTGTTACGTCATCATTTAAATCTATTATTAAGTCTGATTAGCGCTGTAATTGTCATCTTGCCCGCTAAGACTTGCGAGTGGGCTCCACCAACAGATGGCTCTGCACAAAGGGTTGACAGTCTTCTCTGAAGAATTGATTGGTTACCCGAAATGAACAGCGGGCGCTCGAGTGTTTTTTTCCGCTAATAAAATCAAACTGATTTTATTAACAGGTTTTTAAAGTGTGCAGTTACAATTGACAGTCGCGATCTGCAGGTATGCGGAGGAAATCGTCTCTGTACACAAGTAGAGTGACACATTAAACAGTCCGGCTCATCACGAACTTGGACAAACAGCCGATTTTATAAGCTCTCCGCACGGTTCTGAATTCAAAACTGAAGTTGCGAATAAAACGAATTTAACAGATGCAAATGAAATTCCGTGCCGGTAGGAATCGAATGCATGAACTAAGATACACAGACGTTATACAAACGCGTACGTAAGACGAGCATAAGCCGGTCTGCAGGGAGGAAGGATTTTGCTGCTGCTAATTAGTTATTTTATTTTAATTGTTTTCTATTATCTGTGGCCCTTTCTTCAGTTCCTTCGCATCATCATAATTGTTATCCGACAAGTTTCAAGGTCACACATCCCTTCGTCTAGTCTATTCCGTTCTTGCTCTGGTGATCATACTCAGATTTCCTCAGTGCAAAAGTGATCTAGCTCCGTCGGGGGTTTTGTTTACTGATGGCTGCTTAGTGCATCACGCGATCACCACGTGGCCCCATGACGATAACTAATAGTTCACTGGTCGATCAGAATATACATTTATAATTGACAAGAAATTTAAATTATTTCAGTACAGCTCATTTTAAGAAAGCCCGTCCTATAAAAGATTACATCGATTCTTAACTCTCCAAGACACATCACACCCCCGTTACAAAGATCATTTGGTTTATGTTTCGGGAAAACAAGCTCTGTTGATTGTCAGAAACACAGAAAACACAAACATTGTGCGGACGTTTCGCAGGCTGGCAAATGCAGTTATACCAATGTCAAATTATTGGAAAAGAGTACAACTGTATCGAGTCCTGGCGCCTGCTGAGGATGCAGCCCGCAATGAATAGAGAATCGTTTCGCAGATTCCTCGTTGAGAAGCTGACATTGTTCAGCTGGTCGAGAAATTGCCTACCTCGTGGAACGTCATTGGCTTCACACTCCATTGCCTTACGACCTATTAATACAATCCAGTCGTAATAGCAGCTACGCACTTCCTTCGGAACCCTAAAGGACGCCGCAGTTAGAGACCGGAAGTTCTGGCTCGCAGTTTCGCTGCGAGACACAGCGACCGGAGTGTACAGGAAACTTTATTGCAGGTTTCGACTCATTTGATACGAGCGGAACCGGAAGTCAGCGAGAAGCTGTTCCACCACTAGGGGTCGCGCGGCCATGGTAATTAAGCAGAGCCATCTATGTGTCACCGACAAAAACATTACCGGTCGCTGAACGATCTAATCGACCCTTCTCTCGAAGCGCTATGACGTCAGAGAGGAAACGGACTGCAGGGAGTCTCTGAGGAAACACTATCACACGATGCCGTATTCGGCGTGGAGCGGCCTGGGTTCGGACAAGAAGTTCCCATCCAACAACGGAATTAGTCACTCAGTCAGACATTTCTCTGCAGAACTTAAATAGCAGGGCTTGTCCGAACACGCATCTAATAATCGAAATGCATGGTCGATTTGCGTTGCCCGAGTAAAACATTTCTGTACATTCCGTACATTCGTGTATTAATTTCACAGTCTTGATTCAAATGGTTAATAAAATAATGTAACGAAACCAAAATCTAAAATTTGGGCGATCGCCATGTAGTTATTTCACTTAGTACGAAACTAACCGCATTTTTTTTTAAGTTTTAAGGAAGTTCCCAGCAAAACGTTTCATGCCCTAGAATAAGTTCCGTTAGCGTAAAAGCAACTTCAGAAGTTCCGACGATCGTGTTGGTATAACTGACGGTACCTTATAAAGTATGAATGTGAGATAACTTTCAGCGACATAATGAACACACCAAGTTTCACAAAAGTCTCTCTTGCGACTGAGACGTCATTGCGTAGAGCAGGCAGTAAAACACACGTACGCACGCACCTGAATGTGTTGACATCACGTGTCTCTACTTCTGCTAATAAAATATTACAACAGCCGCGAGGCTTCTTCTCGTGTGGCGTCGAACGCGACCTCGAAGTGATTCTACAATTTTACACTCGTCCGAGGCCACGTGATGCTCCCGCTTACGATTTCTGAAGGCACAGCTCCGGGCTCGAAGTCCCGAAGTCGATGGCGGTGTCTTACAGCTCTCTCGCTAATTAATTATTGCAGCTCGTAATTTCATTAACATTGTAATTGCCTGAAATTAGTCGCGCTTACCTTCGTGTTTATTTTATGTGGAGCGGGGCTCTCCGTCGTACTGGCTCGCGCCCTGGGAAGTGTCGACGGCTTCCTCGGAGCAGGATTAGCTCGGCAACAGATTTGAACCTGGTCACAGCGTCCACCGGCACGCAGAACAGCCCCCGCGCGTCTCAATTAAGTTTGCTTGGCGTCATTCGAGGGCTCCAGTTTGATGAGAGTTCTCGATGTAGACGAAGCGAGCGGCAGGGTGAGCCCCCTTCTGTAAACAAAAAGGAATCTTCTTCCAGAAATTTGATAAAACGAGCTTTGTAAAACATATCGCCCTCATGATGGAGCCTGCAACGACCTCTGAAACGGTGGTAAAATTTTAACAGACTACGCGGCGCTACAACCCAGAAGACTGCCATCTTCGTACCCACCGCCGTGAAAACCTCGAACCCTATTTTGCAAGGTAATTACGGGAGAGACGCCCATGCATTTTTAAAAGTCGCATAAGACGTTAACACATGCGATTAAATTTAAAAAAAAAAAAATTATGTCAAAGAGAATAAGTATAGTGTGTATTCAGGTTATGTAAGTAGGCATATACAGCTTTAAAGCCACCGTAAAAGGTAACGTTAAACTTAAACTTAAGACAAGTTCGGTCCTTGAAAATAGTGACAATGACGTCAGAGATGTTTGGAATTCAATGACCTCTGAGTGGGCGTGGTGTCTGTCCAACTCTGTGATGGCATCTTCGTGGTGGAGCCCCTAACTGGGATTCCCCAGACAATGACAGCCAAGATCTGTGGGGATTCCTCACCCAGTCACGTTTGTAAACGTAGAACTTCGTGTAACACGTGCAGACAAATGTTAGCCCGTTTCCAACGTCGGCCTTTATAAACACTCGTTTAAAGGTTTTCGAGTTTTCAAATGTGGCTACTCGAACAGAGAGACATACAGATATGGCGAAGCTGACGTACATTTGCACGCCTCCCCCGAGTCCTACGAGCAGATTTATCCTGCATTTGCAAGGTCTTCAGACTTCCTTACAAGTTTCTGTACTCGCCGTCGTCGTTTCAAATTCCGCCCACAGTAATTGTAGTAGGACGAATGCATGGAACAATGGACCCAGTTTCTTCACATTCGAAGAGTTCGCTCTCATCTGACTCACTGCGTGTTCCTTGAATTTCCACTTTCTTACACACATTCATTTATTTATTTTTCGTGTTCCCTCGACATTTTACCAGCATGAAAATAAAATTTCCCTTCAAAACAGCAAAGAGTCGTACGCCTGTCCAAAAATAATTAGTAGTTCGCCTGGCCTGCTGCTTTCCTCAGGGAAAAATGATCTTCAACAAATTGTTCAGATGTGCAGACGTTTCTCCCGCGGAATAAACTGAGCCTGCAGGCACGTTATTGTGAAACCCACATTTCTTTTCTGTTCTTTGAAGAAACAAAATGGCGGGCATAAAAGTCGCCTCCGCTCTAAAGTTACTGCGTCCAAATCTTCCCTAGAAGTGGGCTGAACCCTTTGCAGCAATAACTTTTCTCGTTGTCCTGAAGTCCACTTTCTTGAACATTGAAAATCTTCCCTCGTCTTGTGCCAAGAGGCAATTCTGCGTGACCTTCCTGAACAGGACACAGAAGGGTTTGATCTCCGTCTTGTCCATGTCCAGTGTCCCAGCTAGCCGACGTTTCCTCAGTCACTTCTAGATTTACTTTACTTTTTAAAATAGCAGTGTCCTCCTGCTTTAGCGAAAGAACTGTCTGCATAAATTCTCTGCGATCTAGCATTTTCTTGTAGGAGCAAATCCATTTCCGCTTAACGATGATGGCAGCGGCTCCCCGCCTATTTCCACGCGCGGTATCACCTTTCGAATTAAAAAGAAAAACGCTTGATAATTGAAGGCAGTGACGGAAATATGGTTTTCGGCAATCGATCGAATTCTAATTGAGCCACAGATCACGAGCGGTGAGTCGGCAGGGACTCGAGGGAAGTGGTCGCGGCGTATTTCAGCATTCACCTGGAGATACTGAACACACTGCCGAAATATGTTAGGATAATCGACAACATCGCCATGGTGGTCTAGCGGTTAGAACGATGGCCTTGTAATCTTGGGGTCTCGGGTTCGATTCCCGGCGGTGCCCGAATTTATAACTTGTGTTGGGCAAGGCCGTGGTCTAGGCAACACGGAGTTTTCCTCCGTGGCATCCCAACAATTACTCCATTCACACACAGAAGAAGGCAATGGCAAACCACTTCTGGATCATCTGCCAAGAACGCATATGAACAGGTCCCAGTCCGAGAAAAGGATGGAAGGATCCTGTTCATATGGACCTGTCGTCAGACAGAACACTAAATAAATATAAATAATCGACAAAATGGCCGATATTCGAACTGATTGATACAAGTCTCGATGGATGGCAATGTGACACACTGTATCGGGGGTCCAGTCCCGCAGTTGATTGAGCGTCGTTCCAACTCATCGCGTTGCTACTTTGCGTTGCCTGAAGGCCAGTTCGACACTGCTCCAGCTCCCTAATTGGTTACGTGGAGTTTTACTCGGGGCCCACTCGCTACTGAGTAACCCCCCAGGGGCGGTGGGGGGGGGGGAGGAGATGCGGGCTCAAAGCAAAGACGTACACACAGTGCATCAGCAACTGGCAAACCTCACGGCCAGGTCAGGGGACTGAAGAAAACCACGGCAAGCAACAGACAGTTCGAACGCCACAACCCTTGACGAAGCGGTGACTGGAAAAGACCACGTTCTCTGTCCGCCACTACCCTTTAAACCCATTAGCAGGGGAAACTACATTAACGCGGTGCTGCAGACTTGTCCCCCATTTGAGCGGTAAGTCGGGCTAATGCGTAAGAATTAAAAACCGATTTGTTATAGTAATTACCGGGATTACTACTGCTGTGTTCCTTTTTAAAAAATAAACATAAACCTCGAAGCCATATTTACGCTGCGCTGCGCTGCGTGCTAATACCCGAAAAAAACAGAGGAACGGTCTTCAGCGCGCCGGTGAAGCAGCGAGCAACGCGCCACAGCGATAAAACAATTGAATGTGTGTTTGAGAATCATTCTCGTATGTATCGAGAGTAACAATCGATATTAAAGTCGAGAAGCAAGCCGGAGTCGCAGGGCGGTGGGGCTGGTTTTAAACTAAATAAACATCCCCTTCTGTGCTCCCCCTGATAGCGTCTACCCCATCTCGGAGCGTCATGAATAAGGAATGATTATATTTATGATGCAGCGGGAGGTCTGGAAGTAAGTCATCACTGCCGCGGGCCGGGGTTCGTGTACAAATGGCGTTCTTCGCTGTTAGCGGAGTTTAATATTCCGTCGCAAACAAATTGGAACTTCAAGCAGAAAGACTCGAATTTCGACGAATATTTCGCAAGTACAGGATCTTCAAGAATGCGCGGAATTAAAGTTCCCTCTACGCTCCCCTGTTACTCACGTCTCAGTGCTGCTCGTTCAGAACGCGAGACAGGGCTATGTAACAGTTCTGAATGCGATAACGATGGACGCAGTCGGATCCAAGGGCGTCCTTTGTGAGAACGGTTTCTGGCTCCTCGTAACGATCTCCGAACTGCACAGCTTCCATGACGTCGGTGAACAACGACGCTGAAAGACGTGGCCATGACCCATTTTAAGCTCCTAGAAGATTCGAATAAAATCTCGGGTCAGCGGGACCAAAAATCGAAACCGTGACCTCTCAAATTCGAAGCCCTCGGCCGATGCATGTCGCTTCCTGGAGTGTTCCCAAGTAAACCCGGCCTGTTTAGTGCAAATCCCGGAGGATATAACCAGGAACACTGCCCGAGGGTTTCCGGGGTAACAGGACCAACTGCGCCCTTCTAAATCCTTGTCATTTCACGAAAAGTAGTCACAGCTCATTTGACGCTAATATCAAAGAATCTAATAAGCAATGGCACTGGATACAAACCTAAGCCAGCTGAGTCTTGTTTATACTTTACAGATGTCAAAGATTGAGTTCAATATTATTCTCCGTGTTCTTCTGTCGTGTTTTTCCTTTGACAATGAAAACAGCTGCATCTCCTTTCTTTCCGACAATCCCATCGTAACCTCTGGTCACAGGGTGACCTACACGGCTAATGTTTATGCGAGTTTCTTCAAGTTTCACTTGACATCACGAAATGACGAAGTGGGAGAATTCAAATTTTGCTCGTATCGTTAGAATCCTAGAAACAGACGGCAGCTTCACTTACGAAAAGATGAGCCTTGCACTGCGGGGCAGAAGTGCGTAGTGCCACAACACATGGGACACGTGGGGTTTATAAAATACATTTCTAGCGGGGGGGGGGGGAGGTGCGTCTTTCAGAAACAAATACTAAGGACTTTACCTACTTTGCTTTGAATGCTTCCATACTACATTTATGAAATTGTAATTATACGTCTTTATGCTTTTGAATTTCGTGACAATCTGCCTAAAGTTCACATACACACAGCATCACTCTTCTAAATATAAGGTTAGGCCCCGCCACGGGGCACGAAGATGTGCGCGGACTCCAGACCATGGCACTAAAACACAAAACTTGCGAAACGGGAATCTGGCCACATCTGCGACACACACGGCAAAAGAACCCCTCCTGCCGAGATGAATGTTAAAGAGAAAACATTTCCATTTGTGACACGCGACTCGGCTTAAAGATTCACGAGGCGAGATGTTTCGATTCGCTGTACTTCGAAAAATATTAAAGAAATAAACAAATGAATATTTTACATAGCGCTGAGTACAGTCGGTACTAATTAAAGTGGCACTGCGCTGTATCGTACTTACTTCTTCAGTCAGTATCTCGAAACGCAATATACCGCCATCTCCGTCTCTCGATCACTGATTCACGGTCTCATTCGAAAAAACCCACTCGCCCAAACGACCAACCTCTGTCTACCTCCGTCACTGGTCCTCGTCTCTGGATGACGTAACAGCACGCGGCTCGTGGTTGTCGTGTTTCACTAAGAGACGTTTCTTTCAGCGAGGATATCAACTTTTCGAGGCAAAAGTATTGGACTTCGCTCCGACCTCGAAAATAATACGTCGAGTAAGCAGGCACATTCACGTGTTGTCGCCATCCAAGACGACAAGGTCTCGGCCTAGGGTCTGTCCCGTCCGGGCGTCCTGTCGTCGGGATGTGACTCATAACGTGTCCAGCGAGTTTAACTTAAAGAAAATTTGTTTCTAATCATCCTGTTTATGATTTGACCTTCTAATGTACAGAATGACCCGAAACGTTGTACACATAATTCTGAATGTGTATACATCTTTTTGGGACACTGTACATCCAGCCATTATTTATGAGGATGTTCATTTCTGCCCCTTGTTCATTGATGTCAATATTTCCATTCTGAATTTTATAAAATTGTGTTTGTACGTCCTTCTTATTACCCCACACGAACCATTAATTTCTCTTAATTCTTTCCCTCGTCCCACATCTTAATCGTCAAAGAGGATAGAAGTAATTAACCTGCTCAGTAATGTTATCGTTTATATTAACTATCAGACGAGTCTAAAAAGACGGTGGATCTTGGTACCCAAATTTACACGTTTACGTAAAGAACGCCTGTAGCGAGACCCGCAGCGGAACAGACTGTAGCAAGGACACCGTCTTTCATTTTTTACCTCGTGTTTTTGAAAAACGTTTTAAGTGAAAAGCAGCAGCTGAGTGGATCCTCTTAGCAAATTAGTGCGGGGGCTCGCTCGTCTTCCTAAGACGGTTACTGCGCCTGCCAACTTAGCGTTGCTGTCCGCAATTTATTCACATTACGCTGATTATCACAACAAACTTCTTTTCATTTCTTCCGAGAGGAATAACACAAAACAAACGACAGTCGGAAATAAGAAAGAATCGTTAAAAAAAATTAAGGGGTGTCAGACGAAGGTTCGTGAAGAAAGACGCCTCCTTTCCTTGGTCTCAGTTAAGATTCGAACCGAAGACCTTCCTAACCCGCGAACCTCAGAGCAGAGAGCCGAACGCCCTGTTTTCAGAATTGTGTAAACCATTTTAAGGGATTTCCCCTCCCCCCACCTCGTCTTCGCTCACTGACAAATTTGATATGCGGATGTCAAGTTCTGTTGAGTCAACGAGTATAAAATACGTACGAGAAAACAGAGGAAGTGACGTTGATCCTGTCGTGCGTACAGCTACTTCCGATAACATCTGTTTTCTCTTGTTTCAGTGGTGGATTCAGGCCGGTGCTGGAGACAGGTGGCGCTCCCCGGGTCACACCGCCGATCTTCTTCCCGTCGCACCTTACGTCACAGTTCACGCCCCCGCTCTTCCCCGGACTCAAAGGTGAGTCCGCCGGACGCAAAGCTGTTTAGCTTACTGATACTACGTGGGCCCGGCCTGTTGACAAAACAACAAACTATCTGGACATCGTGCGTTGTCTTGATTTCTGTTAAAAAGTACGACGTTTCGGAGTTAAAATCCAGTTTCCGAAACGTCGAATTTTTTTAACAGGAATCAATACGATGGATAGAGGCCATCGTCACAATCCCTCAGATTTAATTTCTAATAACGTTAGCCTACAACAATTTTATGATTATAACAGTTTAAAAAAATGAACAAGTTAGGAGCGTTCGGCAGAATTCGACTTGGACGTTTGTGAAGGATCGAGAGTAACCGAAGCAGTCGCATTCGCGTGGAGCTCGTGATGTGCAGTGCCCGTCGTTGCTGTCAAATTTTGACCAAAACGGGAAATGTATCGACGAGCGTTAGTAAAACTGCTCAGGATCGAAGTTCGTGAAATTCCTTTCAACGGTTCTCGAGGGACCTCAAAATGGGGATGCGCCTTGGCACTCGACGGTTACAAAGATCGGCGGCGTCGTGACGTCGGAAACCAGCCGCGCGGTGGTGACCATCATGGCGGAAGATGTGTTCACCGAAACCTCGTAAGACGAACAGCGCCCCAGGGCCTAAGCCCATCTGGAACTTGCGTTTCGCTTGTTTTGGATTCATTAATTATTTCATCTTTGTTTCAGATAAACGTTACAGGGCTTACGGATGTATAAGCTTACCAATATTACCATTCATCCATTTCTATTGAATTTCGTTGGCCAACCTGTGTCCAACAGGATGCCACTGGAAAAGAACTAGTATTACATTACAAAGGGGTCTGAATTTCCCGAATATTACTAAAGCTAGGCTACTTAAGTGAGACGGGACGAGAGAGAAACTTCGTGCTGTTTCCTTCCTCACCTGATTTCCTGATCGAAGAGCTCGCACGAGAAGGCGCAGGTGCTCCCGTAAATCCGTCTTAAAACTAATAATACTAAGCCGTGCCGCTACGCACCCGCTTACAAATTGGTTACAAGGGAATAACAAATTTAACCGTTTCATCACGTCGAGAGCCCCTCCTCTTCCCCCCCTGCTCTCGCCGCAACAGAACTTTGTCGTACCAAATGAGTCGTTTTCGCCCCTCGTAAAAATAAAAGATATGGGCGCACACTAAAACTAACTCTGCGGGAATTAGTAGCGCCGTCTGCAACACGAGCAGCACTTACGGCGATCTTGCACGCACTCCGCTTTAAAATGCGCAGATTATTCAACGGCGGAACGTGTTCACTGTACTCTTATCCGCAGGGCACGGAGTCGAACCCGGACTTATTCGTGTTTATACCGAGACATGTCTCATTGGCACGTGGGAACCTAACCTCTTGAAACAAACGCACGGAGATCTAGTAAAAGAGTGGGCCTTTCACTCGGTCTGACTAGAGAATTGGTTCTGAAATTCGCGTCTTGTCCGCAGCGTTCCCTGGGCTGTGCTCGTGCTGTCCCATCAAGCCCATGTCCGCCCTGGGCGGGTCGCTGCTGGACCAGTCCACTTCGCAGTCCAGCGCAGTCGCCGCTGACCATCATCGGTCCTCCAGCGTGGCGGAGCTCCGCAGGAAGGCACAGGAACACTCCGCGGCGCTTCTGCAGAGCTTACAGCACGTGGCCAGCTTCCAGCAGTTTCCCATGGGCCTGGGCCTCAACCTGCCGCCGCTCTCCACCCTGCAGGCCCTCGCCAGGAAGTCGGATGCCGCGGCGGCAGCAGCTGTGGCCGCTGCGGCACTGACGTCCCCAGCCCCGGGAGTCGCCTCGCCCTCCAGGGACGAGCAGCAGACGTAGAAACATTTGTCCAGCATCCCACAGTGTCACTTAGTTCTAAAGTAGCGCAATCTGTATGTGCCTGTTGGCAGCTAGTTGCATGTCTCCTTAGTGTTAGACGACCTGCATGTCATCAGCTGTTGTAAAGTGTTGTTACTGTTGTCTGTCACGTTACACATAGGCTCGGCCAATAAAACGATACTCGACCGTCTTCTTCTTCTTCTTCTTCTTGTCTTTGTCTCCCCTCCCCAATCAATCACCTGCTGATGGGCAAGTGGCCAACTCCTCTCCAGCTAAGCATGCCACATCAGTTCCCAAATCAATTCTAGAGTTCGCTGCTGTGCCTAAGCACGAGGAGGGGCGTGGAGGTATGACTCCACGTATTCCAAACTTCGGCAATATATGAGTCCGTTCGGTTTGTACAAAATCGTGGTGAATAATAATCCGGAATACGAGCCTAAGCGCCCATTAATTCGTCGTGAGGAGTTTCAGAAGACGCCGAGAATCCGCTGGAAAGGCGAGGCGACCGTCTTCACAGAACTACCCACAATTTTAGCAGAGAATCTCGTTAATGCGTGGCAGGAGAGCACTGGTTCGTAGCTTACCTATCAACTGCTGAGGGTGTGTACCCGTCTTTCGACCTAATGAACGTCAGTCACAAGAAAGGATGAATTAGTCTCAGTCGCACTGTTAAGACAAGTCTTTCAAGAAGACATTTTTGCTGTTCACGCCCTCAGTTCTGATTTCCCCCCCCTTTCGGCAGAACCAAGTCGTTCTTCGACAAGCTGGTGGCCGTTCAGTCGGCGAGGAACTCCCTGGTCCTTATGTGACCCAGAGGTTCTTCGCAGTGTTCGCAACACCCGACCCCGTCCTCAGCAAGCGAAACCATCTCACATCCCGTTTCTTTAAGATAATTTTAAGGCTATCCTGTCACATCACATTTTCAGAATAAAATTTATATGTTAATTTTTCACGTGCTACATGTCCCGCCCATCTCATATTTGGTGAGGAGCGCGAATGTCAAACTCCCTGGAAATCTGACGGCTGTACCTTCCTGTTTTGTCCTAGGACGACGATACCTACAACCATATTTGTTTAGATAATTCGCAGACTAATCAATGCATTAAAAGTTTCTCTGAGGTTCAATAATTTTCGCATTTGAAGTTCTTTATAGATTCGAACGCAGACTTCTGACAACCACCATATGAAATCCGTTTTCAACACTCAATGGGCCTGCCAAGGATTCTATGAGCAAACGCATTAGCTTCTCCATATTTCTCTGAGACCGCGTGTAAAAGTCGAATGACAATTTTTTGGGGGGCAGCGTTATTAACATCTGTCGACACAATAGAACTTTTGTTTACGCGGAAGAGACTGGGTGGCGTATACCCAACACGCTGCCAAGTGGGGGCACGTGGGTAATACCCGACTCTGACGTCACCGGCGCCACTTGCAAATGTCTTATCGTGGCGACAGCTCCAGAATTGTTACGCGGTGTTACATTTTCTATTCTATTTTGTTTTGTTATTAGTTTGAAAATGGTTTTCGATGAGGTAACCAGGCAACCGAATACACTTTTAAGATTCGTCGCTGTATTAATTACACTGTCGTGACGTTTGTGGCGGATGAAACAGTGCCTCAACGCGAATCCTGCGTCGGACGAGGAACAAAATCTCGTCACGGTTTGATCTCCGCTTCGCTCCGTATAAAGTCGTTGCGCTCATGTGATTTCTGGACTAGTTTTTGATTAATTCTGTTCCACACAACGAGGGGAAGTCCCGAGGGAGGGGCGCCCGAGTGGGATCGATGATGCAACAAAGGCGTCGATTGGCAGAGAAGTGCGTGGGAGGCCGAGGCTCGTCTCAATGAGCCAATGGGACGGCTGTTTACACAGGAAGAACACAAGACCACTTGCTTCAAGGCTAATTTCGTCGGCTCGACATCCAAATTTGCTCTAACACACAAAGAATTGTGGTACTTCTGATTCATTGAAGTTCTGCACTTGGCATTCTACGCGACGTGCTTAAAAGAGCAAACTAGACTCAAACCCAAGATACACAAAGAAATGAAAATTGTCATCCAAAACCTGGAACGTATTTCAAGCTCTGAGACAACTCGCAATGTTCCTACAGGCTTTATAATTCCATGCCCATCATGCAACGAAACATGACCTGGCGTCTACCCCGTGTCCTCTCGTCGAAGTCCACGTGCTACAGCTCCAAGGTGGATTTTAATCATAAACTCCCTTTGACGCCTTCTTGCACCAAGAGTCTCCTGGATGCGCCATTCAGTCACAAACCGCATTTGAACTGTACTTCACTTTATATTCGGCGCATCAGAGAATGTTACGACCGGAACTACATCCAGCCAGCCTGTAAGATTTTTTTTGGATCATAAATCGTTTCCGAGGGAAGACACGTAAAACAGGAAGGATCATAGACCAACATTTTTAACAGCGTGCAAAATATTAATTGTGCCAACCAATGCCAAATCTCGTTAAAATCTGCCGAGCATTTTTGGTCGTGAAACACACCAAGACCTTTCATTAAGCGTCGACTTAAATAAAGAACGGGCAAAACGATCGCTGGAGGAGTAAATCGTAAGTTGTCGAGACGTTAGGAACCCGGGAATGCACCAGAGTGGCGGTGTGGTTGCCACTCTGTCTGTGAGCCGACAGTACTTCAGCACGACATGATACAAATTAACCAAATGGGTTTTCGAAGAGCTTTTACTTAACAGCGTTGAATAATGAGTTTGGTTTTAAGTTTTGGAACGCGGTGACGAGGAACACGCTAAGACCGTCAGGCGGTGGCGTCAAATTAATTATCCTTCACGCAAGATGTCAGGCAGACGTTACGCTGGCTGCTCCCTCTGCCGTTGCATCAACTGCACAGGTTGTTAAACGTCGAATGAAGAGAGAGAGAGAGATATTGGTTTTGCGCGGTTCGGACCTAAGCGGATTAAAGTAATGAGCAGTTTCAGATCTTAACCAACGAGGAACTTAGTGATTAATAGACCGAGTCCATACGTTACCCGATGTTACAGCGCTTTATATCGGCGAAACAAAAAATACATTTATAGTGCCGGTGGGGAGACATCTTGGAAAAAACAGTCACCTGCAAGACCGACGATAACACTGAGATGGATCACAGAAAAGTGGGCTGTAAGGATGAAAGTTGAATGGGACTGATTAAAAATCATGACCGAAGGCAGTGCTTGTTAAACTCCGGGATACAGCAGCCGCGGAACTGGACAGCCTGCTATTTGAACAGACTCTAAACTCTAAGTAGACCAAATGAGACAGATATGTTAGTAGACGACGTGATATTTTCCTGTGATCACCAAACAACCGACGAAACTGGCTGTCAGTAATAATTTAAGCTGCGTTTACCACAAGACGGCCATCTTCAGACTCAACGCCGTGAAAAACTCAAATCCTGTTTACTGTGGTGGAATCTCAGTCTTGTCGGAGCATTAAAACAAAGAGTTGATACTGCGTCGTCAAACAAGCTGTGAAGGCGAAGATGATATCAATGCGAGTACACATGTTGAGGCGTGTGAATAAAACACCACGCGTTGTTAACTACACAGCTGTCGCCTCTTTACCCTGATAATCAGACCGGATGGAGTTGAGAGTGGGTCTGGACACAATGGTAATGCCTCTGCCGGGAACCGAACTACGTGCCGTCTCTGCCTGCCACCTACAAGCAGTGCAGGGTTGGGATTGGCGCCACTGCGCGCAACAGAGTTCTGTGCCGGGTATAATAAATGAGTAAACACGAACGCCGCCAACCCCCTCCCCTCGTTGCCATGCAGTTCCACAAAGTTACCCCCTCCCCCCCATAAATTATCGTTATGCTATACATTCGTAAAATATCACTTTATATATGTTGGGGCCTGGCTGTGCCCACAAACGCGCATTACGGCAAAGTTGATAATTAGATTCCATTCCCACTCCGCGCGCCGCGCACTTCATTTGTATACGTAACTCACAAATGATGGTAACCATTACATCGTTACTCCAATTTTCAAATTGTATGAAAAAATAACGCGCTGGAGCCCTAATGACGTAACAAACGCGGTGTGTGTCTGTCTGTCTGTCTGTCTGTGTACGTAATGGATAGAGTCGAAATGACGCATACATAACTGTGTTGCGAGCGGCACAGGGTGTTCGCGCCAGCCTCAGTCCCTCCGCTGCAACAAAATTAAACGACGTTCTTACCGTGGACGCTGACCCCTCACTCACTGTCCATCGAGGACTTCGAGATGGACAGGCACGTGTTTGCGCAAACCTGCGAGAATGAAAACCGCGTCGTTTATGAGGAACCATCGATTCTGAGGGTCGGTTTCGAACCCAGGGCCGTAAGAAGCGGCCCCGTTGTGGGATTCCCCCGCATTCTTCACGCCCATTCTACACCACGCGCGAGATGCGACAGACAGACCAGGTGAACCGCATTGCAGCCTCTCAGATGTTTATCCCCAGCCTCTTCCTACGAGATCACATCTTGGCCCACTTTTCTACGATGCCTACGTGCCTTTCCTCCAATCACGGTACGTTTCTTCCCATGACGTTCTAAAATCAAGCATTTATGCACAGCGCAAGTCAACCAAAGCTGCACGCGGTGTAACCTCTAGTGGCAAACGAGATTCTGACGACAAAGTCATGACACTACAACCATTAAAATTTGTTAGGTCACGTCAGATCTGAGTGCAATTTTTTTAAATGTCAAATTCGATTTGTAGTTTCACGATAAACTAGCCACGCTAAATCACAGCATCTGCCGACTACAAACCACAGGTTACATACGCTTGGTCCCTATGCGTGCTACGTGCTCTGCCTAATTCATATGATTTATTAAATCGCGGTACTGTAAAGCTTCCGTTATGTAATTTTTCTCCATTCCCGAGATTGGGACAGGTAACTCTGTTAGAAAAACGTTATTGTGAAACAAGATGTAGGGACGGCTGATAAAACTCATTAGGCAAAGTGAAATTCCATCGGGGCTCATGCATAGTGCAGCACTACGTACGACTGCGCTGAAAGAGAATGCCTGATGAAGTCACGCAGTCTGCCCCGACTTCACAGAAAACAGGAAATCATATTTACGGTCGCCATGGGAACGTAATGTTGTCAACAATGAACGAGAGGGTTTCACGAAATTTGCAGTAAAAAGATTTGCATTGCTAGTGGAAATCACAGACGTTCTGCAAGTAAGACGGCTTGTTTGTAATTACAGTTCAATAAAAGAGTCACGCACGCGCGCCATGTTGCGAACGTTTGTGTAACTACAGCTGGTCCCAAAGTACACTGCAACAGAACGATATTCACTTTTCTTTCATTCTACTGCAGTTTCTGGGGTCACGCAAACCTAACCTTCCGACTAACGCTAACGACTATTGTGATTGGATTAAGCTAGCTTGAAACAACCTCTCGCATTCTCACGGCGGCCAAGATGAAGATGGTCATCTTCTGGGTTGTAGCGTCCTGTTCTAATAATAGTTTACCAACGTTTCAACGACTCATCACCCTGATGATGGAGGCATCAGGGACCTATGAAACGTAGGTGAACTTCTACCAGACTACGACAGCCGTCGTCAACCTCCCACATTATGTACATTTCGTACATAAAACACGAATAGGGTTTATATATCTCTAGAACGGAAAAACCGATTTCCACCAAACCTGGGGTCTTTCAGACCTGGAACATGTTTAACAAAAACTCAAAACTTGGGAAAAAGTGTCATGAGTTCGAGTCCCGGTGAGCGTGGTACCTATGGCTGTGACACTAAGCACGTCAAGAGACCGGCGGAAAAACCAAAGTCTTCTGTTTCGAAGAGAAAATTACATGAACGAAGGCCAGATCCCCGAAGAACTGTCCTGGGTTCGAGTCCCAGTGGAGCTACTGGGTTTAGGGATAATTTTCTCCTACGACATTCAACAACAAGTACATGATAACCTTTCAGCCAACAAACGTTGTTAAAATCATCTGCGTGATGTATTTCAGTTCCAGGAAACCGCATTTTGTGGGTTTGAAACGTTTCTGTTCAATTTATACCCAACGAACCAACTCACTCCACGCAGCAGAGTCCTTTGAGAAGCTGACAGTCGCTCAGTCAGTCGTGAAATTCTGGACTAATAGGAACAATATGGTTCATTTCCGTGATCACATCAGCCAAACAGCTGCCCCCCTAACCCTAGTTCACACTCCCACGACGGCTACGTCTTCCGAGCGATCTACTCCTCCAGGATTCCCAACCAAAATCCTGTACGAATTTCTCATCTCTCCCATGCATGCTACATGCCCCGCCCATATAATATTCCTTTCGCAGTGTTATAAATTAACTATCGTTTTAAGTACGTTAAATGTTTCCTTCTTCACGTTTGTTTTTAACGGAATCTTTTTTAATTCTGATTTTGTCATCTTGAGAACGCGTGGAGCTATACCTCCAGTCCCCATACGTCTCCAAGAAGTGGTGCTTGGTTAAATACCAGACGTCGTCGGTCTGTGTTAGTTTCTTATGATCAGAGACTAGAAATCAACTGATAATATTTTTGGCTTGTAGATTTTAATCTTTAGAATTTTACAGCGATGCTTAAACAAAGGGATTCTGAATTGAATGCTCCCACATTTTAGAAGGATTTATTGGCTAATAATCGATTATGATAAATATGACGTAAAGAATAATGGGGCCCGTGTGAGATAATTGGCCACCCCTTCCTTCTTCACTTATTCATGCAGAAAAGTGCCTTGCCAAGCAATTCGCTCAATTCTCCTGTAACTTCGTTGCTCATATTCAAAATATTCTTTTTCTGAGCATTTTTTATCAAAATTTCTTAATCTAGCTTCTACCTTTGGAAGGAGAGTTTCACACCCAAATAAAACAACAAAGTAAAATTATAGTTGAGGTGATTGTAAATATGACGAGAAGACACGAGAGTCTTAATTCAATGACGGGCGCATTTCGTGAATGCTCTCTGATCTTACTGCAAATCCTTTCTTGCTAGGACCATCAGAAATTCTTAACATCGTCTGCATAATTCACTACAGATCAGGTTTTTCTGGGTGAAGCTTTTATGCGTTCTGGGAGAAAAATAGTAATTCAAAAGTGTTATTGCTGATTTAGAAAAGCGGGCGGCGAAAGGATGCAAAGTGGATTGAACTGGCTCGTCATGGGACTAGTGGGAAGAGGAGGGATGTTTGAGATAATTCTTTGCGTTACTGACGAGCTGAGTAACTAGCAGCTGTAGAACATCATGGATCTACTTTTTCTTATCCACTCCTCAAAATCGAGAAACAACATATTTTACAGTTACGATACCTAGAAATAGATGGGATGATAATATTAAAATGGACGTTGGACGAATAGGAAATTACAATGAGAATAAAATGCTGGAGGAAGACAGTGGAGTGCGCTGAAGATTGGAAAGGGGACTGGAAGCAACGCTGGTAGTGGCTGAGGACATCCTCTGTAGCAGAGCGATGCAGACTAGAAGGTTACGAACATACAACAAACCCGTGACACACAAACATTTATGGCGCCTTCATTTCACAAAATCCACAATCTGTAGCTAACTTTATCAAGGCCAGACAAACACTTTCATGACATATAAGAGAATTGCAACATTTTTTCTTGTAGCTGAGGACTCAAAATTTGCTCAGCATCCGTTGCTCTAGATCTGCCAACATCACTTTACCCGAAAACGAGATCTTTGTCTCTCAATTAATTTTCCTCTGCAATTCTCGCGACATGTCACACCCATGCAACAAAACACAGGATGTCTTACGACGTCACAAACCTCTCCTTCACATTCTCCCGGCTCCCAGCAGGTCCTGCATCTTGACCGATCTGCGCACTGCATTGCTGAAACCCTCCTTGTAGTGATACCAAATGTCACTTTTCACAATCTCGTCTGTCTGTCCTGAAATGAAATACCGAACAGGAATCGATTTTAAAGACTAACACGCGTGTAATAACACTACAACTAGTTGAAATAGCCGGAATGTTCAACACCGCTAAAACAAAATTTGATTCACGCCCTTACACCACATTTCTGCAAAATCCATCTCAATATTATCTTCCCACCTAAGCCCAGCGCGCGTCTCGTCGTCGGGAAAGGGACAAACTTAACGTGCATGGAAATATAATATTAAAACGGAGCTTAAAGAAACAGGATGAAGGTATTGAGTGGATTCAAGTGGCTATGGGGGAGGCCCAGAGCTGGCCTCTGGTAATACGGCAAAGAACTTTTAATGCCTCATAAATGGCTGAATTTCTTGACTGATAGATTGTCAGCTTCTGAAGAACAATGATCCACGATGTGGGTAAAATAATTTCGATATTAACTCACATCAATGTCATTCCTTTGAAATGTACATCATAAAAACGACGCATGAGTTATGAAGGAAGCTTCTGCAGTTAATATTCTGTATCAACTTTGCTTTCTGTATGGTTAACAAACATCCCGATTAATTCAGCAACAGTTGGTGCAGCCGGTCCCATGCGGTTCCGGAAACCTATAACCGTTGATTAGTTTACTCTGAACAAAGCTAGCTTCAAGTTAAACACTGTAATTATTCTGTCTAATTAGCCGTAACAATCCCATCAGCACCGACGTGACCCGGGGCGGCCGAATCTCATTAACAAAACAAACCCCGGAACGAGCAAACAGACGAAAACACACTTAACAGCGCAAAGAATTATTCGCTTCTCGTATTAATTTTCAATTACGTGCTAAAAGATTAAAATGTTTTGCAAATATCCTCCGCCACGTCAGATTCCGGGGTCCACGCTCCACGAGACTCACCTGCGTCTGTCGGTTTCTTCCTCTGCTGGACCACGCGCCCGAAAAAATCTCTGCATTGCTGCAACAAAAACTGGCGTAAGCATATACAGCCATGACTTGGTCTCCAGAGCCTCGTTTGAGGAAAATGAGGAGTCCGACGGTGGGCCCCCGCCCTGGACCTCGGGACCTATGTCACATCGCGGCTTCACACATTCAGTTTAACATCAACCTGCCATCTGTCTGTCGGTCTTACCAACATTTTTCCTGAGATCCACGATCTAAAGACGTAGATCTGTGAGGATCCACGTAGTCTTTGATTTCGGATTTCACTTACGTGGTTAGTCTAACGCTACGGCCGATTTATTCTCTGGGGAACGATGCTGGGTGGAACCGAGAGCCGGTCTGGACAAAATTATGGCGGAGGAAAAGGTTCAAGCCACCGCTGGAGACCAAACTCGGGTGGCCCAGTCCGAAGTCATCTACTGTTCACTGCCCGAGCGCCGAAAATTATTTTGGCGTCCACGACCAGAAAATTCACATCGTCGACGGTTGGACAGACAAGCTGCTTCGTCCACCGTCCTCTGGAGGCAACTTCTCCGACAGCAGTGTGTTGCGGGTAACTTAACTGTAGTGTCAAGGCTGACCCACTGCACCGGCACTCCACGACACTTAACAAGAGTTCACGAAGTGTGGTAACAGCAGTTCAGAGTACGTACCGTCGAAAGATAAGTTACCAACGGCGGACGAAAGCAACAGTGAAATAATTAAAGGTATTTATTATTCAGGCGTGCCAAGAGACACTGAAACAAACAGTGAAAAACCTGTCAGAATAGCCGGTCACCGGGGATATACTCGAACCCGGGAACTCCCAGACACTTAACAAGAGTGTTGCTGACCATCTGACCAACACGCTCGGCCAATGAGTGGGCCCACTTGTTCAGCGACGTTTCATACGAACTGTTGCCGCCGCCCTGAGACTGAAACGTGTTTCAGTGGTCAGTGTTTCGACACATTTCTTCACACCCGTGGCACAGCGAGCCGTTTTCTCATCCCTCAGAGCAAAAAATGATTCACTGGCACGAATGAGGAACGTAACGAAGTGGGGAGAATATACGCAACTTTACAAAAGTCTACAGGGATCGGCGCTGCACCACGTGGAAAGACTGAGCATTTCTGTCTAAGATTCGTCACTACCTTACCATCAGGCGCTATAACAGGATGGAGTGGCTTATTCTTGAGATGCTTAACAGCGCTCCTCCAGCTCCAACGTCCGAGTGTGGAAGGAAGTGGCCGTAGACTGCCTACGGTTAGGTTACGTGGCTCAGCACTTGAAAGAACGAACTGACAGAAAATTTGATTCAGAGAAAACGCAGTTCAGAATCTTTTCTGTTCCCACAAAGATTACATTGGAGGTGTTCGCGAACAGGATGCTGGGAAGAACATCTGGAACTGAGCTGGACCTAATGAGAAACTCCGTAGTTTTCACTCCTCATCAGGATGGTCAAATCGAGGAGAGTGAGACAAATGGGGCATGTAGCATGCATGGGGTAGATGAGAAACGCGAACAGAACTTTCGTTGAAGACCTAGACATTGATGGGAAATAATATTATAATGAATTGAAGAAAAATAGGATGGGTGTGAGGATTGGATTAATCTGGCTCAGGACAGGGACAGGTGGTGGGTTCTTATGAACACGGTCATGAACCCTTGGGTTCCATTCAAGGTGGTAAATTTCTTGACTAGCTAAGGGACTCTCTTTCATGGTGTCAGCTAGTTTTCCCAGCACCTGAGCAAAGAAACTGAGGAATGCACGAAAACCTTTTCTATCAGGATAGCAGCTGTCTGGACCGAGATTCGAACCCGTGACCAGCGACAACTTCCCAGCCGTTGTGGCGCACGGAACGTGGGAGTAACCCTGCGTCGCCATGGCAACAAAGACTTGTGGAATGAACGCCGAGAGTATAGGCTACTTCATTGCAAAGAATTACTGTGTTTCCGTGGAACAAACTGGCCGTGATAGAAAACAGCGCGCTCTCCGGAGAATTGATTTCTATACGGCTTGAGCCGCGGCCAGAAAGCTCTGTGATTTGGGGCCATAAGTTAAGCCCGGAAACAATGCAGAAGGAGGAGAAAAGAAAATTCCACTCAGCTGAGGAGGGAAGGGAGGTTAGATAAAGCACCCCGAGACTGCAAGGGGTGGGGCAGGAACATCACCACAATCACCACAATCCATTTCGCAGAGATCCAGTCTTAGCGCAGTTCAGACGAAAAGATGGCACCACCGCGTCCGTGCGCCCGTCCTCTGGAACCCATTTACCTGTTCCCACCAAACGTGACAGGAATCCTTCCGGCGTACTTTTTAATACCATCGCGATGGTCGCGTGGATTTCTCGGGCGAGAACAACATCTAATATATAGAACTTAAACTTTTAGTAGCATCGGACACCGGAAAAATACGTAACTCCTGCAAAGGTAATTTTTTGTTGTTGCAAAATTTAAAATTGCAACAAGGCGGCGGAAGAGCGATGCTCAAATTTAACTTCCGGTTTGTTGGCGCCAACTAACTGGATCTGCACACCTCAGCTGCGAATCTGATATTTGGTACACAGGAAGACACTGCCCAAATTCTGCATGAGGCACTTAAATCACGAAAATTAAACACGACGATGGTGCGAATGGCTGGAGGTGTTTGTGTAAGTGGAAAATGTGGGCATAACCGCAAATCATTAATTTAAGATCATTAGCCTCTTAGACGGAAGGAGGACAGGCGTCTCGGAACTTAGGTCTCTCTAGTCTGCAACACATTTACCCAGCAAAATTCTACACAAATTATTAAGCCCGCTGCCACCTCCACCGCAGCCCCCTGCTCTGGTCACAACACTACGCCTAAATGCTACGCAATCAGTTCGTCACCGTGCAGTGCCCTTCATTTCTGCCTTCATCGTCTTGGTATATAGCTAGTGACAACCCAGTTAGAATTGTGGCCTGAAGACACAATATCTTGGGTGGTCTTCGTGGTTCTATTCAGTTACTCCACGTAAATACTGGGACAGATGTATCGTGCCTATAACAGAACGAGGCGATTTTTCGATGCACTTCACAAAGAGTTAACTACATAAAAAAACTCTCCGTTCGAATAAGCCCACTTCCGTTCGCACTTCGTCTTCGTCTCTCGTGGCAGCATACCGCGCCTTCTTAAGAACCTGACGGGCGTTAAGCCAGTCCGGAAATTCCCCGTCTTTAGTGGAACCCAGGGTTGATTACCACGTTCCAAAGAGTCACATAAATTCACATTTACACGATTCGTTTTAATATTATCCTCATCTATGACTAGGTCACTAAGTGGTCTGACACACGTCTACAAAACAACCTGGACAGTACGCGAGGCGACGATGACGGCGCAGGGTTGCCGTAGCAACGTCGAGGTTTTCTCGGCCCGGGCGAGGAACCTGATCAATAAAAATAAAAACGTTTTGGCCATTTTTCATTAAATTCCCGCGTCCGCTTCTACCAACCCGTTCGTTCGAGGCCTCGCTCTCAAGACGCAGAGCAGGAGGAGAGGAGGAGAGGAGAGGAAAATAAAAGGTTAGGGGAGTAAGCAGCTTTTTTCCGGTGCTCCTGCGATTCCATTTGCTCGGCTGCAGGGAAAACTCTTTTATTTCCAGTAGAACATCGTTAAGTTCCATCTAAGTCGGGTTTATTTTGTATCCCGGTCCGCTCTGGATTTGATGTAATGGCATAGAGACGAATCTTGTTTGTACACTCACACCGCAAAGTACTGGGTCGGCCGTACAGTCGCTGGATGCTGCTCCAGCACGGAGGCCACAGCAGCGAGTTACAAACAAACAAAGCGAACTGAATTCAATCAATTCATCATTGTCGTATGTAAAACTGAGCTGCACGCACATTAAAACGAGGATCGTCTCACCTTAACATCTGACGTTCGATTTTGTAAATGTCTTCTTCAACTCTGCTAATGTCCAATGGATCTGCACCAGACTTCAGAGTCTCGAAACTGTGGCGACAGATGTCACGTCGCGGCTAATGAGCGCAGTTTGTTCACAGTAATTAACTGCTGACCGCAACAAACAAGTTTGGCGCTCAACGTCGAGGCTCCGTACCGGCCGACGCCCCCCCCCCTCCCCTAAGCCCCTTCTTTTGCGGCGGGATACACGCGCTGGAGCACGGCCGACGGGCACAGCAGAGCGTAGAGTGGACTGAACTGGCTTGGGACAGGAAGCCAGTCTTGTGTAAGACGAGAGTTTCAGAAGATGCAAGGCACCTTTAATCAGCATAATGGCGTGATAATCGCACCGCTGCTACAGGCAGCATCCGCCTGTGCGTACACACGATTCCGGGCACAAAGCGAGCACAAAACCGGCGAGAGAGTGCGTGTCCAGGTCTCGGCTTCGACTGCGGGGCAAAGTCTGCACAAGCTGGCCAACACTCCAAGCACGAAAGAGATAAACTAACGATGGACTATGGAGACAAATTAAACTGGGAAAACGTTCACAATCCGTCACTTCGGGACATTTCACGCGTCCTATACAGAACAATAAAGCTTGGGCCTACACAAACGCAATCCAAAGTTGCAGTCTCGGGTGGGTATTTCGTCCCAAGAAAGGGTAAGGCGGTGGGAAGCATGTTTCGACCTACGAGGCACGACGCAGTAACAGCGGAAAATGTATTGTGAGGAGCTTCTACATCAAATATTATTGGGGTGAAATAGGGGCGGGGGTGCATCAGACACTCATATAATAAACTACGCTGCGTTCACTGATAAAGTTGAACGCAACTGTCAATACGCGGCTCTCAGTATTATTGATTTCATTGCATTTGTGACTCGAACCAGGAAAATCCTGTGGCGCTTGGCGGTGAGTCATGCAGTTCCAGGCCGGGAGTCGAAAAATGATATTTGCATTGAACTTTATCGGTGACCGCACACGTTTTGATCGGAAACCGTCACGCGAAGAAAATGTGTAAACATGCGTAAGGTCTGATGATGGCTGTCTTCTGGGTTGTTGCGCCGTGTAGTCTGGTAGAACTTTACCGACGTTTCAGAGGTCCTTGCTGCCTCCATCATCAGGCCGATAAATACGGTCTGTGGTACACAATTGAACGGTGAGTATTTGTACCGGTCGTGACGCTGCTTTGGATTCCGAACTAACAGCGAGCCTTAAGGCCGAAATAAGCTAAATAAGCGGTTCAAGAAATGTGGTTTATGGGGAAACAAAGTGTACTTTGGAATACGTCCGAATGAGATGGGCCAGTCTTACTTCACGACGTTTTCGTGCATGCCGCCTGCACCGATTTCAAACGAAAGAGTACTCGGGTCCCTTTAGACTAGGAAGGCGAGCAACCGGCGCGACTTGAGTCACTGTTGCGCTGAGCAGCGAGCGGTAGCCCCAGGCAACATGGCTCTGTTACAATCTTGTGTTGTCTCGACAGATGAAGACCTCATGGCGCACATTACACGCATCAACTGCTTTCCTCTCGCGCGTCGCAAAATAAAAAAAAATAAAAAATAGAAAACTGGTAATTCAAATCTAGCCATCTGTTCTAATTTCAAACATTTTCAAACGTTACTCACTCCGCTGAACCTCATACTCCGGTTTTCACGGGGGCGGAATCTTATCCTCGTTTGACATTTTATTATGCTGATTCCTCTGGCTCTGTCTGATGTCATTCTGTAAAAAACGTGGTGCCTATTTTCCATATTGATGCAGTTCTTTCAACCAGCACTGTAGCATCAGTGCGTTCAAGGTTTAAACTTTATTTCACTGTTACAAGCTGTTTAAAGCACTTAGAGCAACGCGTTCAATATTTATTTCGGCTCAGTTGATTCGTCTGCGTCGATTTTCCCTTCTGTGTTCGAACTTAACAATTTCACTGCCTCACCTCCTACTATTAAAATCCAGTTTTTAATTCTGACATTCGTAATATTTGTATTACCCTCATAAAAAACACAGTAAATATTTACGTCGCATTTTCATTCAGGAAAAAGAAGCTGATGGTGATAGGTGGACCATACAGTTTATTTATTTTTTTTCATTTTGAAACGATACAACAACCGGAGAGGCAGACGAACAAAATTTTGTTTTGAAAAGGACCCAAATGTGAATGAGCGAAAAATTGATAATTTATGGGAGAGAAAAATTCAATAAAAAGATGTTAGGATTTCAGAAAAACGGCAAATTCTGGCACTGCTTTGTAGTGCAGATAGTAACTACTACAGGAGGACGGACACTTCTGCTAGCACGCCTAGGATTTCTGACTGAATTTCTTCTTCTTTAAAGACTCTTGTTCTCCACCAAACAGTTGCAGTAAAGACATTTATGTGGCGATGTGCCGGCACCTTCCGTTGAAAACTGACGGAATAATCGAAGTTAATGTAACTTACGAACAGATGAGTTGCGTTTAACAGACTCAGACCTTGTCCCTCCCCCTCGCAGGTACCGGATTGGCGAGGTCTGCAGGCTTTCCAATTAGTTTCGGAGAACTAGAACATATTTTGATATTTCTGATTAATTCGATCCATAGGCCCATCTTGCCGTTCTCATTTGAAGGCACTGGTGCGAGAAATGACTCTTTCGCTAAACAAACACCCACCGACATGTGCAATATAAAAAGGGTTTTTTTTCCTGATGTAATGGCGCTGGTGTGCTGGAGGGCCCCGTGCCGACATTTTAGTGCAAAGCCCGACTGAACGCAAAAATCGGAAACCCCCAGCAGGACTACCCTCACCGAGGAGATAGGTCGCTTTATGCGTTCACTCTGTGCGGTCTCGTTAAAGATGATAATTGTTAAACAGCTTCCCCATTTTTCGGGGTTCTGGAGCAGTTTTACAGTTCCATGTACTCCCGCTAGTAGCGAAGCAAACCGCACGTCTGGGCCCGATCCTTCGCGGCGAAGGAGGGCGGGGAGCCTCTCCGCGCCCAAACAAGTTATTTCGCTTTATCGCGTTGGACATCCATCAACTAATTATTCTCTCTCATCAAATTTCCTCTTTGTGTGCGGATATTTTCCCCTCTGCCCGGCACAAACTGCCCCCTCCCCCACCCTCGTCAACGTTTTTAAAAATGGAACGACGACCCTTTTAAAACGTCATTTCAGATTTGGAAGGCACGCAAAGGTGCGAAAGGTGACAACGCGTCCTAATCCGGCGGAAAAAAGGCGCACGAGCAAAAGGTAATCCGCACATCAGTTAAATAAACACGATTACACGATTACAGTATCTTGCTGCTCATCCACCAGAGCGCAGCACCAGCAAGACACATGACGCTTTCTGCGTAATTTGTAATCTTCCTTTCATTTCGCGAGACGAAAGCGATTGGATGTTTCAGTGCTGCCAACTTCTGTTACGTCAAACGTCACTTCAGAACACGCCCTGTCCAGTTATAGATGAGCAGAGGCCCTTATCCTGCCCCGTCCGTTGCAAAAACATCGAGCTCTAAGCCGTGGGAGCTGACGCCTCGGCCGCCTTCACCTCCAACTCCTCTGGACTCTGCGTCTTCTCCGGGAACTCAACTGTCGGTCCGAGTGCAGGTGCGAAGGAGCGGATTTTGACTCCAGCCATCGCAGGAACCAACGAAATCCACGGCGACCAGCAGCCACAGGGTGTTCCAGCGACTGTACAGTAACACCGTTACACTGCGTCACCCCGTTTTTTTTTGTTTTTTTTTTTTTTTTGTAAACGGGGCTAAATCGGCGCGCAAACGAATAAACCTCGGAGCTCGGCTCTTGAGTGCATCCGCCCATTTCAGGAAAGCGTCTGCCCGCTCTAAATTACTTCCGCCATTCCGTTTTTAGAACTCCCCCCCCCCCACACCCGTTTTGAATGTGCAGAGTTTGGAATAAAAAGAGAGAAGACGCTCATTTAAAATAAAAGTTTTCTGCTCCTCGCTGTCCGCTGAATTTAACAACTTCCCGTTCTGTGAGCTTCCTTCCCATGACATTTGTATGCCGATGTAATCACATCTCGCCAGCACAAACCCCGGCCTGCAGCACACAACACGGAAAGAGACCAGCTAGAAGACCTAGGCAAAGATGCTCGGATAACTCTAAAATTAACGCATGTGTGAACTTCGTAACGCAACGGCGTCCTGAGAACACGGTTATGAACCTCCGAGTATCATAAAGAAGGTAATTTCACAACCAGCCACGTTCTGAAAATCCCGCTCCACCGACTTTGTCTACGGAGCTAAGAATTACAACAACGCCCGGCGGTAGCAACTCGGCCATGTGAATACGGGGGCGCCTGGTAGCGCGGCAACTTCTCTAACACCAGTGGTTCGTTCCTCGTGAAACACGCGAAGCAGACACACGACGTGTCCTCGAAACACATTTTGTTTTCAACGGGATCCTGCTGCTTACACGGCCGATACTTTTTTACTGCGAGACTCAAAAGAATGTCGTTTCAGATGATAGCAAAGCATCCATTTCTCTTTTCGGTGGTTTTATAAAAATCTATTAACTGCATTTTTCCCCCAACAGCCGCTGTCCCTCCCGACAGATTTCAAGCAAACTTGGCGCGGGATCTGCACACTAAAGGCTGAAACCCGGACTCACTCCTCCTTTACGTCACGCTTAAACATCGGTAGTTCTGAGTCGGAACAGTTGAACCAGTGAAGTGACTAACTACATCAAGGTCTTCCGGTGTTCGACTCCCGGCAAGGACAGTGTCCATATTTTCTCCACCACGTGACCTCGGCCTCCAACAGAATAGGCGCAGGTCGGAAAGCGGACGGAGCGTAAGGCCGAGTGCCGATGCACAGCGTTACCTCTGCTCCGCGGCAATCCTCGCGCAATAATTTCCCAGAAATCACATCACCGCTTTCTGCAGCGGCCCGGCCTGAGCCTGAGCCTGCGGAAGGCCGAAGTGCTGCTATAAAATGCTGCAATCCAATCCATTACTATCTCTTTGTGTAAACACTCAGACCACAGGGAAAAAAACCATTTATCAAGAAGACGTGAAGGGAGGCACACAAAGGGGAGGAAACATTAGCTCTTTATAAGGGTTGATACAATGGGGGTGAACGAGGGGGTGGAGATTGGAACCAGAGACTTCCAGCTCATAAATACCAGCAGTAAAACTGTCCACTGAGTTCTTAAGATTTCTGGCTGGACGCGCATCGCACATCTCCATATCAAAAGCTGGCCACTTTACGGAAAACACGCCGGCTCAATCCAATCCCCACGCGAGGAACGCGTTTCTTAGTTCAGTCCTTATACTGCCACAGACCCAAAGCCGGTGTACAGAACAAAAGTTGAGACGTGTTGCAAGATACTGACAGTAATTTACACGTAAGCCTATTACACTTCGTTAACTAACTAACTAACTAGATGGCTTACCGAACTCGAAGGTTCATCACCGAACTAACCAAAAGCCCTGTCCTGGGCCAACAAATCCAGTCTCCTTCAACTCCTATCTCCCATAGATCCCGCCTGAGATTATCCTCCCATCTACGTCTAGGTCTCCCCAGAGGTCTCTTCTCCTCAGGCTTCCCAAATAGTGGACCCAACCAACCAGATGGCTTACGGAACCCGAAGGTTCATCATCGACTTAACCAAAGCCCTGTCCTGGGCCAACAAAATCCAGTCTCCTTCAACTCCTATCTCCCATAGATCCCGCCTGAGATTATCCTCCCATCTACGTCTAGGTCTCCCCAGCGATCTCTTTCCCTCAAGCTTCCCGGTGAACACATATTGTCCCATCCATGCGCGCTACATGCCCAGCCCATCTCATTCTTCTCGACTTAATCGCCCTGACAATACTGGGGGAGGAGTACAGATTTTTAAGCTCGTCATTATGCAGTTTTCTCCATACCCCATCGTCTTCTCTCCTAGGCCCAAATATCCTCCTCAACACCCGATTCTCAAACACCTGCAATCTGTGTTCCTGCCTCAGAGTGAGAGACCATCTCTCGCACTCATACAAAACAACAGGCAAAATTATTGTTTTGTATATTTTAATCTTCGGGTTCTTAGAAATCAGACGGGAAGACAAAATATTTTGAACTGAGAAGGAGGAAACATTTCCGGAATTTAATCTCCTCCTAATTTCCTCACGAGTGTCATTTTGATTTGTTATTGTTGGTCCCAGATATTTGAACTTTGTAACCCTTTCAAAGGACTTATTAGCCACCCTATCTTGGACTTTCCTGATGGCGTATCTAAAGAGCAAGATAGACAAAGCATCTCCTTGTTTTAGACCGTTCTTGGTGGAAAATGACTCAGATGAATATTTACCTACTCAAATTTTGCTACAGGTTTCATTTAAGCACATTTTTATTAGACCCACTAGCTTCTTTGGTATACCAAATTGAATGAGAATGTTGTATAACACTTCTCTCTTCACAGAGTCATAGGTTTTTTTGAAATCTATAAATAACTGATGTACGGTCCCACCGAACTCCCATTTTTTCTCTAGTATCTGACGAATGCAAAAGATCTGATCAATCGTTGATCTGTTTCGTCTGAACCCACATTGATGATCCCCGATAATTTCATTCGCATATGGAGTTAATCTTACCAAAAGAATGTTTGATCGAATGTTGTAACTCTTCGTTAAACACAAACCAAATCGCGGATATTCCAGAAATAAAACTTGTATAGCAAAGATAGCTTTTCTAAAAATACGATTGGCTGGATTTTAGCTTCGTGTAAACTGGCCTCCGCAAAAAAATTCCGAATTCGTCCTTTACGTCATATTACATGCATACAATTTTTAACGTTTCCCCATCAAGGTCGATTTTCTGAACAGCGTTCGTGAACACTCGATGTCCAAATAAAAACTTATTTTCAGAAACATTTTGTCTGTCAAACACTGCTTGAGATTTTTTAATCTTCTGACACGACATTCCATGCGCATTCCAGCAACAATTTATCATTTCCTCTTGACACCGGTGGACATCCGTAAATAAGATAAAGCACATTACATTTACGCAATAGAAAAATAAATAATCTATTTTAGACGTTTTAGCACGCGAACTCCGCCGCTCTCGATCGCCTTGGTCTCTAAAATGCTTTAGGGGAGGTAGGACGCCGCTTCTCAGACCGGAAGTAGCCTGGTTCGCCCTTCGTCTCGGCATTTCCTTGGAGCGACTGAGTAAAACCACATTCAAGCGTCCCGGCCACAAGAGCGTCGCAGCGATTATTCATTATTCAGAAGCGCGTCTTGACAGCTCGCGGTAAAAAGCTATTTCATGAAGACAAACATTATTTCGCTACACAATGACCTCCCCCACCCCCTCCACTTCCTCGTGAAAGAACACAAGCGCCGTGTCTCGGGGGGCGTGTGACCTGGACAGTTGTAACTGCTTTACGACATTAAGCGGGAAGCCTTCGACGACAAATCCGATCATCTACCGCGCCTGCGCGGAGACACGAACGCGAGCATTATTATTACAATCGCCGCGACGCGCGTGTACGACGGTCAGAAGCTGAGAGGTCAAGATGAATCCTTATTTACGGGAATTGCCTGTCAACACGAACGAAAAGACTTTTGGCTCAAACATCGCCCCTTCTTCCTTTAAAATAAATAAAAAAATTGAACCCTCTATGGGAAGTTACCTTAAAACAGCTTCCTTATTTCAAGAATTATTTAACGACGCTTTATTAACTACAGACGTAATTTACTAGAAGATGAGATCACATGCGGATTACACGCGAGGGCCAACAAAATGCATGAAAACCTTAGCTGAGGAAGCGACTCGCTGATCGCTGTCTCCCAAATACAAGTCGTGGCCTTCCGAGGCCCACGAAATCAAATAAACTCAAACTGAAGAAGTGCAGAGTGGCGGGGAGGGGGGGGAGATTCTCATGAAACTGCAGTGATTTATAGGATAACTTAGATGCAGCGCACCTGGTCCACGTTCAGGCCCACAAATTACCTTTCAATTCCCCTTTCTTCACTCTGAAAGAATCTGAAAAAAATATTGTGTGTTTCTTGTCCGCTGCTTTAGGTACAATTGCCCTAAAATCCACTGGCCACAAGCAAATTAAAAACAATACAAACGTCGACAATTTGAAACTCTGTAGTGGCAGCAACGCGGGTCCATTCAATGACGGTTTCTTTAACGCTCTCAACCGCAGCACGAAGAAAGAAGGTGGTTATTACGTACAGCGAATTCAAAAGGACGCGGCAGCTCTTACCTATTCAAGGCTCTATCTCGGTAACCGGCTCAGAAAAATTATAAAAGCCACATCACAATAACGAGCGTGGCGACTCATATTTGATGTGAGCGCACGTCAGGTGTTAAGAGCCGCTTGGTTTGAGTGAAGAATCCTTGAGAGTGCTCACAACGGCAACATCTGTACGTCGTTTTGTACCAAACAGTTCTCATACGACGTAAACTGAATTAAATAGAACAACCTAATTCACGCTCTTTCCACGCTACGACAACTCCACAAGGGGAGAGCTCATTTCATTTCATTTCCGTCTCTGCCAGTTTTGTTTAATTTCTACCATTTTCTTCTTCGCCACGCGAGAAGAACCTAAGACACGACGACTTCCGGGGATCTTGTCGGAGCGAGAATCGCCTCGCACAAAACAATAACATCAGATTACATTTTTGCACCAATGACGAGCGTGGTGCGGCCCGAAGGTGGCCCTCGGAATATCGCTCGGCTACTGACCGTGGGGCAGACCCAGCCCCCTCGGGGTGAAGCGCCTGGGTGATGAAGCAGACACCTCAATTTAGGGCCAAGGTCAAGAGCGAGCGGCGCAATACGTCCGCTCCCAGACAACATCTTATTGGCACGTCACTTCGGGAGGGGTTTCCACCAAAACCTTACACAAATCTCTTGTTTCCATTAAACATTCCGCATTCTTGCCTAAAAAAAGGACAGGCAATCCTCGGGGTGGACATACTGGACGTGGAGCAGATTTCCCTGAGACGTTGAATAAGCGCATTACCAACCTTGGTCCTCAGTTGGGACATCGTCGCTGACCTGGCACTTGGACGAAGAGATCAAAGATCTCTTCAGATGAGACGAGATCTAGTCGGTAAAAAGTTTCAGATTTGATGGCACTCACCACTTCACCAGCGACTGTCTTCGGCTTCAGCGTTTGCAGATGATTTGGCAAGACGGTTCTGCCGCTTGACGCCGTTTCGATGGCACCGCCGTCAGTCTGCGTCCTCGCCTCGGTCCGTCGCATCTTCTCGAGCTCGACCTCGCGAGAGATCATCTGTTTGGACCCGTAGCCCAGGAACCGAGCGGGTTTCTGACCGGGGAACAGCGTCAGCTCCTCAATGTTGCTGCAATACGACACAAAAACTTTATTCCATGTAAAATGCGCAAGGAGACAAAAAACATATCCATGAGTTTCATGTCACAAAAATTTGGTTGATTCAACATCTGCAAAACAAGCGCACGACCTCTCATGTCCTCACACATCGTTCGACGCGATACAACCTCGGCAGATGGAACAGCATCATTAAGTAAGCGACAGGCATTACGCAATGCAAGTCACTTTAAAAAAATTCATGAATTACAATGTGAACACTAAACACCAGAAGAACGCTAACATCGCTTTTGAAATGACCGCTCGGTGACCATCGACATGCGTCAGAAGAGCTTTTCCCGCTATTTTGCAGAGCGAAACACATTCTGATTATCGAGGGGGCAAAAATCAGAAGCAAAACTTCCCAGTGCACCCTCGTACTTCACGTGGCAAATTCTTTCAAGTTCTGTCATCATACAAAATCTCCATACGCTACACCGAGTCTCAATAAAACTCTGCTTTGTGGCGACATCTTCACGGACAGTGATCTCGTGGGTGACGTCAATACAACATGAAATGTTTCCGTCTTAGAAAAGACGACAACGAATGAAACGCGTAACGGATACAAGCTACGACATCCAAAATCATGAGAAAACTCACGGGTCCAGATTATAGACGTAGCTGCCGTCTTGTGTGCGTTCCTGGACGTAGTTGAGGCTGTAGTCGATCATGACGCTAATCACGTGATTCAGATCCTTCTTCTCGTGCGCGTTGTACAGCTGCAGGCTGACCTGTAACAACGCACCAAAGGTGTAGGGAGCGTTCTGCGGACCGGCACAAGTCCACAAGAGCGGACGGCACCCGATCTCACCGACGAGACAAAATTGTAATTTGGCATTCCACAATTTTCTTTTCAGACACAGAAATTATTTCTCAGGCCCCTCCGCACGCCCCCAATTTCAAGACATCTGTGCCCCTATTTCTGACCTTAGTTAGCATCCCAAGGATAACTTACTGGGCGAAGTGCAGGGACCAGTATCTGCAGCAGCAGGGGCAGAGTGTCAAACCGGAGCTGAGCAGCGCCGGAGTGCATCCTCACCAGGGGTGCCATCCCCCGCATGAGCTCCTTCAGAACCTGTCGAGCCCTCTGCTCCCTCACCGACATCTGCAAGAACACGGAGGCTGAGTTCAGTAACCAACGGAGTAACACGAATGACCCTCGACAAAAATGCAGCATACAAAGAGAAATGGTTCGTCGAACCAAGGATCATCTGGTTTTCTGGTTGGTTTTTCAGTCACTGGAAAGACTTTGGGGCATGAGTGCCACCATGCCAGTTGCTAACCTGTCCTTCGACGAATGACACGGCATTGCTCTGAACAAGAAGTTCTACTTCCATTCCAAAGCACCTTCACCAAGAAGAAGGCACTTTTTATTTCTTCCGAAACAGTGAACTACAAAGCCGCGAAATGTGCATTTCAAAATTACAAGCTGTCCAAAGAAATCGTAATTATCATTTTATTAAACGTGATCTAATTTGAGACTCGCAGGGGCCACAATAATGTTTTGGCATTATATTTCTACCGAAATAATATTATGTTCCAAAGCCTCTAACCTAACCTAACTCGGACCATAAAAACATTTCGTAGTCCTCGGTTATTAATTTCACGTCAGCTGTAAAACGCAGTGATTCTTGGCTTAGTGGACCACAAACCCGGATTCCCACTGTTACGTCCATGTTTACTGGACTCGAGGACAATAAATAAGTCGCGCAGGTTACTGAAAACATCGCCATTTCAAATCACCAGTCCGGAGCTACAACCTGAACACTGTCGCTTGCGTCTCGTGATGCATTCTCGTTTCGGCATTTTCTCGCAAATGACGTGAACTGTGCATCATCCTCAACATAACTTACCATAGGCCAATTTAATTTCAATATTTTACAAGGTTAAGGTGCGTTTCTAAGTGAATTCAAAGTAAGTCCGCGTAACAATAAAAATGTGGACAATCTTTAAAGTAAATCGACAGAAATTTGTAGCTGAAAGACGCAAGTCATGGAAATGAACAGGGAGTCATTAAACGTTAGCCCGTCCAAGCGAACTAAAGCAATGAATCAACTGGAGATGCTTGTTGTCATCAACGCTTCGATTTATCACACACCTCGCAGATCAATTTCGTCTCCCTGACTCAACCGAGATAATTAAACCACGATTGTCTTGCGAGGTTAATTACTATCTCGTAACCAAATACCAGTTCGCATTAGCGTGCCTAATTTTTCATTTCCCACCATTCCTAAACGCTTTAATTCGTCGTCTTTTCTTCAGACACATTCCCTGAATTATGTATCTCTCCTAATTAATATTCACACGCCTCAGAGAAGAACTGCAGGCCATGAGACATAACAAGGCACAACCGACAGCGTAATTTCGCATAATAAAAATTTTTCTGGACATGAAGACAACGTCAGCTTTAGAGGAAATCCTTGTACATCCCTGAAGGCGCTTTCCTTCTCTCGTAATGTCTATTTCCTTACATGTCACTGTGTAATTTGTATCAATAAATTGTTTATGTAATTTAAATTTTAAAAAAAATCAATTTAATTACGGAACAGCCCACAGATAAAACGTGAACTGACATTCGAGGACTGTGGCGATCGTTTGGTCTTCTGGGCCGTGACGTAATTTAACCCTGAACATCGAGGCGACACGTTTCTTCGAAACACCTGCAGGACCACGAGGCATGACGGCGATCGTGATGATTTGCATTCATTACTTCCCCCCCCGATGCTCTGCTGTTTCGACGCGAGGACCGGGAGGTTCGAGCTCTCGTATCAGAACAAACAGCGTCGAGAAGTTTGCTCAAGTGTCGCAATAATTCATGAGCTTTTTTGTAATTATTGAAAAACCTTTTAAGAAATGAAAACATTTTAAAAACGAAAGACACTGGCTGGATGGTTTTATTCTAGTGGCTCCTTCGATCCATTTAGCGATGCGTCTTTGTTTCCCGCTAATGAGGGAATGAATTATGTAGTCGCTACCTCATTACTCGCGAGGCAGCAACTTTCCTTTCCTTCTTGCTTTCTTTCTTTCCAGTAATTAACTGGTACCGTTCCACGCTTCGAGACGACGAATAAAGTTTCCCCGCGCACCAGTGGGACTGAGGAACCGGTCATAAAACAACTTCCCCTGTAGCTCCATGGATATTAATTATACAACTTAGTCGTCTATTCACATAATTTCCAGCAGTACAGATTCCCACCACCCCGGCGCTATCGTCGGTTATGGCGTCCAGACGGAGCATCGCCATCCATCCGGCAAAGTCCCTCCCTGTCCGCGGTCTGTGAGCCAAAATGGAGTCTGAACCAGCGTCCCTCTGCTCAGCGACTCAACGTTGGTACGAAAAGAAACAGACCAAACGTCAGCACTGGGACTCGGTGAATTAGGCGTTCAAAATGCTGCCGTGCGTAAATGTTTCTGGGACAACCTGTCTTTACACACGCACATTAGAAACGACCTAAGTTTCCGAACAAATAAGCTTTTAAGTTTAGTATGTCTGGGGCATACTCGTTGAAATTTCAACGGAGGATCTACGAACGCGTCGCCAAACTGTGTGCTTCAAGGGGTCTCCCCCCCCCCTTTGAGCTGCAGCGTTGCTACGCTGCGAGTTCTGGGCTGTTTCCACCTCGAAGCATGACATACTATTTTTTTAAACCACGGAGAAACAGGCCCCTTCCATAAATGCCTGTAATGTGCGGGAGATGTTTCCTGCGTAAGGTTTAAGACCCCACGGCGCTCCTGTCATGGACGCCGAGCGAGGAGGCAACTTGCTTAAACCCTTGTTGTGGGGATCCAATTTGTTTGCTCTCGTGTGCGCGCTTCGCGAGGAAGGAAGAATTTAACTTGACTAATTCACTTCTCATTTCCCGGGGATTAAAAGCGGCAGAATTGTTAATTGTAACCACAGCCGACGCACGAACAATTACAACGAATTGGCTAAGTAGCTCGGGTAGGGGGGAGCTGATAATTCATCCCGTAATACGCCGAGATGTTAATTCATAAATAACACTGCCTGCAACATTTTAGGCTAATTAATAAGTGAAAGAGTCAGTTTCCTGTACGACTTAATCGAGCAGGCAAACGGGCGAGGCGCAATCAGGGATCCGAAGTTGAAGAGGCGAGAGACGTGGACCGCCTTCGCACATTGGCGGCGAGAACGGGAACTAGGTACAGTCGCCATCGGACAATGACCAAAAGGAATCAGTCTGCAGGAATGCGAAACAGCTTCACAAATGTTTACCGCGACGCGTCTACAGACCCAACTCACGAAGACGCCGAGGAGCGCGATTAGGGCGCCGACCAATCGGGCTGTTCCCAAAATTAACCTGCTTTAAAAAGTTCAGTAAATTAAAATTGCCGCCTACGAAAGTTGATTAAATTTTTTTTTTAAAAAAAAAGCTCGTTACACAATGAACCCAATAACGAGAGCAATTCATTAATAAACGTCACCCCGGTCTATACGAGAACGCCTCATGCCCGGCGCGGCTGGGAACCCCCCCCCCCTTTCCGAGGGCCACACAAAGACCGGTCTTGCACGCGACCGTGCGCTCTCACTAATTGTTTTAGTGGCCATAACGCCGCGTCTTTACCAGCTGATACCCGATGCAATGCGATCAAATATGCAGCGTCGCCAGAGCCACTTGCGGCATTAACCGCAGTTAAATATTTCACGGCGCCGATAAAGCGTACGCAGTCCAACAGGTTCCCTTCCCGGAGCAACGCGCAGCTTTTCGGCCAATGACGGGAATCCGGGCACAGAAAACGTTCTAAACGATTTTCCACAAAAGGATCTGAACTCGCGCTTACCTCCCCCCCCCCCCCCAACTATCTGACGAATTCCGATCAAACTTGGCATCCATTAAGGCTTTGACCGGGATGTTCTTTTGTTAAATCTTATGTGGTACGGCCTGATTCGACTTCTAATGGTTAAGTGAAGTGTTTTCTTCGCGGTACGGTCTGGATTCGTAAATATTATGAAGACGATCTTCGGCTTCAAAGGGTTAAATGTTGATTCCGGATTGGGTTTGATCACTGTCAGAGTTCACTCGCGTCCATGAATGAACTCGAGCCCCTCGGCATATTCCATTAATAACACAATTCGGGACCGCCACGTCACTTCACTTAATTTCATCCAGTCCTTTAATTACGGGTCTCACCAAAAATATTTACGTGAATATTTTGGACATTGACAGATTTCTGTAAAATTTTAAAAAAATAAAAAATGGAAGTTGTATAATGTGCATCTCGTTCTTTTGAATTTCTTTTAAGGCCAGGAATATTCGAGGGCCGAATTCCATTTTTGGGCGTGCCGTGGTATTAACGTTATAGAAAAACATTTCATAAGGAGCTCATGGAAATCCACAAGACACAATTCCCTCATTTCAAAAAATTAATAACACAGTAACAACATTTATACACAACAGCGAACGAAATGTTTACGGATTTCCGCGCTGCACAAAATCTATATTTCACTGCGGTCCCCAACCCGCAGCACGACTCACTGTCACCCGCGAGGCACGGTTAGATGTTCGTTGCTCGGACTTCCGTTAATGAACCCGGCTTGTCCTTCACGTAGCCCCACAGAAGGAAATGACGCGGATTATTGTCCGGTGTCTGGGGTGGCCAGGCACGTCCACGATCACGGCATCTACGAAAACTATGATAAATCACTCTGGGACCACAGGTTTCACGCAGAAAACCAAGGGCGACCTGGCACATCTTGCATCCACCACGACGGGTAATCCGACTGCGGCATAAATAAGTTGTGTAACGATAAGAATTGACGTGTCCCCGTGGCTCCCCCCTTCCCCCAAAAGGGGTCCACTTACTTACTTACCAGTGCTGAAATTTTTACGCTGTAACAGTCCATCTCATGAGACTGGTGCGAACGTTCCGTAGAACAGAATCAACTGCGGACTGACAGCCTCCTATTTTCTGCCCTCTTAAGAACTTACTTGCTGCAACTTCCATTAGCAACAGCACAGCATTTTACTGCCAAATATACTAATTTCCATAAATTACAAAAATTCGAAATTTGTTCATTATACAGCACAATTTAAAAATGGGTACGCATTTCTTGAACCACCCTATACTTATCAAGTGTATCGCCCTGTTGTAACAGGCTCATGCCTACTGTACAAACCTACACAGCAGACACGTCCCAAGTGCAATGAAACGCACCTTTTGTGTCACCCAGTGGTACATCTGTACACTCTCATACAACGGATAAGATGGCTGTCATCAGAGTTCAACGATGGAGGCAGCAAGCACCTCTGAAACGTCGGTAAACATCAACAGCCCAGAAGGCAGTCTCCTTCTTAGTCACCGCCGTGAAAACCTGAAACCTCGATCGACTGTCGTCGCCCAAGAAGATTTTATCGCGTTCAGTCACCGCAGAAGCTTCGAATTATATTTTTCGTACGCCCGTCTGAAATAATTTCGAGAACGAGTGCGCAGTTAAACCCACGGATCTTGGGCAGAAACAGGAGAAAACCTCGAGCCAAGAAACGCGCAATGCGTAACATCCAGGAGACAGTATTACCTCGTAGCCTGCGCTGGGGTACGCGATCTTCGGCCAGGAGAGAGAGGCGAAGAGGAAGTGCCACGCCACAAATCCAAATGGCTGATACGGCATCAGAACGTAGTTCTGCGTCGTGTGGATCTTGTGGCTCAGCACGTCTGCGGCGCAGAACCATTCCAGTCCGAGCGACACCTGCGTATCACAATCTCAAGTCACATTTCTACATAACAAGCGTTTGGGGGGACTTGAGTTCTTTTTGTGGGTATTCAAATTTATCTGCATACTTTCACAAGGGATGCCTAAGCTTGCGGCCAGTTAAATGGTCATAGACATCTACAAAGTATATTGGCGGCAGGTATCTGAAAGGTTTCGCTTCAACCCAAGAACTGAACCTGCATTAACATTAAAATGCTTGAAACATTGCCAAAGATTAAATTTTTCTCTCCCTTCACCTCTGACAAGGTGAAACTTTGTGACGTCAATGTTTGGAGTCCCTGTTTTAACCTGCGGGCTTTTGCTTTCAAGACCGAGTGAGAAGCACGCGATTAAAAACAGTCTTATTCTATTAGACCGGCACATTCATGGATAATTCACGCAGCAAAAATTTTGAGTCAGCTCAAACTAAAAGCTACTCAAGGTACCTCATTTTCCGACGCTAGAACGCAAGCTCATTTTAACTAGAGATGAGCAATATATTGATAAGTCTCACTAAAAACAACATTAATGCCAGTTATTCTACTCTGAATTACCAATCATCGAAGTCATAGGAGCCGCAAGCAGTGAAGTTGCCAATAACCGAAACCAGTCATTCACTTGAGATGTCACTGAAACTGGTAACTATTGGAGATACGATATGTTCGCAATTCTTATACTGAAGATTTCTAAGAGTTAAAAAATTGAAACTAGACCACTCTTGCGTTTACAGCTTTTCAAATTAAAAAATGTTTCTCATATTAAACTCAAACTCTGAAAAAATGATGACGTTGCAAGATACAGTATAATTTCACAAAACTATGAACAAAAAAAAATTTAATTCCAAATTGTGGGTAGCGGCTAACCGAACTCACTTGCGACCACAATCAGTAAAATGTGTCACGCTCGAATAATATTCATAACGACTGCAGTTATTAAAAAATCACTGAATTGCTCATCTCTACTCCAAGATTCTGTGGTACTGCAACATAGCCAGATTATGAGAATGTACTACGAAACAACATAACGCAGAAAAGCGCTCTTAAAATTAGAATATTGTATCAGAATGTGCAAAATCACACTAAACGTCATTTCAGCACAGTTGCGGTCACATGGTACAGTTTAAACCGGGCGCAAAATGCGGCGCCTCGTTCGTCTCTTACCGCATTCAGGTGATTGTCCCTGAAGCTCATGTTGAGGAAGTTCTCGTAGACACCTTGCACGAGGCGGTCATAGTCACTGCAGGACTGCACAGTTTGCAAAACGCTGTGCATCCTGTTGAAACAAAAGCAAAACTATTAACAGCAAGTCTTCTGGACACATCCATTTCTTCTGTCACAACGGACTGACGTGACCAAACACTAGAAACTATGGGTTCAAATCTCTCCTCTCTAGTGGGTGCATTCCTGGTGGTACCTAAAGCTGTCCTCCTTACAAATGTGTGTGTGCTATTTAAATGCCTTCAAGAAACCAAAATTTTAATTGAATTTAATAAAAAATCTTTACTCAGACTTCAATTAAAAGGGTCTCATGGTTCAGGGTACTCCGTAACAAGTTACATGTTATGAAACCTGAAACTTCACTGACACTCCCTTAAAGACCACCATTTAATTCCACCAGTTTAGTCTCGTTCAAATTCTAATAACCACTTCAACATTATTCTCTAATCCATGTTCCTTCCTCCCACGCGACAACACGCAACACTGAATCACGCTGGAGTTTTCCTGTCTTCCACCTAGAAAGAGAGAGAGGAATTGGAAGAAATTGTATATGAACAGGGAAGAATCTTTTGAAGAAGGCTGTACGACCAATGATGATGATGATGAATCTTTTGAAGAAGGCGAGTGCACTATCACCTTCTCAAGAAAGACTTTGCATGAAGGAGTTAGTTACTGTAGTGTTCGTTAGATGAGTATGCGCCAATATTGTCAGGCTGATTAAGTCAAGAAGAATGAGTTCGGCGGGGCATGTGGAGCGCTTGGTTGGGGCAAGATGTGTTCACTGGGAAGCCTGAGGGGAAGAGACCGCTGGAGAGACCTAGACGTAGATGGGAGGATAATCTCAGGCGGGATCTATGGGAGATAGGAGTTGAAGGAGACTGGATTTTGTTGGCCCAGGGCAGGGTCCGGTGGATGAACTTTCGGGTTCCGTAAGCCATCTAGTTAGTTAGTTAGTTAGTTACTGTAGTGTTAGTTAGATGAGAATGACCTATCAATCAGGTAAAATCACCTTGAAGCAAGAGACATGTCACCAAACTTCATCTCTGGGGAGTTCAGGTCTGGCATTGGTTCCAGTATCCCATTCCTGGCTACTGATGCCGTGCTGTACGTCTTCCTGAAAATAAAAAAAGAAACGAATAAAATGAAAGAAATTGTCATCATAATAAGACATTTTGCTCTTATCTGCAACCCACGGATGCATCAGAAACAGAACACCCTGAAACAGTCATCGGTTTTCTTAGGTTTGCTGAAACAGTGTGACTGTTTGAGGAACGTGGTAGGTTATAACGGTTTCTGTTACGAAAAAATGTATAAAAATGTGCATGTGACATCTGCACAAGCACAGCATCCACATATTTCTGTTAAAACTATCAAGAAATTGGATAAAAATCACAGTAGTAAAATAAATGTAAAATACGTGGAAGAATTAGATAAATTTGTGTATTTCGGAAAGTGTGGTAGTGAAAAGTGGCGACATTCAAAATAAGATAAATAAGAGTTGGAAAGGCTTCAAAACGTTACTTTTTAGTGAGAGCTTATTAAAAAATAAAGATACAGGCAGGAAATGTAAAATTATAACATTCAACACCATTTCAAAAAGATACTATTATATGGAACAGAGACATGGACATGCGCTGAGATGGAAAAGTAAATGACAAGCAGTTGATATGACGTTCCTCTGGGGAAAAGTGGAAAACCAGGAGAGGAAGAATTAAAGCTCAAGATGGAGGAAATACAGAACCAAACTGAACAAAACAGACTGAGATGGTCCAGACAAGTTAAAAGAATGGACGAGCACAGAGAACTCTAAATATTAGTGGCTATGAAGATGAGTAGAAGAAGATCCATGGGTAGACCAAGTTAACAGAGATGTAGAGGAGAGAAGGAGACTGAAGCTGGGCAGACAAAATTCAAGAATTGCCAGCCAGAGACAGTCGGAGAGTCCCACCAGTGTAGAAGCAACAAATGTGACATAATACAAAAGTTAAGTGTCCTGGAAAATCACTGGCTAGTGCAAGAACCACTGCCTTTCCAGCAGGATTGTAATAACAGTTGCCACAAGCGTCATGTGATTCCAAAGTATGAAAACATAAGCATTTCAATTCACTACTGTCATAGCTTTCCATTTCCATCACAAGAGGGCAATTGCATACAAAAATTCAAAACGGGCAGTATACCAGATAGTAAACTAATTCAGTGTTTCAAAACTTGGGAGACACAAAACGTTCCAAGGGACTTGCCATTTCCATGCCAAATTTTTTAAGCAAATTCACAAAAATCCATGTTCTTTGTACTCTGTTCTAGTTGCACAGTTTGAATTATTTGTGGGGCACTCCAAAATGCTGCAGTTGCATGGTGATGTGAGAAACCTAGATTGCATTTCATACAGCATGTGGGATCGCTTGAGTTTTCAAGGAATGGGTTCAAGGAGTGGCAGATTGATAATCACTGTAATGACACTCCAAGCATGTCTGCAACAAATTAACCGAGCAGCTTCTCACCTTTTTGGACGCTGTATCTGAAATACCTCCCGCCAGACAGTGAACAGGCCTTTCTGTACGTCCTTCAGCCCAATACTGCTCTTCTGAATGTCGACCAGGCGGACGTCCTTCTTCTGTGATTTGAAGAAGTGAAGCACAGACAGACAAGAGCGAATGTCGTTGTGGGACTTCTCAGCAAGAGCCACGAGCGCTCTCATGTCAGTCTTCATGTGTTGTTTACGAGCAATTTCAAGCAGTCGCTGTGCCAACCTGTGCAGAAGGTACAGTGCTAATACATCCACGCTATTCAAATGGAGCCAGATTCCTAAATGACGGCAGATGTCGCGGGAGTTTCCAAAATTTCTTTGTATACCTGAGTCTTGGTCTGAACAGTTGAACTACAAGAAGCTACATTTCAAATTAAATTTTGTCTGAAAGAGACAACATCCCTGTACCTAAGCACTACATCATATGTAGGTGTAAGGATCATGGAAGTAAAGCTCCATGCATTATAACTCTCAAAATTAGGTGGAGTTGAGAGGTCAATTTCACACTTCAAATACTGAAAAGTCCCCATACCCAGTAGATGTGGACATGCCAATATGGAGAAAAATATGAACATTCTTATTAGCCCAGAATTTGAACCCCATAATGCAGTTAACCGAACTGACTCAGCTATCCCAGTTCATTTTAGTATGAACAATGAATTTTTAAACGACTACAAATGTAGTGGCCACGTTAGTCGTCTGGGAAGCAGCCATTAAGCCTCTGAGAGAATAAAATGTAAACAGAGAAGGAAAATACATTCTGGCACTGCTTAAAAAACCCCTAAGCACTAGGTGACAAGGGTACCTCGCATTATCAACAGTAATTATTCTCGATTACTGCCCGTTCATATTATCTTAAAACTTCCACTCAGCGGCAACTGTCTCTCTCTCACGTCCTCATCTATGGCAGAAAATCCGAGCGCTGAATGCTTTGTTTACAGATAACGAACATGTATATACGGTAAAATCTCAGTATAATTAACTTTTGTGGACTGACATTATATTCAGTATAATGAAAGGCAATGAAAACAAATTAATAATTAAAGATTTATTGTTAATAAAAATGTCAGTCAGCTTTTATTGAATAAGTTACACATAACATTTCTAATGATATTCAAAAGCATAAAAATAATTGTTAATTCCAATATTATATATATATATATATATATATATAAACTAGAATTATCTACCTAACATTTACATGATTGTGTAAATTCTGCCTTTTTGGCTGTGGGTCAAGCCGCATGCATTCATCACAGTAAACCAGCAACCGAATGTTAAAATCTGGCCACCAGCCCTAAACTACGGGGGTTTAAATCCTATTGATAAAGAATATGTGTTTCTCGCATTGATGATACTGCGCCAATTTTTGATTCTGCTGATGAAAATCTTCCAAAAGTAGAATCTGGTGACAATGATGATAATAAAATTGGTGGTAATCAAGAATCACATCACAAAAGTGGTACAGCGTCTCCAGTTGTCACTTGGAGACTTGATGTAGAATGGAAAATGAAACTACGGCTCCTACGCATCCTCCAGTGGCAGGATTTCCGTAATAAATATAATTTGAAATACTTCGAGAAAGTGCGCTTGTACTAGAGCAATTACAGAAAGTGGATGGTATTTAGGATGTGCTTTGCTCCTACATAACAAAAGAGTCATCAGAATATTAGCGTTCTATGAGAAGATTTATTCTTATTTTTCCATCATTAACACACAAAACATTGAAAGCTGAAGAGTTTGTTGTGCTCCCAGACCCAAAGCAAATTTATAAAGCCCTGGATTAAGGAAATGTAAAATATTATAAAGAGGGTTAAGTCACAGAGTGAAAACTGTTTCACAGCAACCAAGACGGACTGAAGCAGACTGGAAAAGCCATGAAACAGAGAGAGGACTGGAGTGGCTTTGTAAAATGACAAATCATATCAGAAAATATTTGTTAAAATAGCATAAACTATGGAACTTATTATTCCTTATTAAGAATTATTTATCAATTGCAGAGGTTATAAAAACTTGAATAAGGAATTGATTATGACGGTGAATGGGAAAAAATGTCGACAGCGGCACTGGTATCCCATTTTAAGGTACTGTTGGAACATATCTGAAGAGTGAATGGACCGAGGAAAACCACAAAAATTTGCCATTCATCTAACAAAACAAGAGAGCTAACCATTATGACATAACACTAAAAAATACTGGGAGAGGACAAACATGCGAAGCAAACATAACGGCAGCAACGCTTACCTTGAGGAAGCTGTTGGTGGAAACTGGACAATGAGTGCAATTTGTCTCAGCGATCGCAGGGCTGGGACATACACATCATTACAAATGCACACGACTGGCCGCTTCAACACGCCACCGCCACGCCTCTTCTTCTTGCCATGTGCAACCTTGCCTGTGTCCCTCCCCAGCACAAATTTTATGAGAACATCTATGGACGCCTGTAAATAGAAGGTTATGTCAGCATACTAGTACGTTCTTCATACTTTAGTTGTCATCATCAGGTCAGATACCAGGTCATCTAGCCTATAACAGTTTTATGCCATCTCTTCAGTGGTCTCGCTAATTTATCTCCCTCTTGGGCTCGTATGCTACGTTAAACGGGAAAGAAAAATGCTGTTGTGCCAATTTGTTTCTGGTCAGGAAGCCCGAGTCCATTGATTTGGGATGCTACTTTTAGTTAGCTGCTAGACAGGCTTTGAGAAGGCAGCAAATATCTTGACTACCTGAATGATATCCCCTTCTCAACAAAGATTCTTCTCCATGGAATTAGATAGTCAGTTAGGTAGGTAGCTGGGAATTAATTATGAACACTTTAATATTTCGCAGAGGCGTTTTTATAATTAAATAAGAGCGCGCAGCTTACTCTAATAATGCAATAATACAAACTTTACCCCTCATTAATTAAAAATCCCAACTTTTTAGAAAGAAAGCTCACCGAAGGCGCACCGTCAATCTCATCAAGCACCAAGCAGTTAGGTCTTGGTTCTGTGCCCATAACAGATCGCATCTGTGTGGCTGCCTCCAACTGGGTCCGGAACGCATCTGGGCTCCTGTCATCACTAGCATTCATCTCCACTACATTGTAACCTGCGTGTGTGCCCACCATGTGAGCCAACGTAGTTTTCCCGAGGCCTGGCGGCCCACACAAAAGAGCCACCTTCTGCTGCGGGCAGCCATGTTCATCCAGCTCATCATTCAGCACACTGCCAAACTTTTGGAAGTTCTCTGCAGCGAAACATAACACATGATACTGAGTGTGCACTGTGAAGTAGAGACACAATCACAAGTTTTGGTATTGGCACTATTGAACCTTCAAGTTTTGTTGTGTTGTTTTAAATTTTGGACCAGAAACTTGAACCTTGGTAAAAAAAAAAGCCATACAAGTAATAAGTCTTTGCTGAATGGATATGACCTTTCTTTTTAAAATAAAAAACTTTCTTTGGTTAATCTCTTTTTTTCCATGAATATATTTTTTACTTCATAATTTCTTAGTCAGAATATTAAAAAATATGCAGGATTTTTGACAAGGGTGCATTCTCTTATTTAAATTGTTTCTGTTTCTTGGCTCTACAACACGGTTGTGGGTTTTCGCCGCCTCCTTTTCAGAGGTTTCTTGGTCTTGAAGTGTGCATTTATGAGTAGTGAGTGACGAGCCCACTGACTCTGCACAATTTCTACCCAATCCTGATTTGACTGCCAGAGCCATCTAGCAGTTAATCAGGAGAGACTTGGATGAGAAATGGCCGCTGGATTTTTCTTACGAAACATCTCGTATCATGCTCTTAAGGTTCTTTTAAATGCCAGTAGTTAAACCTGCCCAGTGAGTGGTAAAGTTAAAAAAAGTGAAGCTGTCTTGCTATACACCATTTAGGCACTTGGGGGGGGAGAGGTAGTATTGTTCCTACTCATTCTTAACCTTGGCACTAGACAGGGGTGAGTGGTCAGTATCACAACCCGGCAGCATTTTACCCCAGGAAACAAACCTAGTACCAGAGCCAGTCTGGAAGTACCGGCCAGAGGAAAAATCCTCTACCCCTGTCAGGGATCAAACCCTGGTCATCCATTCCATAGCCAGTAACTATACTGACTGAAATACCATGGCTCCTGACCAGTGAGGGGTTCAGTGACCATTTAAACTGTGTATGACAAGCAATTCTTACACAAATTTACATCTTTTCAATGTACATAATGTACACTATGCTAAATCCCTTCTAGCCCCTGCTCACCCTTCTTGCCCTCCTGCTTGCCCTTGTGTTTTATCTTCCTCTCTGAGTTGAACACAACCTTGTCCCACAGCTTGAGCCAGCGCAGCAACGTCCTGTTGGCTCCCTGCAATTCACACACACAACAGAATGAATTAGCAGAATTAGAATACGGGTATTCAGTCGTTTGTAATTTTCATAACCATGAAAATTAATTAAGAGCAGACTGCCAAAGAACAAAACAAGGGGAAGCTAAATCAGAGAACATAGGAGACAAACGCATACAGAGAGATGCAACAGAGTGGAAACTGCTTTGTGAAGTGAAACGATCTGTGACTTATAAAGTACTGAAACATATTTTTACAGACATAATTGCAAGTGTTGTTGCACCGACTGAAATATCAAAGATGCCACAGATTTAAAGATTAATTTTCTTTGGATATCAATCCGACACGTTCCTCACCACAAAGTGTTACTTTCCAATACGTGATAAAATTTTCTTCTTTTATATTTCACATGACAAATCGCAACCAAGAAATCTTCTTTATTCATACCACATGGCACAGAAACATTAGAACCCTGAGACAATTAAACAGGATGACTACTGCGAATTGTCTCAGGGGCAGAATTTATTCAACAAATCTTCTTAACTATAACTTACAAACCTGAATAATAGATGACGAAAGACTCTCGCGTTACAAGCCGCGTCAGGTGGCTAAACCATATCTTCTGCCAATGTTTCAAGAACAATCTCAGCTCTCATCCTCAGGGTTGCTGGGTAACAAATCTGTTGCTTTGTTTCGTGCTGGCCAATGGGAACTGGCAGTCGAGGTCACGTGCTCGCACTTGCTGGCTCAGCCTTCTGGGCGGACAGCAGTTCTGTCACAGGATACCAGGCCTGGCTCGGAGTGAAACCATCATCGCTGTTGAAGTTGTGCAGGCGGATCTCAATGGCTTCTTTTACGAGCCGGTCCATATATCCTGATGCCCTGTCCAACACCAAGGTCTGATAGAAGTTGATGCGGTGCCCTGTATTTACACTACGTTCCGCTACTGCAGACTTCTTGGATTTATTCACCATTCAGCCACCTGATGCGGCTTGTAACCCGAGAGTCTTTCAAGTTCAGTCACTGCAAAAGCTTCACTTTATACATCAGAAACCTGTATAACAGATGTAGGATTTGAGGATTTTACAATGGTGAGTCTGAAGATTACTGTCTTCTGGGTTGTTACATCGTGTAGTCTGGTAGATTTCCACAGATGTTTCAGAGGTCATACATCGCCCTGATGACCTCTCAGACGTTGGTGGAAATCTACCAGACTACACAGTGCAACAACCCAGAAGACAGCAATCTTTGTATAATAGATGTTAATTCCTTAGATATTACTGTAATTTTATAAATTCACCACTTGATGGTGCTCATCTTGAGCTGCATCAGAATCAGAGGAACATTACTAGTTAATCAATTCACCTCATCACTCAGGAGTTCAAGGTAGCTCTTCGGTTTGTACTTCTCTACCCACAGGTCAACATTGTCCTCCTCACCACTCACTGTCGCACATCCAGTGTCAATGGGCTCCGTGGCAGTCTCAGTAGCATTCTGGTCAGCTTCTGCCTGATCCAGCTTCTTCTGTATCTGCATCACAACAGAAACAAACTGAGCATTCCGCACGTTTATAATCATGACAAAACCACTGCTCAGAACCTTTAGCTCTCAATTTACACTGCAAACAAAATATCCTGTCCTGATGATGAAAGCAGCAAGGACCTCTGAAATGTTGGTTGCTTTCCACCAAACTGCACAGAGCAACAACCCGGAGGACAGTCATCTACATACTTACCTCCATAAAAAACTCAAATTCTACTTAATACAATATAAATTACTTATTTGAAATTATATTTCTTCAGCAATATATAAGATAAAAAAATAGATTTATCATGCTTCTGATAACGGGAAGAAAATTATGTAATTCTGTGCTATAAACTCTGCAAACAGTGACAGTCCTTTCTACCGCACACAACAAAACAAGTTAGGAAATGTATGCACAGCATCAGAATGCCTGTCCCTTGGACTGCAATGCAGAGTGTCTAAAATCTCTCATGATGCATACACTTACATAAAGCTGGGCCTGGTCCCACAGTGACTGGTACGGGATGGACAAAAGTCCCATGGTACGGCTCTGTGCCGTGATGCTACTGATCTGCACACACAAAATATACACCATGACAATTACAGATTACAGGAACAGAATTTGGCTGAAACTGGCTCGGTGTTGAAACTTCGGGTAATATTGTCACATGTCCTGTAAGTTTTAAACCTTCCCCAATCTCCGTTTACCCTAATGTTGTGAGACTCAACTTTAGACAAACGTCCGTGCATTACCACATACTGCAAAATCTGACTTCAGTCCACATCAAAGAATAATTTCTCCTTTTGTTGCAACATTCAGCGTAACTTTAAAATGTGTTTTCCTTGATCTGCACATTACTGCCATCAAGCTGTTGAAATTTCATTCTTTTGAGCACGGTTTTCACATTTGTAGTAACATTTCTCAATATCAATCGGTTACGAAAACTGTAATAAAAAATCCTTATAAAAATTACATCTAGTATTTGATAGGTGACAGTCATTTTTGTGATTTTTATTTAAATATGTGCACAATAATTGAACTCCCATGAGTCCAGGTTTTTTTTACCTCAAAATTACATTCTTTTAGAAAATAAATGACAAAGCAATGTACAGAAACTAGTGAATGGTGCTATAAGCCACTTTCTTTCTAAGTATTCACATTTTAAATAAGACCACAATGTTTTACCATGTTGAAAGGGGAAGCCACTTTAATTTTAACGTGAAACAATGAATAACAATTCCTTTCTGTCATATTAATCACAAAATGTATTCTTTTGTACCAATTAAGTACAATCAAGCAACTGCTTATATATTTTTCTACTTTCTATCACAAGCTGGCCAAGCCCATGTACCTGTCGTTCAAAGTATTCCTCGGAGCGCAGTCTGACATACATTCTCTCTCCATTCCTGCAAGCCACAGACACAAATGGATACCTAGGGATCCTCCATGTTACGTTGCTGGTGTTCCTGCAGACAACAGAGAACAAAATGCGCACTTGTCCGACAAATTAACCAACTCCACGGTGCTAATCCTTCACACAAACAAACGTATTCCAGTCTGTCTTGATTAGTAAACATATTCTTAACACTGTTTAAAAATTAGAAACATTCTGCATAAAATTAACCATTCTTTCCTAAAAACAGCCAATCAGCTGCTCATAACTTATCCTATATACAAATTCATTCAGCACGTTCTCTGCATATTCTATCTGGTGCAAACCTTACACAGGTAGCCCTCGATTTACGCCGGGGATGTGTTCCTGGACGATTCGGTGTAAAGTGGAATGATTTTATAATGTAAATCAATGGGAAGTCAATGACATGCGTTCCCAGCATCCAAACATTGACGAGTAATATAATGGCATTACATTTAAAGCTCTGAAATAACGTAAATAAAATAAAGAAAATTTAAAAAAATATATTTCATGCACTTATAATCGGCAATGGCGTGATGTAGCGGCGTTAGTTCTCTGATGAAGTCCCTTGTTGAGGATTGTCATGTTTTTTTAAAGAAGGCATGTCGTGATTTCTTCTTTCTTTCTTTAACAATTTCATGACAATTCCTCATGGCCTCAATTGCATGAAAACAAACTCGCATATGAAAAAGTTTGCATTTCAGAAACAGCTTTTACCGATTCATAGATCTCATCGGAGCAAATTCACGTTAACAAAACATACGTAATTCCAGAGATGACTGTATTTATAATTTTTATTCAAAATCAGCGATGCAAGAATTACGATTTGGTATAAGAATCAGTATGAGAAACATTGTAAAACGTTATAAATAATAGTAAAATATATTTCTTTCACTTTTTGACCCGCCGGTTTCAAAATCAGCGCAAATCGAGGGCTACCCGTACTCAATAACCTGGTGCGGGGCTCAAGGAATGCACTTGCCCACTCACCACGGATGAGTCAATAGAGCCCTGCACCAAGTATAAATAAACGTATAAAGCATATTGCAGGATTGAGTAAGTGCATATTGCGACATGGTTAGCAAATACAAATTATTTTTTTAGACCTGGCAGACTATTATTATTATTATTTAGTGTTCTGTCTGAGGACAGGTCCATATGAACAGGATCCTTCCATCCTTTTCTCGGACTGGGACCTGTTCATATACGTTCTTGGCAGATGATCCAGAAGTGGTTTGCCATTGCCTTCTTCTGTGTGTGAATGGAGTAACTGTTGGGATGCCACGGAGGAAAACTCCGTGTTGCCTAGACCACGGCCTTGCCCAACACAAGTTATAAATTCGGGCACCGCCGGGAATCGAACCCGAGACCCCAGGATTACAAGGCCAGCGTTCTAACCGCTAGACCACCTCATCTTATTATTATTTAGTGTTCTGTCTGACGACAGGTCCATATGAACAGGATCCTTCCATCCTTTTCTCGGACTGGGACCTGTTCATATACGTTCTTGGCAGATGATCCAGAAGTGGTTTCCTGGCAGACTACTCCAGTTTAATAAAACTTGTGCACTGCATTTGTAAGAAACCAATAGACATGCTTGTGAAATATCAATGTTGACTAAATGTACAGAGCGTTTCTAAATCGTGTGCCATAAATAATAGATAAACTTCGGAGTACGAATATGACTAAAAGAGTCCAATGGACATCGGTCTAGAAATGCCTTACAGAGGACAACATTCAAGGATACAAAAACACCTCTGAAATGTGAAATGCTTAATTGAAGGAGCATGTGATAAAAATTTTACAACAAATGATCAAAATTCCATCCACAGGCACGAACACTTGTTTTAAGACGATCCAACAACCTGGACATGCATAAACACCCGAGCTGTGGCACAAATCGCATTTCTCTAAACACTCCCCCATAACCAGACTGAAATATGCTGTAGCATCACCACATCCATTGCTGCGTGAACAACAAAACTTCCTCCAATAATTGACGTTAATGTCTACACACAATTAGCAACAGGGGACCTGTGAGTTCTTCTCGTAAGACACATTTACTGCCTTCTATGATTCTGCCACACACATTTGACAGCTTTGTGCGTCACGATGATTGAACCAGCCCTGCAAAGTGATACGCTCTTGACATTTTACCTTAACTCTATTTAGAACATTTCCAGACCTATGTTCACTGGACCTTTCTGACTCATAGTGACACTACTGACATCGTAAAGCACCCTAATTATTCATTGCACGTAATTTAAGAACATCCTATGTATGTGTGTAATTATTAACAAGTAAAATAATGTTTCAAACAAAATTTGTACACGTTTGTAATTTGCCTTCCTACAACATAAGAAAGAAGTATCTCACACGTCTGAATGTGGCGAGTCGCCGAGGACATGCCGGGACTGTGTCTGAGCTTGAACCAGTTGCCTTTGTGCTTTAATCCTCTTGATGAGGTCTGCATCAGTTTCCCCTGTGGCTTGCCTCTGTCTCTTTGCTGTGGATATTACAGACAGATTGGTACCCTGCGTTATATTTCACACTACACTGCTGCAGTCGGCCTGAATTTCTACTGACAGACTGATACGCTACATTCCAGTGTCACAAGTTTCATCCAATTTTCCTCAGTCCCTCCAACAATGCTGCAAATAACCTGTTTCTTCTAATTTATTTATCCATCAGGTATGGCTAATTATGAGTTATATACAGCACATCAGTTTATTAAAAATGATATAGTTCGTCTATCAACATTTTTCTCTGAAAAACTCTCTCTTTGGGCCATCATCTCATGAATATAGACATAAAAGAATCATCATTTCAACAAATGTAGAATTAGCGCATGTAACGCAACCCTAACATTTAAATATTCCATACACAATTTAAGATACAGTAAATATACTTTGACATAACCTATTATATTATATCATTCAATCTCATGTAAATAATTTTAGTAATGTCATCTTTTGTTCCCATAATGATGTTTAATGATGTTCATAGTTCACTGTAGGTTCTTCACCTGGCATGGCTATAAGTTTCGGAAAATTATATACTTGGTAACTAACCTCTTGGCTATAGCCTTTACGAACTTTAACCAAATATTTCAGTATGTATCATGTAAACCTCTGCCCCATGCACAGTGAAGGTGAACTACATAGTTCGAATCATCTTTTCACATCTACGGATCATGCACGCTTTATTATGATCTGCACCGTAAGCTCAATTGTAATTTTGTTCATATTTAAAAATATTTCTAAATACTTTTAACTGCAAGTAACAATGGTTTCATACGGACTTCTGCTTGGCTCAGACCCCACCTCCTAGCATATGACAACTGTATTCTGTGTTGTGAGTAATTTGTTTGCCATCATTTTGTTTCATAAACAGTGAGCTAATTCAATAAAATGTGTAACAAGAAACAAACGTGAGATTTTCCAAGAAAAGAGTTGATATAAATTATAACTTTTAATTAGCTGATTCCACAGACCACTTTCAACACTACATAAGCACATGTTAGAAAAACAAAATATAAACTCTTCTTGTGTTGAATTTTGTAATAAAATGTTCAACCCTCCTTTAAGAGGACTGTGCCCCGTGTCCTTAAAAATACCGACTTACCGCAAAGACTGTCCAAACTGTCCAGGTCCTCAAGCTCCATGTCACTAATGTCTCCAAACAACTCTGTCACTTTTCTCTTCCTGTCACTGTCCCCAGGAAGACCCACGTCAGTCTGTGGGGCTGCAGGTAAAACCTGTGCAATTTGAGTTGATATTACGTTGCAGAACTTCAAGATTCATACCATCACATCAATTGAAATTCAAGGAAATCGAGTCACCATTCATCGGGACCCCCAACCCTAACTATTGCACGTCATCTTCGTATACCCTACTGATGTTCTCTTTTGTATACATTCACCCACTTGATCTCTCCACCTTACCCTTGCACATGCCCTTTGTATCTAAAAATGAAATGCATACAATTACTTTGAATGTAGGAACAAATGTATCTTTATATGAACAAGATGTATACAAGTGTCTTGAAAACAGCCCCTTCTAATCAAACTTCACATGATATATGTTTTTCAAATTGGTTAGGCTCCAGCAATCAAATAAATCACACATCAGTGCTGGCAGACAGTAGTTTGGATTGAATTATAGTCAACTGAGATGACTCCGTTGCTTTCCCGATACACTAGCTGTAACACCTCGTGTACTATACTTACTTCTGGGAGCTGCAACTCCACATCATCCATCACCCCCAGTGCTGGAGCCACGGGTGATGGTGCTTTGGGGCTCGAGAAGTCCAAACTGCGCTTTGACTTGGGGCATGAACCCCTATCCGCATGTGAGCATTGATCTGAAACAACACACAACCCTGTCAATGTGTCAGGTAATTCTTTCATACATCAACAAATATCAGTACAGCCACCCTTACCTTCTAGTTCTCTCATCAACTCCAACTCCTCTGCATACATCATGTCAAACTCCTCCTCAGGGTCAGGAAAATCCATCTCTTCAATGCTGGTATTCTTGGAGCAACTGCAAACAATACACAACAGTGTAATAAACTATTCAACACACATCAGACCTATAGCAGGAAGATTTTGTGTCCATTTGCTTAACCTTACACAGAAAGAACAAATATTAATTTTCCCACTGTACAGCATAACACTAAAATAAAAAGCAAAATACTGAGCAAACTTTCATCACTCACTCTGTACAACCTAATATAAAGGAAGGTGTCAATGCTAGAAACCAAATATTACGTATCACACATTCCAGAGAAGCCGCTCCGAGTTCGCATGCAAAAAGGAACCTCTTTAATGGACATAATTCTTCTGTAGCTGCAAACAACTCTAACGAAGCATCAGATCATTTTCGGTACCGATATAAGGTTAGGTTGCCCTTAATGAAAGGGAATTAATAAGAATTCGAACAAAAACTATGCATTGCTGGAAATAAACAAACCATTTATTCCCTTAAATACTTACCTGTAACAAAACAAACTCCAGAAATGTTTTAACAAATCCCACCAAAAATGTGCTACTTACATTGCAAAATGGATGTAAACCAATTTCCCGCCAAGAGGTTTTTAAGGTTGGTTGGCGAAATGCAAAATTCGAAATTTTGATTGGTGCTGATTATAAAACCTGCCATCTATGAAAACATAATCCTGCATTTCTTCGATTTTCACTATGCTGCCATCTATAATAATAATTCGTACGTAAATTCTCGGCGCCATAATTCAAATCCCACAATTTACAAAAGCATACCAATCATTCTAAAAAAAATTAGTTTTACTGCCAGGTAGATGTTCATAGTCAGTCTTAAAAATATGCAACACTTTTCATCAACCGAAATAAATACAGTAGTACACCTCCCACTAAAATTAAGATTGGAAAGAAGTAGTCAGGAATAGAAATGCTTCTTCCATGCAAGAAAAGTATAGTTAAGTGTACTCATTTTCTGGTGTCTTTATTCCGAGTTCAATTCAAAGCAACAGCATGTATTGGGAAAATGTTTAGCACAAGTAAAGTATCCCTCCATCACAAAAAAGAAAGTGATCTTCCTTGTTCCATCAAAAAGCTTCATCTTTCAACTCAATGTTTTGTCACACCAAACACAAAAGTGTTTTAATGTGGAAACTGTCATCTCCATATCATCAAAAAACAACTGTCAAAACAGAGGGTCAGAAGGCTCATAGCAGTGTTGTGTGTCAACACAAACACTCTACCTTAGACTAGACTAGATTCTGTAGTGCTGTTTACAGATTTTTAATTAACCTCTAGACATCTTACAGCCATTTGATCATGTCATATGGAATTATTTTCTGGGGAAACTCAACAGATAGCAAAAAAGAATTTTACATTGAAAATAAAATCATCAGATCAATGGTAGGCACTAAAAGCAGAGCCTTGTGAAGGGGATTTAGAAATTGAATATTCTTACACTAGCCAGTGAAGTCTTCTTCCCATTATTTGTAGTAAACAACATAGAAAATTTTCAAACAAACTCATATTTCCATAATATAAGTACAAGAATCAGACATAACCTTCATATGTCAAACACTACATTCAGTAAACATTGAAAAGGAGTTTACTATACTCGAATTAAGCTTTTCAGTAATCTTCTCCTTGCTATGAAAGGTCTGAATTATGACAAAAACTTTTAGAAAACATTAAAGAGTATCTCCTCTTCCACTCCTTCTACTCCATAGAAGAATTTACCTCAACCAAATATTCTCAGCTATTGTAAATGAATGTACATGTTAGTGGGTATGATTTCTTGATTGTATGATTCTTCTCAATTTGTGGTAATACTATAATTGACTGTAAAATACTGTCATAACAATGTAATTTATATTTGCATTACAATACAAGTATTGTATTTGTACTATAACATGTTCTTCATCCTTGGCTTGGACCTATCAAGAATCTATGAAATGTAAATAAATTCTATTCTATGCGACAGCATATCTTTTAACTAGCAAAACATAGCTAACCTAACCTCAATTAGGATGTCCTTACTTATGCAAAATACCTCTACAATAATACTTTCAATGCCTGGCATAAAGATGATAAAACAAGAATCTCAATCTTGTATATAATCCCCAAGCATGCTTTTCTTTAGTGGCAAAGAGACATGCACAAGAACCATAGTTTTTCTAAGGGTGAAAGGATGGATGCTTTGGTCTGATTAGAAGTGTGCCACCAAACCACTGCAATTGGTGTAAAACATCATGAAAGTAATACTTTACAACTCCTTGAGAGCAAATAGTCAAGCAGTCCTGAAATTATCCACCAATTTTGCAACCCAGTTCACTGCCTGCTAGTGGACAATGGAGTCAGTTGTACTCAGTTAAAATCCTTATTCCTTAACATTCATCCTAATATTAACCTCTTGCAAGCTGAGATCTACCCCTTCAGGTTTTCTGATTAAAATATTTTAAGCAAATCCATTTCCACCATGTGTACTACTACATATAACACCCACCTCATTCTTCTGAAAATTGTCAGTGATGATGGCAAATCAAATTTTGAAAGTATTTTTATTGTTGAAGTGAAACAGGACACCTGCCCATCAAGATGGTTTAGATACAAACAAAACTGCCTGTTGATGCCCTTGTAACCGACTTCTGCAGGCATAGGCAAATTGATACCATTCTAAGGGAAGCCTGTGTGGGCCAAAATTTTAAAATTTCACCCAGCCCCGCCTGAGCCCGACATTTATCTTCAAATATCCATACCAAAACGCAGTCCGATTTCCTCTTATTCCAGCTCAAATAAAGCCTGATCTACTTACAATCTGCCCTATCCTATCATTTACACATTTTTATTTTAATGCACAAATGCCAGCAAACCGCTACGAGAATATCTGAAGTTATATTGAAGTTTGACGAACGGTATAAGGATATTGGATGACAAGTTTGTAAGGTGTTATCTCAAAATATCATAATGTCTCAAATTGAACCACAAACATCTACTACTCAAATTCTATTTCCCGGTTTAATGTCAACTCACAAGATATGGCCACGGCAAAGTTAAGCAAATAGTAACCCATATACTAAACTCTACGTTTCAAAATACACAACCTCATGACCTGCATATGAATTATCCAATATGATTTTCGATCCTACTACCAGACACTTGGAAGGAAGGAAGGAAGGAAGGAAGAACATAAATGTTACGTCGGACTCATCGACCGACGGGAGTAGCAGAAATAATAAACCAAAATCAATACCAACATACAAACACCGTCAAAATCACAGAAGATCGTCAATATGTTAGCGACACTGGGATCCCGTCAGAGAGTATATAACGAATAATCACACGAGACATAAGACGGCGTTGATTGCAAATGACACTTGTATTTTGCCGAGTCGTAATTTTGTTGATGTGAACTACAATTGTTTTGAAAATAACTTCACAATAATGGCAGGTAATGAGGAATATTCGTGTTACGAGTTTAAGTATTTTGGGTGTTAATTTGTGTTTGGAATAATTGTGTAACCATAACCTATATGCAACGGTTTCATAAGGGCAGTAATATGATAAAAGCCTTTAAGTTGAACATGCCCTGTTTGTGTCAATTTACGTTTCTCAAACTGTAAGAAGCACGCATATGCACACACATTTAATTGCCTGTTTTTGTGAGTTTTACAGAATCTCCTGTAGATGTTGACAATGCTAAAGACACAAATCCAGGACTGCAATCATCAGTCAGTGTTGAAACATGCCCTGGCACAGAGGAAATAGATGATCGTGAGTTTTTGCGTAATAGGAGTATATGATAAGCTCTTAGTGCAAACTAGAACAAGAAATGCTTATAAAGAACCATTTTGCAGGTGAAGATGAAGGCGAGAAACCCAAAGAGATACTGATTGTTGATCCAGACACTGAGGTATGCATAACAGTCATTAGATATTTCTGTCGCTATTAAAGCTGTGACAGGTCTAATGGTTTGTAAACATGAATAGTTGAGTTATCATTCAAACCAGTTAATCTGATAAATGAATTTCTAATGTTAGAAATGAAGGCTGTAGCTCTTAGTTTCATTTAACCTTGTTTATTGGTGGTCTCTTGCTCTGATAAAACCTGAAATGTGACTCATAGAGCTGCCTCAGCTCTGCTTTCTTTGCCTTTTCAAGGCCATCTTACTTCTTTGATCATTTAAAAATAGTTTTATGAATGTGTAGTATCCCATCAAAACAGTATGCTCAAATATACATTTACCTTTAAACTCTGTGTCAGTTGTACGAAGGCGGAAACAAGAATACTCATATCATTAGTCCTTGAAAGCTTTAGTGTGTAATGGTGATCTCACGGGCTGAACTGAAGCAGGTTTCTTCACTGTTTGTGTGTCTTGTTGTGAAACAGGAACTGGACATGAACCACCAGAAGATTAAGTGCCTGGAAAACTTGGAACCGCTCACCAAAGTGGAGCGCCTGTACTTCCGCTGGAACCTGATCAAGAAGATAGAGAATCTGGAAACGCTAGTGACTCTGAGAGAGCTGGAGCTGTATGACAACCAGATTACGACGCTGGAAAACCTTGACAGCCTCGTGAACCTGGAGTAAGACCATCAATTGTGAAATTTATCAGGCTAAAGCTCGAGTAATTGATTTTTACAGTTGAACAACTGCTGACCTCCGTTGAGATTCGACGTTCTCATGGCAGTGAAGAGCGCTGTGTTCTTCTGGATTGTGACACCACGTTCACTGAAGATGCTGATACGTACCTATGAGTCCTCGTGGTCTCACAACCCAGAACAGCATTGCCATTTGCATTGCTCTGTAGGATTGTGGATCGTGGTCTCTTAGTCTGACTGAAGGGCACAAACTTTCTTTCCTTTGATCTAAGATGTTTTCATTTTATGTGACTTGTCTGACAACTAAGCTTCTCTGTTCTATTTTGTGGAAGTGCCAAGTCTTGTTTTTCTTCTATAAGATGTTAGCGTTCTTTATACCCATTCCAGGGTCTGCTTCTACCAGGTGTCACGTGACTAATAGTACGCGTCCTGTGTTTATAGAGTCCTGGATGTGTCGTTCAACCGTGTGCATGAGATCAAGGGTCTGGGACAGCTGCACAAGTTGGAGAAACTGTATCTGTGCGCAAACAAGATCTCGCGTATCGAGAATGTGAACCATCTTAAGAACTTGACGCTGCTCGAGTTGGGGGACAACAAGATTCGGGCAAGTAGACCACCGGTACCTGATTTAGCATTCTGTGCTTCAGTAAGTTTTTGCCCTTTGTTACGTACGTCTTGGCGCGACCACGACACTGTCCGACATTACCGGCTTGAATGCAAGCGACAGAAACCATTTTGAACATGAAGTTACGCGTGAAACAGATATAGTCCCTGTTTCTGATGCGTTCCGGCCGGCCGACAGTGGACGGAACCTCGGTCGTACCTGCCGGCCACCGGAGCACAAGGACGCGGCGTGTCGTAAAAGCCGTCCTTACCCTGAGGCTCTGCATTCCAGGTCATAGCCATTTAGCTGGCTGGAGGAAATTTGGATTAAGTTACTCTTTGAGTTTGGACTGACGGTCAAACTAAGTGGTCCAGATAACATTTGCCATGTCATGATTTTTCATTTGTTGTGCCACTTGTCCATGGTTTCAGAAAATAGTTTTGATTGGTGCTTTAGAAGTTTATGAGACCATCCTTTTGATGTGGATGTGAGAGACCTTGGTGTCATGACCTTCATACTCTATTTCACAAAACGTACTTCTGTGCTGCGACACGAGGCTGTGCCCCGCCATGGAACACGGCGAGATTTAAATTAACGGCGCTGTTTTTAAAATGCTTGAAAGTAACTCTTTTGTGATACAGCTTAAATGTTTGACAGTCCTAACACCAGAGCTCACCACTTGACATCTTCCCAAGGTCCGTCTTATCCCCCCGTCTCAGTGGTCCCCCAAGTTCATGCTTTTCAAAGGGTTTCCATACCAAAATTCACGTGTTATTTCTTGTTCCTCTATGTCTGGCCTGTGATCGCACCTTCATTTGACTACCACATAATTTGAGGGGAGCTCTATACCTCATTTGCACGCGCTTCATGTCCGGGCATTGGCCCTTTTGCCACGCGTCTCGATTTCAACTTCTCTGTGCTGCTATAAACGTCGTAATTGTTTCAGGTCATCGAGAACCTGGAAGGACTCGACAGCTTGAAGTGCCTGTACCTGGGGAAGAACAAGATAACAAAAATCCAGAATCTGGATGCACTGCGCACTCTGCAGGTGCTCAGTGTTCAGGTAGGTGGCAACACTGTAGTTAGCGTGGCCTCAGACGAACCTGTTTTAGAGGAGAACCTGGGGGTACCCGCGTTCATCGGGCACTGGAACTGCAAAGTTTTGCAGGATGTTTAAAACTTAATGGTTACGGCGAATGTTGAGAATGCGGTCTGTTTTCATGAATGCAGGCTCCCACTGTTTTGCTCGGCAGCTTTAGTATCGGTCTTCGGTTCCTCCAGTGCGTGTGGGTTCGCCCCACAGACCACTCCACTGTGGTGGCCCCAGAGAAAGAAACTGGGGTACAAGTCCTTGGACTTGAGGAGATCAGGCGGTTTCATGAGACGTTACGATGCGCGGTGCAATCTTGCTGAAGTCAGGAAGTTTTCATCCGCTTGAAGGATTGAAGTGAAATCCTACAGGTCCGCTTGCTTTGTCGCTGAAACAGTTCATTCCATTTCCCTCGATGAACACCCTAGACCGCCTGAAATATTGCGAGCGCTTTGCTCTGTCCGGCTCTTTCAGTCCGTATGACGCGGTCGCAGGTTTCTCTTGGCTCGTCGCTCGTTCTCAGGAAAATAGTCAACCAGTCATGAGATCATCTTATCTTGCGCCTCTGCGAGTGAGCGAGTCGCAAAATAATGTTCGTACACTGTCTCTTCTAACCTTGTCGAAAGCTTTCACGTACTCCGTAAACAGAATGCGAGTTTATTTTTGGGATTCTGTGCCTTCTTCAGTGGTTTTAGCGTAAATGCATTGTCACTGCGCGAAGCTCATTTCTTCTTGTGTTCAGCGCGTAGCTTGTGCTCGCTGTTGAGAAGACCTCCCATGTATATTTGCATCTCCCTTGATCTCCAAAATGCAGATCATTCTGTGTGAATGTCGATCTTCTCCGCAGAGCAACCGGTTGACCAAGATCGAGAACCTGGACGGCCTGACGCGGCTCGACCAGCTGTACCTGTCCGAGAACGGACTGACGAAGATCGAGGGCCTGGACAGAAATCTGGAGATCTCGACCCTTGACCTCGCCAACAACAAAATCCGCGCGATCGAGAACGTTCAGCACCTGAGCAAACTGGAGGAGTTTTGGGTGAGACGACCTTTTGTTGGTGTTTGATGGTATTCTGTGTCTCGCTTATTGCGGAATGAGCGGCCTTGAAATGTGTTTTGCAGCTGAACAACAACCTGGTGGACGAGTGGTCGAGCGCCCAGAGCCTCGCTGGCAACAAGAAGCTGCTCACCGTCTACTTGGAGCACAATCCGGTGGCGAAGGACCCCGGCTACCGACGCAAACTCAAGATCATCTTGCCCTGGGTTTCCCAGATCGACGCGACGTTGTGCAGGTGAATGCGCTGGGAACGCGTTCCAATCTTTTTAGCTAGCGTAGGAGCCCCGTGGGGGTTGGAACGTGCGTGAATTCTGTGTACGAGGACCAATCGCAAAGTCTCTGTTCCCCTCAAATGTTGTGTATTAATAAATTGTATTATCAGATGTTTCAAAAAATAAAATTCTGTGTAACGTCAAACTTCGTGGCTGATTGTCCGTGTCATCACATCAGTCTGTCTGCATTCAGTTTCTGTCGTGTGTGTCCTCATCTTTGTTGTCCGAGCATCAGACGAGGAAGTTGTGCTGAGCGGCTGTCAGCATTTCAAGACGACGGAGGTCGTCATGATGATGATGCAGGGTCCATGCGCACAGTGGGAGATGGACGCTGTCTTACCACGAGGAGTCAGACAAACGCTTACATTTCTTATCAGTCTTAATTGCCCCCAAAATTATAGCAGGCCTAATCATCATCCTTTAACCAATCTTCACCGAGATTCGAACCCAGGAGTTTTTCGGGTTTGTGACCTTAGTTTCGGAGCAACAGAGAGCATCTTAATCGGGAATCGAACTCGGAACACTTTTTCCCGGAGTTGCTACCCTGATTACGTTCTCCTTTTGATCTCGATGACTAAGCGTGCCGAATTCGGTGCAAACCGGTTTTTTTGCGTTCTCGAGCTACAGGCGAAGAAAGTAATGAATCCACAAATTCGACTAAAACAGCTCTAGACAATGAAAGTAATATTTATTTAGACTAGAAACTCTCCCAGCTGCAGATCTTATCAAGACTACTCAAGGGTATTTCGTGTTGGAGCGCTCTGGATGTCAGAGAACCTTCGTCAGATGTTCTCCGAGGCAGCCTGTCGCCAGCCAAAGGACATTACTCACCCGGACTGTGGGAGTGAAGGATATCTCATCGTCTGAGTAAAACATGGCCCGTAAATATCCTGCCAGATAGCGGAACCTACCGCAGACACGCCCACACTCGCGGAGTTAAGGGTTCGGTTCCCGGCGCGACCACACACAGCATTTCTCGATTTCTCTCCCGAGTTTCGAGAGCACATCGCAAACGATTGGCCTGGTTATAATTTGAAAATCTTTTCACAAACCATCGTAGTTGTGGTCCAGGGGGCAGGGGTTCGAACCTGGACAGACGCCAACAACGTAGCCCTGCTTCTTGGCTAATCCACTTCGTAGAGTCCGAGTTTCCACGAAATTCTGTGCAAATGGGACCGATTGGACTGTCCCCAGGACGCCAGACTCCTAGCTCCACGCTCCAGTCGCTTTATCCCCACAGCCCCTCCCCCCTTCCAGTAACCATGAGAGGGCTCTGACATTTTATCATCACGCGAGAGATGTTTCGAGATGATTTCTCGCTATTTGCGCCCGCACTGAGTGTGCATTCCACAGGGGCGGGGCGGTCCACCATGAATAAAACAAGCGACTGTGCAGCGAGCCCAGGCGTGCCAACTGACGACACTGCACAGGACACCGAGTCCCAACCAGAGAACTCCGCAGCTCGGCGTTCTATACCCGACTCCAACGTGTTTCAGAGGCACGTGATGATGGCTCCCTCTACTACCCGTTCTAAAAACATTTTTCTGACAGTGGATCCTGCACTCGTTTCAGGGGGAAAAGAACAATGCTCGCGAATGGTTAGCCGAATAATCCCTCGCCATTTCGAGATGAAGTCGAACCCCCTCGATTCTTCAAAATATAGGACAGTTGCGCCCCAAAAAGTGTGTTACTGATTTTGCAACTAACAAAAACTGTTGTTAATCGAACGAGCGTCTTAAGTCAGCGAAAGGACCTCCTGTGCAAACAAACATTCCGTACTGTGACACGTTTAAACTGACGAGAGTTTTGTGTTGTATTTCTTCTCCGGAAACAGCCCTTTTCCACTCGACTGACCAAAACCCCCACCCCCAGCGTTGCAATATTCACCACGCCCTTCAAACATCGTGGAATCAGGCATAAAGAAGCTTCGGCGTATGGTGGGCGGAGGTAAAGTTCCATGTATTCTAGCCGCAGGCTCCTTTGAACCCCCACGCCCAATCCATTGATCGTATTAGCCGATCACTTCACACCAACAGCGGCAGATTTTTAGGCTCGTTCAAAATCACACTCACAAAGACGCGCCTGTTAACTTTGCCCTCTGCTGTCTGTCTGTCTGTCTAGCCACTGAACGGTTTTTCATGGAATTTAATATTTTTGCTATTATTTCGAAATTTGTTTACAAATTCTAACTCCGGCTAAAATCACACGTAAGATGAGTAACTGCCCGCTCCGCTCGGGGAATCACTCACTGGCTCTGAAGTCACTGGTGGTATTCGGAACGTCAAAGATCAAATTCTGGTTCGCCGGAGCTGTGTCTACAACGCGCAGGGCCGACCTTCGGCAAAGGACCAGGGCGTGAACTCTCCCCGTCTTGTGCCGAATTCTAAGCTCAGCAAACAGAGGCCTCGTCTTTGTGGCGTGGAGCTTTCGCACAGGAGCCAGCAAACATTTTCGTCCTGTATCCCATTACATTTACTCTAAATAAGTGCTGTGGGTGGAAGTCAATACACGACCACTTCCCTGTATTTACGGAACAGATTAAATCCCAGAAATTCTTGCTACCTTTCAGCTCGGGCCGTTCGTCTTTTCGCTCGCTATCTAAACACGTGACAATTAAAATATGAGACTAGAACAAGAAATTCTATAATTTTGTGTGAGGGTGTTGAGTAAAACTGCGTAACGAGGAGCTTCACATTGCCATTAGCATGATCAGATGAAGCATTAGTAAGATGGATGGTAATTCTGAAGAGGTCGGACTGTTTCGGATAATATTAAAATGCATGTTCAACTGTGAAGTTGTCAGTTGGTTTCACGTGATTCAGAACAGGGTGGAATGGTGAGGCGTTGGTGAAAATTCGGGTTTCGTAGCGGATGTCACTGTCAGATTGTAAAAATTAATTGCTCTTCATGGAGTCAGTTACTCAGTGTCCCTTGGATGGTTAAGTCTGCAGATGAACTGAGTTACACATAAAATGAACACAGGATACAAAAATTGCTAACAATAATTTACGTTTAATAACCTCAGTGAAGAACGTGTAGATGCGAGCATTTTAGAAATGGATTTCCAGATGAGAACTGGATTGAGCTGGCACAAGGTAGGACTTTCTTGATGATTGTGGCTGAATTTTCTGGTTGCACAGCTAACGGATGTTGGTTACTACGTAAACCGGACGCAGAGTCAGTCAGAACACAACTGAAGATGCGCTTTTTCGGGGCCGCGGAGCGTATTGTAGTTTGTGAAGCGCCCGGTAGTGTTAAAACTGAACACAAGTTGCGGGACTACGTCTTCGAAGGAGATGTCGTACTTTTGGGTGGAGTTCGCCGGAAACGGAACTCGCGTCAGATACAACAAAAGAAGGTCGTCCGTCCGTCCGTCACTCCTAGCGAGTCAACAAAGGAACAAACAGCGACTGTTTGCATAGCCCAGGTCCTGAGTTCGAAATTTCCCTGTGACGTCACTTCCGTGCGTCGCTGTTTCTCTCCCTTTGAGGTCAAACTTGAGAAAAAGAAGACGTGTCTCCTTGCAGCTTCACCTGTAAGATCCACGTCCAGTTGGGAGAGCAAACTTAGTAAACAATTCCGGAAGATCCATTTCAATGTGAGCCCCTGTGACCTCTTCCCTTCTGAGTTACAGGCTTCAACAACTCTGTAAGCGCTTTTGACCTCACCACGTGCCTTCCTCACCTATTGATCCGATCGCCCTCTCGTGGGCCAGCGAACTCTGGGGCCTCATGACCGAAACCAATGAAATCGAACGTTAGAGCAAAAATTATCTGAGGTCGTTGTGTTTGGGGGGGGGGGAGATATTGTTACGGTACAATAATTTGGGCTCACATTTGTGGAAGAACAGCCCAAGACACAACAACATCGGGGCAAAAATATGAACAGGGAAACAGACTTGATGTGGCGTAAAGAAAGACTTTGGAATGTCGGTGTGGCTGCTCCAGAGAGAAGAACTTCGCTGTCTCCAGCGTCGGTGAGTCTTACGCTCTTCTCTGAAGCTGGCAGATCAATTTCCTTGCGAAGCGACACATGGACACAATTTTGGCATAGTTAGAAATAAAAGGAAATGATAACGCAGACCCTGCCCGAAATTAATTCGCGGATGTAAAATTTGAACACGGATTGACGGTACGTGAAGACGGCGTTGAGGAGAACGAGCCCACATGTGCCTGAGGTAAATAAAGTAACAGAGGAGACATAAGAAAGGGCTTCACCTAATAGTGTACTGTTGTGGCAATTACGTCAAAAAGGATGGGGTAAACATGTAGCACGATTGAAGGAAACAAAAACTGTGGTTTAAGTTATTCAGCAATTCGGCTCTAAAACCCCCACGTAGCTTAAGAAGATTTTCAGACTTCAACTCTGACATGTCTACGCCTGTCTGTTTGTCCGTCCGCATAATACAGCTCGGCCCCAAGACGAACACTAATTTTTTTTTTGAGATGGATTCATCAGTGCTGCCAACTATCCTCTGTCGCCTGTTTTTTTTTTTAAATGTGACCATGAACGGCGTTCGTAGGTGTCGTGGCTTCGAATCTCTGTCGTCTGGGTCTGGGCCTATAATTTAGTCTTCGGAATGTGGGCGGAGCTTGAACCTACCCAGGACATCATTTCCGTTTCGAATAACAGCGCTACGGCGGGATAAAACCAAGTTCTCATTTATTCAGAAATCGAGTCTGAATTCTTTTGGTCGTGTTAATCAGCAAACGCAGGGCAAAAGCTTACGGATGCTATCGCCGTTACCAGACCCACTTTAAACCACGGCCCTTCTTCTGCCTGGTCTAAATAAGTCTTACGCTTTCCACAGAGACATTCAGCCCTTCGAAGCCGAAATGATCCCTGTTTCCACTGAGAATCTTTCGAAACATAAATACGAAATGCACACTTGTTGAATTTTGAAATAGGCGGGTTCACGTTCCTTTAAAGGGTTATTAAATTATAACACGAGGGTTTATTCTCACCCTCAATCCTATTCCAGATACCGTCTTCTTTTACTAAAAGTAAACCTTAAAATAAAAATTTAGGTATAAATTAGCGTAATAGGCTCGTGGCTAGACTCTCCTAGGATCGAATCAAGTCTTTTGTTGCTTGCAAATGTAAGTTTGTTAGGTTGGTACACTGCTTTCCTTCGTAGAGTTTAATTCCACATCATTAACATACCAACATGGCGGCCGTGCAAACTTCAGAGAAGTGACACTCTCGCTACGATTTTGAAGCACTGGATGGCGAAAGGATTAAATGAGTTAGGAAGTGGCGTGAAATATTTTCTATGTTTATGGCATGCGTGGGTGGGTGATGACGTCAACACGGAGAATTTGGCAAGCGGGTTGCTCTCTGGCAAACTCCTTCTGCTCCCCGGAACGTTAACAGAAGTTCAAGTAAAGCACATCTTTTTGTTGTACGATTTGAATCAAAATTAAGAAGTGTCGATAAACTTTACAAAAAATCCCCAGTACAAGATATAAACATTTTGTCGTCGGTTTTCGAGTTGTCACATGCGGACAGACAGACCGACAGATTGACCAAGCAAATGGAAGAGTTTCTGCTCCGTTCAGTTGAGAAGAATCATCGTTTGTTGTAACTTTCTTGTGGAATGCAAAATAATTATCGGCCTTATAAATGCACTGCAGGAGGGAGTGTGGAAGTTGGTAACAGCCACAGGTCAAGAGTTGAAGCAATGCACAGTATAGGCTAATGTAACAGGCGCATTAATCCGAAGGAATTACAGGTGATACGGCGACAACTAATTTGCAATTGTAACGAAACTGAAGGCAAATGAATAATCAGCACCAGGAATGCGTTGCTCACTGTTATCACCCGCTGGAAAACAATTACGAGCTGTAATTTTTAACGCGCCTATGATTCAAGCTCGTATTGTAAAGTTCATTAAATAACTGCAGACTTTACGAGACTTCATTCTGCTGAAACAAACTAACAGTTAGTTTTCCTGTAAACTGAATCATTTTGACAGGATTGTGTATTTTTGCTCTGATGGAAGGTAGTCGTTAAAAATGTGCGAACTAATTCACAACTGAAAAGGCTCCACGCGCTCGGATGGAAGGAGCGAATTTAATTGGCGCTCAGTAAGGTTCCGAGCGCTCCTAGAAGGCAAACATTTACAGACATAATTTGAGGTCCGTCCGTCTAGGAGTTCCAGGAGGCTTATCGCATTAGGTTTGTGATTTTTGGATAAATACCTCCCCTACAGGAGTTCAAAGTTGTTTTAATTAATGACAGAAACGTCAATGTTCATTTACAGGCAGTTTCAGTTTATTATTTACGAACAAATAATTGTGAATATAAAACCGGATGCAATCATTAATTGGGGTCTGGTGGGGGAGGTGATTCTTCATCCAATTTCAATTTTCAAAGCGTAATTTCAGATTTCGTTCTTCGAAGCGAGGATAAAGGCTTATTGCTTCTTGTGAAAACCAGCCTAATCAGACAACCACAAATATTCATAATTTTAAATTTGGAAAGTGTGATTAACGACCCAAAGGTTTATTAATTAATTGTGGAATGAAAGCATTACAGCTTTTACTGGTTTTTGCCGAAACCTATAGACAAACTTGACAGTAAACAATTTCAATTCGTACAGAAAAAGAATTGACAGTGGAACCACGGTTCCCTAGTTAACGTTGAAGAACGCATACCTTTGCATCTTATCTATACGTGACGTCATCCGCCGACAGCTTATCTACGTGTTGCGTCATGTACTCATCGCTCACTCTAGAACCGTTCTTTGTCACCAAATAATGGCCAGAACTCCTAAACCGTGAGAGTTAGCTGAAATCTGTTTGCAAATTTGAAAAGCTCGTGTTTATTTACGTATTTCATTCGCAATATGTCCCATCTACCTCTTAACCTTAGACGTGGCAAGCAGTTGAAGTTGAGGAACGAGGGTATAGTTATTACGTGTTTTGGGTAATTATTTCAACAATTTATAGAATAAAGTAAACATCATGTATTTACTCTTTAATTTACATATAGGTTTATATTCTCTGTCTTACATAGGTCTCGAGTTATTGGCTTTTGAAGAAGTTACACACCAACGTTACCTTACGTATTACAGTTTCCGTCGAGTGTACCGTAATTTTATGAACGTTATTCAACGCATGAGATGCTTAAGGAAAAATTTTAAACTACATTAAACCTGTAAATGAAATTTCTTGCAGATTGACAGATTACTCAGTGTTCGGAGTATAGCAGATGGTATGATACAATGTAGACTTCAACCATTCATATGATACCAGATGCTTTAACATTCATGGGTTTATGGGTTCCGTACGGATCTCTTAACGAACAGAGAAATTGCCAGGGATCAACTGAGTGGATTTAGGCTAATTAAAGTTTGATAATGATGATGTTGTTCTCCTGGGTTTGGGTGGTGTCTCCATCTTTAGGGCTGGAGATGAAGACGAGACTACATGGGGCCAGAACCCAAAATATCACAATCCTCACCGCCGTGGAAACCTCAAACATCGCACGTTTAAAATGTGTTTAAATGAAACCTCTGGACTCTGTAGGGTTCGGAGAGGCGAATCTTTGTCTACTGAATTTCCCACTCAGAATGGTCTGCTACAAGGATGTCATGTCCTTTTCAGTTTTGGCTCAGAAATCGCCGCTTGGAGGACCCACGGACACGAAGCGAAACTCGAAATGAACTAAACAAATTAGCTCGTGGTCCGTGCAGATGATAATTCGCTTGACGAAGGCATGAACAGCTCTGGTGATAGAATTTGAGGTTCCGACGGCGGTGAGTCCATAGATGGCGGTCTTCTGGGTTGTTGCTCCGTGCACTCTGGGAGAAGTTTACCGACGTTTCAGAGGTGCTTGTTGCCTCCATCATGAGGGCGATGAGTCATGGCTGGTAAGCGTGTAGCAGACTACACAGGATGTGGGGGAGGATTCCCTCGGTACACACAAGGCGTTCAGTACATGGGGCGTTGGCCTGGAGCATGCCTAAACATTTTAGACCCCAGGACACGTACGCATTAAAATATGGATAAATGTAGCCTGTATATAGGCCGGGCGCGAGACCTTTAACTGATAATACAGAGAAATGAGCTGTTTCACGAACGATGGTCAGCGCCTCTGACGGACAGACGAAGGGAGTTTCAATATTGCCAGAGTCCACTTTTTGTATTTTTCTAATTTGGGGGTGCAGGCTTCCTGTTTCACAGGCGAACATTATTGAACTACGAGCTCATGAGATTGAGATGGGCGGAACATGTAGCGCGTAGGGAGATGTGGAAAGATGTTCGCACGGTTCTGAAGACAGAGGGTGGGAGGGTGTGAACCGGAGTCATGTGACCCAGGTTGGAGTCCAGAGGGTAGCAAACTGGATTCAGGTGACGTAGGAAAAGGTCCAGTGGCGGACTTTTCTGAATCCAGTGGCGAACCTTGTGGCTCCACAGAAGGCGGGGATTTCTCGACGAGCTGGGAGACTATTAGCTTCTCCAGAAGGCCTGTGCTTCGTTGGCATGGCTACATCAACCGCCACGTTTCGCCCGCAGCGAATTCTCATCAGGACGATAATGAGCAGCCAATCCCTTCATGGGAAGGTCCTCGGGGCAGGATCCCATAGCGCTCAATGGTTGTGGGGGCGGAAGCATTGTTACCAGTCGAGCCGAGGTGGAGTTACCATAGCAACCAATTATAATTGTCTTCTTATTTTACCCGTTGTTAATTCTTTGCTCGTTTTGTTGTTCGCGCAGGCACGATTATTCAATCGGCCAATCATTAAGCGCCTGGGGGGCGGGGCCTGTCTGGCCGCTCCCCGGGCTGGCTACCGTGCATTTCCCACGCTCGCCTCGGCCGTCGGATGGTTGGCCCCGGTCGAGGGAGGTGGGGGGGGGGGGGGGGGGCAGCAGCCACCGCGACCCAGAACTCAGCACTTACAGAAGCTGCGTGCACTTCTCATGCTACAAGCTTACCGAGCTACACGCCTGCCTGAGCGCCAGCTACTCACCTCACAAGGTAAGACACTCGTCCGTCATCCAACAACGCTCAGATTTTCGTCCTAAGTCGCTTTGACCACGGACGATGACAGATTGCTTGTTTTGTTCTATCGATAAACAGAGGGCAGATTTTTCTGCTAAACCGCCTCGTTTTATCTGTAAACACCGCGCGCATGTTTTGGGTTCAGTCGCTTTGTTTCGCACGAAATTGTGGCGAAAATGTCTTCATGTCGTCCGTACACAAAGCAGACATTTCTGTAACAAATTACTTTCTTTATCGATAAAACACGTAGTAATTTCTGTGTTAAGTCGCTCTGTCTTCGTGAAGTGTTCTTTTAAATTATCGATAAATAATGCACAAGTTTCTTGTCTAAAATATTTTTCATTTGTTGACGAACGAGCCACACGTAAGTTTAATTCGTGTGATCGCTGTGTTTTGCCGATCGATCAAATTGTGCTTCAGACTTCTCCACCAAATAGGCTTAGCCTACGTCAGTTTTATCCTCGACATTAAGCGAAATCGTGAACACTTTGTTCATTCTCTCTCTTAGACGTGTCAGTAGGTAGTCCGTAGAGATGGCAGTAGCCTGCTCTAAAATCCGTGTTCTTTGAAATTGTCAGCAGGCCTGAGCTAAGTTTGTGTTCTTGTGTCAAACAATTAATTTAAGCTGCATTTCTTCGTCTCTCTGGTTCTGACTTAAGTGTTCTGTGCTCTTAAAATGGTCTCCAGACATATTTATGTTTCATGTGCCTGGGCCTGATTGCTTGTATAGTTCCGTCCATGTATCACCTGGTCTGTGTCGTAGGTCGTATTTGCCGTCAGGCTTGCCGTGATTTATAAAAACAGCTCTCAGCCTCCGTCCTTGGTCGGAGAGCGACTTTCTGTATCGTTCAATTATAATCCGTGGGCCTTTGTAAAGTGGTGACAAGTCTGATTTTCATTTTACGTGTCGTTAAGTAAGCGATAAGTTACAGAATCATCTCCAGGTCGCGGTCTTGTTCTCTGTGCAAAAATGATTTCGCGGTTGTGCCGTCGAGCAAAACGGAATTATCGCCCACAACTCCAGCAGCCGCTGTCACCAGACGTGACCCTTAACTCAGCTTATTTAACTTGTTACAGTCGAAGTAACAGGGCAGTCAGCGCTCCGACCTCCGTTACTGTAGGTTGTAAGAACTGACCATCGCCCGTTTACATCAGGAGGTGGTACTAGAGGCTTCCAGGGTCGGTTGGCCGTTTCTATCTTCTGCTCGCAAATAAACTCTGATTTTGTAGAGAACGGTCTTCGTTGCATTGTGGTCTGCGGCTGCGAGGCGTCCGATAGGTCCCGTAGGACGACGACGAGGCGCTCCAAGGGCGTATTAATGTTGTCAGGATCCGTGTCGAGCTCAGTGGCCCTGCCTGGTCTCTCAGTTTAGCAACCGGCGACATTTTAACTGCGATGTTTAGGGGAACCGGTGGCTGTTTATTGTAAAAAAAATAAAATTAAACCCACAAAATACAAAGTTACTGGTTGTTAAAGTAACAGGTACACAGGCCGTGTACAACCCACTAAGGTTTGTGAACGAAATGTTGACTTACGAAGTCCACGTTCGATGTGTCGCATGAACTTAGGCCTAAAACAGTTCTTTGCTTTCCCTGACAACATAGTCGCTGTTACACGTCTGAAGATAAGCGCGTGAAGACGTTGGATTAAGTCGGAGTTAGCTCCTCTCTGGAAAAAAAGTGCGGGACGATTGTCCGATCATCGGCGGGCTTGCGGAACGCATGGAAAAGATGAAAAATACTTAATTAGACGGGAAGAGACCGCTTGCGAAACCTAGACGTACACAGGAGGATAATATTAAAATGTTCCTTAAAGAAATAGGACATGACTATGTGGAGTTGACTCATCTATATCAGGACAGGGTGAAGTTGTGGGCTGTTGTGAACGCGGAATATGTTGGCTAGCTCAGCGACTAATATTTTGTTGAGAATGACTGCTGCTAAGTTAGCAACAAACAGCTTGTCTCAGATATCGATTCCACTCTGGCATGGGCCTGCTTGAATTCCAAGAAATCTGTTTACAAACTCAAAACCTCTGAAACGTCGGAGAACAACGTGACAGGCCTTTGACGTGGCTTCTGAACGGTAATAAGTTACGCACAAAATTAAGTTCTGTAAATAACTTCGAATGCTGACCTTCGTACTTTAAACGCTTAATTTCAGGCGTACAGGCTATAGTCTGTAACTTTGTTTTGTTAAATGTTACTTGTCAAATTGCCACTAGTAGGCCTATAAATTCTCTCAACATAAAAGCTGTCAGGCTAATCTCAAACGTCCATTCAGTTGAGATGCCAGTAGATGAAAGGATGTCGGCAATTGATGACTTAAAACAGCCTATTTTATACACAGCTCTGCCTTCAATAGTTCGTCAGTTGTCGCCATGAAACAGAGAGCTAGAACTTAAAATTATTAAGATATCCGTCTTCTGGGTTATTGCGCTGTGTAGTCTGGTCGATGTTAACCAACGTTTCAGAGGTCATACTGCCTCCATCATCAGGGCGATGAAGATTTCTATCTTCTGGATTGTTGCGCTGTGTAGTCTGGTCGATGTTAACCAACGTTTCAGAGGTCATACTGCCTCCATCATCGCCCTGATGACGGAGGCAGTATGACCTCTGAAACGTTGGTTAACATCGACCAGACTACACAGCGCAATAACCCAGAAGACGGATATCTTCATACTCACCGCTGTGAGAACCTCAAGTCTTAAAATTATTAATTGTCCGGACTTTTTCCATCTTAATTTTTTTAAAAGAAGAAAACCTCGACGTTTCGGAGACTGGTTTAAGTGTAATCTACCGTCGTCAGAACCCTTTAGAAGCTGATTGCGCTTAGTTCTCGTGTTTGGTATGAAATTAATTAGTTTCTTGAACGAACCTACGATTCGTCGTAAAACACTGGATGATGTCGAATAGTGAAGTTCGGCGGATTTGATAAACTGCAACTCAGAGCATTAGCGACAGCGACGCACCTTCAATTTCACTTGCGAAGTCTCAAAGCGGCTGATGACGTCATGCACATGTTTGCCTGCCTTCATTACGCGCTCCGTTTATAATCTCGCAGGCTACAGGCCGTCTTCTGCAGGTTGTAACGCTCGGCCTTTCGCTTTCGAATCTGTCAAAGTCTTCATCAGACGCTGCCACAGGAAACACGAGTTTGTTTTTATGTTGTTCTGCGTTGCAGCAACTGTGAAATATTTGTAAAAATTTTAAACGGGCTCATCCACGCGATAGACGCGAAAGGCTCAGGAGGTTCATGACGAAGATGGACGTCTTCTGGGTTGTAGCGACCTTTCAGGAATACCTGCTGTTTCCATCACCAAGGACCATTATCGCCGGAAAGTTGGAGGCAGCAAAGACCTCTGACTCGCTGGTAAACATTACACGGCGTTACAGCGCAGAAGACAGCCGTCTTCGGACTCGCCGCGGTGAAAACCTCAGGTCCTAAAGAGATTCATATTGTGCGCTGTTCACCAAATGTTGTTAGGAGCGGTGATCAGGCCAAGGAGGGTCAGACACGATGGACCAGCATGCAGAGTGGTGATAAATTGATGCAAAATGGAGGAGCAGATTGGAAGAAATTTTGAAATTAAGACCTTCAAGGCTGAGAGAAAAACGGACTCATGTGACAACGGTAAAAATTCAAGGATTCTCTTGACCGTCTAAGCGCCTGGCGACTTCGCAATACAAACTCCGCTCCCTGGAGTCTATTCTGGTCAGAAAAATTCAATAAATTGCCTAGAACTACAGCTAATGTGCATTCTGCATGGCCTATTCATTTCGTATTCTATAATTATTTAACATTTCGAAAATGGTCATCGATTATATATTCGGGGACCCTTACATTATTAAGATCGCGGTAATTTTGTAAATGTGGAACACAGAGCGAAAAATTTCTAGTTCCCTTTTTTCAACATGGCGCATGTGCGTATTCATCCGTTCCGAACATTGATACCGAGCAAAAGGTTGTAAAATGCCGACGGCAAACCGGGGCGCTTACAGGAGTGCAGAGTTTCTGCTGGTTGCTCAGCTCTCCAAGTCATTCGCCGTCCTTATAGACCTCAAATTCCCACGATCCTCTCCTAAGCAACGCCAAATGATTCCACGTTCTCACAGAGGGTCGCGTCCGAGAGGCTGTATTTTATTCGGGACGTCCAGGGTTCAAATGCCGACTGAGTTCTTTTCCATTCACCTCAGTTCCTCCCTTAAATTAAACTACTACCGACTTCCCAGTTCTTAATAATCCGTACGGCGGCGTATATTACGAGCTGCCGAAAGCGTCGTTAAATAATAAATAAACGAATGGACTAAATTCCACAAAACTTCGCGTTCTCAGAACACATTGCTGCACCGCAATGTCAGACCCCCGGAAGATGCCTTGGTTCGGTCATGTTGGCGCGCAGTAGGCTGCCAGAAGCGGTTCCGCCCCCTGGTGTTAGCTGCCAGTCGTATCGTGTTACCCCTGTGCCCAAGCACCTCGTTACTATCAAATTCACACTCAGATCCACGACGCTGCTCTGGTTAAATGAAGCCGATTTGGCTCTGACTCTTCTCAGTCGCACGCGCAGAGAGAAAAAGTAGAATTTGTCTCTTTCCTGCCGAGAATCGAACTCCGCTCTCGGTTCGACTTACACCGATAATACGGGCTCCCATTTTAATTGCTCACTTGCTCACAGGCCTACGCTTGAGAATAATATTAAAATGAATCTTATGGAAAGGTTCTTCGGCTGAGGACAGGCGTTTTTGCTGGGGAGGAGCTGTATTCTTGGGGTGGCTGAACCCGGGCAGGGCAGCGCTGGCACGATCCGCAAACAGTGCCTCGCCTTGGGGTTAATTATGCAAGGCGTCAAACAAAGGAAAGCTGCTTTGCGCAATATTGACAGCAGGAAGTCAAACAAACCGCCATTTCCGGCGAGCGGCAAAGCAAACAGCCGCCTTCCGCCTCTCAGCCCAATTTGCATTTCTGTGTTTTACGATTAGACCCGCGTCCCTTGTTTATACACAAAATTACGAGAGAAACTTCGCGGTCCGTGCGCTTCGCCAGGCCTGCGATGAATCCAGATGGACTGGACATGTAGCACGCGTTTGCTGGCGTGAGTGAGTGATCGTCCGTTCCAGCGGGGGCGCCGAGGAAGCCTCTGCAGCTGATAGAGTGTCGTCGTCGGAGGGGCAGGCGGGGGACTGACTGCAGGTGTTGGTCGAGGCGCGTGGCTGCCAGCCGCCCGCTACCGTGTGGCGGCTTCTGGTCTGCGCACAATTAACATGACGCCTGGAGCACTGCAACCCACCTCACGGTTCGCAACGGTGGGTTGCCTACACGTGGCTGTGTGGGCGTGGCGCGCTCCCGAATTTGGCACAGGGTTCGAGGCCCAGATGTGGCTCCTCCCGCCACAGCCCGCTCCTTTGTTTCCATTGGCTGGGCGCAGAACCAGTAGCAACCCTTCACTTAAGCTACCGTGCGTCCTCGCCCGAGGTCTGAATAGTAACCAATCGGCGGTGACGGCGGCTCTGTTTCCCCGCAGTCGACAGCCGGAGTTCGCCCCTGGGCGGCTTGGGGTTGAGGGTTCTGTCGCCCGTGGTCAAGGCGACTGGAGCGTGAAGTTAATGAGACTCGTTGCTAACCCCGGCTACTTATATAATTTGACCGTGTCTGGGGGGTGGGGGGCAGTGCGCGTTCTTATGCCTTAATGACGTGCTTTATGGCAGGCTAATTAGTAGCCTCTTAAGTCCTACGGCCTTTGAGCCGATCCATTGCGGGTTAAAGGAAACCAAGAGCCAATTCTTAGCCTGAGCAGGAGGAGGCCTTGCGAATCGAAGTTAGTAAGAAGCAGCAGGGTTCAGTCCCCTCGGGTCGAAAACTCTTGTCAGTTTTGGGACATAAACTTCGATTTTCTGTTGTCCCAGGGCTGTGGGCGGTTTCAAGCCACCGCTACTTTAAACTGCACTGAAACTCGGAAGTTGGAATACGGCGGTCGTGTGAGCTACGACCAGTTACCGCAAGACCCCGTACTTTATGTGGGGTAAGAGGTTCTGGTCCTTGCGTTGTCCGAGAAACCGCGTGTGAGTTTGACTTTGATATGAAACGTAACATTTGGCTGATAATTTGTGTGACTGTGGAATAAAATAACTTCCACTCGCTCAAGAAGTTAGGCCTTCAAGTGCGCCGGAAAATGACTGACCTACGAGTGGACTCAAGAGACTTTACGCGGTTTGTACAGATCGCCCTTAGACCGTGAATTTGTAGGCCGCGGTTGGCACGGCATGCGCCCCGGTTCAGGAAAGAGATGAAGAGACGCTCACAGAATGTTGGCGAAGGAGCGAAAGGGACTGGAAGATATGTCTTAAGGGAATCAGACGCGTGGACGAGCGGCAGACCCAATTGGCGCTGTTGAACTTCCAGTTCTACCATAGAGTTGGTTGCTTGCCTAGTTCCTTAGTTAGTAGGCGCTGTACACGTGTGCTAAAATACCGCTGTATCGTCTTTCCCTCAAGCAAAGAACGCGCCCGAGCACTGAGACGGCGCAGATTCGACTCCCGCCCAGTGCAGTTATGCTCGTAGTGGAGGACACTTTGTGGGGTCTCGTCATAGGCCGCGGCGCATCGATGCAGGCTTGCTGATCATCCGGTTTGACACACATATCGACAAGACGCATAATGCTGCCAGTCGCTTAGCTCGTCAAGAAATCCCCGTATTTTTGTGAGCCCCGAAAGTTTACTTCCTGTTAATAAGAGCCAGTCACTGGACCGTATCCAGTCTACGTCCTGCCCTTTCATTGGAGTCTTCTAAGAGGTTGGAGTGAACTTGGCCGCTCTGGACTGTGAAGGCACTGAACCAAACGAAACGAAACTTAAAATGTAAATTTGACGTTACCGTAACGCGAGCTTTGGCAGCCAGCTCGATTCTCTTTACAAACGCATACAATCGTGGCCGAGGGTCCCTCTGTCACTGTTCCCAGAACAAAGACCTGTGACACGCTGAAAATTAACGTCGCCAGGTCACAGTGCGCCTACGCAGACTGCAATTAGTCATCGCGCGTCAAGGTCCCATATTATCATACGTAATGTTGTCTTCCCATCACAGCAAGGAATCCAGAGCCCCGAACCCCGCTACTTGAGGTATCCATACCTCATTTATCATATTAACACGGGGGGGGGGGGGGGGGCAGATGCGTCAGCACAACACTGGAATGTGCCTGGCTCTAGTGGACTGTATTCGTGGAAAAATGTGTTGTGCCTTGGATCTCTTCTCTGACGAAGTAGGAGTCTTAGATTACACAGCTGCCTGTTCTGATCCAGAAGAGGCCCACTAATAAATCTGAAAGTATCTCGAGCTTTTTGGCGCTCGGTGGGATCGGCCCATCGCAACTGAGCCCTATCAAAATGACAAAATCAGCGAAGGGACGGGAGTCAGACTTGATTCATGTAACGCTGATATTAGCTGCAGTGATTACGTAGCAAGAAACAGAAATGCGGTGGGCATGCGCCTAAGAAGTTAATAAGTACGTAGGCATGTAAACCTCCTAGAAATGGAATAAAACCTACAAGAAAGGGCAATTGGCCTCTTAGACGGAGTTCCCCATACCAAAAAAATGCTCGCTTGTCAGTCAGCCTTTAGTTAAAAAAAAATATGCGTTGTCGAAACACTTGCCTCGGGAGGCAACATTTGGTGCTGGTTAATTCACTTTTTAAAACGCTCCCCAAAACATGTCCGGAGGTCAATAGTAAACCCGTTGCTATAGTGACGGCGAGATAATGCACTCCACGGCTCATCTGTTGGCGCTGACACGTGCTGACAAGACTTCACGTGGCTGTCACGGCGAGCGGTCAGAGTTCCGATAATCTGACCAATCAACAACTGCATTGTTATTAAAGGAAACGTAAAATATTAGCCCAGTCAGCGGCGCATCGCTCCTACCCCAGTGCAGTGTGGGAAAGTAACAGACAATCGAGGCAGGCAGAGGCCGACGGGTCTGATTCCCACAGCACATCGCGCTGCAGGTACCAACCGGCCATTACCACATTACATTCGGCATCCCGAAAGAAATGACGACCGATTATAGGGTTGCAGTTCGCTTTGAGGCCACAATCACAAACAGCTCCTGCCCAGTTATCCGCTTCAAGCAGCCTACTTCAGCGGTACGACGTTTCTTGACCGATTCAGATGAGTGGCACATCTACAACAAAAGGCGCTGAGCGAATTTCGTTCATTCTTTATATGGACGGCTGGAATTTAGGATCGCGAAGGGAGTTGATAGCAGAGAATGCGTTTAATTTCGCAGCTTAAACAGACTTTCATACGCCACGAGCCATTTTTCTGGGCTCTGGCCATCGTCATAAGTTTTCCGAACACGACGTTTCGGAAGCCGGTCCTGTTTCTGTCGACAGCCATGATCTCTGCTTTGCGGATGAGAGTCATTTAGTCTTTGCTGGCTTAAGCGCATTTGACGCAACGAAGATCGCTTAACCAAACTGATTGTCGCTCATCTCTTCGACATATTTTTACAAGAGCCCGCCGTTGGATCTATTTCCATGTCTACCAAGTTGTCTGTCTCTTCCTTTCAGGTTTTACTCCTTATTCATATCTGCGCTGTCCTCACCCCCTCCCCGGTGCTTCATCCACCCACCCGGTCTACATGGTCTGCCCATCTCTTCCAGTCCCAGCTGCAAAAGAGACCTTTCGCGTAGAAATCTCGTTTCGGAACAGGCGCTGATTTGTTCTGGGGGTCCAGAGTTGCTGCGACCAGACTGTACTGCGTCTGATCGTTGTGGCTCGGGCCCCATAAACTGCAGTTTACTAACTTCATTATGCCGACCCGCTGGCCGGCCATTCGCTGTGAATTCCTTTCTCAGCAATCACGACTGTCTTGCTGCCAGGCCAGCGCCCTAATTCGTTTTAAAACGGTCGGTTCCCGGACATCCTCTCCCGAGATGCACTCGGAGGTCACTTTACGATGATGCTGGGGCTAGTATTTTCAACGAGTCCCGGCGTTTACCTGGAGAGCCATAAAACACGTCTTGTCACAACGACCATACGACTCAAATGGGAGCTGAACGCGTAACCCAAACGGCTGTGCTAGACTGCTCGGGTCTCGTTGGGCTGTTACGACTGATCGATTCAGTCAATTCGTACACCGACGACAATTCGATTCCTCCATTAATCGATCAACACGACCGCATCTGTTACTAACCTCCTACGAGATTTATTTAACTTTTACTGATGATTCCGTGTTTTGTTGTATTTTCTCTAATCTTTGTCCCTCGTTTATGTGGGAGCTGTGATAAGCGTCTTTCTTCCATCAAAAGTTTTAAGCGACCAATTTATTTATAGGTATAGGCTGGACAACAAGTTTGTTCAAGTATTCTCGCTAACTACATTCCTTCAAATGCTCGAGTCAACATGGTTGTAAATTAATGAACTACAGTACTGGACTCGATACAAGTACAGATTTCTCGTAAGGTTACGTTAAATTTACCAGATATAACGTAAAAATTAAACACCCTCGCCAGTGTCTGTCCTCCCTTACAACGTGTAATAAAAGACTGAGGAACGCAGACTAAGCCAAGCAGCTAACTTGTCTCTTTCATCTTAGAAATTACAGCCGATTGAACGAGCAAATAACCTGTTCGCCAAAACACTTCATCTGTGTATTCCTGCTCTTAGCAGACTTAATGTGTCTGGGTGTCGAAAAAAGCAGGCACTTTGTTGACTAGGAGAAGTTATAAAAGCAGATGATCATTAACCCTTAAAAAATTGGCAGTGAATTATAAAGTTAGCTGACAATACGCCTCTTCTCGGACGAAAGTATTAATCTTTCTTCGAGTTCTGACTTCGTGGTCTTAGACGTTCTGGACAGGTTTACTGGGATTTTTGTTATCGTCTGCATAAACAAATCTTGCTTTCAGACATACGACGTAGATTTGTCATTGTCAACTTCATTACCTTTGTAGACGGGATTGCCTCTGGGTCTCAATGTCGTCATTGATGCCAGTAGAGGCGTGATCAGTTATGAACTTCACTTCTTCCCACGTGTAGGACAATTTGCAATCTGTCTCTGTACGTCTAACTAATTTTTCTCCATATTGTTTGAACGCAAGTGTCTGTTGGAGACATCCCGTTGTTGTTACGTAATGGTTCATCTGCTCCAGTCTACTGGTTTCATTCTGATTCTTGCATTAATGTCTCCTGCATTTAAGATGGTTTTTCGATTGTTTTATGAAGTTCCACTGGAACATAAATTAAAAATTTTGAGGCCTTCGCTCAGAAACGCTGCATCGCACTTTTTTCTTTTCAACGTTTGTTATAACGCATTATTCCAGGGTAGCCAACATATGAACGGCATTTACATAACGACGTAACTGCACAGCGAATTTGAAATTAACGATCAAAAGAGTCTGTAGCCCAACAGCAGAAAATAGACGGAAAAATTTATTATAAGTTTTGTTAGAAAATCACCATAATGTATTATTTGAGGGTAAGACTCGATTTTTTAATCATTCTGAGTGAAATTTATTGATATCTTAAAATCATATACTTTCTGTTTACAGCGCCCGTAAATGCCCGGTTTTCGTTTGTCGTCTTCTTCTTCAGTTTGCCTGCCGTGACGACTGCATTGTCTGCTTTTTATTCGACAGATCCGACACCAGTCCTCCTGCTTTATGGTTAATGGCCTAGCTGTAACATTCCACGTGGTAACTCTCGTCGTTAATCACTGTACAGTTTCCATTAGCACCGGTCACAGCGGATGTAGCCGTCCAGCATTTATTGAGATAGGCTACCAGCCTCTCGCAGAACAAGTCCGGTGATGGAGTTGTCACCTTCCAGCTTCTAGACAGGCTGTGATGCAACATTTACAACGCGAAACTCTGTCGTCATAAATTCGTCGTATTGACGGGACTTACCGCTGTTAACTCGAGAGCAGGCAATTTCTTGCTCGGATTATCGATTGTTAGTTGTTCGTGAAAGGCTCTGCTTAGCGAGTTATTTTGTTTGTTAGCTAAACCTTAGCCGAAATTAAATTCTCTCCATAACTTCTAGTTCAAATCTCCAATACAAATTTCGTAAAAGCTCCTTTCACTAGTTTCCGAGATGAAACGTGAGACAGGACACGACGTCCGATCATGCGTTCACTTGTGCTCGTAATAATTTTACGGAGCACTGCAGTTTTTGTTTCGAAAGTGTGAAATTCAGGTTAGGTTAGGTTAGCATCGGCCACTGGGCTTGCGCCTAGGGCTGGAGGAGCGGGGGTTCGATTCCCGGCAGAAGAAACAATTGCGTTTAAATCGGCTGTAGAGTTCAACCACCCGCCTGTACAACAGCCTGGCAGGCGGCAAGCTCTTTTCCCAGAGGTAAAGCGGCCAGAACGTGAAGCCAAACTAACCTCGACCTATAGCCGAGTTTAACATTGCACGCAACTCTATCGCCTTCAGGGCGTGGTTCTTAATTAAGCACAGCGACAAATTTACCTCCTGTCCGTCTGTCTGTCTGCAGAATCACAGAGCAAAGAATTGGGCGTCCCCCTGAGCGCTCAGCGAAAGAATTTAAAACCCCCGGAAAACATGTGAACTCCCCTCTTCTGTTGGCCGTCACTTTTCGGTGTCAATTTCGTCAAAATTGACGGGATTGAGCGAGGGACTTGCAGGGAAGATGGCGCAGATATTGACGCCCCGAACGAAGTTGCTCTCACACTGGGAACTGGAACAGTGAGCACGAGGAGACCGCCATTCGATCCCATGTGGCAGCTTCGTTACTGCAGATGGGCGGTGGGGTGCGGGGGAGGGGACTCGCCAAGCTGCTGAAACAAACGGGCCCTAAACTCGTTGCTCCTTTAGCACCACTGGTTGTACACCTATCTGGATCACCGCCCAGTCATCTGGCGATATTTAAGGCAACTAGCAAAGTGCATGATGATTCACAGCAGCTGACAGAATGATGACATTTTAATTTTTAAATTCGTTTTAAAACACAACTAGGATCACTTAAGGTCAGACTGTCTATACACAGCTGAATCGAGTCAAGCCTAGACGCTGTTAGTGTCGTGAAAGGTCGAGGTCCAATTTTCATACGTAGGCCTAAAAGTAGCAGCACGTGCTCGCTGCGATGTTGCTCTGTGCGCGCCCCAAATGAGCTCGAGATAAGAAACCGACTTCCGTTCTTACAGGAACAAATCAGGGAAAGAGAAATAAGCAATGAACTGAAAATACTTGGACCTAAGAGCGAGAAGGCGAAATTTGCATAATAAGGAGCTTAATAATTTTCGCTCTTCAGCAAACATCATTAAGGTGATGAAAGCAAAGATGATGAGACAGGCGGGTTATGTAACACGCGTGGAAAAGAGAATCTGTTAGAAACTGCAAGCAATTACAAGAAACCTGAAGGCTACAGACAACGCTGACAAAACGCAAAGAAAATGAGAGGATATTCTCTTATTAAGAATAATTTTGATGGACTGAATTCACGTGGCTCGGGATTTGGTACAATCGCGGCGTCTTACGTTCCGGAGTGACTCACTCGGGCACAGGGTCGCGGCGGTGTGAAGCGGGCTGCTACACCCCGAGGCGCTGTCTTCGTACCGCGTATTTCCCACGCTGAGATCTCGGCCAGTAGGTAGGAGAATTATGGGAAATGCGGACCGCGGGTTGTGTACCTCGGAGCGTGCTGACCCGGGTTCGACTCTCTCATTTGTGGAGGGGGAATAATCTTCCTTTCACTGTGCACAGGTAGACTCCTGACGTCCTTCAGTCTGCATAGCTGAGCGATCCAGGAAGAGCAGTGTTCGCGCGCGTGTGTGTACCTTCCTGCGTGTCGCCATTTCACCCCTCTGCGATGTTCGCCATAATGCCCATTGAGGCGGACGACCGTCGCGAATTCAGGCGCAAGATGAGGGCTAAGTGTGAGTTCATCTGCAAGTACTGTCAGCGCCGCTTCACCAAGCCCTACAACCTCATGATCCACGAGCGGACGCACAAGGATGACGTCACCTTCACGTGCGAGACTTGTGGCAAGACCTTCAAGCGTCAGGACAACCTCAAGCAGCACAGGTGAGGTCCGAACCGCACGAACGCGCACTCGCCGTGTGCTGAGGCATCAGGGTCTGTAAATACTCACTGTGTGTTATGTTTCTCTTTCCTGTAGATGTGGGTGGCGGTGATGCGTTTGCGCCATGCCACACCCTCGTAAGGACCCAGCACCACACAGTACGTCAACATTCTTACTACTAAGTAGCGACACCGAGCAGGTAACACTCTGCTTTGTGGCTCTCAGTTCATCCTCACGTATGCATGCAGTCGGGCACTGCTCGGTGCCAGGCGTTGGGAGCGCGTCCGCATGCGATCAGAAATGCTAGGTGTTAGAACGTCCCGTCTGTCTGCAAGTCTGCATGAAGTCGGACGTGCTCGGTGTTAGAACGTGGCGTGTGTCCGCACGTGTGTGTGTGCAGTCGACATTTGCGTCGTGGTGGAGCGTGGCGCTTGTCCTCATGTGTGCATGCTGTAACCTATCTACCAGGACGTGGCATGCGATGAATGTTCCCGTGTAACCAGGTCGTAATAAAGTCTGACTACATTTCTGTTTGCAGGTCCATCCACACGACGCCCTGTAAGGCAGCCAGCGGTTTCTCACCGAGGTTCTAACCCAGTGTTTCATAAACTCAGTACTTTTTAGACGATTTTAAAACTCTCATACAGTGTTGGCAATAGGGCAATAGAACAGTGCTTTCATGCATCAGTGTTACCAACAGTGTGACAGTGAAGTGAATCCCCCCACAGCAAATAAACTTACCTACGTTCAAACATGATTGCAGTTTGCAACCCTGAACAGGACGGACGTTGTAATGAATTGTTTAACACAGTGTTGTAGTGAGCTAGGTCTAACACTCGTAGTGACACATCAGCGGCCCACTTCGGTGTTTCTAGTCCCATCTGCACTCGGATACACTTACGCGCGTAAATATATTGCGAGTCGGAGACAGCAGAGATGGGCTTTGCCCAGGCCGCTCCTCGTGTATTCGTATTGTTTTCTCCCAGTGAGTAAATATATTCTATTTTAATATATTTATTTTTGTTTTATTAAAATATACAAATGCTTAGGCTTATTAGCTTATTATATTTTATGTAGAAAGAATACTGTACTTTGTGCATGTACTAGAGACTGGTTGCAAAATAAATACGCCAATGTAATCCAGCCACTTGTACTCTGTGATCCCGTGGCAGCTTCTAACAATTTCGTCCCGGCACAACGACGACCAACATCGGCTGCCCTGCGCGGGCTTCATGCAGGCCTAGGCCTAGGCCTCTGGCAGAGTTCTCTACTTCCCAGCCTTGGAATTGTAATGCCTGATAAGCGAACACTTCACAGCGAAACGTGCTTACTCCATAACTCCATACTCAGCTACTCAAATGGTAAAGAAATTTCACTCCTTTTATGGGAACGGAATAAACTTACCCTGAGTCAGATAAATCCAGTTGAATTCCCCACGCCCTATTTTCTGAAGATTAATTTGTGTCCTAAGTGAAGGTCACTTCTGTTCACATATGCATTCATGTCGGAGTATCGCGTGTTATTTTGCGCTAAAGTAAACCAAAGTGGCCTAGTCAAGTTCCTAACGAACGCAGAGGAGGAAAAGATAAAGCAAGTTGTAGGTAATCGGGCGCAAAATTTGCTTTTGTATTGGGAGGCAAATACAGGCCTGATGAAAAGTTTACTTCAAATGTTGAAATTTCATGCACACGGCTATAGAATAACGTGTCGAACCTGCCCGGGCCACGGGGTGTGATTTTAAATTTTAACTTTTTCTATCCGGTCCTGCACGATTTCGACAGACGAGGGCCAAATGATCCAACTTGGGATCTCAGTTCATAAATCACTATTGAGTGCGTCTGTTCTCATGACATCACACACAATCTGTGCTAATTGAAGCAGTGTCATCACATCATGATGTCTCTATGCATCAAACGATAATCAAACTATGAGAGAGCAGTGGGCATATGTCGCTTTTACACTACAAAGTCAGTTTGGGCGCCTAGCAAGCAGAACATACAGAACAGCACACAGGGTAATGCCTGAAGTAAAACACGCAGATCTCTACGAGATTTCCCGCCTGTGTGACGACACAAAGGGGCAACAGCGGGGCATTTACCCGGGAGCTGAAGGTTTAGAAAGGGCGGAGCTTTATCTCCATTTCCTCATCCAGTTTCTTGTACTGTCAACGGTTTTTGCTAAGTTAACCCTAAGCTCCACGTTAAACAGGTTTTAAGTTGAAGTGACAAGCACCAAAACCAACCAAAGCCACCCTTACTTTGATCCGCCCTTCATCCCGACACCAGGTTCAGCCACTCTGTGACTGCGTATCGCAGAGTCTGCGGGACACTGAGAGGTCTTGCTCGCTGCTGAAAGGCTGCCTGTCTGACCTCATACGACGAGCACACTGGACCCGGCCTAGACCCGCTTGCTCCCACGACACACTTGGTAAGATAATCGATGTGCTGTCAGGATGCAGCGAAAGTGAATGGAAAGCAATACAAGCGCCGAGGGTGTGGGAAAGGCCAGCGACGTAGCTTCTCAAGTTCACAGCCCGCCCGCCGCCCGCGACCCCTTCGACACACTCGGCCTGCGTGCTCTATGGCGGCGCCCTACTTCCGCGTCTCTGACTTTCACTCGCGTCTCGCGGGAGTCGAACCTGATACCACGCGGACCGCTGACCGGACAGGCCATGCGCCCGCGTCTTCGCCTCCTCCCCCCCCCCCCCACACCCAGTCGGGCGCTTCTCAGTCGAGGGACCGGTGGGAAAGTGATGGCAGCATTCAGGTCGCGCCTCGAGTAACCTTTCGAAATTCGGCTGCAAGGAGAACAACATTCAAACACTTTGCATTTCTTGGGAAACCTCGCTGACGGTGTCACGCTCGGCAGCAGCCAGCCCATTCCCACGGCCCACTCCACCGCGGCGTGAAGATAAGAGACACGGACACGAGCCGCGTGATTCTCCTCAGGTGCTACACAGACCCGAGGCACGTGTTGCAAATGAGGCAGTCCCCTGGACCGAGCCGCAGACAACACAGAATCGAGTTGAGTTAAACGAAGCTGCCGCTGATGCCGGATTTAATTTCGCGCGACGAGAGGCCTTGTGTCCGCCTGAGGGGCAGCAGGAGAAAGCCACTCTCGACGGTGCCTGAGGTCGCCCCCAACCACAGCCGTCAACTGATTCTGGATATCGGAGGATCAATCAGTTAGTTCCCGCAGACTTCTGGGCGGACTGCGAGCTCCAGGACAATCGCCCGAGAAATCGTTTCTCTCCACACACAAGAACGTACGCTCCGGCTTCCACATTTTCATTGTCAGGCACAAATGAAATATACCCTTCGGAACCATTTCGACTATATTGAGTGCCCCGTGCAATTATAGAAAGAGGGAGCGGTTAAGTGGGCCACGGCTACAAGCAAAGACGCGAGAAACCCGCAGTTCTGCGTTAATAGCCAAGGAGAACTCAAGTTACTTAAGTCTGCTTGCGTATTTTAAGTTTTTTCATTGGTACGAATACCATTACAAATACCACACTGCAAAGGATAACAATGTTTCCTTACACAGCGTTGAAAATAGCCTGCACCATACATGAGATATGTTTAGTCGGGTATGAGCGTTACATGTTAAGGCTCATGGGTCCTGCTGCCTTTTCTATGCTAAGCCTTACTTGAGAATATAAATAGGTTTGGATAATTTCAAAACAAAGTATCATAATAAACTAGAAGTTAAGTGGACCTTTCAAAAATCAAAACAATCAAGTATATATCGAATAAATATCAATGTTGATCATCATCTTCCGAGCGAAGCTTAAGGAGAGACAAAATGCATCCCGATTACGTGCATGATAAGTAACCAAAAGGTTCGGCAGTCTACTGACCCAGTGGCATCGTCCTAACGATTCATGAAGAAAAGTACCCTGCGTCAAACAAACACATGTACTTGATGCTACGTGCACAAATCCACACCAAAGACGGGAAGTTTCTTCTGCGGGCATTGTAAGCCGCTGTCACGGGTTCGTATCAATCAGCATATGATTTTTCGAACATTCCTATACACCAGAGCGATGGTCCACTGAAATAGTCTGAACCAGTCTCCCTCCTTTCATTCCGAGAGCAGACAAGTGCCGGGTCGCAGATTAACCTAACCTAAACCCGGGGACGTAAAGACGTGCTGCTTGGTCAGGGCTGTCGCACGCCTCTCAGGGCAGCCACGGATGGGTGTGGACCTTTGTTGGAATAATATCTCAAAAGTATTTCAAAATCTTACGTCGTGATGGTCCGCGTTGCAGAACTGTGACGGAGATTATTTTCCTACACAAGAAGTAATAAACGTTTTCAAATACCGGTTCCAGATCTGTCCATCTAGAGGGGGCGGAGAGAGAGCACGCGCCGCTGCAAAGCGAAAGGGAATTCTCTTTTGTTGTTTCAACTGCAGAAATATTTCTTATCTGCGGAGAATAAATTCAATCCGCCTAATTGGCGAATTCTGTGTCCAGCGCCCAGACAGTCAATGTTATTTCTGCAGAGGACAAACTGCGTGATGGAAGATACAGCCCTCAGTCTGGAAAGGTCAAGGAATTCGGCGAAGATAACAAGCCCGTTGAAGTAAGCAAGTCCCCAGTGAAAGTTTATAAGGCACTGCTTCCCAGTTCCTGCTATTCATTTCCTACTCAAGAACGACCTATCAGAGTTTGCGTCTCCTCTGACCGGCGCAATGAACACTTTCGAAATAATGGATGGGCTATCTGCGGTACCAGACCCAACACAGAGCCGGATGAAAATCTATTTCAAAATTTGAATTATTACAAATACATTTAGGACTATTAGTGTCCTAGCCAAAGCAAAGAGTTGTAGTACTAAAGAAAACACTGAAACACAAAAGACCTGGACAGGATTCGATCCCAGGAGACCAGTTTCGCTGGCCTTGAATCCTGCTACAACTAGAACCTGTTTACTGTAACTGTACTGACTCAAGTTGACTGTGTCCGAGTACTAGAATTTCGTTTAGGACTCATGTGGAATCTGTCCAAAAGGAATCAAACTTAGACGCAGATCTGTCTCCATCACACATTTTCTCGAGATTATGCTGGCCCCTGGGGCCGTAAACCTCAGCGTCCTTCAGTGTTTCCACGGAAAAACCCCGGAGAAATTAACGTAACATGAACTATTAAAAATGTCGCCGTTTCCAACATTTTAAGTTAGCCGATGAAAAGTCACTGCACTCGGCTCCCGCATGTCGCGATGTGTGGGGACGAAGCCCCGGACCTACACAAATACAGCAAAACATTGCGGGGTGGGGGTGGGAGGGGGGACTGTACATAATACACACAATGAGACTCTGAACACAAATAATGTAGCTCATAAAACATACCTTGCAGCTTCGTTTCAGTCCAGGGGAGCCAATGAAACAGCGTCGGCATCATCCGCGAAACACTCGAAATGTAGAACGTCTTTAAGCTTTGAGAAATTCGGCCTGCTTAGTTCATCTTCACATTTTCGCGTGATTCTTGAAGAAACTGTACACTCTAAAAACTATTTTTTTATCCTGACTACGCAGTGCCCCATAAACTGCGACCACCACCGATCGTACTCCGCTTACATAAGAACATGTCCGATTCAACGACTTGGTGTGGAAGCTTTGAAATATAACTTTGTATTAACATGATCGTACATTCACACAAACTTTCCAACAAAAATACACGGAAATGTGCATAAAATTATTCACTACGCCACTCCTATCGGACACGACAGTACTCTTCACTACACAGTTGAGGACTGACCAGCGAAAATCCAACCCGCTTACTTGTTTAGACGTCATAAAACAGCTGTCGTTGCGTCAGCGAGAGGCACGCAAAACACAAGGCACGTGCTTTCAGCAGAGAAAACTGCAGACTCAATACCATTTCACCCTGATTAAATACCGTACTTTGTTCCCTTCGGAAGTCAAGAGTGGAAACCCGACAGTTCGAAACAGAAAACCCAAGTTGACGGACGATTTGATCTAAAAATACGCAAGAAATTCTTCTAGAAACGTGACTTCTTTTGTAATGAATCAATTGGTCGGACCAGTGGATATTTTTCAGTAAAATCTACTGGGACAAGCAGCCGAGTCAAATGGTGACACGAAGAAACCAAGATTTACGGAACCATCTCTGGTCCCATCATCAGGTTTCTGACGTGAAGTCAGACATGTGTGTATCCATTTGACGTCGCTGATTGCCCCGGATGATTTTACTGAATTCAGTCGTCGCTACAACTTCAAATCATATACCGTGGATATTTTACTTTACTGAAAGTGACATTTGCATTGTGACCATCGTAGCCAGCCGTCGTAATTCTGAAAATGGGTAATTCAGTGCCTCTTTGAATGGCTTGACCCTCTCAAAGTGACCACGTTTTAACGTCAGGAGCCGTGGCTCCTAACCTAACCTGACTAGATTACAGTAGCAGCTTCAGTCTAAACTGCACTGAATTAGATTATTTTCCGAGGAGTGGTTCTTACACGTGTTCGATACTTGAGATCAGCCTTCCGTCTGTTGTCTTGGGACACAACTATGCAGCAGGCTTCGACTTCACAGGCCTCTTTTCGTTGTCGGTGTAGTATCTTTCTGTGGTTTCGGGTAATCTCGAACAGCTTCCATTTCCTCAGGCATAAGCTTCTCCAGAGCACAATTTTAGGCTCTTCGGATGATGTGGGAACGCACCTCTTGAACAATAGGAGACGTCGAAAATGCCTTGCCATTCTGGATTCTTCAGAAGACACAGCGAAATGCTTTCACGCTGCAGAACAGTCTGAGTTTGCATGTCGTTGCCATTTCGTCAACACGTACGCCACTCTTCGGTTCATTATAGCGTGAAACAATCTCTGGTTTGACTGCGTGCTTTTCACCATGCTCGATTTGACTTGGTGTTGAGACAAAATACAAACAACCTTGATTTTTTTCTATGGCGCATATGATGTCAAGGTAAAGTCGCCATGAAATCCAAAGAGTGGTCTTCCTTTGTCCTTCTCGAACATCTTTGGCACTTTGTGGGGAGGTGGACTCTTCATACGTTGCCTAACGGACACCGATCAAGAAATGGTATGAGCTGTTGTTCGTGAAATGTTATTTTTTCTGTAAGTACAAATGTGAGCTTGAAGCTGGCAACAGATATTTCAAGCTCGCCGCTCATCACGACTGTTCTTACAATCAAAGCTCACGTATAAAGGGATTTGAAAATAATGGTTGCGTGTCGTAGTGGCCGGAAATGCTGTCTCGCGCTGAAGACCCTTTATAGTCCGTGCTTCGTGAACGGGCTCCTTCAAAACACAACAAAGAACCGAAGTCTCTCGCAACATTATTTCCCAGCGGGAAAATGATAAGAAAATTGACGAGTGGAAAAGCGGAAACCAGAGAAAACCATGGTAAAGCGGCAGGTGTTGGGTTGAATAACGCGGACGGACAGACGGTCATGTGCGTTCTTTGGACGAAGAACTTCTAATGACTGGTAGGTGAACGTGTCTGACAACCAAATTTAATCTATGAATGCACGAAATCAAAATTTATTGCTTAAAAGTTACTCTAGATAATAAAAGTACTGATTAAACAATAGAACTTAAGTAAGCTCAGCTAGATTTGTCTCAAACAAGAGAAGAAAACGAAAAGAGAATTTAAAAGAGGATAGGCTTAGGCCTGCATCGCTCGTCACCATCGTCTGGCCTGGAACACGAGTGCGTTGCCTGGACCTTAAGGAAGGGCAAACTGAAGCAGAACAAATTAGGTTTTCGCGACCTTCACTGGGGTCAGGCGCAAGGAGAATCACCAGTAAAATGTCTCTCAGACACGGAAGCATTAGAAGTGACGATCATGACCCTGGACCACAACCAGAATTAGCTGCAATTTGTAGCCGAAGCTGGCACAGGATTTCAGACCAGTGAGACGAGAGTATTCTGACCTGCCGTGGAAAATATGAAGGCACCAAGCGCACAAGTTAAGAACGGCCATCGAAGTCCAATCCTACACAGTTCGTAATGATGATGATGATTAAGTGTGTTGGGGTAGTACCTTAAATTAGGCCACGACCGCTTCCTTCCACATCCTTTCCTATTCACTATCATCATCTTATTCGGCGCTATACACCTGGGCCACTGAAAAAGCGTCGTTAAATTAAGTATAAATATATAAATAAATTATTAAGTGTGACCGCAGTTAGTGCAAGCAGTCTATCAGTCCAGGTGACTATCTTCCTATTAGACTGTTGTCAGGCATCGCGAACTCTGACTTCATTCTGAGAAGCGGTCACTTCAACTCGTGCAATTCTGACGTCATGCTGAAGAGTCCCTCTTGAGAAGATGACAGTCGCGCAGCTGGTCGACAGACATCTCCGACTGTCCACTGGACACTATTCTCAGGCGGATGGATCCTCAGACCCTGAGTCTCCAACGACCGTTCACGCCTAGGTCTTCCAAATGCTCTCTTTACTATAGATGTCCCGACCACATTTCTCTCTCTTCGGCGAAATGTTCTCAGACCCTTTAACCCACGTCCTTCCTTGGCACATCTTGTATCCCTGTTTGGTGCACATACTTAGTTCCTTAAAACAACGCAGAGTGAACAGAACGATCAGCAGGCCTGTCGATTAATTTTCTTACTTCCGAGAACTCTCGTGTTATTCTCGGCGCACTTCGCGTTCTTTCCGAACGTCAGAACGCTTCACGTTCAGGAGACGGTGACCCCCGAAATGTCCAGTGGCCCTGCAAAGACGTACAGAATTTTACAGGAAAGTTATTTCAACGAATGTTGTTTCGCATCTGTTAATGGCGGATTAAATTCTTCTGCTTTTGAAATAGACAAATTTGCTATGCGTAATACAAGTTGTTAGACCGTTCTTCCTCTAATGGTCCAGCACGCACCAACTGGGCCAGAGTTCTCCGGACAGTGCAGAACTGAATGTAACGTGAAGGTGGCATCATCTCGGCTGGGAAGGAACATGGCCGTCTGCTCTCCGCAAACCTCTGACGTGCAACAATGTCGGAGCCATGGACACACACACGATGTCCCCATAAGGGTTCTGCAAACACCTCTCGAAACGTTGCGAAGGTGGAGCGAGGTGACGGGGTCACTTGGGGACAGGAACGGCGTGGTCTCCGCCCGCCGCCGCACAATAACCCGGCCCGCCTAGCAGGGCTGCCAACATCACACACTCCACTGCATGGCGCGGGGCAACTGAACCAGGCGCACCAAATCCACAACTTCGTATTCTGTTTTTCGAAATTTACTTTTGAGAGTATGCTCACACCTGCGCACAGACACCCCAAAAATCTCCTCCCGCCCTTTCATGTTTTACAATCAAAATCTCTAACCGCGCACGAATTTCTCATTTCTCTCACGCGAGCTACATTCCTCGCCCATCCCATCCTCCTTGTGTTAACTTGCTTTGTATTCGGGAGGTCCCAGGTTGATACCTCGACCCAGATACCGAAGACTTTACTTAAGCTTCGTAGTTTTTCTCAGTCACTCCAGCCAAATGCAGAGAAAAAGCTGTAAAGTAGACCACGACCGCCTCCTTCCACACTTCTTCGGCGCATTTTTCATTAGAACATTAACAATTCTACCATTTGATGACGCATAGTCTGATCTACTGATAAGAGTCGTTAAATGAAGCACATATGAATAAAGAAGGAGATTGCATCGTCTCTCAAACAGAGCTAAAATCCGTCAGCCCACTGTCGACTTGCAGCCAGACACGGGGCGCTCGGCCTGTCAGCGATGAGAATATCAAAATATGTTTGTTGCTGTTTCGCTCAACAGTTGGACCAGTGTCGTTCAACACACAAATAAGATTACGCTGTTACGGAAGATGGCGACTCATGGTGATGGTGACTCAAGAGAGACGCATCGCTCGAAAATATTAAAATTAGCCGTGGTGAGTACTGGCTCAAGATAGCGTCGAATGCTTTTCTTTTGTGAACACGATGATGAACTTTGGGTAGCGGACAGCTGTCACCTGACGAAGAAACCACGCACGTTGGAATTCGTCGTCTGAATTTGCCGCTGCCATTAACGCGAGGATTCGCAGCTTTGGCGATGAAGCCGGCCTGTTTTTCCTCAGTCCCTCCTGGCTCTGAGCGAACCTCGTGGACCCAGCTGTACCCATCCCATTCCCGTGGGGTTGGCACCCCTCCCGCTATTGTTTAAACCCTCTCCCACCCCCATCACGCGGTTTATATCAAGCCACAATTATTCCACCCCCATCCCAGATTATAAATGCGCCCCACCTTAAGGTTTAGATTCTCGGAGTTGAGGAATTGTGGGCGGTCTGTTAGTACAGTCAACCCAGAAAGTAGTTGCTGTTCCGTTGCTTTCCTCTCAACGCCGCCACGTATTCGAGGCGTCACGGGTTTGAGACTTGTCAGGCGGGACTCACCTTAGACTCCCATGCGAAGTCAAAGCTGGGCCTTAAAACAGACCGTGGGCACGTTCTTGACTAGTCCTTTCCAATTTGCCACCCACAAAAAAGATTATCGAATGTAATTCCACGCAGTTAATTATGCGTCGTTAAATTCTCAAAGCTTGTGTTTGCTGTAACGCCCGGCAAGTCTTCACTTCGCCCACAGACTGTATTTATTTTCTCGCAGCAAACACCGATTGTCTCCCAAAACATTTACCGCCCTGTTACTTGTAACGGAGGAGCTGCAGTGTGATGCCAGGAACGTTGTTCTTAGACCAGCTTCGTGCCCCGGGGACTTGAGCGAATTAACTAGGAAAAGATAAACAACATATTCTTTGAGGAAATATATTCGTTTACTGTCCCAGAGAAAGTGGATGAATTTCGAACGTGAAGAGACCCGGTCCGGGTACTGATTCGTTACAGGCTGGAAGACAGGGATTCATTTCCCACCAGTGGTACGGATCGTTCTCTTCGTCGACGCGTCTAGGTCGTCTCCGAGGCCCAAGTAACCTCCGGTCCAGTGACTACAAAGAATGAGCGGTCAGCGAGTGGAGCTGACACTCAACGCCATCCACTCTCCGAGGTTAAGATGTGTGGAGCTGTGGCTCCATATTCTCAATGCCAAATTAAGAACAAGAAACAAATTTAGCTTTCGTTACTACACCGAGCTACAACCCAAAAGACAGCCATCTTTGTATTCACAGCCGCTAAACCTCAGGACCTACCATGTGAAGTGTTTGGCGACAAAGTACCTACGAACTGAAGGCCTGCCTGGCTTTTCCCCGTAGAAGCAGCTTCAGTTACGGGCCAACGGGACTTCGTTTCTGGAAATCTGTGAGAAACGCGTGCACCAGGAGAGAAGTTTTGTATTGGGCAGTTAAGTCTGCGTTGTTAGCAGTGGTAATAATGTACGGAGGAACGCTGCTGGTGGTGACTGTACCAGATAATTCCGTGATACGTGTAAAAACCCAGGGCTTCGGGGTAATGAAGCTGTGGCTACTGGGAGCCTACAAAAAGCGCTGACAACATGCGACATTCGAATTAGCGCGGTGATCTCCTCGGCGCTGTTGTCACTTTGGCTTACGCAGCAACAGATCAGCGCTGCCGTGGCCTATTACATTATACGCACAGCTGCGATCTTCAATCCTGAATTATTTGCGAAGAATTGCAACATGTCAATAGTATGTAAGACTTGAGGTTCTCACAGCGGTGAATATGAAGATTTCTGTCTTCTGGGTTATTGCGCTGTGTAGTCTGGTCGATGTTAACCAACGTTTCAGAGGTCATACTGCCTCCGTCATCAGGGTGGTCTAGCGGTTAGAACGCTGGTCTAGTAATCCTGGGGTCCCGGGTTCGATTCCCGGCGGTGCCCAAATTTATAACTTCTGTTGGGCATTGGTCATATTCATCGCCCTGATGACGGAGGCAGTATGACCTCTGAAACGTTGGTTAACATCGACCAGACTACACAGCGCAATAACCCAGAAGACAGAAATCTTCATGTCAATAGTAGATTCACCAAGAAATTAAATTCTAGGAATGCTTGCTGAGATTCAGTTCCGAAACTTTTCATGTTCCAGGTGAGATTTCAGATGACTGTCATCTTGGAGTTGCGCCGTGTAATCTGCTGGAAGTGTACCGACGTTTCAGCGGTGCTTACTGCCTCCATAATCAGGAGGATGAATGACTTATCGCTCAACAGAAGACAGTGTTCGTTAAATCTCCGGCTTCTTATAAAAAAAGAGGCCTTAAGAAGCTAGAGAGCTTCGAACTTCGTGGGTCTTATCACGTAACTTACTGTCAGAGTTATCGAATTCACAAGAACCAAGTGGGCACACAACACGAATGGTGACTTGAGAAATTTGGCTGGAAGGACTAGGAGAATGACATTAACGCGTATTCCCACTAAAATTTTGTGACAGGCTACAAGGCAGTGGTCTTCTGGAATGTGGCAAATTTCTTTACTTTCATCAGACTGTATTCCCGCGTCAGGCGCCGAGATCTGTCAGCTACTGAGGCTTTCTTAGCTCCCCACGCCCCTGCCAGCCAGGCGCTGGATGAACGAACAGTAGTGCGTGGGAATACCCCTCGGAGGGCCTTAAGAATCCAAACAGCCGTGAGCCGTGAGAAATGTGAGCTGGGCCCAGGGATAACGATAGCTCTGTAATTAAGCGATCGGCGGACGATCGGCTGCCCCGCACGCTACGCGTCGGCTAGCTCACCGCAAACAACGATCCTTTAAATTACAGAGGGATACGTTTCCACAGACTGACTGACTGACTGACTGACTGACTGACTCTTCCCAGAACAGACGAAGCCCGCAGTTGTCATGGGAACGCCACAGTCTGCAAATTGACCCTCTCTTGGCATCTGAGAACGCGGCGTCTCACCACCTGAAGACGTCGCCCTATTTACAACGCCTCGACTTTCCACTCAACTTCATTCTTCTCGGTTTGCCTTACCCTGCCCTAGTACTGAATTATGCTTCCTGTTTGCTGTCATTCACCCTGAGAAACGGGCAATGTGAAAGCTGCCTGTCTCATTGTCCCCCTAAACACTTTTCACACAGCAAACAACCCGTCCCTTTAAAATCAGTCTGGAGACAAACTCGGGCTCCTGATCAACAGTCACATGCAGTCTACTCCTACTTAAACAGCGTCGCATCAGACCAAAGGACAGCCCATGAACACAGTGACACAAACTCACTTGAGCATGTAGCAGTCTTCTTTGGCTAAGGTCCATTAAATATGCAGTTTGTCTCCCATAACAGGTTTAGTGTCAATGGACAAGTTTTCATGAAACTTGGCATACCGCTAAACGTCACTTCACGTTCATACTTTTCCATTGATACAAAGTTTGCGTGGGAGGCAAAGTGGCCACCTGCGACGAACCCCGGGTTACGAGTCGTTCAATAAAGTTAACCCTCGTCCTCAGCCATCGCCATTGCGCGGCCTTACGTCACACAGTTTAACATTTCCTCGGCGTCTCCCGTTTCAGTGTTCTGGCGGCCAGAATGGAGCGTCCCCTGAAATTCTGTGACTTTCATTGAGGCCATCCTATTTATTTAACGTGTACACCAAATACAGCAATAACCACTGGAATTAAGTTTGTGGAATTTTCCATGACGCCCACAAAGTTTGTCTTACCTTTTGCATTAAGAGCCACAAACTTTGAACACGCGCCCGTGTCTGACTGCTGTTTCGTTTGATAATATCTAAGCTCTACCCGCTTAAGGAGGCGAAATCAATATTTCTAAGACTTGATTATTTGTCCCCTCTATTCGTCTGCCTTCGAAGATCGAAGTCTTTAAATTAAAGTGGGACGTCCTTGTAGAACTTGCCTTCGTTCGTGTCCCACTGAAAACCAAATCTGTTATTTTCAAAGAAGAGAATGCAACTAACGTAACATAATTAGTTGTTTTGCTGATAACACACGGAGTTTCCAGCCAGCTTCCTGTGTAATGAGTGACCAGCCAGAGAAAAAAACTGAGAACTGAGCTTGGGGCTCACCTCCACAAACAAACAAACAAACAAAGAAAAATACGCTTAATGGTGTGCTCGCTGAGACGCGGACAAATGCACCGTAAGAAGTGTGTACATTTTGTGGCAGAGCGTGTTCAATCGCTGACAAACGGAGCCCCAGTAATAATGTAACGGATTCCTGGACGGTTCCCACGGGCTAGTTAGAAAGTTTGCCACCAATGTGGCACTAAAACTGTCAGGCAGAGCCTCAGTTACGATTTGTCGCGCCCCTGGAGAGCATTATCGGCCACCACCAGCTGTAAATCTGTGCGGACGCACTGACCTCCGCGGTTAGGTTAGCAGGCAACCAGCAGCTACGGGTTTCCAGAACGGCCTGTGAGGGGGGACCTTAATTAACAGCTCCCGGTTGAAGGATCATTACGGACTGGCGCTGGGGGTGTAGCCAGAGCCGGCGAGCAGAGGCGCCAAGGTTCCGGGATCGAGTCCAGGTTCACGTTAATGACCACGTGTCACTGCGCGGCCCGTGATTTGTGGCTCTTTATAAGAGGGGGCAGTTGCCGCGCCTGAGCTACCATTGTTTTGATGCAAGGCGACTGGAGCCCGGTTCTTCCAGGAACACTTTGAGAATTATCTCTCGCCTCACTTACACGACTAAAAAGCCTAAAATGTTTGAGTCTGTTAGAGTCTCAGTAAATTGTTGCTGCGCTCGTAAGTTCCACCTTCGAAACTACTGAAAGGATTTCGGTTAAATTTGGTATTACTAACATTATTTTCTTCTTCAGTTTAAATGGGTTCTGTTAGATTTTTACTCTGACATATCCGAGGAAGGTTATTAATTATAAAAACAGATATTTTGTGAAGGGCACTGGTGACTATTAGTTTAACTTAGGAAGCAAATAGAAAAAAAAATGTATTAATGGGGACGATTTCAGTAAGAACCTTTAGAAAATAGTGATGAAAGTTTCATGTGGTTGTGGTTTGCCTGAGATAGTCGCGGTAAACTTCGCCTTTCATCGCCCGGGTGTTCCTGAGATAAATGTTGGTATGCATATGTAATGAAGCTACTCCTTTATTGTGAATTTACGACGTACATCTCTGCCGACCAATTGTCCATTAAGCTCATTTAACGCCGTGGCTTTGCATATGATCGAGTAGAAATAAAACCAAAGACGGAGAGAAGAGGTAAATTCCAAGTCTAGGTTAGGAAATTTTAGAAACTCTTTAACGTTATGAACGGCTGTCATGAAATTTTATTTTGAAAAACTTTTTCGACGAAGCTAGGAATAAATGAATAAATTAATTACAGTTGGCAACAGTGTCAATGGAATAACACAGTGAGTCCAGTTATAAAGTTGAACGAAACTGTCACTTCCTGTCTCCCGACTGGAGCCGTATAATTCGCCGGTAAGTGCCACGAGGTTTGCCCGATACGAGTCGAGCATCGCTACACACAATCCATGAAGTAAACTTTCAGATGTTATAGCAGTTCCTGACGGGAGCAGCGAAGTGACTCTCGCGTTTAACTTTATCAATGAACACTTCTAGAAGGATCTGTTAAGTAATACCACTGCACGGAGCGATCAATGCAGACGTCTTGTGTTCACGCCCCCTGATATATGACCGCGCGGTTAATGAAGTCAGAGTCAGTTGGGTCTAAGGTCAGTTGAAGCAACTCGGAGATGACCCAGCGCTAAGCCAGACCTGAGCGGTGCTTCGCCGAGAGCCCAAGACAGCGGTAGTCTGATATTGGTTTAGGTTTTCCTGTTGTTAGCCTGTCTGGCTCATAAATTATGGTCCACACACCTAATTTTTACTAGCGCGTAGGCCTACGTGCTTATTTGCAGTAGCCCACACAAAAATTAAAGCTTTGCATTTGACGCAGAAGGTCTCTGTCCTTCGGTCCTCAACATCACGCAATTGTTTGATGGTCCGAAGTTCTGTTTTTTTATAAACGGAACAAAAATACCAGATGTACGAGATTTGTCTTGTTTTTAACTTTCATACGCACGCGTTTAATTTATTAATTTTATCAGAAGATGACTGTCTTCTGGGTTGTTGCGCGTCTGTGCCCTGGTGACGAACGACACAGCAAGAACCTCTGAAACGTCGGTACCAAACTACACGTCGCACGTGCTCAAAAGACGGTCATCTTCAAATTCGGCGCAGTGAAAACCTAAAACGTCGGGATTTGGGGGTCTGTCTCCTGCTGGAGCGTCCGATTTACCTACTCAGTTGGCCTCGCCATTAAAGGCTTCGGAGGGGCATGGGCGGTGAAGGGGAGGGGCGGAATCTTCAGGCTATTTGTAAAACTTCATTTTTTGCGTTGTGGAATAGAGGCCGATAATGAAAAGTAGAAGTTTCAAACAGGCCTAAAATAAAGCCGCCAACCGCCTGTTGAGAAATTCTGTTCTATGTAGAGGCTGCAAAACGACTTGGCGGATTTTGATGAAATTTGGTAGCAGTAGTGAACGAGTGAGTGTGTGGCATTTAATGTTAATGAAGTCGGTTCGGGAGACGCTGAGTCACGCGGCTAGCTGCCAGGTGGTCCACGTGATTAATGGCAGCTCCAGTACGCAGTGATTAGCACCTCGCTGCTGAGTCAGCCGTCTGTATTGGTAGGCGTTCTTTACGCGCGTCTCTCACCAACACAGCAAACCCTTGCGTTCGGATATCAGTCGCCACAATCTTCTCAAGTCGCGTGCGTGAAGAATGGGGCAGCAGCGAATTTCGACCATCTCTCTGCGTTCGTGCCATGTCAAGCTGAGAAGCTTAGAGTAACGCAGCCCTTGTTTTTCGTTGTGGGCGTTGGGGGGGGGGGGGTGCTCAAAAGGGTTGAAGTTGTTGTTATGAAACTTAGAGAGATGTGTTTGTCGCACGACTTTTTTCAGAAAGAACTATTTTTTAAACGAAATGAAAGTCAACACGCTGTCACCACACGAAAGAACAAATCACATTCAGAATTTAAGAACTGTACTTAAACCAAACTCTACCTAACTTTTCTAAAGTGTCGTGTCTTCCTCGCTATGACTCGATTTCCAGAGCCTCGTTTCTAAGAACGATGGAATTAGCACAAAGACAAGAAGCATTTTATATTCTAGCTCGCATTTGAGACTTCAGAACGTGACACAAAATGTCAGTCAGAAAACCTGAAAGATATACGAATAATGGGAGGATAATATTAAAATGGGTCTTAAACAAATGAAATCTGAGGCTATGGATTGGATTACTCTGGCTCAGAATGAGGCCCAATCTCAAAGAAAAAAGGCTGAGGATCTATTGGGTAGCTGTGCAACTGTCATCTTCTCGTGGACTGTGCACAATTGATTTACATCGGCGTCATTCTTGTGACCTCTAAAGAGAAGGAATCTGCTTACGAGCACCTGCTGCTTCTGGTTGCTAAACAGAAAATGAAGATTGGCGACGGAGCCAAGGTAACAGAAGCAGTGAGCGACCCGAAACCCGTTTGAGCGGTCGCCCAGGTAGGAGGTCCGTTTACTGCGCTCTCAAGGACCCCGACATTTAACCTGCGAGAAGGGAAATGCGAAATCTATGAACTACAAACCTTTAATAAAACAAACGCAAGTGAAAGGAACCGCACTCCACACGCCCCTACGCAGCCCCGGTTGTATCAACTGCGGCGGTCATTTAAATAAGAGCAGCTTGTGTTCAGTCTGTGGACTATTTAACGACGCTCTATCGTTTGCATTTGTTCGAACAGCTGATTAGATGACGGGATGGTTATATATCGTGAGTTGCAAAGAATGGCTGAGGAAGTGGTCGTGGCCTGTTCCCACTAACAAGTCTAGCGTTAGCCTACAAAGACAGATGACAATCACAAGGAGCCCGAGTTCCAGTCGAGTGCGAACCGGGTGTCTCCCGAATACGAAGCAGCAGACACAGTCATAGAAGATCTCATTCTGGGCAGATTCGAACCCGGTGCCTGAAGAATGTGGGCAGCTAACAGGATCAGTCGGCGAAGCGTAAGACACTGGGGTCCGACTTGAGGAAAAATGGAAGGTTCATTTGATAAACGTCCAGCAGCGGGCGCGACCACCAGACAATTAGTTTCCTTTGGGTGTCTGCTCCCGCCTAATTGAACCGGCTCCGCGTCTCACCGTGTGTGTGTGTGTCCATTAACCTTGCTGTCGATTAACGCCACAACATTCGAATCTCCAAACATTAAACTCTTAATTCATTCAACCGTCTCTGACATTAGATCAGAGCCTGCAGCTTTCACCTTCGCGGCGCACAACAGCAACTTTTGTTTCGCAGCAGCGTTTTTCAGATTTACAAAACTATTCAGATCTGACCACATTGTCACTGCTGGTCTTGCGAGATGTCACGCCATCCGGATTTGTAAAACTTCCAGACAATCACACTGCCTCCATCTTCAGAGTTAAAGCCAATTGCACATGGATGCAGTATATTCCTCCGATGCGTTGGCACGTAAAAGTCCCCAAGGCTTTAAAACCCAGAAGACCAACAAATACCACATTGAAATTCGAACCTTGCACACGCAATTACGTGTAACAATTAATTGCTGTTGCCCAGAACGCCTACGTCACAGCGCGTCCGGTTCTGAATAGCCCTGGCGCCGAGAGCCTCTCTTTCTGTACATTTTTCGTATTGTCACTGTGCACGCTCAAGGTCCTTTGGTTCGAGTCCCAGCCGAAAAGATTAAGCCATACAACGTGTTCGTGATTCTCATCAGCCCGGCATTGTACAAACATGCACCGTATCTGCCGATCTGAGGCGCTGGTGCTATTAGAACTCAATTAAAACGGACAAAGGATCGAGATGGCTCTCGCAATAAAGCTGCAGGTGTCCGCCCACTGCAGGAACTCCGTCCCGAAGACGCACCGCATCGTGGCCACAGGGACGGGCCGACCACTGCTGGCCTCAGACATCCTTACAGTCCCTTTGTCAGAAAGCTTCACGCGTGCTCTTCACTGTTTGTCAAAAGTACGAAGTCAGCTGAGACGCCTGACGCCGTGACGGACGGAGGAACTTCCCGGTGCTCAATATCCGAAAGTTCATTTAGAATCCTGAAAGGGAATCTGCTCAAACCGAGTCCCGCGTTCTCGTCGTTGGATACGCACGACGTCAAAGTAACGGGCGGTCCTACAAGGCGATAATTCTAGAGACGCAGTGAGCAAACCACGGCAAATTATTTGTAAAAGGAAAGAAACTGAGATTATGAAAGGATCTACCAACAAACACTGTCGGATATTTTAAAATTTTATGGATTATCTTCATAATTAATTGCGGAATGTAGGACTTCGTGTAGAAATACAGAAAGCAAATAAAATTAAATGTTTTTAGGTTTTCAAATGAAATCCGCACTACAAGAAGAGTCAAGCAAAGATGCGGGCTCTCAGCTGCGTTATTCAATCTGTAGATTAACAAAAGAGAGGGAGACTGGACGAAATCAAATGCAAAAGAAATCAGAATTATCCAAAATACAAAGATTTCGACTCTGCTGTACGAAGCGCTTAAATGCGACCGAGAGCGATCTACAACGAAAAACTAGTCGTATTTTCAAAATCAGCCGAAAATATTGCATTGCGATGTCAGTTGCCAAGACGAAATCAATGGCAGTGGTCGTGAACGACAACTACGCCGGTGCATACGAAGATGACCGTCTTCTGGGTCTTAGGGCCGTGCAGTCTGGTAGAAGTTTACCAGCGTTTCAGAGGTCCTTGCTGCATCCATCATCAGGGCGGTTATCACAAATACACAACTGATACTGCATGAAGGAACAGCAAACCAAGAAGTTTTGTTTGGATCTCGAACTCTGACCTTGAGGAGAAAGAAAGACGAACATAAACCTCAAATCTCACATGATGTGTAAGAATTTTTCAACATTTTCAAGACAATAATTCTCGTAACTGGATTAAATCATGACGCTCGTGTTCGATAGGCTCTGCTGTACGTTATGACAGAAAGCAAGATCAATCGTCTTCCCTTCTCCATCTCCGGGCGCACCGGGTACGGTCGAGTCTGCACATCGCGAAGTGTGTTTCTGCAGTGAACGCGGCTCGCCGTTGTAAAACGCAGTGTGCCGTATAAAGACGGAAGCGTCCAATAACTTCGGCCGCCAATACTCCCTGCGCTATTGTTTCTAAATAGCGACCGTATAAAACGGCCTGCTTAATGGGGTCTAGTTGGACTGTCTGCTCAGCCTGACACCGAGCGGGCAGGTAGGAAATGAAGCCATCCTCAGCCACGTCCCATTATCCCTATAAAACGCTTTAAAATTTTCGTATCGTCCCTTCAGCTTCCAACAAATTCTTCCTCTGTTCGAAGACAGACGTCCTCTGCGGCCAAGGCGTTCGAGTTATTGTCACAGACGCCGCCAGTTCACGTCCCTCTCTCTGTTTCCGATCGGCGTTGTCACTTCCCGAACAGTCGGATCCAAGTCCACTTGGACACTGGATTCTCCGGATGCCTGCGAACGCGTCAGCTGCTCAGGGTGCAGCTTATTTCGATTACCTCTGCCTGGATTACTGGCCCGAATTTCAGTTAACCACGAGTCTCGGCTACTGACTTCCCGAGTGGCTGATCCATTGGGTGCCTGACTAATCGATTGTTAACTTCGAGTTGAGCATCCGGTTGTGTTAAACTTCCAGACAGATGTTAAGTTCCGTGTAACATTTACTCCGGTAAACACAACTGCAATTTTTAATGTCGCTGTGGGTCAGGTTAACAATATTCCGTCATCCTCAGGCACTGCAACACGACACAGCGGTTTCACATATTTTAAATATCATATTTACATTTGCGCGTCATATTGGACAATGGTGAAGAATTTGTGTCTTCCTACCACATACTTTATTTTCTGTTGTACTTATATAATATACTAATTCAACTCACACACCGTTTCATATACCAATGCTACTTTCAATAGTAAAATATCAACGTTCACGGAAAATGCTTTTATGTGTAAGTTGAAGTGTTATTATTTGTCCAGTAAAACTACGCACTTATCTGAGCAAAGACTACGCACATAACACAAAACAAACAAATGCAGAAATTAATACAGACCGGTATTATCAATGAACACGAGTCACGCCAGTTTAAACACATTCGTGCTTCGCCGCACAAAAATAATACAGATTTAGATATTTTCAAAATAGGGCATGAATAAGAGGCCTTAATCACATGATCGTTTAGGCTTGTAAAACAGAACTGTGTCTGACAAAGCATAAGAAACAGAAAGTAGGCATGTCTACAAATTTTTCGAGAGAAATAATAACTCTCAAAAAAAAAAAGTTTTTAAAAATGTTGTGTGACAGTTTTACAGAAATTGCAATAAACTTAATGTTTTTTGTCGATAACAGTCTACACGTGGCCTACGAGGGCCTGTAGTGTTAGATGTTTATTTGAATTATACTTGCACGCATTAGAAGTATTAGCAATGGCGATCTCACAGTTTTCCCTGTCTCTTCAAATATCCAAGTACAACAGCTGACTGGTCTAATCATTTTGTTGAGTGACTAACCAACGGTACGCGCATCTTCAAAGTTCAACTCCGCTAATACCTAAGCCCGCCAATGGACCATGTACTGAGCCAGTTCAATCCAAAACACACCATCCCCAGTGATTCTGGGACTGGAAACAGCCCCTGTCCACTCCTTCCCCACGTTCGAGCTCCATAAACCTCGACCAAGGGCAAATGCGCTACCTTTGAAGTCATCAGGACGGAGTTTCCAAAAAACAATTCCTACAATGGGCACTGGCGTTGATGGACACGCGTACAAAGGGCCCATTCTTCGTGCGAAATTCTGCCGCGCCGCGCTGCGCCGTGACTAGTGCATTCCGTGCATTCCGAGAGTCACGCTGACGGCCAGACTGTGCCCCGTCAGATCGGAATTTTATTCATTTGAAAATCAATAAGTTCTGCGGGGGAGTTTTGACGGCCGCCTTTTACTGATTCCGCGTCCGCGATCATGACCGTCAGAAACGCAACCTAACCGAATTTCAGAGAGGACTTCGCCTCGGACTCTGCTCCAGTCGTCCTGAAACACGAAAACACGCGTTCTAAGACGCCTTGACGTCAACCCCTTCAGGAAAGTGCGGACTTTTGCTGTCGAGTGAGAGTAGAAGACGCGTAATGAACCAGAACTTCGAGAAACGCAGAGCTTCAGCTGCTATTGACATCGCCTTCTGAAACACTGACAGAAATGTGTTTCGACCTGTGTCTACTTTTATTTGCTTTGCGATGATCAATCCGTGATAATTATTTATTCTTTTTTAATAAACGACCTCATTTTGTACTTTGAGTACGTCTTTAAGAAGGCCGAAGGAAACCAGAAGGGACCGCAATGCAAAGGAACTCACGGGCTTCTAGTCTATGCTGATGTTATTAATTCTCAGGGATAAAAACAGAGAGAGAGAGAGAGGAACACTGCGAGACGCGTAAAGAAAGGAAGCAGTGAGCCATTGACACACGTGCCGCATGTGACACGCCAAAATTTGTTTTAAAGAAACTCGTAACTAAATTAGGCAACGAGCAAAATATTAATTTCCACGTGCATGTGCGTGCTTGAGAGAGGAACGTAGTTCGCGTACATGAAACCGCACACGAACTGGAAACGGACTGACGTTGCGTCCCAAATTTGTTTTCGAATGTTATAGTCACTTCTTTCCATCAGTCCGATTACACGATTTGTAGCGAGCCCGGTGCTGGCTTCCGACTCTTAACAAGGACACATTTTGTTTTCAGTTCATTTCGTAGTCCTAATAATTTCTAGTAAATCGAACAGGACAAAAATTAATTGGATCAAGTCAATGATAATTTTACGGGCCGTGAAGGGAACATAATGATTGCTTTCCTCTGTTCTGTTTGTGTAGTGCACGGGACATAGTCTTTTAAGCAACATTACGAAAGGTATTCGACTTAAATGGAGGGACTTCGAAAAAACCTTTCGTGTCGTCTGCTGAGAATTACCACATCTCTCGTACGTTTGTAGAATATACTAATTACAGATTTCGAGATCAGTAAAAGATTGTAGAAGACGGCAAAGCATTTAGCAAGGGTCCCGAAAGCCTCTAAGACTTCCAAAATAAGAATTCTCCTCACCAGAGAACAGATAATCGAAATTAACTAAAATATAATGTTTTTGAAAGCGAATCCCGTGGACGATATGCATGCAGAACTGTAGTTGAGGAGCCTGAAAAGCAGAGGTCACTTGGTAGACCAAGGCGTAGATAGAAGGATAATATTAAAATTGACAAGGACGCAGAATTTTCGAACCACCAAGCGACTATCAGCTTATATATAAGGCCCGCCCTACATGAAGTTGATTTTTTAAATCCGAATGTCCGTCACCGTGATCACAAAAGGCCATCGTTGATCCAAGGTCTGTTCAGTTATATATCTTTACATCAGGCGTCTCTAAGGTTTTCGACTGTTTTAATATTATCCTCACATCTATTCCCGCGTCGTAAAAGTGTTTCTTCCCCGTTGTAGCTTACCGAACAGAAGTTGTGCGTGCTTTTGTTGATACCTTCGTGGGGAAAGGCAAGACCCACGAACCTGTTGAGTGAATTTAGACGGGAACCCTGCTCAGGCTTTTGTATCGGGAAAAGTATCGGGTTCCCTGCCATGCGTCAAGCCACCCGTAACAAATGTCCTATCAGAAGTGGATGCTATGGGTCAATTTAGTTTAAAACACTCGGAGTTGTTCACAATTTGCAGCAGCGCAGGCGGATAAAGGGCACGGAGCACAGCAGGAAGACGGGAAACTGACCCTTACGGCAGTCTGTGTTATCTGCGAGTTATGGCCGTAGAACCCAACACCACGAAGTGTCTGCTGCTCTCTAATTTAAGAACAAGCTTGGGTGACACGTGGGTGGTCATTTGTTCTGGATAACCACCTCGGCCACGCCTGGGAAAAGTTCATTTGTTTGTTTGTACACTTTGCTAAGCAAATGCTAGTTAATGTCTCGTGTTCTTAGTGCTTATTTGTAAGTTGGTCCCTCACTCAAGCGGAAGAACGAGGATTTGGGGGGGGGGGGGTTGAGGCAGGAAGTAACAGGGGGATGGAGAGAATTGCAGCACGCAGTCCTCAGCGGATACTACGAACTTTATAAAATCAAAGAGGACGATGTGGTGGGAGGGACAATATTTTGGCTACAACAACTTTTGAAACTCTTGGGCGTTTGGGGGATAATACAGTTTCTTAAAATGTTTTTCGAAAATTTGTTTCCAGTAATTCAAGACAGGGGCTTCTGTGAGCACGGTGACGAACACGATTCCACAAACAGGGATACTTTGATCCGGTGAACAGACCTTAAGCGCCATGTTGTTTTTCTGTTTGAGGCATAAATTAATTCAAGATGGGAGTGAAGTACCAAAACTAGATTCTGGGAGGAAGGTTAAGATTGAAAATGGCGACCTACGACAGGCCAGGAATAAATAAATAAATAACTATCCACGTAACTTCTTTGCTTCGAAATACCTGAGCGTTACAAAAAAATTTGGTGTTTTATCCTAACAAAATTTACTCAAAAAAAAAAAGATTCCAGCAGATTGGAACAGGATGTAGCCTCCTCCAAGTCAATTTTGTATTTGATCGACGTGTTCTTTAGTCTCTCGTGCCACCACAAACAGAAACCCAATTGCTTCAGTAAGTTATTAATGTCATAACAATTTGTTACCACTTACTGAGCACCGCGAAGACGGCCATCAGGCTATAAAATGATAACACGCAATCACACGTTCTGCCCACTTAGTGGAGGATCGACAGATATTTGGCGCGCTGTCGACTAATCGCGACGATTCGATCGATACAAACAGAAGACTAACAGTTGTGTCTTTGCGCATGTTGACTGCCGCCTGTGATAGAGAAAGGTAGACGAAGGTAGGTCCGAACAACGTCGAAACAGTGGATCACACGGAGAGGGGTCACCATTTCCCGTAGACTCTCCAGATATCGTAAGAGTTTCTTCCTCAACTGTTAGGTCGCATCTAAAAATATAAACTTTTGTCGTCGTGAGTGTTCGCGGATTTTGTTCGCTCAAAAAGAAACGCGTAAGAAAGGAATGAGGAATGAGGGAGGAAGTGGTCACAGCCTATTTGCTGCGAGATTTGCCTGAAGGAACTGAGGAAACGTTGAGGCCTGCATTTGATAGGAGAGTGCCACAGTAGAGCTCGGTACAATGGCCAGCCTCTCTCTCGCTTTAACCGTTAACTTTTAGGCTGTTTGCTGTCGAGCCAGAACAACCTGGCCACTGTTTATTACGACTCACTCCGGACGACATGCGAGGCACGGTAACTACCACAACGCAGTTCGTGCGACGATAAAAATAAGGAATTTATTGACATCATTCAGCGTCTCTTTTTTTATCGAAAGCTTTAACAAAACCTCTTGCGACAGGCCTACTTTGAGTAAAGGTGCTCGGTGTCATACGACATTTTAATTTTTAAGACGTTAAGTTTCTGAAACTAGGGTTGATTTAAGTGACATGATTTTCCTCAGGGCCCACGTGCGCCACTGTGGTGGGTGAATGGGTGGGTGTGATGGCTAAATCGTCGTGTGACGATAACACAGGCCGGGTCAGAAGTCACGGAATGGGTGTCCTTGAACAGCTGAACATGTCGCCACAGCAACACAGGTGTTGGCAGGCGCGCTGTGTGGTCACTACAGGGGCACCCGAAACACGCGTCACCGAGGGCGTCTGTGTTTAAGCGCCGCACGTCAACATATGTGCAAGTCATAGCCCGTGGATTGGACAAGTGAATTAAATTTACTCTCTATAACGTAACATCAAATTTTTACATATTTTACACTTTTGTAATTGAGGAAATCTGCTTATAGTCCTTGGCACGAGATTCAGGCGAACATTTATCTTCACGCTGAAGCCACTTCTGGTGAACTTTGTGTTAGTTGGTGAAGATCGCTCCACAGGTAAGAGAAAGGCTGCGGTCTGCTGCTTACAAAGATGCAAGTGCTGATACCCGGTGACGAGGTGACACTTCCCTCGGCCGACCGGCCGAGCACCACAGCATTCAGCCGACGAACGAGCCTAACCTACCACGGCCGAGGATCACCGAAGTACCAAAGCAAAACGCGATCCTCAGTCAGCTCCATCCACTCAAGATTCTCACACAACCTGCTTCCCTAAGGTTCATCTCAAAAACTGAATACTCTCTGGTGCTCGTCCAGACGTTTCGGCACCTACAGAACAAAAACCAGCCATCAACACGATTTGAGCCAGTTCCAATCGCCCGCTTTCCTCACAACCTGTTCCCCTAGGATCAATCGAGTCTCTAGTAGAAGATCCCGAAGGTTCAATATCTACGACATCAAAGTGTGGCATTGGACACGTTCCTTAGCCGATTCAATCCACCTTCCATCCTCACAAACCATTTCCCGAAGTTTCAAAATCGAATGTCTTAACTGCCTTCCAAGTAATTTTTTAATATTTGCGAACGACAATTCTGATCAAATTCCTTGTATGTTGCTTCAGAGCTACATGACCAGCCAATCGTAATCTCCTGGGTCTCACAACAACCAGTGACCTCTGACCTGCATAAATCACAGGTTCACCGCTGTTCCTCGCAACTTCACTTCTGTGCCTAATGACTTTGAGAGCCAGTCCGACGTTGACGTCAATTATCGCACCACGCCACTGCTTTCGTGGTTTTCCTCAGTAAAGTACGAACCCCGGACCGAAGCAGTTCCCACAGTTCCAAGTGTTTGAACAAGTGACAAGCGGATTGCGGCGCTATCAGATGAAGTTAATCCTGGCATATCAGCCTGACAGAGCTGTCCCAAGCTATCCGCGTCAGACAAGACGGTCCGGTCGCTCTCAACTTGCGTCTCTGAAACAGCGTGTCTCTTTCGTCTTCAGACGTACGCAGACAACTGCGCTGTATTCCAGATTATAGTACGACACTATCATCCGACTAACCCCTGGTACAGGGCCCTTCTGGAGAACTCTACCCTACCGATTTTATGAAAAGGGAAGTTTCGTCACCGTTTTCAAAACAGCTTCCAACTGGACCCTACACTGTGCCATCAGAAAGTAGTCCACTACCTCACACATTGTTTCCTGAAGAGTTATTTTAATACCGTCGACCCATCTACGCTTAGGTCTCCGAAGCGGCGTCTTCCCTAAACGCACGTGAGCGTCTAAAACCTTTCCTATGCGTTCTTTATACCCCAGATTTTTCATCGTATTTGATCTGATGACCGTAATAATAACATGTGGTGACAAGTACCACGTAAATATTATCCATCCGCCTGCAACTTCCTCGCTCTTACGTCGGAATGTTATCCCTCATCGTCCTCGTGCTCAGACATCCTCATCCTTGTCGCATTAGCTGAAGGTGAAGGACCGAGTTTCAGATCCATATAAAGCAGGCGCTTTACATTGCGGACTGTGAGGACGACGCAGACTTCTTCCTGTGAGGTAAACACAATTTAATAAATGAATTTAGCTGATTCTATTACTTTCTAGAGATGGCTTTCCTCTGGATTATGGCGCTGTGCAGTCCGGTACAAGTTTACCGATGTTTCGGTAGTACCTGCTGCTCCTATCACCAAAGAGCGTCATCGCCCCGATGATTGCGGCAGCAAGACCCTCTGAAAAGTCGACAGACTTGTACTAGATTCTCTTCATTCTCACCGCCGTCAGAACCTCAGATTCCTCTTCGTTTTGACCTGAAGAAAACAGAGTAACGACTCGACATTTTCCAGTCTACCGAAATTCAGCGATCACTGGAGGTCGCAGGACACGGAGGCCGACAGAAACAATTGACCCACGTCAAAGAACAAAAGAGAAAAACTTGAGCCTCGGCAACTGAGGGAAGAGGACATGGCAGCCAGCGCCACGCTTTGGTCGATGCCATCGCGTTCGTGTTCTCGTTGTTCGTCGTTTTCCTCGTTCCGCCCACAGCCGTCGTGTCCAGTGTGGGCCATCGCAGAGCAAGCAAGAATCTGGTCTGGGTGGGCGGAGAAATTAGAAACAAGACCAGAGGTAATACAGCTCGGTCGCCAGATCCTCGTTTGTGGAACGTGTGAAGACTGCAGGTGTCAAGTTGAGGACGGACAGACTGACATGCCGTGAAGGGGGACAGGCTGATGGTTTTTTTGTTTGTGGGTGGGCCTGGATAAAGTCGCGATTCCCACGCTACAGAACAGTAGTCAAGGTTAGCTCGGGAGTTTTCTCAGGCACGAAAACTCAAGCATCAGCATTATTAGGACACGTATTGCAATGCTCGGGACTTAATTCTAACTTAATGGAAGAACTGGACAGAATGTGGTACAAAAGTTCCAATGGCGTTCTTTATGCCATGCATTGCTTAACGCCGTCTCTTCAAACTAATGCAAAAAATTGTAATTAATACGAAATGTGATCTCTCACTTACTGCCATTACTATAATAGTTGCATGTACTCACATATTTTGTCGTATTAATTTCTAGAGGGGACACATTTTCAGACGCATTTACGGATATGCAATAATAAATCGTTTTATTTTTCTGGGTATTGGCATCATATATTCTAGTACGTAGATGCCAGCGTTTCGGAGAAAAATACTATCACCATCTTCAAGTCCTAGGTGAAGACGTTGTCATCCACCGAGAAGTCTGCACGACGCCAAAACCCAGAACATCGCCCTCGCTGTCATGGAAACGTCAAACGTCAAGCTACAATTAATTGTTCCTAGAGATGATTAATTAATTTCGATAAAATGAACAGATTTTCTACTAAGACAAAATAACGATTCAGTGACAGATTACAGCACGAATAGTTTGTATGATCACTAATAGATGACACCACGGTTGATGACGTCGACAGTGTTCCGATGGATATGATATCAAATAGGGTAATTGCGTTTTGGCGGAGGATCAGCCACCCAACTGAAGACTTTCAGCATCCGACATCCTCATCACGCCAAGAAACTTTGAGTGGTTTCCAAGCCATCATTTTCAAAAACAAAATGCCCGAATATAAGATGCAAGCTTTTGAAGGCAACAAATCACACAGACCGACATAAATTAGAATATCTTTGGTATGATGCACACTTTAATGTCTGTAGTTGAATCATAGGACAGACAATAAGTTCTGTAGCAGAAACGCTCTTCATTCGGGGCCCTAGAAGTATCCTTTCACAAATGACCAGTCCTGTAATGCGTCTGAAATATTGAAATTCCTGACGTGAAACAAATAGCCGTTGGTTCGATTCCTGCCAGTGGCTTGTGCATTATCTCTCCGCCGTCACAGCGCTCAGAACAGCTCCGTTGTCTAACAGAAGGCACTGGGGCTTCCTCTCTAGTGGAAAATACCGCTCACGTGTTGTCATCGTGGCGGTTGGATTTCCATTGCGATCCAACAAATTTTCAAGCGCAGTTTTCATCTGACGTCGATCCACTGGCGTTCTTATTCATGGTCAGATCTGCAAATGACTTCATCGCTTTTCGACAGAAATCACAAAATACATCGATAGTATAAGTGAACCTGTTTGGGTTAGACAGACAGACAGACCCTTGAGGGTACAGGACGAGGGGGCGCCCTGTAGTCACCGGGGGGCAAGTTTCGAATCAAAATGTTGATTTGTATCTTATAATAGATTGAACTAATCTAATAAACCACATGGGGCGGCTACAAAGTGGTTCTTATCGCCCCTGCTGTGACGCTACCATCGTGATATCCGACTCAGACTTCCGGAAAATTAGGACAGGTTAACAAGGACTCCGCTTCGAAATCGACAGACACTTCTTGAGAGGCAAATGGAATCCTCAGGTGAGAGTCTTCAACCCCTCGGCCTCAGCGGAGCGGTGCGAAGATGTGGATGATCGGTGGCGTTTCGACCCACCCAGGGCCCTTACCGGGAATTGAAGCCCACACGATCAGTTCGTGGTAAACTAAACTCGACAGAAAATGACTACATTCTTCATTTTAATCACAGCCCAAAAGAATCCAAAGAGGCTGAACCAAGAAATACGTGGACATGTTTCTCGTTGTGATTTTGCCCGCTAGTGTATAATCGAGCGATATTTCATTTCGTCTAACACAAAAGAGAACAAGACCCCCCTCCGGGGGGGGGGGGGGGGGGAAGGGGCACGGCTGTGGAGAAAGATGTATGGTGAGATGAGGCGTTTAAAATTTTCCACAATTTCTTCACTTTCAAAGTCGAAATGCCATATCGAATTTTCGCTGAAGGCTGTCGATTGTCACTGTGAAATCCTTTAACCAGTTCATTGTTATATATCACTCCGCGCTATTGTTGCCAACTGAGGCACATTATCTATCATGCGGGACATTCGACTATAAATGGCGAAGAAGAAGGAACTGAACACAATCGTCGTAGGCCGTGAAAGTGCGGAACACCTGCTGGAACTGCAGGGAGGAACTCCACAGGCCGGAGCGAGGGTGAATCATTCATTCTTCGAGGCGTAAGCAAGCTCAAAGCAGAGGCGTCTCTGTTATTAGGCAGCGTAAATAACGCGCATGTTCTGACTCTTCAACTCGCTCGTGAAATTAATGGCGCTGCTCTTACAAACTGATTAAAAATAAGCTGCTGGATTTGGCTTATTTGCCGGCAGATGAAAACAGCTTTCCACAAATTGCTAATTTTCCAACTACGTCTCGATTTCTTTCGATTATCGACGGTAATCCGAAAATGCTTAATTCTCGTAACAACATGGCTTCCTCGTCCAGATACCCTATTAAAATGCCACGGTTGACTTCTTCCTTCGTATGGACTCGTGCATCTTTGCTCTTACATTTACAGATTACTTCCATAATTAAAGCTGCCCCAGCCTCCAGCACGAGATAGGTGGGCTGGTCTCTGACACACACGTGACAAGTCCTTCAACAAAAAAACCTTGGTCCCGGTGCAGGACTTTCCTGGGACTGGTGATTAGCGCCGGGTTCCAGGCCTTAAACACCGACACTCATTGTCTGTTAAATAATCATGTTTCACTGCCCTGAGAAAGAGTGGAAAAGCAACTGTGAGGGTACGAACTAGGGTCCGCCACTAACTGCTTTTGGTATCAACGGCGCTGAACCAACGGATTCTGCTTCGAGAGAGTGGGTCAGTTTATCCTAAAACAACAGAAAACAGCTCGCATTTGTAACGCAAACTATGAAATAAATATTTGCTAACCACAAAAGATCACTTAGTGTGGATTGTCCCTTCCCTCTGCACTCAGGTTCAGGGTCGCATCGCGGGGGGGGGGGGGGGGGGAATTCGAGATACAGGCCGCGCGCTAAAGATTTCCCGTCTCTTGAGTAAAATCCTTAAATTTAAGATATATATATATATCTTTTCATCAGACAAGTTTTAGTGGGCTCAAATAAAGGAAAACGAGATGAACGGGGAATAGACACGCGACGTGGCACAGCTGAGAAATGCATGAAAAGTTCAGTTGGCAAACTTACAGAGGACTTCACTTGTGAAACCAGCCGTAGAGAGAGTATAATACTAAAATGTTTCTTAAGAGAAGTTCGTGTGGGGGGGGGGGGGGGGAGGCTGTACGTAAGTGACTTAGCAGAGGGACCAGTGGCTGCCTCCCGAGGGTACGGTCATGAAACGTCAGGTTCCATAAGAGGAGGACAATTCGTTAAAACGTGATCGACTATTGGCATTTGTTCCATGCTTAGTGGTTGGCGATTTCGTCGGTGCGGATGACAGCACAAGCCTAACCCGTCTGCCCGGTGGAAACAAGGCAGCAGTGTCGCCAACTGCTGCGAGTGTGGGCTGACAGTGACTCACGATAACATCAGCGCGGCAACTCAACGGCGTATCAAGTTACAATGCGCTCGGCCCCCCGCACTTTGAGCCCCTGGGCCGAACACAAGATTTCTAGACCTCGGTAATTTATCCGCTAGATGCAGAAGACTGAATGAGAACCACTGATTCATGGAGTCAAGACGGCAAGCCCACGGAGCTGCTCTGAATCGACGTCAGTGAAGCGAAAACTGCTGGATTATAGGTAAATTGTGCAATGAATCCCCGTTAACATCTCCTAATTCAATCGCTACAAGAGGTCGAAACGTTTCGGCAGTTCTCGGGGGTAAACCATTGAACGAATAAGAACTAGGTCTTCAGCTAACGAATAAATTCTGGTAGCGGGACTCAGAATGCTAACGCCGCGGCCCACCACTGGACAAGGTCTTATGCCAGTTCTATCCATCCGTTTCTGTAGCATTCGTCATAAAGTTCTCTCCTCTGCTTTTCGGACATCAGTACGTAACGCATTGCGTGCGGCGTGTCATAAAACCGGCCGAGGGCGAGTAAGCACGCACTTCTCTCCGCCTGTCCATCCAGTGCGCTCTCAACAAGATCTGACTTAAGGCCAGCGACGGACAGGACGCGTCTCCTGAAGGTGGTTCTTTTTCGACGTCACAAAAATGGTTCTGACGTCACAATCACACCTTCTCGCTACAAAGGCTGAGTTACCTCGGCGCCGGTTTCGACGTTGTGACGAAGGGAAGAACCACTGCACGTAGTTTGGAGGAGATGAACTACCGAAGCGTACAGTGGAGTAATTTCTGCGGCTGTGGTTAGGTAAAGTTCGCAGCAGTTGGATTCGAATTCAACTGCTGGACGCGTCATAAGGATAATATTAAAATAAAAGTTACTGAAACAGATTGTGAGAATGGGAGTGGCTAGAACTGGCTCAGGACCCCGTGCTTTGCAAATCGTGGCGCTGAACATTCCGCTACACTTAATTCTTTGTTAATAGTTTATTTAACGATTATATTAAATAACGAATTGGAAAGGAAGGGGTTGCGGCGTAATTTAAGGCACTTTCCGGCATTTTCATAGAGAGACTGAGGAAAACCACGAATAAACTCAATCGGGATAGCCGGTCTCTGGGCCGAGATTTGAACCCGAGAAAATAAAGGAGTGCTAACTGCTCGACGCGCTTAAGTGAGTCGCTGTTCTTGTCGTTTGGCTTCCATCTTTCAGGATTACGCTTGCCTTCATCACAATCCTCGACACGGTGTTACCAAAGATCCAGCAAATTCGCCACAAATTGTCATTAGATCTTCTCCCGCCGCTGTTTTCTAATATCGCCTTCTCGCGAGCCTTCTTATTGCTAATGTTCGTCCCGCTTCCAGACGCAGCTTCTGTTCCTGCTCCGTAGTCGTGCTGTAAGACCGACCCATCTCAGCCTCGTTCAGTGCCGAGGTAATTTCCTCGAGAAAGCAGCCATTGTTTCTTTGACCGCGAACGGACCGCTCATTGTTCCCACAGAGTATTTTAATGATGACATTTTGTCGCCTGTTCTCGCGTTGAAGTCTCTCGGCGGGGGGCCAGACACGACATCTCCCGGTCTCCCAGCGAGCCAACAACTCTTCTCGTCTTCAAGGATTTCCTCAGCCCCTCCAGGTAACAGGTCAATCCACCTCTGCAGACATAAGTTCAAGATCGTTGTATAGAGGACGCAACCACACGTTCCTTTCGGTCTTCTGAAAAGAGAATTTTCTTGAAACACACTTAAGACGGTGACGAAGTATGACGTTGCGTTCAGAACCAATCACGAGTACAATTTTAATTAAACTCTTTGTCTGAACACGTAAAGATTCGCAAAATGTAAAATACTGTACCACCCTGAAGTCATTCAAAATGCTGCACCAAGTGGTCATCCTGATTTACGCAGAATGAGTGGACCCTACTGCCGTGATTTATAAACTCGAAATGCCATATTCGATCGGCCGCGATGTTTCTGAACGCAGAACACACGCGCACACGAAGTTGCTGTTGTGAATGAAGCTGGTTCCTCCTCGAGGGACCGATCGGAACATTCCGATGTCGCACGGCAGGAACGCGACAATCCGCCGAGAGTGATTTACCTACCGGCCGTTCCCAGTCGGCGGGAGACCGACGAACAACAATGCCTCCGCACGAAACACAACAATTAATAAGGAATTTAAAATGTCACGTTATCAGAACTGGAAGAATACACGAGGGAGTTTCAAGTAAGGATAAATTTGTTTTCATTTTAGAAATGTGCTCATGTAACAAAATTTTGAATACCGATACGTGCCTCATTATGAAACAAGCATTAATGACGAGGGCATATTCTAATTGCATTAACATCAATAACTGGCCTATGAGCGCAAAATAACTGAGGGGCCACAGAGACAAACCATCACGAACAGCACATCCGTCGCCCAACTCACCACAGGCGCAAGATTAATTGTTGTAGTTGTGAAGATGGAAAAGTCTAGATTTTGCAGGAAGCTCAGTTAATAAGCAGACTCTGAGTACATCATTTTTGGTTAAGATAAGGGTTTGTAATGCCGCGAGTGTAATTGGTAATTGTCCACACGATCTTCGATGAAATATAATTAATTTATCAGAACTGCCTTGGCCAAAATAAATTTTTCTGAATCCGGATCCTCCGGAACAGGAACCAGGAATCCTAACCACTCTGCCGCGACGATCGTCGAGGAGATCAGGAAGGAGGCGACTCTTATGAGTCCGAAAGACGTTCGTCCCGATGCAGTGCACCAGTTCCTTACAAAATGGCCGGTAAACAGCTGAGCGATGACGTGAGTGGCATGGAGCCGCCATTAGAGAGAGGGGTTATGACCCCTGACCCCTCTTCAGTCCCGCCTGACGCTTTGTTTCGCCTTGCGAGCAACAGTGGTACACGTGCTCACTCCTTAGGGCCTCGTTTATTTTCGCTAATAAAGAAACTCCTGTCCACGTAAGTTGTCCGTTTGTCGACCACTCATCGGCCTGCAAGGTTTTCAAAGTGTGTCGGCATTCGGAGACCATCGCATGGTCTAGTCACATCAGGTCGTTACACTGCCTACGAAAACGGATCTGAACAACGCCACTTCTATTCTGGCGCTGCCTTGATGTAACTGAGGAGGAAAATAATGAAGCCAATCGACAAAGTTTATCTGATCCTAAAACAACTCTGTCGAACTACAAAATGCATGCGTCGTGTGGCAAGACGACAAGACTCGCTAGAAGTAGTGAAGACACGAAATTAATTTCTCACGTCCTAAATTGTCGATAATCTGAAACAAGGGTTCCGTTTATGGCATAACAATTTCTATCAGTAAGCAGGGACGACCTCCAATGGCACGTCACGTTCTGTCAAAAGATTAAATTGCAACACTCCTTTAATTCCAGGCCTGGTTACTACTTCGTTTTCAGAGATAATAGGCCTACATCAGAACATATTTCTGTATTGGGTTCATTGTATGTTTTCTGCGTCATTCTAAATTCAGAAGTACAAAGTTCCGTTATGATGTAATTTACTGATATTTACAAAATTGCGTGTGTTAAGCAACAGAAAACCGAATATTGCTACGTGAAAGCAAACGTGCCTTGAATATTTGCAGGTTTTACTAGCTCGGCCGTATGCAAAAACTTCTTGGTTACGCTGAAATTAAGGAACTCATTGTACACACTGAAACAAGGCTTCTGTTGTCGGTTTTATGACATGAAGACCTATTATTATTATTATTATTATTATTCCATCTATTCACCACTTTATAGGGTACGTACTTCCATGTACCCGAGACAAACCTTGCCTCTGAAGTATATACTGCAACAGTTTCTTAAATACATTTTGGTTTATTATTAGAATTATTTTGTTAATATGGCTTTACTTCTAACTGAATTACAAAAAGAGAACAGTTTTAGATGCAGGCATTTAACAGCCCCCCAATGAACGAAAACTGAATAGTAAAGTACCTTTCGGTTTAAAATGAACAGTTAATAAATACCTCGGAAATGTGTGTATAGTTCAAAATTTTCACGTTCTTTTTCTAAGAAGCGCGAAAAAAGTTGTTTCGGCTTCATCAAGTTCATTCACCATAAAAATGAAAGCCAAGACGGAGCACAGTTTTTTGTTACTCCCCGTTCCTTCTTACTTGCACGTGAGCGTACGTACGACTTGCTACAAAATTTGAAATAATTACGTTTTTCAAAGGAGAATAAGCGTTTGTTCGCTAATATAATATCATATTCTCACATTGTGATTGGTAACAAAAAAACACGCAAACAAACGAAACAAGGATACGGAAGTGTCAGAACGCTCTCTCCTGGCTCAGAATTCAAAGCACGTGTGAGTTTTGTTTGTCTCTTACGAACGGTCCAATCTTTCCCTTACAAAAACCGACTGCAGCAACACACATCGTGCCAGGATCTCACATTCCACAATGACAGCGACGCTCCATTGTGCTTTTGTCCCGGTGGAAATTTTCACCTCGTTCATCAGTAACGCTGCCCGGTTTTTCAGGAAAGGGGTCCAGATTTGCATCTGTTGAAAGTGGAGTCTGCGGGACAACAGGCATTCCAAAGTCTATATTTACGGAAATCATCTTCCTTTTCCCAAAAGCCACGGATTTAAAAGTTTTCCATTCGAAACATCTATGATCCCAAAGTTTTATAATTTACGCTAGAACACAGACACCACATTCTTTGAGTTATGAGTCACTCGGTTTTTTTAAGATTTTGACTTTACGGAGCTAAGACCATCAAATTCTTTTATATTCAGGATGTTCATTACATTTTTATTGAGTAAATTTTACATGCAAAAGAAGGGAAAGGACGAGCTGAGGACGCACTAATGTCGTACGCTTAACACTGAACCGAGTTCTCCTCTTACTGGCCAGTCCTTAACAACAACAACGCGCTGTTGGTGACGATGTTCTGTTTCCCGGCCATCCCATAAAGACAGGAAACAGCAGGCTCGCTGCGTCCACCGGCATTCCGAGGAACCGCGAGACGTTGCCGAAGTCGCAACGGAACTGAGACCGCCGTTTGCCTGCGTTCAGAGGCGTCTGTGGGGCACGCCCTTGCAGGTAAAGTCGCCACAAGCCAAAAGGCATCTAGTTTCCGTCGTGTAGCAAAGACGCATTTAACTTATTTTGAACGAAGAAATGGATGTCAATATTCGCTTCTCCGTCCAAACGCCAGTTCATTTCTGTCTACGTACACACAAAGGGGTTACCGCATACCATCGTCCGATCTACCTTGCTAGATCCTCGTTCATTCAACCACATTGCGCAGCCTTGATCTCAGAAGTTGTGCTCGGTGCTCCTGCAGATTTGAGCCGCGTAGAAGATCATTAAGCTCACTTTGCTCAATTAGGCGTGGCTCTTGGCAACTCTGTGGAATGTAACTTGAATCACAAGATGGTGACGGGTCTTAACACAGTCCTCTACTTCTTCATCGACACGAGACGTTTTATTACCTTCAGCTGCTGATATACAGAAGTAGGAAGGTCTCCCTGTGTCTTTGGCTTCGTCACTAAAGACCTCTTTGCATTTCATGTTTCACTTTTGTTGCCTCTAGAGAACCCAGAAATTCTCGGAGGACAGAAAAAGCGGTCCTGAAGATGGATGGATTTTTCGCGTCTTGTCATGGGAACGGCAGACTCCGCGCTTCATCACTTACACGCCTCGACGCTCAACTTACATGCGATGAACAAAATTATGACCATCTCCCTAATATAAACAAAAATAAAGGCGTGTCCAAGATGGCTTTCCTTTCCTTTACCGAATCAATTAGTTTTCGTATATAAAATGACCTGCAACATACACGCGGTGCCCAAACGTTGTCTTAACCTGCAAAATTGCAATAAAAGTAAAGACTGCAGCCGATGTAGACGAAGCGATGTTGCTGTGAATGTTCATAAACGAATAACAGTTCATTTCAAGAAATCATGTGCTTGACAGCATCCAATCAAGGCAAATTACAGCCACATACTTCAGAGAGCAAATAAAATAATATATAATATATGAGGTAAAATGTAAAGATATAATAGTCGATAAAAATAGAAAGCAATTGGTAAAATGTGCAATGCAAATCGTTAGTACAAGCTTTGTTATGGGGCTGAAATATCTGTAAGCAAAATGAAAGCCTTTTTAAAAAACGTCAGTGCCCTCGCAAATATCAGTGACAGCAGAGAAAGTCTAGCGGAAGGATTGACCTTGAAATTGTGACATAATCGCTAATTATCCTAATAGGTATCTGAGTGCTGACCGAATGACTGAATTCCATTCAATTCTTTATTATTAGTGAGGATCAATTTCCTAAGCAGACCTAAAACGCGAAAATATTAAGAGATTTTGATGCAAACATGAAGAAGGAAGACGTCTTGAAACCAACAAATGGCAATAAGATTTTACTCGAAACTAGTTCTGACACTGGGGTTAATGAGCCTTGACAAAGAATCTACTTGTGGAAAGTTTGATGTTCCCGCATTGCAAATCATAATAGAAAACTAACAGACGCACGCACGTTCAGAATGATGATGGGACAGTTGACGACAATCAAGCGCACTTGCAGTCCGATCTGGCCTCAGGTGGGAATAATGACCCAGGTTTGCGCTGCATTTGACCACTCAGAGGGTCTGACTGTGGTACTGACCGCTATTCGGAGTTTGCAAAACTTTGGCATTTGAAGGAACAGTCTAGAAGTTTGACATACAGAGTCGCAAGGACTTTTATTTTCCGGAAGCATCTTATTTTACCAAAACATCTCTCAGTCAGCTTTGACCACTGGTGCATTAAAAGGTTAAATTGAAATGAAGATAAAAATAGAATATTAGCTGCCAATTCAATCGCATTTTAAGTGCTACATATAACAATTAAGATACGAAATTAAAACAGTGAAATATTCAACCTCTCATCAAGAGCTCAATGTACTCTGATTCCCGGACAAGGTAATGTCGTCACGTCTTCTGTGTGCAACAGCTAAATAAATGCAGCGGATGGCAATTGCACCCGAAATATAAAAAGTATGAAAGTTCATGGGTGTTCTTATCTCGAACACGAATAATACGACGTGAGTTTTTTGTACGATATGAACTAACCGCGTGAGCTACACGCACATTTAAGAGGTTGTAGAGGCACCACAAATGTTTCGCTTGCCTTTCGCGACCTTGTTCTGAAATACCAGTGCCGTAATTTGGAAGCAGGTAAGTACGAGAGCAATGTCGTAACTATTTTAACAACGGAGGGTGTGTGAAAATTTAGTTACTTACGCAAAGACGGTCTGTCTTGATGTAAACTGGCCGCGAGCTGTCCTGAAACTGCGTGTCGCTCAAACAGACGCACTAACATGGACTAAATAGCCTTTGTGTGTTTTCATTACAACGTCGTAGATGGGGCTCGTGACTTCCAAACAGGTTTAATTGATTCCAATGCCTGTCAAACTAGTGGTATAAATGTCAAATTGTTCAAGTGTTCGTATATTTTTCATTTTGGTAGGCACTTGTAATATCGTCATTGATACTCATGGATTTGATCTCATGAATCCAAACGATGCATGAGATTAAAATCCGAAAAAGTTTTGAAGCTTTCGTAGAGATGGATAATTATTGATGACATCAAAAGGACTTTGACAGCATTAGATGTTAAGTTAAAATTTCAGCCAAGAACAGTCTAAGTCATCACGAGAATGAATCAGCATAAGACATGGTTTAGCGACTGATTATCATGGACAGAATGAAGCGTGTTAAATTTCGATGATTGCTGAAGACATAGTATGGACAGCGTAAGACGCAACGCTACTAGAACTTTCAGGAAAAAATAGAGGGGTATCTGAAAGAAAGGAATTCATTTCTGTACATACTTCCAAGAAACGTGATAAAATGTACTGTAGTAATTACTGAGTAGCATGTCAGTGTCAACGACTGCGCAAAAACCTTATCCAGTATTCTTGTGTCAAGGTTAACGCCATTCGTACAGGTAATTACTGGGGAGAATTGGTGTGGGCTCCGACGTAATCGACCAGCAAATGATAAGATATTCTGCATTCATCAGATGCTGGAGAAAAATGGATTTGCTGCAATGCGTAGACTTCAATTCACTTCCGAGGGAAGCAATCTTACGGAACTCTGTGTTGGCCTGCACATGAACGTAGTTAAGCCTTGCAAAACAAACCTACAGAAAAGTCTGAGGCTGCATATGAAACACCCGTCTCGAGCGTTTCGTGTTAGGATTCGTCTGAAACTACGAGACACTACCATCGCTGTCATTCAACTTTACTTTAGAATATGTTTTCCATCATCGCCCTATTGACGGGGGAGGCAGATGTCTCTGAAACGGCGGCAAATTTCCACCAGACCACACACCACAGCAACCAGAAGAGAGCCATCTTCGGACTCACCGCCGTGAGGACCAGAAATATCACTTGTGAACAAATATTTTTTTTAATGGAAATCGTCATGGGCGAGGAATTATGGTCTGCTGAAACACGTCGCACGGGAACATTTTGTGAAGAGGCGAATCGTCGGAGTGTAACAAAGGCCGCTGTTGCCCGCATCTCACTTATTGACACAGACCTTGAAGAATCCACGAGAAAGCGCGGCCTCCAATTAAGATGTCATCTCCATGTGTGCGCCTCGGCAGACCCACCTAGCGTTCCTGAGCCAAAACACAGAACAACAAACGCACATTGTTCACGGATGTGTGAGTCATGGGTGACACCCCTACCGGGCGCCATGTTGGTTCGGAACTTGGCGGTGTCCAATAGCGCGACGTCTGTCCCGAGTTTCATGAAAATACATCAAGTGACTCGAAGCTAACAGTGAACGAGGCCCACTCGTTATTTTGTGTGGGTCTGCAACTTGGTTCCTCATCCCCAAGAGATGGGCAGAAGTGTAGAAAGACGAATCATGTAATAAGAAAATTTAGAATTTTCCCTCCTTTCGAAACATTATTAGAGTGATCAAAGAATGAGATGAATGGGTATGTAGCACGCATGGGACAGCTGAGATATGTATTGGCCTACGGAATTCTAGTCGGATAAAGAATAGCTGAGATACTTCAGGGACATGGGCATAATATTATGATGGATGTTATTAAAATGTGACTGGATAGATCTGCCTCAGGATAGGGTCCAGCGTCTGTCTCTTGGACACGGTAATGAAATCTAGAATTTCGTAAGAGGTCGGGAACTTCTTTATCATCTAACCAATCAGCCAATAAAAATTGTTTACGAAGAAGTGAGAAGTCTGTGCTGGTAAATCGCACGTTGCAATAACAAAAGAAAACAGTTCTGTTGCAATTCGTTTTACAGCGCGGTACACAGTTAGCTCACATTCTGAGGCGCCCTGCTCAAGCCCGGAGCCTTCACACGGACTCTCCCCGCCGTTCATAATGATCCCGTTTATTGAAACGAAAAGAATTGTCTTCATTTCATGACACTGTTTCAGGCAGTTCTACCAACGGCGTGGGAAACAAGGACGCAACCCGCTCTACGTACCGTATGCACTCATCTCTGGGGGTAGACGGCGGTAGGGGGATGGAGAAAATTACATAATGAGGGGCTGCGTCTTTGTCGATACATCGTCCGATCAAACGGGGAAGGGTGGGACGCGCGGAAGACGTAGGTTGCAAGTAACAAACAAACAAACAAACAACATTTTGCTACGAGGGAACACTTTGGACACCTGGGCGCTGGCACCGGAACAATATTAAAATGCAACTGAGAGAAATAAGTCGATATCATGAAGATTTGGACGCACGGGACAGCAAAACTTATTCCGTCGTTTCAGCTGAACGGGAGTCGAGAAAGTTCGAACATCAGGCGGGCAGGCGCTTGGTTATCGAGCAAGTCTCGAAAAAAGATGCAGGAGGGACGAAGCCTGCAATCTCAAATTCTGTCCGGATGAAATAGACCACGGCTGATCACTTTGCGGGGGGCCCATGTCGGAATGCGCGCGACGGGGGACAGTCCCCAGCGGGGCCCCACAACGACAAGTCCCGACCAGAGCTGTAATTAATTTTGTTTTCTGCCCACCGGTCGCATTCCTTGTTGTGTTCACAGCTTAATACAGTGCGCGCGTTTCCCAGAAAACTCGTAAACTCTGGTTCTCATTTGTTTCTCAGATGCGTAAATTCGTCTCGGGGCTCAAACTACTACCGAGCTGCTATACCGGACAGCGACAAGAGATGACGCAAGTCCGAGGTTCGGCTCCACTCACCACCCACGTCTTCATCCCGGGGATAAAGCTGGAAGAGCGTGAAGCTGGCCTTCTCATTAACGCCGCATCGCCCTGACCCCAAAATCCGCTGATCGCGAAGTCGACCGGACCGGCGACTGAGGACGATGAGCCTTCGTTAGGTCCGAAAATTCAACAGCTTGAAGTGCTTAAACGCAGTCAACACCTTTACACCGTTTTTAATATTGTCCTCCCATACAGGTGTAAAAGAACTATGAAAGGACCGCAAATGGTGATCAAGCTCATTGCGTTGATCCCAGCATCAGAAGGGCCCTTTATGAATACGGTGACCTTGGAATTAGCTAACTTCAAGCTGCAGACGGCTGCATTTGCCCAACCTTTCAATTTTCAGACAGGAAAAATTAAATGCGCCCGCATTTCCTTATCCTGCTTCGCCGGTGCCACTATAAAGGAGTAGACTCATAAGTCCTAGAAGTTAGGAAACCAAAAACAATTTTCGGAAGTTTCTCAGAAGTAATGTTCATTGATTTTTCAAAAATGCTATATAAATATGATTATACATCTTAGGCATGAAGTTGCGGCTAAAGATATAATTTGCTAAATTGCAGGTAACATCAAAACATTTTTTGTAAAACAGAAATCATACATCGGATTGGAAATATCTTTACCCTGTGTTGTTGCAATTTGTCTCTCTGTAGACACAAAATCCAAAATCATGGAAGCACACAGCCTCCCCGTGTTCCTCCGTGATCAGCCGATGTTTCTACGTGACTGTTGTGGTTATCCTAATCCAGACAGCCGATGAATGTTCGTTTCTGGTTGTCAGTGACTGCGAATGTCTCGTCGGACACAATTTCGAGGTCATTCAAGTACAAAACGAAACGTGGCGTAGCCCCCCCCCCCCCGAAGTCCACATTTGTGTGACAGCAACGCCCGGGATTTGAACCCGGGTCTTAGCCTTCCCGTTTTCAGTCCCCGTCGGACCACCAATTATCCTGACCGCGTCTTCGTGACTTTGCTTATGGAAACTAATGAAGACCTAATAAAGAGAAATGAATCACGACAGCTTCCTTCCAAGTCCTTATCAGCTGTCATTTCACGACCACTTTTGCGTCTAATGCGACATTTTACATCCTCTGTACTTAAAACCCCGTGTGCGAACAGAGACGACAACCCCCTACGGGTGCAGAAATGTTAAGAAGTGGACAACAACCCCATCTGCTGCCTCACACCACCCCAGCCACCTCTCTAGAGCTGAATGCCACACCTCCCGCTGAGAGGTGGCAGGTTAACGCAGTGGTAATTGTCGAAATGCGATTACAGCTTCATCGCAGTTTGATATGGACGCAGCTGCCGTCATCAAAGGATTACGGGTGACAAAAGAGCAACGCTCCGGAGTAAGCCGCGGTCCAGATGAATCTACTTGTCGGCAGCAATGCGCTGAATTACCTAGCACCAAGAGCACAGGTCGGGTCTAATGATCAGAATCAGGATAATGTGAATCGAATTGATCAGACTGTGTACTGGCTTATTGCAGCGCGTGTGGATGGGGAGTACACATCCAGGGGCAGAGTAATTTCGCAGGGACACCAACACGCATGCAGACCGCATGACCTGGACCCATTTAGAATTATCCCTTTGAAGCCGAAGCTCATCAAGATAATATTTAAGATTCCAGCCCTTACCGCAAAGAAAACACAACGCTTCACCATTACAGAGATCAACTAGTTAACTCTGTTTAAGGAAATAATCGCTGTTTACAGTGAGAATCATACGAAACACAGAAAGCGTTGCTGACTTTTAACGCGACAGGTTAATATGCTTAGTAATCGGCTTTGGAGGTTTAAGAAGGCTTCAAGCCATCAGGACAGGAGCGACGTGGAACGAATCGCGTTGTCCTGAATGCCACTAGCCTAGTTCTGAAGTCTCTTGCACCCGAAATTCTGGAAAGATGTCACGGCAAACAGCGAAGCTGCCGTGAGGTCTGTCTGTCACAGACTCTTCTGAAAATGAGGCAGTCATCAGCAGGGCACGTGAGGAAAGGCCATTCTTCACCGCGGATATAAAACACGGCCTTTTACTTTGAGAGAAGAACATATCAGAATAATCCCTTGACTAAGAAATATTACGTAACTGAAGCCGACATTGAGCGGAAAATAACAATCAGTATGAAAGTTTATTATGGGTTGCAGAAAAACGTGAAAAATTTGCGATTAAATCACTAAAAGGGAGCTACAAGAGAGATCAAACAACAAGGATAGAATGGATCTTAGTCAGATGGGACGCAGAGTAATGTCTAGTGTAGGCTAGTCCCTGAGCCGGGTGTAGTAAGGTTCAAAGTTACTTATTTAACCTTTCAAATGACTAGCACATGCTTTAAATTTCAATGACTCTGAAATGTGCCCATGAAGTATATTTATGGGTTTCGTAAGATTTTTATAATAATCATTGCTTTGTAGTAGAGGCGCGCCTTGTACGAACACAATTTATAAGCATTATTTAGACGAGCTTCGTGCTTAAAAGGTTTAATTGGGCAGTCCGTTGTAATGACCCCTTTATCAGCCAGTGTACACAGTAACTTACTCCAAATTGTATGTTCCTCAATTTGAAATCTGAAATTGCCGTTGATGCTGAGTGGCCTCAGGGGGTAGTGGTTTCCACGTGATGGCCGACATAAACCCTTCAGAATACAGAGCACTCCGACAATGCATCTTCCTGTTTATTGAGGCTGTCAGGAGGTGGAGGGGTCAGCGCAACCTGTCGCCACACGAACACCGCAGTTTGAAAACTTTTTTATTTTGTTACAAAATGTTTGTTAACAGATTACAGATTCTAATTGTAACTGTTTTTGTAGTGAGTGCACCAGCGGGTCACAGACCGTCCAAGGCTCCAGCACGCATTTTCTGTTCCTGACCTCTTTCGTTACAAGTCGAGTGATCTCCAAGCATTATCTTGCAAACATTTTTAGATAGCTTGCGTTTAAAAAATATTGGCTCTCGTCTCTGTAAGAGAGAATCTGTTAGATGCACAAAAGAAGAAAATGTTTGCTTCGAACGAATTAAAAATCAAATTATTGTGGCGAAGGAAAGAACAGAAGTCGCGTTTCTGTGCCTGGAAATGAGCGTGTCCTAGAGACGCAAAGATGGGGGGGGGGGGAGATTTTCAGACGTGTAGAAAATTTAAAATGTTGGATTAAATGCAAAGGCTAGTAAGTTGAAGAGCTAGCCGCTTGGAAGGCATCCCACCAAATGAAATGATAAGGTGCAGTTGTCATCGCAGTGTGGGCTTGTGATCGGGTGGTGGGGCGTTTGGGAAACCGCAGCGTCTCAATAGAAGCGTTTTGACCTAACGGAAATGTCCCCCCCCCCCCCCCCGGACACTTTGTGGGCCCTGCAACTCTGTCCACGAAGATGACAGCAGCTAGCGGCCTCTGGAGATCCTTAACTTTAAACTCCGATATTCGTGTTTAATTACGAACTGAACCCGTACTGAGGAAGTCATACCAATGTACTCGCAAGTTTGATCTCTGCCAACTAATTTCATTTCGACCTTATTTCGTGGTGTCAGCACCAGGTCTCGGTTGCAACCGTGAGAACAAGATGCCGCCGGCTTTGTGTCTGGATTACGTAAATCCTTTGCAGACGCGTCAGCAGCGAGCTTCTGCTCGCATCTGCTTTCCGGACCGTCGCCTTCGATCTGTCGCTGCGCATTTACCGGGTCAGGTCTCCAGGAACGTATTAAAACGTGCTTCAAATTGAATAATGAACACTAAAGGCAGTGAAACGAATACCGTCAGCTGCTCTACGTTCGTCACCGTCACAATAAAAACCCTCCCTTGGTCACCGTTTCGGTTTTTCAAGTGGCGTCTTAGGCCTGTTTTGCATTTACGTCCCACTCATTTTAACACCTCCGATTCAAATAAACATGACTTCGGATGAAGAGTACAAGCTCTAAAGATTCTTCGCAAGTAATTATCTCAATTTCTCGTATTTTTAGCTGTGACAAAGGCTCGGTCCCCCAAAATGACATTACTGGTAGTATCAGTAACGAAGTGTGAACCAATCACATCGAAATTCAGTCATACAAATCCACACTCATAACACTAATAGATCTGAAGAGATATTATTACACAGAAACCAGTAGCATGGATGCCAACATATTTCTTCTTTATTTTCATCAGAATTCTCGACACTCTGCGGTACACGGCGTCGTCGATAGGAGGCAAGCAGCAGCCTGGCCACGTCGCGCCCCTACGACTAAGCCCAACTACAAGTCACTTTGCCTTCATCCAATGGCGGTACAGGGCCACGGATGGTGTATCAATCTCGGACACAAATTACAAAAGTGGTCTGTGGGGTGAACCACTACCATCTGTTAAACTTCTGCTGACCACCAGGACCGAAGTTGTGGAGTCGCCGAGGAAAAGTTTGCGTTTCATTTAGCAAAAGTCTCCGTGCGGAGGTCCACCCTCCGGCTGGCTTTGGCTCGCCTAAAATTGACCACGGTCCAGCAACAGTTTTGTAATACTCTCATTACATGGAAAGGTATTTTAGTTTTAAACGTCGAAACAAAACACCTTTCAAATTGTTATTTTAAAAAACCCGCCTGCTTTCAAATAAATCTAAATTCGAAGGCCTCTTTATAATATCTTTTTCTCTTCAATGCTTCACATCATATTAAAATATAACTATAACATAAAAGTTGAAATAGCACATTAACCTAATCTAATGCAAAGCTGCCTTTATTTTCTTATCATATAACTTTTCTTTTCAATGACTGTTCCACAGTTGCGCCTCTTGTAGGCGTATTCATTGAATTTTCTCTGCTGTTTCACTGTGTCGGTGGTGTAGAGTTTGTTTAAAGACTGATGAAATACATTAAGATCTGAAGTGATATAAAATTATGAGATTGTTTTTGGGAAAAAAGTGAATTTTGCTCCCTGAAGTGGGAGTAACCAGATACAAAATTACTTAGCTGTATAATTTGAGGAGGAGTCGATATCCCGGCTGAAATTAGAAGCCAGGACCTCAAGATTGCAGAGTAGGAATGCAGATCACTGCATCGCCTCTCTCGGGTGAGGACGGGGCATTTGACTTCCAGGCCAGAATGCGACACGATCACCAGGAAACGTGCAGAATATTCCGACGTTCGGACACTGCACAATACAAACCATTGGCGGACATAATCTATAAACGGTGCGTTACATTTGCATTGCAAGGCGATGGAACGTGAGCACACAGCAACATTTGTAAGATATTTCCCTTATAATATTACTTGTAACCAAATTTCCTTTTAAATTATCTTTGTTCAAACATCTACATTGCGCACGCGAGTCCTCCTTTAATGGCATCATTTCTCTCTTACTTTACATAATTTTACTGTATTACGTTCTGTTATGTTTTACGTCTCGTTTTCAGCGCCTCGCTTAACTGGCAATGTTTTCCGGTTATCAAGTACATAAATAAGTGGAGCGCTTTAAGCACGCGACGTCGACACTGCATACTTCACGTGACTAGCCTACGCATTCAGTTGGTAACACAAAAGTCAGATGCCAGGATAATTCATGCGTAACGAGTTGGAAAAACGTAGAAGTGGTCGTGGCATGATTTAAGGCAGAACTCCAGGCATTTGTCTGGGGGGTCCTGAGAAACTCAGTCAATATTTCCGATCTCCGTGTCCAGATTTGAACCAGGACTATCGGAATACGGGGGACAGCTGAAGACCTGTCCCAGACAGTTCGACGGCAAGGTCTTCAACTAGTGATGCTATCAGCATTTAATCAGAACTGATATTTGGTACAAATTCTGTGAACGCGTTAGAGCCAGTCAGACGAAGGCAATAGAATTTTTGAAAGGATCGTCAGTTCTGAAGCTCGGGGCATTTGCGATTTTCCTTTCTTAACTTGCTACGGTTCCATCTGCAGAAGTTGCGAGAGACATCGTTCTGAATGTGAACGAGCGACTGGAAGGAATGTGGAAGGAGGCGTTCATGGTCTGTTTTACCTTATTATTCCCGAATGTATAGAAACTGAGGAACCCACAAGAAAAGACAGTCTTGGCCGAGTGTCGAACCAGGTACCTCCAAAATTCGGTCCTCGAGATTCGCTTACCGCTGAGGTTAGGAATCTCGGCTTGAGAGAGAAACCAGAAATTTACATAACTGTAAATAAGATAATTACTGCACGGGGTCCAAACCTGGTGCTCCAAGCCGGACAGGGCTCGATCGGAAACAGGCCTCAGAAGCTCAACCGAGTATATCCGGTGACAGCCGGCAAGACCCCGGGCTTCTTGTCGATTTCCGTGAGGCACCGAATCACATCTTGCGGGTCACTTCCTGCCTGCAGAAATTTTGTGTTATTTTCTACTGCGATATCAGATCACGCATTTAACGATCCTCTAGCTTAGCAAAGTCGTGTGTACTAAAGCAATTTTGTGGCGAGAGATGGAAACCCCACAGTTGATACTATTTCCATAATCTAAGATCCAGTATCAAACAACGTGGCTCTTCAAATGGAGAAGAAATTGGATAGAATCAAATTGTCTATGCGAAATAGGATATGAATAGGGCAGAAATTGAAAATAGGGTTCAAAGTCCAACTTTTTTCACTTTTATTAGTCACAATTTAATCACATTTATCAAGATCAAGCTGTCCTCCTGAGATTTCCGGGGACAGATCCCTTTAGGCCACAAAATTTCAAAGCTGTAACTCGTGCGGGCCCAGGAGGAAGGAAAATTTATTGAATTTCGAAAAACAGTCAGTCTCATTGTCACAGAGATTAACACATTTCAGTTTTATAGTCCGTTAACCGTCTACATCCATGTATGTGAGGAACCTGAGTTGAATGTTTGCAGCGTGAAATTCAACGAAGGGCCGCAATCTTCCGGCACCCCAAATCAAAACAAACGCCAGGGACTGTCGCACCATTTGCACGAACAACAATCAGGATCAGAAACAAACAAATATAAAAGCTTTCGGTTTCATTGACAGGCCCCTAATAACAAAGCCCGTCCGTTTAAATCTTTGCGAACTGTAGCTCGACGATCCACTTTAATATTATACTTGCATCTGCTGCTCGAGCGGGTTCCAAGAGGTTCTGCCACCATGACCGTCATCTTAGCACAAAGTCGGAAGATGTGTACGCGATAATCCAGGTATTGTGCACAGCTCAACGCCTTCCGGCCTCACAAGACGAGGTGTTGAGGACCACACGCGCGCCGCGCACCCCACACAAAAGAGCATCGGGGTGTCTTTAGACACGCCTAGTTGCTTGGCGACACACTTCAATTGCTTCGTCTTACGCCGAAACCACGACGGTCGCAGGAACTCCTTGCAAAATTAACATCTACGGCTTATAAAAATTCTCCACTTTCCAAATTCAGCCACAAGCATCGCACGCGTCTTCAGGCAATTAACAGAAAAAAACGAGATCTCAGCAAACAAACAAAATTTGCTTTATGTAGGCCTATTGATACGAAACGTCTCATTTGCTAAACGGAACAGAGTCCTCGAGAAGCCAAGATCAGCTGTGACTCATTCGTTCACAACCGTCCATACCTGCACACCCTCTTTCCTCAATATCCATTTTAATATTATCCCCTCATCAACACGCTAATAAACATCCCAATTTCGTTCATAAGGGTTCATAATCATGGAGCAGTCTTCATGACTACCTTGTCTTGTCACAAAGTAATGAGCCCTGTGCTAAGTTTCAGCCCGATACTACTACTACTACTACTGCTGGCTGCTACTACAGACGCCAAAAGGCTTGAGCACGTCCAGCGGAAAGTTCCATGAACCTAACACACTCTTGTGTCCCCAGTTACATTGCACTTACGTAAGAGGCGCTACCTACAAACCACTGGTTAATTAGTGTTTGTAATTACTTTAAAATGTGCTCTTATTATTTGTAACTCCCGACTCACAATTTCGCCGATTTTCCACCGTGTAATTTTCGATTGTTACCCGTAACTTATTCTTCCGTGAGATTCACATCAGTTTCAAATGCCGTTTGCAAAACACTTGAAATACTTAGCAAGCAAATGGTCTCAATAGAATCGGTTTCAGACATTACTTCCTGCTGTTTACCAGAAGCCCTGTATGAACTGGTTTATGCTACAGCTTTATGGTTTGCTTATCGTTACTTCTGATGATTTCTCCACTTTATTTCTTTATTTTATGGTGTGTCTGTAATTCTAATGCAACTGACGAGGCAGTAATAGTATTAACAACAAGGAACTGAATTATCGTCGTGCCTTCAAGCTTACATCACGCCGCTGCAGCTTAGAATAGGAACTGAAGCAAAGACCGCGTGTGGAATTGCATAATTTTATTACAAACGTAAAAAAAAAAACACAGAATGATATCAGCACTGTGGAACACAACAAAGTCTTACGGCGCGCAGACCGGGCCACTACGCCCGCTAGGACCTCTGGCGACTGCCGCGTGGCTCACGGAGGCAGTCCCGTACATTCGCTCTGTTTGTTGGTCGCGCTCATGATGGAGTCGATGGTGAAGCTTGGAGACACGAGGGCCAGGCCGGAGGTACCCGGCGTCGTGGCGGAGGCCGACGCCGCTCCGAGGTTGTGCGTCAGGCCGTGACGCCTGAGGTCGCAGTTGCGCCGGAACACCTTTCCGCAGGCCGAGCAATTGTAGGGCTTGATGTCGGTGTGCGTGAGGAGGTGCGTCTTGAGGTTGGAGCGCTGGTTGAAGCTGCGACTGCACACCGGGCACTTGTGCGGGGACTCCTCCATGTGCAGGATCTTGTGTACGGCCAGCGTCCGGGACTGGCAGAACCCCTTCCCGCACTCGCCGCACTTGAACGGCTTCTCCTTCGAGTGGATGTACCTGCAACAGACAGCCGTCAACCGTCAAAAGCCCCACCCAGCTTCAAACTTGTCCTCTTTCTAACATTTTGTCAACAAACACTATAAAACAATCTTCATTTCGATGTCAACTGACAACAGATTTTCTTATGCTGAGCTTATCATTGGCGTCACAACACGTAATAAGCTTGGAAAAGTTTCGAAACAGGTAACAATCTTTAAAATGTGGCCGCGACGCGCATCATAATACTGAAAAACCGCGGATAACAGAAGCGCGTATAACGAGGGTCACCTGTATTTCTCTCAAGTCCATTTAATATTATCTTCCCATCCAGGGTTAGGTCCTACGGTTTCCCTGTTAATAAACCGTATGCATTTCTTATGTGTGCTATATGCTCCGCCCATCTCATCTTCCGCGAGTCGACGATACAGACAGGCCTCAAAATCATCTTGCCGTTCCTCCAGTGCGTCTATTATCCGCGCTCCTACGCGGTCCTTTCGTTGCCTCCAATACTCAGTTATCTATTCTAATCTATCAGAACAATCTACCCAAGAAATACTTCAGTTTTCCTTCTACCTTTCAATAGTGAATATCCAGCTACAGGTGCTCGTGGTCTCATATCTGGCGCTGATTGCTAACAACAACAAATGACCCGAGAAAACTAAGATTGTTCCTGTTAACGCGACAAAGCGCTGAGTGCAGCCTCTCAGCTTCGGGCCGGTGTGAAGATGACATCTCACGAAGGTCACGCCCATTTGACTTGAACTAGCATAGTTTAACAAACATTAATGTATTTGAATACGTAACATTGGACTCGGAGTAATCTTCTTACAAATAAAATTATATTTATGCTACACCCAGTTTCTGTTAAAATTGTATTTTCTTTGTGAACCGAATGCATTCATTTGTGCTCGTCACACCAATATCAAATTTTTAAGTCGCGTTTATGACAAAACATTTTTTTTAATACTCCATTACATTTAGTACGGCTACAAGGAATGTGAATCCGACACTCAGAACTGAACATTTTTCTTTTCTCTTAACTGACCGAAGATGAGACATCTGAATTCTGAGATAGAGCACGCGTGCGAGAAACAAATCAGCCGCCTCATGAAGAAAACGGCCGAATGATCTGGGGGACCTAGTAGTAGATGGAGGCAACCATTTTAACTTACACGATCTTCCGCAAATAGCGCTGAATGAGGACAGGGCCGAGTTTCGGGCTCATGTGAACACGGGAAATGAACCTTCGGGTTTAACAAGCACCAGTTGGGCGACCGTCAGCTTCTGAAGCAAGAAGACCCTGAGATGTGTTCATGCTCTTAGCCCCGTGCGGGGGCGTAGCAACAGCGCCCGCCGCGGGCTCTGCGGGCGAACGTCCGGCCGCTCAAGGATTTGCTTGCATTACGTAACTGCAGCCTTGGTCGGTTTTTCTTGTTGCTATGAGGCGACAACCGGTGGGTCGCGACTCGAGGACTCGGGAGTTGGAGTTCAGCGGTCACCTCTCCCCGAAAACAAAAGCTACGAACTGCTATTAATGTTGGTAGGCAATAAGGCTTTCTCGTAGGTGAGTCCGAAGTTGGCTGTCTTCTGGGCTACAGCCAATAGACCCTCGTGAGGAACACTCCAAACGACACATCCCACAAAACTATGAACTAATGAACTACAATTTACAACTACAAGTTCTTGTAAAATCCAATTCCTCAGTAATACTTCATACGTGTAAATTTTACTAATAATCACACGTTCCATAATCAAAGTACAAATTAAATCCTGGATCTGCGCGGACCTGAGAAACTATGAAACGACTCAGTGTGAACGAGTCCTCCTCTGGAACGAACTTGAGTGAACTATATTGCAGCGAGAAGTTACATCGTGTGAACCGCGCGTGGGGATTTCCCCACGAGCCAGCCAATGAGGGATGAACATCATTTCATGATTACATTCCATCTGCATGCGCTCCGTACTTGTTCGGGCTGAACTAAGTCGGACCTGTTTGCTAGGCCTGATGGAATCCAAAGCTTCAGCATCAGTAACATCACAGCGCAAAACTGGACTCGATCCTGAACGACTTTGTCCAATCTCTGAGATTAATCTCAATGTTATCCTTCCCTTTCTCTCCCGGTTTTCCAAGTAGCCCTTCTCCAACACGAACCCACTATGTAGACAACGCTGTCAAATACCTAAATCCATACAAACTGAAATTCTTATACTTTCTCAGCTAGTCTAAAGAGGCCCTTTATTTGTAGAATCCGAGGGTTCATCGCCGTGTTCACAACAGCTCACCAGTGGTCCGCATTCAGAGTCAGACGAACGCGTAATACATCTTCACAACATATTTCATTACGATTAATTTTAATATTATCCTCCCATCTATACCAAGGTCTCCTCAGGATTTCTGCTCAAACATTAGGCTCTTCTATCTGACTGTTTAAATGTATACAGGGTGATTCAAAAGCCCGTGCGCGCGCACGTCACAGAGTTGGGTTAGCAGTGCCTTGAACTTTCTAGCGTCTAATAGCTAATGTTTACTACGATAAAAGGATTATAAGAGAAATTGCACGTGACTAATACTACAAAGTATGAAAACAAACGGCGTTCCCCCGAGGTAAGTCACTGAGACGAGGGTCAAACTAACAAGAATTCTTTGCAAGCTGTTTCGAAGGATTTCGCAGCGTTCTAGAGAATCCTGACTTGTCAACTTTCCTAGATTTCGTCGATTGAAGAGCAGAGGCCTACGAGGGATTCTTATTCGTCGAAGCCGCCCTGAAAGACTAGGGTAGGCGGCGAACGTCCTTCTTGGCCGTACACCGACCTCGCAGTTGCGCCTCGACGCCAGATGCCGCCGGCAAACGCTCGACCGACGTAATATCTCCATTTCACTTCTAAATTACAGGACTGCCTGAATCGTCACCTGGTGGCGAAAAACGAAGTTGAAATTCCAAATGACCGCGTTAACAGTGAAAGTAGCCGCAGATTCAATAAACTTCTGTAATCAGAGAAATGCTTATAAATAAACCATCACTCGATTCAAGAATTTTCGCTGAAACAAACTAGGTAAATTGATACGAACATTATTTCCGGCCTAACAAAGAATCATTTTTGTATCTGATTATTTTTATTACGGGTTTTCCTGGAACTCTTCGTCTTGAACCAATCGTGAACCAGGCTTCAAGTTTCTGATTTCCTTGTCCTAGTGTGGCTGTTTTTTGTAGAGTGTCTATTACAAGCTTTCGTGGTATCGTTCCCAGGTATTCTTTGAGCCCCTCAGTCACACTTCTTGCGGTTCCAGTGGTTAACGGCATGACAAGACATTGCATGTTCCACATTCGCTGAATTTTTGTATTTAATTTCGTTCATTACATTCCTGTCCTACTGAATTGCTACTCGTATCAGTAAGCCAATTTAGTCTTTCTTATTTTGTATTAACATGTCCAGAGTTCTTCTCTCGGTCTGTGTTCCTTGATTCCACAGTTCTGTCGTATCTTCCTGTTCCAAACCGCCGTAAGTGCGTGTGTTGTTTCCATGCCTCGTGTTCTGCAATTCTGAGCACTGAATTCTGTTGTCTTTCGCGTGCGTTAAACACCTCGCAGCTTCTTCGAGCTCCTCCTTACTCCATCGGACCAGTTCATGACATTCGTCTCCTTTGTCATTTGTGAGTCCTGTGTCACGTGGTAATGGAGTTGGTCCATGTCGAGTTTACTCGGTGTGTTTAATAATCGAATTCTATCCTGTACCGTCGTCCAGTGCTAGGCTGTAATTGGCCTTATCTGGCTGTTGTCGTGCACACTAAAAAATGAATTAAACTTAATTTAATTATTATTCCATCTATTCACCGTTTTACAGGGTATTTACTTCTGTTAACCTGAGACAAACCTTGCCCCTGAGGTACAAAGTGCAGCAGCTATTTCCGAAATACATTTCGTTTTTTAATATCATTATTTTCATTCCATACAATAATTATGGTTTTAATAAAGACAATGGCTCAGTTTCTGCTTAAGTAGTTCTGATGTTCATACTGTAATTACAACAGCTTCTGTAAACACTTGATCTGACTCTTATGTTGTAGTTTACAGGTAAAAACTATGTATCAGTATTCTAAAGTGCGTGGAAAAACATTTGGTGATTTTTCTTGGAGTCGGAAGCCATTACAATATTTCTTTATTGGAATTAATCGGAAAAGCATTTTCTATTGACGAACAGTTTTCATCGAGCGAATTTCGTTCGCAAATCAAATGACGGCCGTGCAGATCTGCGGTACCTGCAGGATGGTCAAGTGTCTTCGTCTTGACAGACTAAAAACATTGCTTTTACCTTTCATTTGTTTTAGTTCAGTGTTATCAGCTATAAGTAGTGATGTTCGGTTGTAATGAAACGCTGGGCTGGACTAGTCCCAATTTGCGAATCTCCGGATTTTTGCACAACATTTAATACACGGCGCATGCATTCATACTTAAATGGATTTTAATTAATTATAAATAATTATAATTTTTACATAAACTAATATTATACTCTTTACGCGCAATAAACTCGCTGAATTTGCCCAGGTCGACATTCGTTGTTTTGCAGACGATATTTTTCTACCGATTTCTGGATAAAGCCTGGTGTGACCGCACCCTTTACAAAGTGGACTGCACAAGGACATGGCTCTATTCGTATTTCAAAAATTGATCTGCAGTTTCCTGTCTAAAGAGACGCGGCAGAAGGAAGAACCACTGGAAACAGATGACAACTTTCCAATGTAGGAGAATTATTCATATTCAGATAAAAAGTGGACATTCCAGGGCGTCGCATGACGTTGGTTGAACGCCCCTCGTAGAAGAGCCTTTGAGGCGACGGCAACGCCCCTCACGGGCTCGCAGGGAACAGAACGACACGTGGGGGCGCGCGTCGTGTTATTTTGATAATGTCAGCAGCGCTCTGTAATTTACAGAAACAAAGCGCCATTGTGTCTCCAAAGGCGCAGAACTGCCACGGAGACCGAAGGGCCGTACACGGAATATTAATTCGGCGACAAGAGTGGAAGGAGGGAGGAACGACAATTCCAAGACGAAACAAATTCTTCACGAATTAATTTATAAACAGCGAGCGACAGTCCAACGGGCCTATTCAATATCTCCGTTCTTTGTTTCGTAACTCAACTGTAAAATGTGTTGTGTAATTCACCTTACCTAAGTTAACTTTAAGTTAGTATTCGCCTTATTTCGCGTTACAGTGTGTTCCAATACCTTGTATCTAGCAAACTCTACGAAACAAAATCAATTCACATGCAAATTGCTACCTAAAGCGTCAATCATAAATATCCCTTAAATTTAAGTTCACCTGCACAAATAATACAGATCAGTGTCTTTAGGAGTCACCCTGTTACAAAGCGGACTACAGCATTGGCTGAAGTTACATGCAAGTGCAAGGAGCACAGTTTTTAAGGACTCTCTTTCAACGTCTGTAACCATTTAGGGTTGCAGATAATTATGGGTGGAACCTCGGAGCGCTCAACTTTGGGATGGAGGAACTGAGGAAAAGCAAAACAACCTGTTAGGGCAACCGGTGACGTGGTCGAGATTCGTACGTGCCGAAACCCAGTCGCTTGTGTCGGCCCTGAGTCAGAACGGTCGGTGGCTACCCGAGCCAATTACAGGAATACTGGGGCTACAACCACTTAATCGTCTTCTTGAAAGGTTTTATGGTCGCGCAAAACAGGTAAATTTTACACGGGCCATTTTAAAGGCAGGTCGAGGTAAGTCTTGTCTCCACATTGTTAATTTTTTTATTTTAAGGTACATTTTTCTAAAGAAATTGCAAAACAGATATTTTTTAATTCTTTCTAGAGGACTAATGTTTCAAAAATTACAACAACAACAAATCTGTTTGCAAAGATATTGCCATGAAATAAATTCCATAGACACAAATAACCACAACTGCATGTGTACAATATTTAATGAGTGCAGAATTCCTTCTTGTTTAAAAAAATGTATCTTAACATGAGAAAAGTGAAACCAACCCTTTACGCGTTATGTAGGCATACAGGGGAGGGGTAGTATAGCTCCTACTCTTTCTTGACCTCGGCACTAGATGGGGGTGTGTGGTCAGCGTCACGCCCCGGCCGCGCCTTACCCCCCGGGAAAGGACCCCGGTACCCATCGGACAGGAGGCCGGGTGGGCGGGGATCGAACCCCATGACAGAATTAAAATTGTGGACACAAGGCTCGCATCCCCTACTCAATCCAAGGGCGCTTTATAAGTGACTGTGACGAACTCTGCCGCACATTTCAAATAAAAATTACAGAATGTAAGGCGAGTAATTCCCTAGAGGCTGAACACTTTCTCGGGGTGCGTTCTTGAATTTACACACCGCAGCAGTAATGCAAATCTAGCAGCGGGACAACTTCGTGTGTAACCTCGCCAAGTCAAACACCAGGCCTGTAGGACATCTGTCTGACCTTCGACAGTCATTTCTGAGGTCTGAGGTCTTAAGACGACGTCGCCTGGTGAGGCCTTGTGGTTCTGCAGCCCTGGAGGACCCTTTCCTTCTTTTGCATCACCTGGTGGTTGCTGTATTGCACCGCCATTCATATGAAACAACATTTAAATTTTGAATAACACATGGACCTACGTACTGAATCACATTAAGTTCCAGTATCTTTCACTATTTAAATACGTAGTCCTATTTATAAACTACTTTCAAAAAAGAAGTTAGATCAAACACACACACAAACTTCAACAGTCCGTTCCGTTTCAGATCCAAACGCACTTCTGCTATTTACAATTTCCTTAAACGTCCACCATTTCGAGAGGGAGTTCACACGAAAGCCTAACCTATATCTATCGGTCAACTTCCATTCTTTTAGCATGAACTCTTTCCGCAAAACTTTGTAAATTTCAATGTGAATTTCAAAAAAAAAAATCGCGTCTATATTTTGGTCTATCCGATACAAACGACTCACCCACGCTAAATTGTTTACTGCATTCCCTCAATGCTAACTTTCATCCAACAGACAGACAGTTGAATACCTCCCCATTGTACGTTCATTCCACATAAAGAATTACGAGTTATTGACGGGTAAACTTTCTTCCCTGGAGTTAAAATTTTTCTCAACTTACTTCTTATCCCGCTCTGTGCGGTGCCAGGTTGCGTAACGTGTTTAGACTACAGGCCTGTGGAAAACCAAGGCAAAGTCAGGGGCTTACATTTAGGGTGGCCATATTTTGCACGTACATTCACGACTTTTCGGATTTTGGCCTGCGCATGGATGGGTTATCTCCGTATCAACTGCAGTGGTTTTGCTCAGGTGTGAGCAAACCAGAAGGAATCCGCAGCTCCGACACCTGGCAGACTTTGCGTGTAACACGTCACTCGCTTCGGAACAGATTAATTCAAAAGTCAAGGCAGAGCCCTCTAAATTGAAATTGTCCTGAGACGCTTGAGAGACGTCTGTATTAGTTGCACAGCCACCCGCTCCTCTGCGCCATGTCGTTAACTTGAGCGTCGAAGAAACTGGTTATTCTCTTTTTTACGCTATAAACGCACTGGTCTTCAAATCCCAGGTAGTGAGACCGCTCACGGCCACGAAATGTTCAGCCAGCAGACCAAGTCTCAGAGTCACCCTGTTAATTACACACACACTCATGTCGTCTCGAAAGATGTATCAACTGCAGTACATATTTCCGAGAAGGTTAGCTCTCATCCGTAATTTCATAAATTTGTAAAAGCGGGAAAGTTCTGTTCCGCTCCTGCACGGCCTCGCGGAAAAATGTTGCGATAGTAGCGACTGCCACTTCGTCCATTTTCCTTTCAGTCTTTTCGTGTCCTCTTGCCCCTGTCCGACTCTACACAAAATCCACGCTTGATACAAATCACTAAAAGTGTTGCGAGTAATCAATTGATTGATCATCGTCCGCTCTTACGATTCGGGAGAAATAAGACGCTAGCTTTTTCTTCTGGTGACACATGTCGAGGTTGCCAACGGGCAGATGAAAGTGCAGTTTCATAACACACGCAGATTAGCGGCAGAATCCTCGCCGGTCCAGTGTCACGCGTGGCACTGTTAATGAGTCCGGAGCCAATGCGGTCATCAGGGCAACGGGAAGTGTCATGATCGGTGGTCGAACTCCGGTCAGTCATCTCAGCAGTAAACTATCAGCAGGTCTCGATCAGAAGTGACGAGTATTCGTCCTTGGTGAGAAGCTGATGGTCGCTCAGGTAGTCGCTTCAGTATTTACCACTGAGCTGAGTCTCTGGAGTGCACTCGCACCGGATGTGACGTTCGCTGTTACGCGGATATGTTTCCTTTTCCAGTGAGAACGTGAAATCACTCAGTAGAGATAGCACACTGGACCTCTCAAGGGATCACTTGCGATGAGAGGCAGCAAAAATCTTAGTACCCCTACGCCTAGTCCCCCAATTACAGGCCTCAAGAGTAGGTTTAAATAGCCAGCAATCTGTATCGAAACGAGGACCTTTGTTCGAGTCTTCTTACCGTCTGAATCTTCTTCAAGACTATAAATGCCAGGCCTAAACAAGTAGGGCTTTACAAACAAACAGAAGCGCCTAACCGAGGCGATTGGACGCCAGTTCCTTGGCGTTTAGGCATGGGCTCGATCTCAGGGCGGGTACATTTTTATATTGCGGTGTAAAGGTTATTTTCAAAGTCCACCGATGCCGCTGCGCACGCGTGTACTATGCGTGCGACAGGCCCGGCCAGCCGGAAGGAGTTACACCTGCAACCACGCATGCGCGCTGATACGCCAATTCCCGCAGCCAATGCACCTGATTAATGTCTGTGCGGGGAACAACCCGTGACCTCTGCATCTTAACTTGGCTTTGTAACAAAATGCAAGGCAACGCGTGTTCGTCTATGATGATGATGATGATGATGATGATAATGATGATGATGATGTGCTAGGCTAAGCGAAAACACATGCGCCTACTTCAAGAGAAGCCAGCAAGCGGGGCACATACAGAAAATACTAATATGTCTATAGGCGATGTTCTCGTCTTATTATCAGAATCAAAATATGTAGATAACTGAAGGAATATTCGAAGATGTGGCAAATTTTAAGAAATTAGGCCAACAGAAACAAGTCAGGATAAAAATCACTATGAACGCAAGAGCAGATTGAAATTCTGTCACCGAATTCATTTTAAAATCTTCTCTCTTACTCTGCCCGATCTATAAACTCAAATATTAAAATAAGTTGATATGAAACTATAATTTTACTTCAATTTTCTGACGAGAGTGAAACTTCATCTGTCGTCTTTCACTGTGTGAAAAAAAAAGCAACTCAGCTGAGGATGTCTGAGATGGGTCCGGCGAGGAAGGTCTGTGGGCGGAAGACGACATAAAGCCTACTTTGTAAACATATCTCGGTCTACTGGCCTTACAAACAGGATATTCACACAAATAGAAATGTAGGTAGATAGCGGACTGTCTCTTTCGGGCAACTGATTTGAAATTAAACAGTCGTTTTCATACATCACTTTTGCAGTAAGACAAGAATTTGGATATTAGATTTGTCACTACGGAAAGAACTGTCATAGACCATGCTGAAACAAGTTTACGCATCATCAGATAATGGAAAGTGAGCTTGATATGACAGCCACGGGCATTTCGGGCGACCAAAAGCTTCCCCGTTTCTGACAACTACAGATTACTACTTCCCCCTCAGATTATGTTCAATCTAGCACAAACTATAAATAATAATTAATATGCCTAGTCATATAATTTAATGGGCCTTGTCTGCAAATGATGCCCACTAACCTACAGATTTGCCACAGGCCTACAGGTCGTCATGTCTACTACGACTTAGACACAAGCAGATGTTGAACATAGCCTACAGTTTGTATGTACGTGACACAAAACTTCACATGCCTAGATCCAGCAGTTTGTTAGTTTCCACTATCCAGAAGAATTTAAAATATAAAATCCCCCCCCCCCGCGATTCCATATTCTACCAGAGAAGCGTTTGACATGAACAAAATACGGACGTTTCTCAAAGATAATTTTTCTACTTAAAATTCGACATTAAGTGGCGCTAGTTGAACCCTCACCACAGAAGTCTGCACAGGCGCCATATTGTTATTACTGAGACGGGATCTAAGGATTAGATACGTTTATTCTTCTGTAGCGACAGAATATTCCAATATTAAAATATATATTAAAAGTTACAGTCACTCACAATTAAAATAATAAAATAATATTAAAAGATTTAAAACATCATTTAAATACACTACTAGTTTCGGCTACATTCAGCCATCGACGGGTGTATGCTGTATATATTTTAATATACGAATCACAATATGACGCAATTGCAATATCTTAGAATATTCCAAGTCTCACGAAAACCCGTCAACCGGATCGAAACAAGAGGACACAAAGGCAGCCAGAGCCTCGACATCCGGACTGGCGAAACAGCCTCCGTCTTCTGCTTAAGCGAAGTAACGCGCGAACTGGACAAAACAGACCTGGTCATGAAACTTCGGGCCCCGTAAACGCGGGAAATTTTTTCAACTAAACTACTGTGTACATTTCAAGAATAACGCTGCACCGCACAGATGGTTATCTGCTGAGTTACCGAAAAAATTGCTAATCTGTACCTAGGGACCGGTTAGTTTTCCGTTGAGTCTTTGGAAGGCAAACAGTTCAATGACTTTCCTTTGCACAGTGCAAACGTGTGACCGGTCTAGCCTTTAGGGGTGGAAATACGGTTCTGGGGTAGTCTGCTGCACCCCTCAGGCATGGGGAGGCGGGGCCACGCTACACACCCCAGACACTTGAGAGATACGCAGATAGGCTACAGCTCGTGTGTCCTGCTGAATAAATTATGATTGAAAGAGGATAATTAGTGGATAAAACGTCTCTTGTTGTGAATACATGACACACACTGCCCTCTACATACGGCCCTGAAACATGTCAATATGTTTAACAAATCCGTCCAAAGCGCGGTTTTAAAGTTTATATAACTCCTAAGAAATTAGGCCTGCTCGTATTAGGCTGCCACACGGCACTTTGTGATGAGTCAGAATAGCTCGGTGTGACCAGAGGCCAGACGAAGGGCTTCGAATCCCAGCGGGGGCACATCGGCTCTGGGCGCCCGAACGTCGAGTTCCTGTCTCATTGCACGATGTTTCTTCGCGCCCAGTGAAAACGTATTTTATGAATTCGAAACTTTGTATCGACGCTGAGGGAGAACAAATTGTTTGTGTGCTGATGGCGAAGGGGGGGGAGTGGACGAATGCAGCCAACCCACGGACAGTTGCTCTGTGTTGTTAGGCTTAAATGAGGGATGAAATGGACAGGACGAGAGACGCGTTCTGAATTGCTTGTTGCAGGGTACAACAGCGCGATGAGCTGACGAACCTCCGAGTTCCATTTAACAGATCACCATTGCACGCTTCACGGCTGTTTGTTTACAAGAAGTCAGGTCTGGCTGTCGCCTGGGACTCTCGACCGCGCCAGTTGAATAAAGAGCTTGTCGCTCCGGCCGCTTTTATATTCTGGAGGAAAGGGACTTAAGCTTTGTGCCTTGTCAAATGCTACGCTCTCCAGCCTTTCATTTATTTATTTATTTTTGTGTGTGTTAATTTTGTTTACTGCCACGATGAGGAGTGAAAAGGCAGGATCCTTAATTTACGCGGCACACACACGTCTCTCCCCTAAATGAATGCGGCTTCTTAAATTGTTTGTGGACGAAATGCCAACGTAAGGGGTAATTTGACTGTGAACTGTTCTGCATCTTGTCGCTGGTAATAAGTGGACGCTCTTGTTCGCGTAGACATGAACAGAAATGAGACGTAGCCACGCGAATGGGTGAAACGGGAGAACTCAGTCTGTGCTGTGTTCCATTCAATTGCCTAAACATTTGCCTGTCTGGCGTAGGCAGTAGAGCCAGGCCGGCAGAAATGCAGCCAATCAACTTTTCGACAGACGCCCCTGCGGTCTGAGGTTCGATCCAGGAATCGCAGAACTCGGAGTTAAATTGGAATGAATCAGCCGTGGATTCCTGAAGAGATTCATCTCCCGCTAGGGGGCACTGATGGCGACCAATAAACAACATGGCTTGCCCTGCATAAAAACAGCTGATCGCAAGCAAGCAGACCGTCACAAGATGGCGGCGCCTGTTGACGTGAATTCTTTAGGATCGAACGCCCACATGCCAGCCTCATCAGCGGTTATTCACTGTGACATGACGACAAGCCTCGAGCCTCTGAATACGAAATCGTGCGATTGATTAAGTGGAAACACGAGTCATGAAGACTGGAATGGAAAACGAAATTGCGCTGAGGTTACTGTCTGAATAAATACCTGTGGTCCCTGAGGTGGTCTTGGCGTCGGAACGCCTTGCCGCAGATGTCGCACGAGTAAGGGCGCTCGTCCGTGTGCGTGCGCTCGTGGATCAGCAGGTTGTACGACTTGGTGAACTGCCGGCTGCAGAACTTGCAGATGAACTGCTTCTTGGGGCGAGACGCCGATGTGGACGCCCTCGACCCTGTCGTCGAAGACGTGGACGCTGCTTGTTGCTGTAACAACATGCTGCTCGCTGCTGCTGCCGCCTGGTGTTGGTACATGGCATTCATGAGCAGCGAATTGTAGGCCGGATACTGTTGCGGGGGCGCCTTGCTGGGGGCGGTGGAAGGCGGGTCCTCGTCGTCGTCGTCGTCGTCGTCTTCCAGTAGCCCCAGAGCGTCTTCCCCTTCCAGGGCGCCCGTGGACGCCGGCGAGCTGGCGGGCGAGGTTTTGTCGTCCGACTTGGAGTTGGCGAGCCTGAGGACGTCCAGCGCCGGGCTGTGGGCAGTGCTGGACGCCTGCAGTCTCTGCAGGGTGAGATACGACTCCAGGGCCTGCAGATTTAGCGCCGCGGCGGCCGCGGAGCTGGGTGGCAGCAGCGCCGCTTGCTGCAGGGACGACATCACGGCGTTCTGCAGGGACAGCGCCACGTTCTGCAGGGACCGCTGCAGGAGCTTGTCGGCACTCTGGTCGCCGCCACTTTGCATTGCGAGGGGCCGAGACACCTGAGCGGGCATGAGTCACCTACCGCACGGAAACCAGGCTAGCAACACTCATCAGAAAGTCGGCCACAACGCGGAGAATGTGCACGCTGTACGATGCGCAACTGTTCTCGTTCTGCGGCCAGCACCTCGCTACCTGCCTGCCGAGGCTGTCCGCTCGCCTGCGCGGCCGCTGCTGCCATCTGGCGGCCCGCGTCTGCTTGCGTCCGCAGTCGAGGTCGTTGGAAGCTTTGCGGGTCGCGGGTTCGATTCCTGAATCCGTTTCTTCTCACGCGGTCGGAGCCAGCTGACTGTTCACGCACTCAACGCAACAAACCAAACATCGGACGTGATAATTGCGTGTTCCCCCCTCAGATATTCGAAACATGTCCGCAGAATTGCGTGGTTGCGGATATGAGAAGGCACAAACCGCAGCTCCGCGACCACAGAGCCCGACGGACGTCCACCTCGTCACTGCAAACTGACGATGAGTCACAGCGCACGATTCGTACAAGCCTCAGGTCTGTTCAAAATCCAGTCGACGCACGGACAGGGCATGTCTAAGCAGTGGCTGAGAGTCGCGGATGGATCGCTCATTCGTGTGCCTCGAGGGCAACTCTGCTTCGCGTTGAGGCGGTTTTGAGAAAAGCACGACGATAATTAGACGCACTGACACGGCGTGAGAAAGTGAAATCGACTCCCGCCCTCTGACGGCGAATCCAGCGCCCCGCAGGCAGTCGCTTATTAAACGACGCATTATCAACTGTCGTGACTTACTTTCTTTCCATTTATTTTCACTCAGCTTATTATTAATCGGTTGTCCGATTATTTAACAATGCTACTTCAGCGACAAACGTCATTCTAATCGAAAAAGATGGAAAGGTTGCATTGAACGGCGAATGATTTAGAGTCTGGAAGAAAGTGCTTTCGGCTCATTTCAATGTAGATTCTCTGTTCGCCTAAAGAGACTGACGAAAACCACGGAAGCACTCGCTCGTGATAGTCGGTTACTTTCGGAATACAAATGTCGACCTTTGCCTTTATCTGCCCTGCTACGGTAAGGTTAGGATGCTAACCACGGAATGGCCAAACAGATGAATGCGGGACCGTAAACAAGGGTTCCAAGACAGTTGCCGACCGCTAACCGCAAACAACGCCCTTCTTTTGTTTTATTCCTCGTTCACCAAACCTCGCGTTTCCTGTGCGAAACTGCTTCAGTGTTTGCCCGTGAAAGTCACACCGCTCTCTGTGTACCCAGCCATTTGCAGCGAGCCGGGGGTTCAAGTGTCCTTTGTCTTGGGGTCTCCGTCTCCGTGGCCTCAGTCCAGAGCAGAATTTGCTAGCAGAGGCCGAGGAAATCCGGCCTACCGATGGCTTGCGTGCCCCCGACCACGTGTCTCGACGCATTTATCACCTGCTTTGGGTGCGTAGGTCTGTCTGTCTGTCTGTCAGCAAATCATTTTCCCTTTCGCTCATCCAGTCCTTCCTCCTGTGCGGAGATTTTTCCGTATGCCTAAATGACGAAAAGCCCAAATTTTTAACGCCATTACGAGCAGCGAATTGTAGGACGAGGAATTAGAAACTGAAGGCATTATTCTGGCATTCATCAGGAAGAAACGGGAATAACCAACAAGAAAAGGAAGTTCTCCGTCGAGATTCGAGTGAATACCTCTCAAGAAATGAAGTTCCGAACTGTACAGAAGGAATCTTCATGGCCCGTCATGTTTGCAGGTCCATTCTTAAACACTAGAATTAGAGTATGTTATGGCCTACATGGTCCAGTGAACCTCCGTCGTGAATTAGTCGGGTCACTGTGTTTTTGCACCCCTTCACAATCTTCGTCAAGGTCTCAGTCACCCTGACGGACTGTTTTGCGTAAGTTTACGTGATTTTCTCCAGTCACCAAACACTGCAAATCCTGCTTCTGAGCAGCACTGCTGAACGGAGTTAGAATAGTCTTCCGGCGCACTTGAGTTGCAGAATCTAATGCGGTGGGTAGTCATAATGGGCCTGTCGCATCCATCTCATTTTGTTTTGTGTGTAAAATGAATCTTAATGTTATTCTCTGTCCTTCGTCTTCAAAGAGGTTTCTTTCCAAGAGATTCCCCACAAAACTTCTGTGCGTATTTCTTGTCTCGCTCCCCTCCCTCTTCATCCTAGCCCATACACAAGCGTTCGTCACTTCAGACCGTTAAATATCCTAACAGCGTCAGATTCGTCATTACGTAACAAGACGCCTTATATTGCCCGATGACTATTCACTATTATCCACCTCCAGACTTTGCAGACATTTGCAATTTGTGCTCGTATATACAACTGCATCCTGTTCTTCAGCGCTTTGGAAAGCAAAACCTTTCCGAAATGACTGGCAGATTAAGAATAGTTTCTGGATTTTTCTCGTCCCATAATTTAATCAAGAACATTCTTTCCGTTGGCTATCAAATATCTGTAGAATTTCCATACTAAAATTCTGGAACACTGTCATGTGACTAATTCGGCTGTAGTGGTCTGTCCGGTTATGTTATAAATCTGTTGCTGGTTTCGGCTTAATTTCGCGTTCAAATGTTACTTTTATCTAATTTACCTCCAGGCAAATGAAACTCTTTGTGACAATCTGCAGGAAGGTTTTGTGCACTTCTGTTTGTGATATTTATACGTAGGCTCCCAGAATAAATTAACGTTGACAAATTTTGAGAGATGACGAACCGATCAAGAAGGCGAAAAGATTTTATTCAGAATTACAAGACGAATATGTGGCAACACAGGAAGGCAGTTCGCGCCAGTTTTCCTGCCGTGCCTGGAATCTGTTAAAGTAATTTATTCTTATGCTTAAGATTTATGAAAAACTTTCATAGACTGTCGTTGATGGTGTGTACGTAATTTACTTCTGTTGAAAGCATTAGATGTATGAGTTGATAAGACGTTATTCTGGGTTTTGGCGGCATGTCGACTCATGGACGAATCCACCTGAAGCCCTCAAAACATTATCATCCCCACCGCCGTAAAAACCTCAAATCTCATAAGCCGCTTTAGCTCACTCAATTCCTTATTCTGGTCGCATATTTTAGATTTAAATTCGTAGCGGTGATAAAATATTGACTTTTTTTAGCCCACCACAAACTGAAACTGCACCAGATGTTTACATAACAATTACAGATCTTAGGAGAAGACGCCACACCTGTGTACCCTTGCTGAGCAAATTTATCACCTGAGGGGTACATCAGGAGCTGAAAAACGACCGGGGTGTGCAGGCCTACCGACGCCAAGAACGCGTGGAGCCTTACGTCCATGCCCCCTATACGATTTCATAGTAAGGTGCTTAAACAAAGAGGTTACTTAACTAAGCTTTTGTTTTGCAAGTGTCCTTAACGTCGCTGTGAGGTGAAGTTGGCCGGAACGTGACGTGGTAAAGAATTGAAATCTGATCTTGTGGTTTCTCGCTTGGCGAGCGGGTCGCACCAGTAGGATGAACTGTGACCTTTCAGGTGAAGTTTAACCGCAAAGTGACCCGTCGCTCCCACACTGAGCGCGCACACGCTGTTAAGCAACGCGAGTCCAGTTCGTCCCGACTGCAGGTTGAACGCGTTAGGGGCTACGGTCTCTTGGTCAGGAGGAGTAACAGAACATCGGGAGCTCAGCGGGACGAGGTCAGAGAGCAGTTTCGCAGGGACTGGGCGATTTATCTAGCGGATTTAGCGAGATCTACGACGCTCGGCTGAGTAGACAGAATTCTGCGACAGCAACCGCTTGGGACTTGGGGAAAACGTCGAGAAGGGGTTGGGAGGTGCAGGGAACTGATTCAGTGTTGAGTCGGGACCTCAGCTTTGGTTGAGCGCTGTGCATCTGCTCCAGTGAGTAGGCGCTGGAGTCAATTCTGGTCTCGCAGGCTGAGAAGCTGACACGGATACGCGGTACCTGAGAAAGACAAATGTTTTCAACAAAGAAAGATGGAGTAAAAGGGGAGTGGAGCTTCGTAATTTGTTGGGTGCTCTTCGCCTAATGTGCATCTTTAAAAGTGATTGAATGTAGTCGGATAAAATGTACAGGTCGTCTTATCGTAGTTTATTTAAAGACGCTAGTAGATCCGGCTATTTACAGGACTAAAACTTCGAATCATAGGATGAATAATTAACAATGAACTGGAGAGGATCTGCAAGGAGGCGCTTGTGTCCTATTTTAAATTACACTGCTATCCCGGCATTCGTCCACAGGGACTGAAGCAAACCACGGAAAACGTAAGTTAGGATAGCCGGTCTCCGGTGGAGACTGGAATGCGGGGTTTGCCGAAAACCAATGGGGATTACGTATTCACCATTTGGCCACGACGTCCGATAAAGGAGCGTATAAAATATGGTTGGTACACCTGTTTGTGATATTAAAATGGATCCTGCAGATACGAACTACAGATTCATCTGGCGGAGGATAATGTTCGACTGTGGGGAGGTCATGGTTGCTAGCAACCCGCCTACTCTTTGAATGTTTAGAGGGACGGGAGAAGGGGATATTGCATGACGCGGTGGTCCCACAGCCTCACTGTTAAGAGCAGCGACAGTTCGGGCTGCTACAGCAGGGTTCCGAAAGGTTAGAATTTATTCTTTAAAATACATTAAAATTTTCAGACCGAAACTTTCGTTTTTACCATGTCGTCAACCAGTCGAATTCAAAGCGTATTTCCAGGACGTAAAAATCTGGCAATTATCAAAGTCAACGACACAGTCGTATGATGTATAACTTGTAATGTTGTCGGACGCAGTTCACATCTCGTGTTACGCTGATTTATGATACCAAAATGATTAACGCTGCTTCTACGCAGTTATTTTCCGTTTTCTTTATTAGAAGATCCAACAGACGTACACTTTTAGAATACGTAACGCCATACTGAATATGGAGCTACTACATTAAATTGTTGCTGTTATGTAAGAATAGCTGCAATGCGTCCATGTTGATATTACTATCAGGAAGTTTAAACAAATGCTTCGAAAATGCGCTGTATCTAGAACAAGAAACCGGCTGAGTGTCTTAGTCCCATCCTAACTTCGAGGCGATGAAGGCCTGAATTGTTCTATGAACGTGGTTCTGGCAATCTACTAGAAATGGTAGCCTATTCCCTTGCACTGAACAATAAAATATTAGGTGAAGGACCTAAGACCATAATTTTTGTTATTTTATGGGTGTGAAACTTGGCTCTTCATTCTAATGGAAGACAGATATTTCCTTTTACGAAGCTGATAGTCACTCACGTAATCAAGAAATTCCCCTTGTTAGGTCTTCCAAGTTCACATCGCGAACCGGACGAGTTCAGTTAGCCAACGCCGTCACTCCCCGACATTCTAACAGTGCCCCCCCCCCCGCGAAACCCCGTGCATAGTCACCCAAGTTATTTTCTTATTCAGGTTTTAAGTCAACATTTGCATGGTCTTCTCATATCTCCCACGCGCGATACTTAAAGCACTCCTTCCAAAGAGCTTACCAGGACTAGCTGTTCCAACACCAATCCTCTTTGCAACGAGGAACACTCACGAGACGAAGACGCCCCCAGGAAGTTGTCAGAGGGAGGATTATCGTCTTGTTACCCTCACGTGCCTTCCCTTCTCTGCACCTGTGTTAGATCTCACCTGGAGCAGAACCCAGGACCTCCTGCGATCTTGTCAGAGAGAAAGAAGCATTGCTGTGCCCGCTGTGCTGAAATGAGACGCAGCTTGCGACCCGCGACCCGCTGCCGGGTCTAATCGTCCTCTCGGCAGGGAGTTGGGAGTGCGGGGGGGACAGGATGTTACGGAATAAAGTTTCCTTACGAAAAAATGCGCTGCGGGGTGCATGAAATAAAGACTGAACTCGTCTAAATGATATTTAAGAATTCAGTCCGTACCGCAAAGAAAACGCAACACTTCACCATTACAGAGATCGTTAAAGCCTCTCGAACTTTCCACCCAATAGACCCAGGCTATTTTTGCTGATGATGAAGCCAGCCCGGGAAACCCCGTTAAGGACCAAGCACTGATGAATTCCTTCGTAACTGCCAGCGAAGCTTCACACAGCCGGAAACTAAGGGCTGGACCGCGATGCGTCGGGTCATGGGGGTCACACACGGGCCTCGGGTTGTACGCATCTCCGGTCATGGTGGCGTCGGGAATGAGGAGAATCGGCCACCTGACAATTACATGAAAATTAACGAGTTTTCGCCTCGTGGCTTCTTTAGGAAATGGTCTAGTTGTGCCAATCAGTGGTGCTACTGTAGGATGAATTGAAACTAATGCTGCCGGTTATTAGATTAACAACGTCCCACTGCGAGCAGCTGATCTGAAACAGATGACATAAGGCGCCCCACAGCGAGGACTCAGGGTGTCCAACACGTTCACTGAAGCCTCCAAAACTGAAAATTTCTGAGACCGCTCATTACCGACAGTTCCCTCACATTCTGCAAGTGAAGGGAAGATAAACGTTTATTCCAACATTCCACTGACACCAGCGCCAATTCGTAAGTCTTTCACATCTGATAACATCCACTTGCAGTAATGTCTTATCAGTCTTGCCACTCGCCGTCACTTACTTCTTGCTAGTCTAACAAAACTCGCTGCTTGTAATTCTCTGCCAAGAGGCTAATTCCCTGATTTCATGTTTAAATCGCATATATACCGCGATATGAATATTCTGAAGATGCCTCCTGTTGTCAGCAGTTGCCGGATTTTCCAGCGCGTCAATATGATAATGTTGCGACGACACACCTGGAGCACCTGATGGTAACCACTGATGGGGCGATTTCGTGTCCTCTGATGCAAGAAGTTGTCGACTTTCGGCGACGTCCCGAGGCCTCATCACTGCAACGAGAAACGTTCGCCATCGCACCGCCACGTTTGGCCACTGCATGTGCGCCCCTACATGACTCGGCTTCGGGCCCCCGGTGCGCCATCTTAGCTCGGGAACTTCCAGTTTTAAACCAAATTAAGCGCCCGAAAATAAAACATCCCACCCCCCAGAGAGAGAAACTGTAGGAGCCAATTTCCATCCTTGAAAGAAAAAAATTCCGTTGGTAAACGGGCGCCCCCCGCGGGCGGGTTAATGCGTGGGCTAGAAGTTAATTGTAACTGTTAGGGCTCGTTACGGACAGAGTTGCCAACTGCATCAGCAGCACCACCTCAAATCGGTTCAACCCAAGTGGCCACGTTCGAGACTCGAACGGCTTACGTGCTCTACGCCACTGTTGCAGGGGAGCGCGTTGTATCGGTTCTCAGGGGGCGGACGGACAGTAACACGACCCGCGTGCGTGCTGCAAGGGGGTACAGGCGCCTGGGCTATGTAGCCTCAGTAAGTCCGCATTACGAGAAAAAGTGACACACGTGTGCACACTCACGCGACACGCGTTCCTTGTCATGTGAGAGGCCTCACAAGCCTGACGACGGCACAAACCAGATAGCACTATGTCACTTCATACAAGCCGCAACTTCACGTAAGATCCTCTTCAGGCCTCTCAGAGTTGAGTCTCCATCGCAAAGATTCTGTTTGCTGCTGTACCAAAATCACAAGCTACTTGTTGCAACGCTGGCCTTGTAATCCTGGGGTCTCGGGTTCGAATTTATAACTTGTGTTGAGCAAGGCCGTGGTCTAGGCAACACGGAGTTTTCCTCCATGGCATCCCAACAATTACTCCATTCACACACAGAAGAAGGCAATGGCAAACCACTTCTGGATCATCTGCCAAGAACGTATATGAACAGGTCCCAGTCCGAGAAAAGGATGGAAGGATCCTGTTCATATGGACCTGTCGTCAGACAGAACACTAAATAATAAAAGGATTTATACGAAGTAGTTTCGTGTCGTTGTTTCCGACGTCGCATCAAATGTTCGCGTAAAAGGACGCCTGTGAGAACGAGATTCCTTGTGTTAGATTCGAGGTCCTCAAGGCGGTGAAGACGTGGACTTGCACGTGGACACCAGTGACATCAGGACTGAATATGAATAGAGAATGTCGTCTGCCAACATGGCCACCCATGCGACAAGTGGGGCCTCGTGTTTCGGGCATCGCTGGAAGGAAGTGTCGTTGACAGCGAGTGTCCGGCTAGCAGAATCGAACCGCTGGCCGTCTGAGTCACGCACCGACTCAGCTTTACGAGAGCCGCTACCTTGACCCTTGTAGTAGGGCGAGTCCGTCCCAAACGCAGATCACAGAGTGGGGACGTTCCCACGGACAAACACATTTCAAAGGGGGGTTTACAAATCGACGAATAAAAATTTGTGGTGTTCAGCAATAAAGTCGGAAACGGATGTCGGTCGTCCAGAACACGGGCACAATGCAGGAGATCGCAGTCGCTTTGACTTGGTTGCGAAGTGCGTCTCTTCCGCGAGGCGTGCTCTTCACCTGTTTGCCGTGCAAAGTATTTCAGCTGGTTGATTGCCTGCAGACTACGGTCGCTTTCATGCAGACAGCGTTGCCATGGAACAGGGCACGCTCTCAACATTTGTCAAGCATTGTCCCGCGACCGAAGACCCCCCGTCGGGGCGGCTCGCTTCAGTCTGAGGCCTAATCATTCTTAATGTGCATAAACAAGACGGACACTCGTGTTCCCTGCTCGTGGACTCTCCGGTACAAAGACGGACATCAGACTTCGACTGAGGAGGTTTCTTCTGGCGTCAACATCATCGACATTTTGATCTCCAGGACTCAAGTCCCGGTCGTTCTTTTGTCTCCTCACGAACCGGAACTGCTTCGCTCAATCGAAAACAGGAAGTACAGGGACTCGAACCCATGACGTGCTGGGGACAACCCCGACATTATCGCCTTGTCCATTTCGACGAATCGTGAGTTTAATTTGTGTCGTGCTGACAATGGCTGATGGATGATCCTTATCTGAGCTCCCATTGTTGAGGCTCCAGGGGGAGGCTGCGGCAGCACATTCCATATTGCGCTACAGGATGAGGGAAAAGTAGAGTCACTATATTGTGCTATAGGATGAGGGAAAAGTGGGGTCACCTGCCAGTAAGCACGGGAGTGCTTTACTCTGGGGTAAAGACTGCCGGATCCTCAGGACCCAATGTGTATTTAGAAAGTTTTTCGGATTCCAGTTATTCGCCAGAAAACACATAAAATGTTTTTGAAGTAGTTCACTCATTTGCAGGGTACATGGTAAATTTCTTCAAGCCCCATTTATCCCGAGCAAAATGAGTTCTCACTTTGCCTCTCAGAAACCCACGGACGATTTGTGAAACAGTAAAGCTATGGGAGATTATCTTGCAGTTTCCAGGTTTTAATTCGGGTAACCGCTCTCGTGTTTATGGCAGTTCGTGGATTTCCTATCAGAGGAATGTCGGATTAACAGTTTCAAACAGACCATGCATCCTTCCTTCTAAATCCTTAACTGTTCATCAGATGACGCTATATTATGACTAACCTGGGGGGAAGTTCAGAAAACCATTCGAAATTCTTCAAACCGCTTCGGCTTGAACAGACACGAGCTGATGACGTGCTTAGGACTTGAAGCCTTGTTGCGCGCGGAATGCACCGCCGCGGGATCGAACCTAATTGACGGTTGGTTTTCGTGGCTCGTGGGAAGAGGAAATTCTTCTCGCCCGAAGAAGGGCTTCAGATCGTTTGCTAGGAAGCAATAATGAGTCCTGAGGAGCACCTGGACGAGGCGCGAGGGGACGGAACAAGACGTCACAGCTGTCAAACATAACCACAACACACATAACAGTTTGTACACATTGGCTTTAGCCGCGTTCCCCAGTCCATCGGACGAACCCCGGGGTGGCAAACTACTTCATCGCAGTCCCTTCATGTTCACCGTCATCTAAATCGCACGTAAAACTTCACCATTAGATAAAGCGTCGATAAATAGCGCAGGGTTGAAGAACGGGTGCATAGAATTTACAGGGACACGTTACTTCCTGCAACTGGACTCCAACTTGATGGTTGCCTAACAAAAGCAGACGAACGCTGTGATGCACAGCGCTTGTTAGAACCTGACAGTCGCTTAACGTGTCAAGATATCTCCCGACATTAATCTACTCTATGTTGACACTCCCTATTCGAAGGTCCAACGTTGGCCACGATCCTGAGCCAGTTTAATCCATTTCCCCAAGTGGCTTGCAAAGTGTTTCCAGTAATCTAGCAGCGAGCGTTTCCAAGAACTCTCCGCATTCCACCTCCTCCCACACTGTAGATCCGTTGTGGGTGTATAAAACCTTTTCGGCGTGAGATTTATGACGATTTTAACCCACTCCTGAAGCTGAGGTTTAAGCTGCGAACGGTTCATGAACTGAAGCACTGGATCTCTCGGCACTTTGTGACGTTTTTCGTTTAACGACGCTTTGTTCAATAAACAAGTGACGAGTTGTGAATGCTAATGTGAAGACGGTAGTGTCCGTGTTCTGTTCATGTAACCCAGCATCCAGGAATATGCTTGTTGGGGGGGGGGGGAATAAACCACAACAGTATCCGGACCGAGATTCGACCCCGGGTTCTCCGAATAAGAAACCAGAGTGCTATTATGTACAGATCAGTTAGCACGCATGGGGAAAATTATGAATGCACCATGCAGGGGCTACGACATTTTGTTCACTGAGGCTTTCGGGACATACACGCTCAGATGGGAGTATTATAGGCTTATTAATAGCCTGCGAAGGGAGCGCTGGTTTCTTCTGGATGAGCGCAAGGAATTTCTTGATCAGCTGAACGAATGTCAGCTTTTCAAGGAAGACTACATTTTGTCGATGGATTGCAGTCAATTAACAGCCACTGTTAAGATTACCTACGCCGAGTAAAGTGTAAACACTGATTACTTGCGAAACGAACACGTCAGGAGGAGAATTCGCAAATAAGAGAAGTCAGCAAGAATACGAACCAAAATTCACGAGATTATTAACCCCCTCCCACCCCCCCTAAAATGGCACCGCACGTCGCGCGTATTTTAACAACAATAATAAAAAATTTACTTAATCTAACGGGTTTGTCAAGAGGTGGAAACGCTTCAATCTAACGTCAACAGCCAGCAACAGGAAAATTCATACTGAAAATCTTTACTCTCCTTTGTCTTTAATTTTTTAATGGCCATAGAAATGATCACATGAATTAGAATTCCTCTTCAAATTTGGCGACACAATCCCTCGTCGTCCTGATTCCTTCGGCGGGAGAGGAGCCTCGCCATACCAAAGCCGTTGCGGCTGGGATGCTGGATACTAAGTTTGCTCAAAAGTGGTAGCCATGCTCTTGGTATGAAACCGTCGTAGTATTTCGTAAGGGGATTTTCTTGGAAGTCGTCTGAGCCATAAAAGGACAGTTCGTTCATTTTTCAGAAACGCGCGGTCGAAGATAACATCGTAAACTTTGACCACATTTCGTATAAGCTCCTCAGAAAAGGCAGCCTTAAACTTGCATGTGTCAGTTTTCTCACAGATTAGTAAGCTACTTTATCAGTGCTTCAGAACTCAGCTGTCAGATAACTGATTAGGTTGTCAGTACAAAAGTACAAAGTAGGCCTATATTTGAAGTATCTAAGTGGTTTTGAAAATTATGTCGGATCTTTCCCTCTTCGTTTCATTAGACGTAAGTGATTTACAATTATTCTATTCCAGACCTGTTGTTCACTTTGCGCGGAACAAAAATGTCAGACCGTGCGCACGCATAAGAAAAACTTCAACTGGAAAAGCTGACAATTCTTCAGAAATGCATCGCATCAAACTACCGCCATTTTATCGTCTACCCTTCAATGTTCTCGAAATGCCAAAGGATCAAGATTCTACGCTCCTGAATTGCGATCACCAAACGAGATCGAAGGAAAGAAAAGATTTTTAGTTAAGTTCAAAGTTCTGTTTGTCAAATATGGTCATGTCCCATTTCAATAATAAAAACCAAAAAAATGCATTTATCAACTTTTAGAAGGCTGTGACGCGGAACAATCAATGTCCAAATCATGCGCGTGTCACCAGTGACATTTTCGTCCAGGTCATTCTGTTCGTCAGAGTTTCTGACGACGCCTACGAAATTTCATTGAGGTCCACGGGCAGGCGAGCGACGCGTGAGATGGTGGGCATTTTCGCCGCTGGTGGGTCATTCGCCCTTTCCTAAGTTTCCAGAAATGAAGATCATTGAATTGAAGAATTCTCAGTGAGTTTCACCCGCACAGCGCCTCTGAAGGCGGAGATGCGAGTCTTCCATTTGGACTGCGCTCAGAAACTTTGTTCAGCCTCGCCAGAGGCAAGCCGTGAGTCAGTGAAGCGTACCTCGCGAAAATATGTACGTTCTGATCTATTAGAAGCACGAAAAACAATATCAAGCGGAACTCTGACCGAAAATTTGCCTGAATTATGCAAACTTAAGAGCGCATATAAGGACAAAGAAATGCTTGAACTAGGAATTTCTAGTTCCACAATGTGATTTTACCCGCGAAAAAATTTGGACAAACGATTCTGCTGGCCACAAAGCTGTTAATCACTGTTTGCCGCCGCCTCCTCCGACAGCTTCACCACGTCGATGTGACACTCCTGAGGTTAGGATACGTAGCAGACATTTTTACAAAGACGAATGAACTATATTTATTATTCCAGCGTTCGAATATCACAACTGTCTTGGCATGTGGAAAGGCTCCGTCCTTCTTATGCAAAACAGAGTTTTGTAGGACACACGTTGAAAAAAAATGAGACGGTATTTTCGACATTGAATGATTACGTTTAATGAAGCTGAAAGTCAAGTAAGTGATGATGTTCTTTCAGACATAATGGAACATTACGAGACCTGCAAGTTACAGTGACAGAGTATTTTCCACCTGCGGTAGATCCTCAGTGGTTACGAAACAAGTTCGTGTGTCGTTTCACAGGGCGGGTTTATTAGCAAAACAATATCACGAATTGATCGTCGTTTCAACAGACACGGGTTTGGAAGGCGGAAGGCCTTTTCGGCTGGTCTGAAGGCAGAGTATCCACATATTTCAAGTGTCGCTGTGAAGAAGCCATGAACGAATCTGTGTGAAACAGCGTTCTGAAGATAAGCACCAACAAAAACGAAGCACCGAAATATAAGGACGTCTCTTTCGAAAATACACGGGCGTTGCCTGCACCACAGGCTCAGGCTGCAGTTTCCTAAGAATTAAGAAACTGCACGATTGCCACGTGACGTCACATAAGCACGTGGTCAGCCGAGCAGTGCGCCGTGCTGACCGCGCTAATCGCCCGGAGTAGGATGCTGCGTGCATCCTTTGAAAACAACGAGATCGAGTGCGTGCGGCAGAATGTCGAATTGTCGGCCCTGAAACGAACCAGACACTGAACATTGTCGCGTTACGATCCGCAACTTTCAAACAGATGACACGGGATGTGCCTTGATTTGTTTTGTCATAAGGTAAGCCACATTCAAGGTCGTGTGGGCTTCAGGACGCGTTATCGGAGGTTCGGTACTGAATTTTTAATTCCTTAAAACCGAACTGAATTAGACTGTAGCCTATCGAGTTTGCGGATACGAGATACTTAAGCTGTATTAAAACGAGTCTTGAGTAAATAATGTGTAATGGTGTGAGACGCATCCACCAGGGTCAAGACGGAAGGGCCGTTATGGACACGGCAACGAATCACGCGTGCCTTAAAACACGGAGAATTGTCTGACTAGCTCAGCTACCGTCAGTTTCTCAATAAGGACAGTGCCCTGTGGCCCGCACGTGACAGGTCTACCTTTCATCGGGTCTTCCTATGTTCGCACAGCGAGTACTTTTGATCACGGAAAAATAAATTTTCGAGTCAAATCAAATCACGCTCAATATTTGTCGGAGTGCTCAAACCAAGTTTAATAAATTGCAAACTGAAGTTTTGAGAAATGTTTCATAATTTCCTTGCCCAAGAGTCTGTGCGCCAAGGAGCGAAAGTTCGAAAAGTATTTCCAAATGAAACCTTCACGTAGGCTTACAGGTCTCTCTATACGGGATGATATTAAAATGGATCTTAGGATGTGAACAAGTTTAAGGCCTCCATTAGCTGGCTTTTCTTGACGACAGTGACGAACCTGTCCCCCGCCCAAGGAAGGCCGCGGGCTAATGTTCTTGCCCGCTTGCCTGCCCCAGTTTCGGCGAAGCTCAGTAACGCGGAGCTGTCACGTGGCCAATGAGGAGGATCCTTTTCTCATTTTCGCCTGTCACACTTTTCTTCTTCATATTTTTTTAATGGACGGACCGCTGAAATATTAATTCCGTGGAATACATCATCGCCAGTGATTACTGAGAAAATGGTGCGGTACGCTCTGCTCCAAACACAGTGGAGCAGACTTCGACAAACGTCAGTCCCGGATTCCGTTGTCGTGAGAGGCAAATGACGTAACCAGGGCCCAGATGTGACGGTGGCTTCAAAACGGATAAAAGACGGCAAATGGCGCCACGAAAAGCGAAATGTAGTTCGAAACATGAATCAATCGTCACTTATCTGCTGAATTACCGCTCCATTACGGAGCTCGAAGGTTTATTTCCTGTTCGCAAAAATCTGTCATTTGACCCTATCCTGAGCCAGATGAAAGCGATCTACACCTTCACACCCTGTTTCTCTAAGATACATTTTAATATTATCCCCAATATAGAGAGTAGTTTAAGATTCCTGAAGTTTATCGAACATTGTTTCTATGTAGACCTGTTTCTTGTTTCCCTCAGTCGTGCTACACGTGCCGCCAACCTTTGGTTTAATCACGCATGCGTAAGAATGTTTATGTGCTGTAATGACGCCTGGAATGAATGAACACGTCCTCACTTGCACGCCCCATTAACGTCAAGAGCAACTTTATACGACGAAGAGGCCTTCTTCAACTTCGCGTGAATTGTGGTCGGTGAAGTAGCCTAGCAGTCCGTTGCTAGGTAACGCACAGACGACAAAGAACACAAAGCGTCTTCTTAGAGGATTTTAGCCGTCAGTGACGAAATCCCTGGTCGTAAGACCCGACGTCATGCGCCCCTTAAGGTTGTAATTCTGTCTGTGAGCTTGGTTTCCTTCCTCGGAACCCTGCCAATGATCTGCGCGCGTCCCATTTGGACACTAAGCGACCGATTCTTACGAAACTCGCTACGAGAAGGATGCCGTTCATGCTGCGCCTATCAACAGTACCAACAAGCGAACCGGGGCGAAGACATTTCACTTAAACAGCCAATGTTGCCTAGCCTGTGACAATTGACAGCTCAGCCGATCGAAACACCTCTATAAAGTCTCTGCGTTCCTTCGCTGCTCTCTGATAACTAAGCAATTATGAAATCGCGGAATTCTGACGCGATGTCGCGCTGCTTAGATCCTGATCTGCTCATCGATCGCAGGAAGAAATTTCGGACCACAGACGTTTAATGACAGAGAACAGATTTTACCTACGCAGAAATGAGGCCTGTGGGCCTGATGTGTAATTTGACGCACGAAACCTGGTCCTCCAGAGCCCTAATTGCACCAATCGACATCTGCTTAAGACCTCATAACCCATCGGTGGTCAATGATTACTGAATTTACCATGTGCTTTGACATCCAGTTACTCTGATATTTGTAATAGTGGCGTGTTGTTTTCTGAGAGGTACGGACTTAGGTGGGCTTTATGCTTCGAAGGGTTAATTGTGGTGGACGATACATAATAATAGTGTGTGCTGTGTGGAGCGCCTTGTAACCGACCGCCCTGGTTCAGCGTACTTTACAAGACTGTCAGTGAGGTGTTGGGTTCAATTCTCGGTCCGTGAGCTGGCTGGTTTTATATTTTGTTTATTGCGGTCTTCACAAGTTACAGTGATGTTTTACGTTAGAATGGGATCCCTTGTTCTCAATCTATCGCTACAAACATTTCTTGCATTCGACGATACACCGACAGGTCTAGAAAACAGTAATAAAATTAATTTTAAAAAAACCTCTCGAGAAATCGAGACTATAAGGGAATGTTATTGATTCATGATTCCGATGCATTATATGGAGTATGATAACTGAGATGGAATACGAGCAGGGCTTGAAACTGAGGCAGAAAGCCCATTTTCAATAAGGCACAGAGTTCCTCGAACCCGGGACTCGAGACAACAAAAAATAATTTCTCCGCGTTGGACACATCTTCGCGTGTTCCATAAATTAAAGAATTTCCAATTACTTGTGGGTTCCACCCCCTGACTCCTACCGTATTCGCGCAGCAGGGGGTCTCCGGCTTAATGGTCGCGGCATAACTCACCGGAGATGGGTGCCGGCCGACTGCACCCCGCCTCCAGCCTCTCCGGGGGGTTGGGGGGTCGCAGCGCGAACATCGCCTTTCTTACGTTACCTACATAATTCCTGTTTCAGTCTCTCTTTTGTGTCATTGTTTATTTATTGTGTCTTCGTTGCTGCGTCCTCTGTGTATTCCTTTCGTTGATCGGACACCAACTCCCACGGCGCATGCGTGCTGACTCTCCAACCTCACACAGTGTGCGTCCGGCCGCAACTGTAATGATGTGTAAAGGGTGTGTGTGGGCACCCAACATATTTCCCATCATGCCCTGCTCCCCCATAAAATGACGGTACAAGTTGTTAAAGTCCGACTCATAATTCACCCGTTGAAATGAATATTGCGCCATTACACAGAGGCTAATGGCGTGTCTTTGTTCGGCCTCAGGCTGCTTCGGGTTTGTCCTCAGACTCTCCCTGACATAAGCGCTGTAAAGAACAGCAGCTGACTTCGTGGCTTGGGACACTCGTCCACGGAGCGCGTCAATTAGAGGGCTTTAATTACCGGGCTCTGCGCGAAAGTGTGCAAGCTCAGATCTTCGAAAGCCAACAAGCTTCGCGCCTCGCCGAATCTCAAGTGGGTTCAATTTCGTCAGGCCTAGTCGCTTTAAAGTTGGCCGAACTGCACTGAACACAGCGAGGCCCCTAGTTAGTTAGTTAGTTAGTTAGTTAAATATCTTTCCACCAGAAATATTGCAGTCAACAGTGCAGCCTGATCTAGCATGCTGAGGCTTACTGGTCAGTCTGTGTGGACTTTTTACCTGTGCTCAATGTAACGACGCTGTTGTTGGACTGGACTACAAGTTTCACCGTCAAATTACACGACGATCAATGCACACGGAAGTTATGGAAGGAAATGTCAGCGGTAAAATTTGTGGCACCTTCGCGATTTTTGCCTGGAAGGACTGAGGAAACCCTCGAAAAGCCCCAGTCAACGATATTTGAGCCCTGGACCTCCAGAATATGAACTTACTCAAGGGCGTGATGTCGGTCCAAGGAAAGTTTTGCAGACATGGACCACAGACCTAACCCTCAAGTTTTCTCCACACCAAATGTGTGGTTCATTCAAGATGTGGTCTAGTCGGTGCCTAAGGTACGTTGAGCCTATTGCCTATCGCCGTAGGCACAACACATTTCGTGTTGTCAGTGTGGTCAGAAACGAATTATTAATCCGCGTCTATGACCCACCATTTCCGAATCTGCTCAACGAATCCCACGTGCACCAACATTCGTCGAGCTAATTTCAGTCTGAATTTCTCTAGAGGCTGTCACTCCTACTTTAGACCCACGTGAGCTGTTTTCTGTTCGTACGAGTGTCAACTAAAACACTGAAAATTCCCTTGGCCGTCTTCATTTCTGACTCAGCGGCTCCAACCAATCTCAAATAAAAACGCAAACATGAAGAAAGCCTTCAATTGCAGAACAAAATCCCGAAAAACTTTGTGTAGTAAACACAAGGATCTCGGACAATGAACAATGTAGTGAATCTAGGAAGGACACGACCCCTTGAAGGACTATTCCTTCCTCTCACTCACAAAGGGAAAATCAGTAGGTCAACAGCCAACAGACACAACCTCGTAATCATCAACACGTAAGTTACAACTTGTCTGACGTTTATTTTGAAATTTTTTATGGCTTCATGCAGTTGTGTCTGTGTTGCACTAATGTTCCAGCTGCAAATGTGCGTACTCCACAACAGAGCGGGCCTTGTCACTTCTCCTTACAACTCAGCATCCAGCTGTGCAAAACCCTCATTCAGATAACACATAGGCTGCTCGCGTCATTCAACACAACCACAGGGAAGTCCTGGCCTCAAATCTCGGGCCGGAGACCGGCTATCGTGAATTATTTTTTCCGTGGTTTTCCTCAGTCCATCCAGACATATGCCTGAATAGTTCCTTACATTAGACCATGACCGCTTCCTTCCATATCCTTTCCAATTCCTTATTCACTATCATTCTCTTTTTCGACGCTATACAGTCTGAGTAACTGAAAATGCGTTGTTAAATAAAATATATATAAATAAATACATAACACAACTGCAATGTTTCATATTTTTAAAACAACTAGCTCGGAGCTCCTTTCGTCTATCAATTTCTGTTGATATTTAATATCTTCTGTTAAAAATCAAAGAGATTATGGCTTTAACAGAACATAAAAGTATGTACTTCACAAAACTTCACCTTAACATCAGATTTATTCTGTCATACTGGACATTAGTACAATATTCTAACGTTGCTTGTCCTTAGCTAATTAATGCTATGTACGCACCATACTAATGTAATTCAATTAGCACTACCTTCATCATTAAGGAGCAACGTTTCTGCCAAAATAAGGTATTAATACTCTTTAAATCTTTAAAATTAGGCCCATATGCTTCTCCGATATATTTTTACAAAATATTTCAAAATGTCTCTTGACAACTTGTTGGTCCGCTTCTATTTGACATTATTCGCCATTTTGTTTAATAAGGCCGTCTTCTGGGATGCAGTGTGGTAGATACCGATCGATGTGTCAAATGTGCTTACTGCCTCCATCATCAGGGCGATAAGTCACCAGACTACGCGGCCCAGGATCTCTTAACGCAGTCATCTTCATGCTCGTCGTTCTCCACTCATCTCCGATTATATTCTGTCCCCTTATCCATGCATTTGAATATGTTGTGGGACCGATTACATTTACATTTGCCTTTCTCGGTAGAGGGCAGCGCATGTTGGAAGGCGAAGAGGACTTGCGTTCACTTGATAATTTGTGATGTGCCCGGCGCTGACTTTGGCATGTGCGGTGCTCAAGTTCTATATTCTGCACTGAGATGGCGTATTGCGGGTGCAGAGAGCGGGGCAGACGTGAGATCACTTTTAAACAAGAAATGCGACAAAATTAGGAGAGGTCGCTTCCGAGCGGCCATAAACCCAAGCAGGCAGCATCGAGGAGACGTCGCAGGAAGAATTATGAAAATTGGGGCCTCAGAGACTGGCTACCTGCTCGGTAGCCCCCATGCGGTCAGATTAGCAATTCCAAAAACTGGTGGACTCAGACAGCGCCGCCACATTCTTCTGCAGGAACAAGATCTCCGCCCACCGGACCTCCCGGTGTTAGCAACGTAATAGAGAAACAATCCGTGTCGCGCACTGCTACACAATGGCTCTAATTACAGGACTATACCGGGTGTGCCAGAGACGAAACTTCGGTCGCTACACGCGTAATTATATACCGGGTGTTCTGCGCGACCACGAAACGAATGGCTCCAGAAACAGTCTCTTGAGCAGATTAAATAATTTGTGCGTCGTATGGTGTGATGAATGTGACCGGTTTCTCAGACAGGCTGTGCAAGGAAGTGGTCGTGTCTTGCTTCAAGATTGCCTGCAACGGTTGACAAACTCCACAGAAAGTTTCAGTTGGGACAGCCGGTATCCGGTCCGAGATTCAAACCCAGGATAGCACGAAAACGAAGCCAGCTATATGTTAGGTGTTAGCGGGTGTCCCACGCCCTCTGGCTGGATCACGCTGCTGCAACGTCACCACGGCCCCCGTTTGACGGGGACAGATGCAATTAGGAAGGAACCCGAGGAAAACTGCGTTATAATTGTTTGAGAGCGCTGCCACGCGCGGCGCAGTGCAGGAATCCAAACGCCGGGCGAGAAAAGCTCTTCTCACGGTGTGCTGATCGATCATCAGTCCGTCCCCGGCCTGGCTCGGCTCTGTGATACAGCATCACCCGCGCGGCTCCGTAGCAACCCTGGTCTGGGCGCGCCCAACTTGAACCCTCTCCGAGACATCTATGGTCCGGGAACCTTGAACTTAATGTCACTCCATCTTAGGCATGGTCCGAGCGCACTCAAATTGAGGCCACGATCCGCGCTGGACCAACTTCATTTGACGACCAAGATATGACGACAGGACCTCAGCACAAACTGAAGTTTGTTAGTTTGTTAGTTGATCGCAGTGTTTGGCCAGCATTGACGATGGTGAGGCACCTTTTATGGAACATTGCGTACTCAGCGTTTCGTAACTTGGAGCGCTATTCCACAGTAAGATGCCTGAAAGCATAGTCAGCGCTACTTCGAAAAGATGTCATCTCCAGTAGAAGACAATTTCGCTGCCTCGACTAATGTCTAATTTCCACAAATTCTACTGGGCCTACTTTGGAGAGAAATTGCGGTAGAAGGGGGAGAGGAACGCGGGATGTGGATCGGAGTGGATGCGGTCGCAGTAAGGAAGTGGCTTTCAAGTGGGCGGCTGAAACACCTCAAGTCCTTAGAACGCCTTTGCTTAGGCTACATGGCAAAAACGTCGAATCCAAGGAGAGAGTGAGAATCAGTTTTCCAGAACCATAAGAACATCTACAACTGCGCGTCGTCTGCTCACGGAACAGAAATGACGCCCTTTTCAGTTAGCAAGTGCATCAGTCCGCCTCTCGAAATCTCTTACGCATCGGACAGCACGTCTTGCGTCAACAATTCTGGTCTGCGCGGATACAAGAAGTTCTCAGATCACCTCTTATCTTGTTCGTGCCGTCGATTGTCAGAGGACGGGCCTCGACGGGACACAGCATCTAGTAAGGCAGCCATTGGTTCGCTTTCAATTTCTGGTACCAAATAAACAAGAAACCTCCTCGAACAAGCGTAGGTTGTTCCAGGCAAGAGTGACCTTAAGTTTCCCGACACCTCAAAGTGGTTCCAGTTAACTGTGCCTCGATCGAACGGACACTAACGGGGCCTCAAGTTTACCGCGACAGGAGTTTGGTTTAAGTTAAGTGCGACGCGACCATACGCGCTGTTTAGCTGATGATGGAGGGGGAGGAGGGCAGGAATGCGTCTGACCTCGCGCGGGGTCTGATCATGAGGGGACGATTGTGACGTCATACGCCGCCTTACGTCAAGCAGGAATTCGGTGCGCGGTTTTCCTCAGGTAAACATTCCACCCTCTTCATCCCTCAAGCTCCATTATTCACGTAGTGACAGACTGTTGACCTCTGACCCGGCCTGCGGCCGCCATGGGAACTCTCGAACCGGCAACACGTGGTGGGAGGCGAGAGGCCGGCAGCAGCGCGTATGCACGTTATTAATAGTAGCAACACGAGTCTTTATCCGCGTTCACGTGTTCTTTCTCACACACAACGCAGAGAAAGTATTCTTATTGAGAAAATCACGTTTCAGGCGGACATGTGAGTTTCCTTGTCTGCAAGCTTCTCTCTGCGTCCAGATCGGGTTCAGTGCGTGTCTTGAGAACACCAATCAGCTGTTCTGTGTCAGCGTCATAACTAACAGTACGACGTCCACGTCTTTTGCTAAGCCTCCTACGTTATACAACAGCATTTTTCTCACGTTACGAGCCACCCCGTCTCGCGGTCACTTCTGATGTGTCCCCTGTGCCCTTCGTCAGCGTCGTTCAACTAGCGAACAGAACACTTGAAAATTTTCAATCGCAGTAGCAAATCGGATTGGACGCCTTGTCCTGATGGCACGACGCTAAGGTCAGGTTACATTCCGAGTTGGACGAACGTGGAATGTGGCGATTGTGTTGCAGTTATTTTGTGGGACTGGTTTCAAGAGACTGAGAAAACTACGAAAAGGTTACTCGAACCAAAGTCTGCTCTGATTACGGCGCTTGTGCGATTCAGAACACGACGAGCCAACCGAATCCTAATCGACTGATCCCTTCTCAGGGCAGAGAGCGACAGTTTGAATCCATTTCTTCTGCTGACGTTCGACAAACTTCGCGCATGCGTACGAGGACCCCGAACTCTGCGGAAGTCTGTGGCCCACGACAGGACTCGAAAGGTCTTGCTGTTGTCATGGTAATGTCATATTCCATAGAAGGTGTTGAATTTCTAGAGCAGCTGAGAGACTATCAGTTTCTCAGGAGTCGAGACCCGTTGCCTTGCTGCGTGTCCCTGGGCACAGCGTTTCTGCTCGCACTGTACCTCCGGCCGTGTCTCGTGCTGCGTTTTATCTGGACTCGCGTGGGATGCATCGCACGGACGCCGCGGGCATCCGGCCCGTTCCCACGGTCAGCCACAGACGTTTAAATTAGCCACAGCAACGAGCAAGGCGAGGAGGGCGTGGGCAAAAAGCTCCACTCATTCTACACTTGGGCACAAGGAGGTGAAATCCGAGGTTCACGCCTCGGCCGCTCCACTCCCTGGCGAAAGGGTCCCAGTACCCGCTGGGTAGATCCCCGATCTGGCGACAGGGACAAAGTTACTTGTGCCTGCCGGGAATCTAACCTGGCCGTCCAGCCCGACAGCAGAAGGAGGCGTCTATTTATTTCCTGTTTGTTTAACGACGCTGTCAGCAGCGAAGACGGAAGCTTATTGGGTCAAATAATATGATTAACTAAAAGAATCTGTGGGGATGTGGTCGAGGCCTGACTTGGGTACCACACCGCCATTCTGAAGGGACTTCGGTCAGGACACCCAGCTTCCGGGCCGGGACCTGAACCCCGGTCCTTCGGAACACAACGACCATGTGCCGACCGAGACAGGCCAGGCGCGCGTCCGATTGCGACAGACAATACCTGGCACGCGACTGCCGTGTTACACGACATGTCCGGCAAACCGACTGGCTCCGCCCTCAAACAAAAAAAAACAAAATACGTTCGTGAGAATCGCCCAGGACCGCAGCATCCCACGCGCATGCGCAGAGCGTGGATGCCAGCCGACGAGCGTGTGCACAAACGCGAGCCAAAACCAGATGGCAGCATCGTGCAAGACGACCCCAGCGCCTCAAGAATGGCCCGGCACGACCTAAAGTTAATTTAAACACGCGAGGCGCGCACCTCCGATAGCGTGACAGCACGATCCAGCGCACGGAGCTTTTCCATTTCGCCTCTCGGGCTCTTCAGAGGGCGTGGGGGGGCACGTGCGTCATTTCCGGAAAGGGAAGATTCACGCAGTTCACCAGTGCAAAGCGGACGGAGCTTCAAGGTGTCTAGTTGCCAGAGCCAGGAAGATAGTCAAGCTTGAGATGGCGACGTCAAGAGATGCATTACTAATTAAGCCCATGGAGCAGAGTGTTTCTTGAGAAGCAGATGGTACGCGGAGTTAGTCACGAAGTCGAAGGCTCGATATTTTGTTAACAGGGGCTCAGCATTCGCCCCTGTCCACACCCTCCAAAACTATTTAACCAACGCTTGCTTTAATATTGTCCCACCATCTCTGCCTAGGTCTTACGCGAGGTCACGTCCCTTCAGGGTTGCCCATCAAAACTATTCTTCTCAATTTCGTGGCGCAAATATCTGGTTAAGAGTAAAAGCCGTGGAGTTTTCCACGATCTTCCAAAACAGCGGGTAAATAGGCCCATATACGTTTTTGTGTTCTTAGAGAGCAGATGGAAAAGCGAAGGTTTCCTGAATCTACTCTGATCTTTGGTTCCCCGTTATACAACCCTGTTTAGCCAAGTTCATTTGAACCTTACCACAATTTTAAAGGGTTTATTAGATAAATTCATACACCGATTTTGTCCGGTAGGTTAGGCTACGAGATACGAACACGGACCGGTACTTACCCTCTCCGCGTCTGCTACGAGACCAACTTCTTCAGTAGCATCTAGTTGAGCTTCCGTGTTTAGACAAATAAATGATCCAGTGATTAGCCCATATTAATATTAGGGCAGAATTTAATGAAACTCGCAGTTCGTGCCTCTAAAATCTCGTTTGATTTCACAGATTTAATTATACTAAATTTTGTCAGAATTGGCCCCGAAAAGATTGTCTGGTCCCAGAACACAAAAGGCGAATCGCACGAATCCGTGAGATCCAATTGCATTGCGTCTTACGGATTCTGACAGAAACTGAAATTGCACAGATTAATACGAAATTTAATTAAAATTTATCAGCCGGAACCGAGTTGTTACATGCAGGCAGACAGACGGGGACAGAGACCATAGTCCCTTTTTGCAAGTTCCTAAAAGTATCCTGACGCCGCGGACCGTCTCTCATGTGGGCTACGCCGTGGATTATGTTGCAGTAATTAAAGCCGCGCTAATCTAAACATTAAACAGATTAAATGCGATACGACGGATGGGCGATGCTGTCTCTTAGGCCCTCTCTGTGACAAGTTAAGAATCGCATAAACGCAGGTCTGACATATTTTATAGGTTAACAACAACTTAAAGCATGTACTTACATGTGTCATCGCTGATGACCGTAATGGACTCTAAAATTAATTGTTCACATTCAGGCCAACGAGAACTGCGTGGTTTCCGCTACTTCAAGACTCGCTCGTCCTTATGGAAGTCTAGCAGAGTGTCTCAGGAAAATCGCACAAATGCTCACAACTTTTGTCAGTCTTTGTTGCCCGAAACCTTGCTCTGGGTCTGACCATTCGACACGTATTTCTGAACATATGCGCAATAATTATATTACATTCCTAAAGCCATATTTCCCGTGACTCGAACCAAGGACAATTTCGGATCTGTGACCTCCACTTCCTGTAATGGGGACATTCTCGTGCCGTGCTAAAGAACTGCCCTCATGGAGGCAAGAACTCAGGACAAAGTTGAAGAGATCTGGGTTTAAGTAATCAGCATCCCGAGTTCGGTGCAGTTCCTCCCCTGCTGAACACGTGAAAAGTCGTCGGCTCGTCACCGCAGAGGCCGGGGTTGTTTGAATGTCCGGCTTACTTGAAGGGGACGCGCCCTAAACTACGCAAATATCACCTTTGTTCCGGTGTTAAAAGCCGTTCAGAAGACGGGACGGATCGTTGGCCGCGCTGGGGCATCAATCTTGTGCAGTCCAACGAAATGTTCACGGTACAAGGCGCTAAGTGACACGGGGCCGAGGCTGTGTTGACAGCGCCGTCCGCGGAAGAGACCTTGAACTGCGCGTACAGTCGTTTCACCCGCAACTTCTGTGTTCGTCACGGCATGAGGCGAGGAGGTGCAGTCCCTGCCGGGGCGAAAGTCGTCCTGACGAAGACAGCGCCTACATACGACGCTCCATCCGAAATGCAACCTGAACACGGAGTTGTATGTCGTGCTACTACGACCCGCGGACCGCTGCTTACGTTCCTGGCTCACCAAGACCCGTGGCTATGCTTCTGTTCTGAACACCGTATCATGAGGAGGCCGTAGAATACGTTCCGTTCCCACGTTCAGTAGTAGGACGGCTCGCTCTGCGGTTAGCAGTATTTCTGTAAGCTGTAATTTGGGCAATGGCTCTGCAGAAACAAACAGTGACAGCCGGGACTTAATAAGCGGGTAGGCGCTGCTCCAGGCGCCTTCCTGCCGGCCACTTGTGGTGGGAAACTGCGGTGCCTTACTCGGCCGCAATTTGACCCGCGAAATTAATATCTTCCACCCGAACTTTCGTTCCTACGACGGGCGTGGCGGCGCGTTGTGGTGCAGCTCCGGTGCCAAGCGACGCCAAGGTCTGAGGACGTTCAACAAATTAAACGTCTGGAGCACAATGTTTTATGAAACGAAAATTATGTCAGCCATCGTCGTTTCGTGCTCCATTCTCCTGGACCTGCGAACGATCCTAACACCAGACCCAGAATAATGCACGTTTGGACTCACGGGTCATTGTTCATTGTCTGCCCTGCGTTTCGGACGCGGCCTGCACGTCCTTAATTCTGAACAATTTTATTTGGTAAGCGGTTTGCTGTAGGAAAAATTCTGTTTCTGGCTTAAAGCTGTTGGTCGGTCTGCCGATTAACTCTTGGCACTGAGCGGGTGTTTGGCGTGTAATGCACACCAAGGCGCACTTCTTGGTGCAACAGTGGGCAGAAACGCCACCACGAAGACACGTCTAGACAAAAAAACAGAAATCAAGGAATTACGTAACAGACCAACAGCTGTTACGCATAAATAAAGACGCATCCGACAAAGACACAGACGCTCAGCCCCGCCAAACCAGGAAACCACAAAAAGTACCGTGGTTTTACCATGGTGATACCGCGGTGGAACCGTACATCCTGGGGACAGTTGCACCCTGCACCATCAAACGAGCTGGTAACATTCGGAGTGCGGTATTCTGGATTATTACGTCACATAGTCCGGTAAGTGATTACCGATGTTTATAACCTGACGGTGGAGGGGGCAAGTTCTTCCGGAATGCTAGTAACCATCGATAATATTACACTTCGGCATAACGCAAAGACCACAATCAAATTATTACAGTCGTAAAAACTTCCAGTCGCATAGACAATTAAGAATCTCGTCTCACGCGTGCTACATGTCCCTTCCATCATAAAATCCTTAATGACTGCTCGCCCTAATTACAAAGCTGTCCACAAAAGGTGGGGCCACACTTACTCAACTAAACTTCCCTTGGTCGCGCCATACGTGAAGCGATCAAATTCTGAGGCACTGGTTCGGTTCCAGTTCAATGCATCTGAGAGGCCTGTGACAACGCACGCACATCCATCACGTCGGCGACAGGTCTGACCAGCCGGCTGGATCGAACCTCTGACCCAAAAGTGTTCCGGCATCAGACACCGAGACTCATTACTTGGGGTGGGAGGGGGGAGGGGGGGACCGCGCTGTTCGGATGCCTACGATTTGTACCCGTCCCGTCTTAATTACCAAGCGGGGGCACGCCCCCAGCTCGTCCCCTGTTTGAGTCCCGAGGTCGAACTGCCAGGGTTATCGTGGTTTTCCCCAGCAGTTAAAGACTGTATCTGAAAGGAAGCTGAGTCTCCTCCATCGAAACATCGGTGTACATTGACTGACTGGCTTGATGACCAATTACACGCAGGCCTACAGACGCAGCGGCGTCTTCGCCCCACAGAGAAGCGGAATTTTGCAGACACTGGCACTGTCATGGAAACCAAGAGGTCAGTTTCACCGGAAGATCGCTAGTTCGTGTCCAGGCCGGCGCTGGGTCCACCCGAACGCCGTTATCATAGTGGCCGAAGCGTGAAGCTGACCAATCTCCTAGATCCAGTGATGAATGTGTTCACATCAACACACGTGTTCATAGTCATTTAAAAAATTCACGCCTCATACGGAACAGGACCTTAAATAATTTAGTTTTTAAGGAGACGCGTTTTCTTTTCGGGAAAATTTTAAATATTATTATTTAGCTGAGCTTTGCGCTTGACAAGTTGCAATAATATCCGGTCAAAATTCAAGGGCTCATGTGCTGATACGATGGGGCTCAAACGCCCCTGCAACCTTTACTCCACAAATTCAATTCGTAAAAAAAGATCTTCGTGGTACGAATAAGATCCTTAATTAAGTCCTTGAATCTGTTCATGAAGCAGCGGCTTTTACGAATTCACACAAAACTGAACATCGGCCACGCGATGCTCAAACGACGTGACGTGAATCGATTGTAAGGCGCGCACCAACGCCGGCGTCTGAGGAACGCGCTCACAAACATTTGCATCCAGTAACCCAACACCAGGCACGCAGGCAGGTAGGGTTATTGATGACTGGCTACGAAATTACTTCAGAGGCTGGCGAAAGTAAATCGATCCCCTGCGCCCAACCCCGGATCGAATTTCTCTGCTAATAGGCGCCCACCCGGCAGACGCAGGATGACCCACAAATCCTGCCTGCCGTTCTTTATTTGGTTAGGTTATTCGTTTGGAGCGACTGAAGGAAACCACGAAAAGTCTGGGTCTTGTCAGGGTGTTCCCGGCCAGAACTCAGTCCAGACGCGTTACCGCTCAGATAACCAACTCAATCCGACGACATAAAACATCACACATTTTTTCCTCGCGAGCAACATCAGATGCGAACTAAAGAACATTCTACCAGCTGATGAAATGGACTTCGGCGTTTATTTGGAAAAGTTTACCCTGAAGATAAGAGGTGGGAGAATCTGCTTGACGACACAAAACCGTCAAACCTCAGACGCGTTACCCAGGGCTTACACCAATTACAGATTCTTTTGGTAAAGGCGAGAGGCTTGGTCTACGGCGCAGAACCAGAATCCCAAGTCCCCTCAACGACAATGCAAGGCGTTACTGGCAGAGAAAAGAATTACAACGTACTATAACACAGTGACTTCTTATATGGAACATGCTGTACAGTTATCATAGGGCACAAAAACATTGACTGGGCTGGGCCTGCGTGCAGCAGGCGTACCACCTACTGGAAACATATCGACTTACGTGTATCAATCACATCTCTGGAAACATTTGAGCCCCCCCCCCCCCCCCCCCCACCAAATGTGGCACGCAGCCCTCGACCAGTTCAAGGTGACTTAACTGAAATACAAAAATATATACACAGTCAAAATACGAATGAAGAAAATAAACCCGTAACACTTTGGTACAACACAGACACGCAGACGTCTTGGTATATCATGGGTAGTGTTCACACAGTCGATTACAAAATATTTCACGAATCGCTTCTGCCTAGAGTTCAAAGAGCTTTAAGTTCCTACAGTAATTGAAACGAACGATAAATACGAACCAACTTGTTACCGCCTCATAATGTCCGCTATAGTAAAACCAGTCGGCTTCCTCACGGCTGGCGGCGGTTCTAGCGGCCGTAGTGGAACCGGGGGCGGTGTCCTCACGGACAGATCGAGTAGCGCGGCGTCGCAGTGCGTCATCTCGTGACGCCTGAGGTCGCAGTTGCGGCGAAACAGTTTCGTGCAACCGGAACACTCGTAGGGCTTGTGGTCGGTGTGCGTGAGGAGGTGCGTCTTGAGGTTGGAGCGCTGGTTGAAGCTGCGACTGCACACCGGGCACTTGTGCGGGGACTCCTCCATGTGCAGGATCTTGTGTACGGCCAGCGTCCGGGACTGGCAGAACCCCTTCCCGCACTCGCCACACTTGAACGGCTTCTCCTTCGAGTGGATGTACCTGCAAAGTTGCCAACAGCCTCTTAGCCAGACGCTGGTTCTCACATCAGCAACAATCGTGGACGCCTGAAGACCCGTCTGTGAGATAATTACCTACCAGGCCCGAAAACACCCTACCTGTGGTCCCTGAGGTGGTCTTGGCGTCGGAACGCCTTGCCGCAGATGTCGCACGAGTAAGGGCGCTCGTCCGTGTGCGTGCGCTCGTGGATCAGCAGGTTGTACGACTTGGTGAACTGCCGGCTGCAGAACTTGCAGATGAACTGCTTCTTGGGGCGAGACGCCGATGCGGCGCGAGGGCCGGAGCCGCCTCCACCGCCCCCAGTGCGACCTGTTCCCGCCGCCGCACACCTCGTAACGACGGGCGCCGGCCTGGTCTCCGGCATCCCCCCGGGGGCGTAGAACCGCGCTGCGGCCTGCCCGTAAAGCCAGAGCAGTGCTGGGTAGTTGGCGGGCTCTGGGGGCGGCAGGCACGGAAGCAAAGAGCTGCAAAACGGCCTGAAAGCCGACGACGTGGCCACGTCCTCCTCTCTGATGCACAACCCGAACGCCTGCATCTGCAGGTGTGGTTGACGGACCCAGCTCTCGGGCACGGGGGCCCGTGGCAGTTCCATGTCGCTGGAATTGTCTTCGTTGAACGGGAAGCGACCGTTCGGGCACTGAGTCGGCGTGTGTGGCGGAGTAAGGAGCGGAGAGGCGCTGTCGTCCTCCTTCAGCGTTATCGAGGAACCTGAAACACATCCCACGCGTTTAGACTAATTCGGGAACCAATGCAAGCAATCCGCACTCAACCTCTAATACGAATAATATTCACGGGATATTTAACTGCACAGGAAAGTTGGCGTCATTCAGTTCGCGCAAAGATTTCTCTCTAAAAACTACGTGGGCTTCTGTAGGCCTCCGCCCGTTTGTTGTTTCGGTCTCTGCCTCTGATGTAAAGCCGCGAATAATTGCTAAGGAAAATAGTTTTACCGAACAAGGACTCTGCACCTGGCAGAGACAAGGAAACATTTACGCAATTACGTGCTTCGTCAGCTCCTGGCATCGCTGTCTATAGTTCACGAGCTCATTTAAAGTCACTTAGTGATCTACTAACTACGGGCTGCAAAGAATTAAAAACTGTCCCGTCATGTAAGGGGGGCAGAGGAGGTATAGCTCCTACCCATCGTCAACCTCGGTACCCATTGGATATAAAACATTTTCACACGTTTTAAAGAACAAGTTTAAGCCTAGACAATATCCAACACGAACGAACAAGCTGTTCGTGGATTTATGTTCGAATACTTGTTTTTTTTTATAACGCAGGTTAGCACGGTAGCCTACATAATTTACGCTGTAGTCGAACATCGGCGACACGCGAGAACGCAACATTCATTACTGTGGAATCGGTTATAGGGAATTTATCTCGTCTTTGAGAAATGTAAACAGATCGGACAAAGACGCGACTGGCGCACGGAAACTGAGGGCGCCATTTTACCATCACGGATCGAAAATATATGACAGGTTCCAAGTGCAGGAACGATAAAGCACCACACGCAACTCGTAATTCGTTTCGGACTCAACATAACTCTTAGTCCAGGGTTCAGAATCCCCCCCCCCCCCCCTGCAACGAGTTTTGAATTCAGCTCCATAAAATTCGTATTAGCTCACAGCACCAAGACAGTTGTAAATCGTCTGTTGCCTGGACATGCCGTGGAAACGCATAGGCCGACTATATCCGTTAATATCCACGTAGAGGTGATCACAAAAACCAGGAGGAAACGAAGACCCCGTCATCTGAACCTGCACTTACTAAAACTCTGAACAAATTTTATTCTTATACAACACAAAACACATTTCGGCACAGCCTGAAAAAAATCCATATTTGCAAGTCGGTGCGACGCTCATCGTAATTTGCAGCTCGTGGCGTGTGCCAGGACAATGCAGAAAATATGTGAAATGTTGTTTTGGGTGCATGATCTGGCGTGGCAGATCAACCAGACGCAAAGCTACGACAGACAGACAGACCCCACCAGGACCAGTGACCACGAAGTAGTGAGCTCAACCCCGGGTGTAGGGCATTTGACAATATTCACTGCGTCGTGTGGACTGACTTACGCACATCATGTGCAAGATCTGACCTTCCGAAACTTGCACTCGACCGAACGCTCCTTACAGCCTCTGATTAAAGCATTGCCTAAACTGCAAATCATCAAAGGTGGTCCACTCTTTCAATGTCCGCTACTTTAGAAACACTACGACTAAGCAGCCTCGTTGCTTCCTCGTCTGTTACCCCCAGCAAAGACACCGAAGACATGCGCCATTAGACGCAAAACTTAATCATCACAATGACTTCTGCAGACGATCCAAGACCCAGTTTTTAACGATAACGTTCATTCTCGCTCAAACAGCAAAGATTTGGAGGAACATACTGTCTCCATCTTCAGAGCTTCAGCACTAAACACCACGAAATATAAGCCTAGTATACAGGCCTATATGCTATTGTTTCACTTGAATTTTGGCCTCGTTCGGCTTTGCTCCTAAAGCAGAAGACACAGGCTCTGGCTGATTCCTACGTATGAGTCCAACGATTCCGTCAAATGGCGAAATCAGACAACAGACGGACAAGAAAGGAAAGTCTGCGGACTTCGGGTCGAAATGTAATCAATCGCTAATGCCTTATGCTCAGGTGAAGGTCACACAGTGTTTACAGACAGACGCAGAGTTGCGGTCCATCAACAAAGTTATATGAATCTTGGACCTAGTTCCATGTTTCACCAACAAAACCAAATTCGACGACAGTTAACTCGGTCAGCGGTTACCTTCATTTCACATGCGAGTCCTGGGTTCGATTCTCTAAACACAAATAGAACAACAAAGATCAAATAAACATGCCTTAAGATGACGTCAAGTAGACAGCCCATACATTTTTATTAAAGAGCGTTACCGTATCGTAAAATTGTTCGCAAATTACACGAATAACAGCAAAGCCTTCGACGGTTCAGGGAGGAACCTGACTGTCGAAATCGAACAGGCGACTGTGAACGCGTTGCTTACGGCTTCGGGTTCGACCCAACGGCTAAGAAGTCAGGCCTTACGTCGGGCATCCACGGCCGTGTCGCTAATCGTCCGCATCCCCGCTTGCCCGAGGCACGCGGAGACTCGCTGTCGGCTGAGGAACGGCCTGAAATGCGTCCGAGCACAGCGAACTGACATTTACAGGGTACAATAAATGCGGTTACCAGGCTCTACAGGCCTACGGATTCCGCTGTTTCTACAGACACGTAACAGCCGTCGGATTGAATTCGTAATAAAATTGCCTGCCCTCTCAATGGGCATCCTCTAATGACGTCAGCTGACTCGTGACAGAATCCGGCCACTGGATTCGGGTCTGTTGTAGAATCGTCGCAACGAACACCAGGCTGCAAAGTCTTTGTCGGGGGAGCCTGACAGTCGCTCACCTACTCCACAAACTTTCCGCCTCTCGACGTTCAATACGACGTTCACTGCATTCCACACGCGCGAACAAAATTTCGAAGTGCGAACGTGTCTGAAGCTCCTTCCCGAAACGTCGCGCGAAAGTAAAAGGTCTCATAATTGCAGGCGAGAGGACTGGACGTCTCCTTGGTCCCGTGTTTACGTCCCGTCCCTTAAAATATTCACCTTGAGAGCAGAGAAATTGTTGACCATCGTCCGCTGCTGCCATCTGTCAACCCCTCCTCGAACTTCCACTCCAGCAGAAACAAAAACAGAGCAAAACAAAACACGAGCGGCTGCTTCTATCTCCACTTCGGAACTGTTCTCGGCGTCGGACTCCCAGAAGCTGCTACTGTGTTGCGCACGCGCACAGCCACGCCTCCCCTTCCGACGGCGCTGCTATTGGACAATCGGCTGCAAACGTCCCGCCTCGTCGCGTACGTCTTCCGTAACATGCATCCCTCTTGCGGAGAGGCTCTCAACTACTGCACGATTAATGGCGGCGCTGATCGTTACGAAACGCGGAGAGGAAGCGGCTTATCTCGAGACTGACGAAGTAGGAGGAAGTTGCGTTGGTGGCAGCGTCAGTCCGTCCGTCTGTTGCTCACTCAATTTCACGGAAACCGTCCGTTTCCTAATACAACGTGGTCGTCATTATCCTAGCTCAGCAGTTTTCTTATTTAAACCTAAAACTTACAGCAGATTAAAACGATGCCTTCTTCATTGCAAAAATCAGTTGCCGTAATTTCGTCTCAGTGCACAACAAACGCCACTGAATGCTGCTCTGTAGTTGAAGGGAGTTTATGTGAGCTGAGGGCGTAGTGCGAATTTTCCACCGATTGGCACAGGCGGTAAGCCCAGATTTGCTTAGAAGAAACTGAAATCATCCTCAAGCCTAACTGCGTAGGTCCACAGTCATTCTGCCCTACAATTCGCAGTAGAAAGGGCCTCGAACCCATGACTGCTAGGCTGTGAGAATATTCCATTGCGTTGCCATATTCCTAGAGGCTGTATCAAACCGCGGCTCGTGAGTGAGTAGGCGTGTCGGCCTGTTAGGAAGTTCCGGTCGAAATTTCAACAGTGGCGAATCTCAGTCTAGAATTCAGGTCATGTAAAAAAAATCGACGTTTTTAAATCCCCACAATCGCAACGAAATTCTGAAGTATTTTAATAATAATAATAATAATAATAATAATAATAAATGCAATTAAGAAGAAAGCGGTGAGTACGAAGATTTCCGTCTTCTGGGTTGTTGCGCTGTGTAATCTGGTAGATTTCCACCGACGTTTCGGAGGTCATACTGCCTCCGTCATCAGGGCGATGACGGAGGCAGTATGACCTCCGAAACGTTGGTAAACATCGACCAGACTACACAGCGCAACAACCCAGAAGACAGAAATCTTCATACTCATCGCCCTGATGATGGAGGCAGTATGACCTCTGAAACGTTGGTAAACATCGACCAGACTACACAGCGCAACAACCCAGAAGACAGAAATCTTCATACTCATCGCCCTGATGATGGAGGCAGTATGACCTCTGAAACGTTGGTAAACATCGACCAGACTACACAGCGCAACAACCCAGAAGACGGAAATCTTCATACTCACCGCTGTGAAAACCTCAAATCTTACAAAGTGGAGAAGATCTTGAAATAGAAGGACCTTCTCATCGAAATATAACGAATGTGGAAAGTGAAAGCAAAAGTAATCCCAATAATTAGAGGAGCAACAGGAACTGTCTCCAGGTCACTCAAAAAATATTTGGCCAACATCCCGGGCGAACACGACATCAGGGAACTTCAGAAGACCGCCATTTTGGCAACTTCATACATCATTCGAAAGACGCTGATGTAAAATATATATAGTCATCCCTCATATTAAAATATACAGCGTGTTTCAAAAGTAGCTTAACAACTTGAGTGCGAGATATTGGAGAAACATATAATTTCAGAACATGGAAATGTAGTCAAACACTTCGAGTTTTATGTCCATCGGATTTTTATGGTTCGATGCGACTTTCATTTGTTACGCGGCAGACGCCCCATCCGTAGTCAATTTCTTGCCACGCGCGGTGCAGCGTCTCCGGTGTCACTTCAGCAACTGCGACGGTAATTCGAGTTCGGAGTTCGGCCACATTTGCACGTACACTCGATCTTTAACAAATCCCAACAAGAAGAAATCTAAAGGTGTTAGATCCAGAGAACGAGGTGGCCGTCCTATTGGTGCGGCCCGACCTGGTCATCTTCGTAAAGTTGAGGAATGAGGAACTGTCGGAGCATGTCCAGATACACGACGCCGGTAATGGTCATGGAAAGAACGGACCGCACACTTTAACTTTCGGACTGTCACGAAGATGTTCCAGGAAGGCACGTGTTGACCTTACCAGTGACATGGAACGTGCTTTTGTCACTGAAAATTACTGAGTCCAGAAATCCTTCGTCGTCTTCAACCCGCCGTAACATTTCCGTACAAAATTCCTCACGAGCCAGTTTATCACCACCTGAAATGGCTTGCACCGTGGATCATCTGGACGCTCTTCGTAACACTAGCCACAAAGTCACATGTGGAATCCCACTTTCCCGAGATGCACGTCTCGTTGACTTGCGTGGACTTCGAGCGAAGCTCTCCCTAATCTGTTCCACGGCGTCTTCAGAAACACGTGGCCCACCGGCTTTCTTGGTACGGCACATGAAACTTGATGTGTTTGGCTAAATGTGTGCATTTAAAAATATTGCGCACGTCCTTTAAATAAATTTATATTCTCCTGCGAAGTTGTAAAGCTACTTTTGAAACAGGGTTTTTATCTAATACATGTAACACATTAAAAACGAAATGTATTTCGGAAATAGCTGCTGCACTATGTACCTCGGGGGCAAGGTTTGTATCGGGTACATAGAAGTAAATACGTGCCCTGTAAGATGGTGAAAAGATGGAATAATAATAATAATATCCCGCGGTCGTGTTGGCCTGTGGTTCATAGGCTAGTAGCGTAAAAGATTTCCTTCGCGATTCTTCAGATCAATAGCCAGGCCGACCACGTGGAGCCAGATGACCCCAGTAAATGCGACCTCACTGCAACGCAGACTGATCACGGCTGGGATTCGCGTTTCGAATCTGCGTTTTTCGACGGCAGAGTCTGAGCTGCGCTCATCCACTCTGGCTGTTCTCGGCTTCATTCTTGTCAGAGAATTAACCCCCCCCCCCCCCCCAAAAAAAGGTACTTACAACTACTCAGAAAAGTTAGCCGACCTCTTGCTGGGGAATCAGGCGAACGTAAGGCCTGCTACATCAACCTCCAACAGGTACCGCGGTTGTGTTGAATCACTTACAAACTCTAGTCTAGTTTATCAAACAGAAAATTATCAAATGTTAGCAGAGTTAGACCTCAAGGCATTACGCGGAATAATGTAATCTGTTTGGTCTTCAGTGTCTCTCGTCCAAATTCAGGAACTTCAGTCAGCTACTTCTTCGCTAAGAACCTCAGTCGCTGGGATGCGTGTACGAAGGGCAATGAAGTTGCTGACGTGGTCTCACACACACACCCGTCCAACCAGGACCGTTCCATTTCAGCCTCCTTGTGACAATCTTATCTTTCGGCGGCAGATACAGTCAAATTAGTGCTCGTTGCTTTGGCCTGCGCGCATTTCAAGAAATCAGAGAGCCCTAGCGATAAGGAAACCATTTCACATTTCTCAGATTTGCAACTGGACTGTCGTAATGACAGACAAGCCGTTCCTCCGAAACAAAATTTTATTTTGTGGGCCTAAACAAGGATCCACTTTTACTTTTCGCCGTTCTAACAATTCGAAGTTCGTGGCTTCGACGAAGACAGCTCGTGAACTCCGAACTCTGCACGAAAAGTTTAGAATTCTTTAATCAGAAGTATTTAGTGATTATGCTAAAACCTTTAATGTATTAAGCGTACGTCCTTTGTGGACGTAATAATCAATCACATCACAACAGTAGCCTACCCTAGTGTTACACGACGTAACTATTGCAAAGTGCCCGTCTAATGGGGCATTGCCTCACTTACGTACATTCGCCGTGCAGAGGCTGAACACACGCGAGTTCACTCGATTCACGGGTGGAAAGAAAACAGATTTCTCATTCAGCGTGTGCGTATTCTTGCGTGCGTTCCCAATGCTACAAACCCCATAAGTTACACGCAATTTCTGCTCTTATAACAGAATTGCTGGGTGTACCAAGGTTACGCGGAGCACATTTTGAGAAACACTGCATGATAAGGCGTTCCTCAAGATTCGCTTTGTCCCCATAATCTACATCTTCATGGATTTCTTTGTCCCCGGCTATGTTATCTAGATGCTTCCGAAACATTACTTTCTTCGTGATCGGGAGGTCCCGGGTTCGGTTCTCGGCCGGAGATCCCACTGTCCAAACTGTTTTTGTCGCCCTGCTACATCTGTAAGCGTTCCTCTCTCCCCCCCTGCTCCAGTGGCTGAGGAATTTGTCTGGGACGCGTCTGGACTGTGTCATCGCCACTGGATCTGTTTCAAGGGCCGAGCAGGTGGCCCGGCTGCTGGCTTGGGCCTGCGGACAAGAAATCTTCCTCGAGACGTGTTTGCCCTCCGCCGAAGAGCTGAGGTCGTCCGGCGTCTCAGCCGTGAGAACTACCCACGCTGTAAGGACGTCAAGACGCGCGGAGCTGTGCGCTGATTTTCCCCTCTCCTGGCGTTTGCTGACAACGCCACTTCTGTCCTGTGAGGGGGGCCCGGGTGGGGGGGGCAGATCAGACTGAAGCAGCGAATGTTGAGATTTAATTAAGATAAGCCTACTTAACAAGCTGATGGTCATTCAGATAGTCCAGAAATTCCCCTCCTTTTACGGAAGCCGAATGTTCATGACACTGTTCACAAGAGCCCCGTACCGAACCAAATGAAAACAGTTTCTTTAAGACTCATTTCAAAATTGTCATCTCATCTGACGGCTAGATTTTGCAAATATTTCTTAGACTACTGAAATCAAGTGTGGGCAAGACATGAGGCAGGGATGAGAAAGGAAGATTTGAAGGCAAAATCTGCTTTTGTGTCTTCATTCGAAGACAGAGCACTTGCGAGTATTGAGCATTTCACTGTATGTTTTAAGGTGCGAGTTTGTCAACTGTGCTGGGATGTACCCAGTAGCCGTTGCAGTTGAGACGGCGATGTCGAACACTGATTGCCGTTCAGTTCAGTATGGAACCTGCTTTGGTAGCGGAACATTCTCCGCGGGCTGCGCACTGCCGATAGTCGAAACGACACCTGCCGGCAATAAACTCTCTCGCCCCAAACACTCAGGGCGTGGCCCTTACCTGGGGCGACAGGGACATCGGCCCAAGGGTCGCTCGGGGCCGCGCGCTATCCAGTGGCACCGCGGCGAACGCTTGCGCCACTGCTGCACGCACAGCGACTCGTATCACGAATAATGCGCTGATAGCGGCGTCTTACATCTCCCGCACTTTGAAGAGCCGCTATCGCAGGGCGAGGCGAATGGTCGGGATTCGAGTTATCCGCCGCGTCACGAGCAAGAATCTTCCCTTCGCCTCTTCCGAACGCCGCTTTGATTCGACGTGGAAACTCGTTTGAAGGAGGAGAGCTCAGCTTCTCGCTTAGGCGAGATGGCTATCTTCTGGGATGTTGCGCCGTGCAATATGGCAGAAGTCTACCGACGTTTCGGAGGTCCTTGCTACCGCCATCGCTCTGATGATGAAGGCAGCAAGGACCTCCAAAACGTCGGTAAACGTCCCAGGAGACAGCCACCTTCGACCTTCAGAGCATGTTTTATTTTCCGAACGCCTTAAATTCGCTCATGAACTTCGGACTGCGTTCGTTTTCGAGCAGGAGGTGTGGTTACTTGCCTAAGTGCCAACATAAACACATCCATCTTGATAACGTGAATCCTGGAAACAGCTGTTAACGATTGTACTTCGCGTTATCTCTTGCGAATTGTAATCCCATTAGAGACGAACAAATTCTGCGCAATATGCTAGTAGTTCGACTGGATTCAAGTACCGCGCATGATTTGAACACATGAACCTACTGATCAGAACGCCCACTTATGTCGAAATTTCGGAAATGTTTCATTCGTTTCCCGGAAAACTGTGGCATCGCTACTAGGGCGAGTGCCGGCCTTCGGCGTGACTCTGCAGTTCAGGAACTAGGAAGATGTCGCGAACGTGTGACCCGGATAGGATAAAGCCGCATATCGCACTGCGATTTTGTGAAAACGGCGATGAACTGCGATAATGGGGAATCTCATTATCAGATTAGCCACAATCAGCAGTTGGAAGAGGTACATGGGCAGCTGATAAACCGAGTTTGGTATTAAGTGGATCAAATTGCCGTTTGTTGTTCATGAAACCCGACCAACACAAACACAACGTCAACTGCTCCACGCCACAGACTGCTTATTTAACGACGCTTAGAGCTGGAAGATGGTTTTGAATTAGGATCAGATGACGGCCTTCTTTGCTCGTTCATGTGAACAAGACAAATAAATCTCTTCAGCATCCTAGCCCAGAATCGAATCTCCCATACGACATGCAACATCGGCAATCACGCAACCGCGACGTTCGGTTAGCCGAGTTTTCCACCCGTTTCAGTTTAAAGCGTCGCTTCGGGACGCGGATTGGAATTTTGGTGAAATGTAGTACAATGGAGCGTGGCTTACGCTGTCATCGCAATCCACTGGCTGTCGATAGACGGATTTTCACGAAACCAGAAGACAGCCTCTTTAGGATGTGGACCACAAGGACCGTTTCAGGACAGGGTCCAGTGGCCGGATTTTGTGAAAACGACGATGAAAGTAGTAAATCTACAAAACAGCTGATTCAGGAGGGTTCGGCTTCCATAAGGCGCTTGTTTGTGTGCGTTGTGATAACCCGCTGAAGGTCAATTTTCCTTCGACCACTTTGCTCCGTTCGACCTTCTTCAGGGCTTGAATCACTACCCTCCCAGTAGCCATTGTTACGGCAAACAAACCAACCGGGGGGGGGGGGGATGGGTAGGGCGCGTACCGCGTAGGGAAAGCGACGACAGGATCGTGGACCACATTTTTACCATCCAGACATAAATTTTAAAAAAATTACAATTGCAAAACAAATTACACACGTCACTTCGAAGAAAAGTGTAGATTGTTATTATCATCTACTTTGAAGATAATCGTCTTCTAGGTCGTTTGCTGCTGCCTCCGTCATCAGAGCGATCATCGCCCTGATAATGGAGGCAGCAAACACGTCTGAAATGTCGGTAAACTTCTACTAGACTGCACGGCGCAGCAACCCAGAAAAGACCGACAACTTCGGACTCACCGCCGTGAAAACCTCAGATTTCAATTGTCTAGCTCAACGCCACTAATAACAAAGCTCGCCACTGGCCACAGTTAAATCCTCCTGCGACCTCCGAATGCGGGCCTCTCCGACTGCAGCGTGTCTGGTAGCGGCCTAACTGACCCCTGGCCCAGCGAGGGCGCTGATTGAAAACTGCCAGGACCTCGGAATGCACATCATCATATCATCACCGACTAACCGAGCGCTTCATATCACCCTAATTTGGAGCTGAGACGGGGCATCTGGTGGCCTCACAGATCCTGTTTAGGGACTGACGTGCACATGCACAAGGTGGAACGCGCTCACTCGATTACGCAGAAGACGAGAGGACAGCGTGAAGGACGTAAGTCGGTTCAAGATCGCGTCGAACTGCCGACTTTTGTGTTGTGGGTCAGATTTCAGGCGAGCGCTAAGGTGGAAGTCTTCTGGGTTGCTGGGCCGTGTTGCAGAGAGGTGCTTGCTGCCTCCATCATCGGGGCGATGATCGCTCTGATGATGGAGGCAGCAAGCACCTCTGAAACCCAGTTAACCTTCTACCAGACTACACGGCGCGACAGCCCAGAAGAGTTCTGCTACCAGAAACCTTGGTTATTGCGTGGGTACGCGACAAGCAGTTTGTCAGTCCCTCGGCTTTCTTGTGGGTTTCGTCTCCACAAAACACAAAGCAGAGGGAGGAATTTGGCCGGGCGATTGTTTACACTGTGACGAATGCGCCACCACACTGGTGGATGGTGCAATATAAGCAATTGGGCGCCATAAACTGACCGGCTACTGCGTGGTACAGTCCGGATCCAACGCCTCGTGCCGACGGTCCTGAGGGTTCGTATCTAAAATGAACGAGATTTATGATGGACGTTTCGGTCTGAGGTTGGTCTTCCGACTTTGCAGGCTGCTACAGCGTGTCCACACAGTTTTACGGCACAGAAGTCGAACTGACAAACTTCTGAAGTGAGCAAGTTGACCTGAGTAGAATTATACCCTTCGACAAATATGATGTTATCAGGGTTATCAAATGATGGCGGTGAGAGTTGTACGCAAAATTTTTAGTAGGCAAAATTTATGGGAAAAAGCCACTTGGATAACATAGACAGGGATGGGAAAATATTATTAAAATGGATCACAATGAAGTAGAGAGAGAATGTGGCGAAGTTTACTGTATTCAAGGAAGGATTCTGTGCTGGGTTCTCACCAATAAAGTAAAGGACCTTCGACGCTGCATTTCTTAACCACCTGAGCGCCTATTCGCTTCTCTAGAAGGATTCTGTTCCATGGAATCGGGAACTTGTTTTAAGTCTACGCGACATTTTGCCTTTCGGTCTCAGAGAAAAAACATACATCGAGGGCCCTGACGATGGAAGCAGCAAGGATCTCTGAAACACCCTTAAATTTCTACAGGCCTATAAGGCGCCATCTTTATACTCGCCGCTGTGACAACCCGAATTCTCGCTCTGTCCCAATTTTAGTAGAATAATGGTATGAAGGGTGCTGTGATGGGCAAGCCGTGTAGCTAGCACGAGGGTAATTTGGGATAGGAAGCCACGTGTCAATTCTCTTATCAGATAGTGTGTGACGACGCTGCGAAGTGGACAGATACGGAGAGGATTGGATCAAACGACGAAGTTTTCTGGGCAAGAGTGCGTGGGCCACCGACCCATTCAGTGCCGGAGGAGGAGGTCAGTTTCTCACGCGGTGTCCCGCTGTTCTTGTGGTTCGGCTGTAGCCTGAACCTGCTGTGATTTATGGAAATGTAAATCATCAGAAGGCCGTCACCCAGTTTCACCGCAGTGACAGGTGACCCGAAACCGGCCGACCGGTCATTTTATAGCCCTCGCTTGTGCGTTTTACACTGAATGGACTTACCGTCCGTTTCTAGAAAACCATATACAGAGGGGGGTTTACGTGTTGCTGCTATATACCACGACATGGACTGGACGTGATAGCCAACTTACGTCTCTCAGTTCTTCAGAACCAAACATGCAATGAACTTCGTCACACTGTCCTGTCAGTCTTGCCAACCCATTCCACCCGAATTTCTTAATGGGCAAAAGTATTTTAGGATGATTGAATTACGCTTATGGCACCACCAACTAACGACCTCCAACAATCAGAGTGTTTAGAAGCTGACAGTCGCTCATGTGGTCAAACTAAAGTAAAATTTTAACATACTTAAAATACAGTTAACATAAACCCACCAAAGTAAACAAAAATATGAGAATTATTTTTTATTTTCCCAGCAATTTAAGGAAATCAAAGGTTCATTGCCGCATTTTCCAACCCCCCCCCCTCCCCCACCACAGGACTGGCGAATTCAGTGGACAAGCTCGTTTTCTGATTTCTTAAGATCCCTTTTAATAGTAGATGACATCTACGTTCGTTCTTTCAGGAATTCTGACCAAAATTTTGTTTGCACTTTTCATCTCTCCCACGCCCTGCTCATTCTTCCCTCCTCAATTTCATCTAAATAAAATATTTTATGTGGAATATGAGTTACGAAAGAAGCGACTGTCACGTCCTGCTCCATGAGCTTTGACTTTTAGAGAATAATGTCTCCTAACTGTACGTCAACGCAACACAGAACAAGTTCGGAAATGCATGCACAGAGTAACAACTCACGCAGTCATGTTCGCGTAAAAGCCCCTTTAGGCATTTTCGGAGTCCCCATTATTGCTATCCGAAATTCGCGTGCTGCAACAAAGAGACGGCCGTCCTCTGGGACGTTCTGATAGGCGCTGACCGAGGATTCCGGGAACACTCTCTGCCGCCGCAAGAACCTGGAATTTCGCATGTTTCAGTAACAGTCCCAAGTACGAAATTTCGCGAACTGTAAATCCGCTCAGTGGTTCTCCAGTCGCTGGATTCGCCCATGCGACAGAACGAACAGACAGACTGACACGGAGAAGGCAATGGGCGCATTTGTTACAACTTCTGTTGAATGCGCGTAACGCCCCGGGATTCAAACCTGAGACACGAGCCAACAGCGATGGCTCGTCGTCGTCGGGAACCGTCCGCGACCCGCGGTCCCCGAATGATCGTGTCGTTTTCAAGCAGATGTCGCCCCGGGCTTGTCAAAAAGCCGTCGTTTCCCCTGGAAATTAGATTTCCTGGCGTAGCGATGAAGTTTCAAACGGACTGCTCAGGGCTCCTGCATAACAAATATGGAAGCCTCTTTCGTCAATTCCGCGCCAGCCAATCGCAGCGCGGGTCGCAAAATAACGTCGCTCGTGTTTGTTATTCAGAGCGGCTCAAAGCAAGAAGAAATCTAATTTTCTGCGTCGAGATGAGGCGACCGGGTCCTGCAATTAGAAGGCTCTCTGACGTCACGCTGTACCCCAAGGTGCGAGTCCGCGTCTTTTATCTCCGGAACTACTCGACGGATTTTTGGTGGCATTAGCACCAGGTGAAGCTCAGGTCGAACTGCGACCACTTCGCAAACATGGACGGGGGCCGCGTCTTGTTATTGCCTGCAGGTTCCCCCATTTCTCAGCGCAGCGCGGCTCATAGCTTTTGCAACATCGAGCAGAACAGAAAGGATAAAAATGAATAGTTTGCAGATTCGGTGGGCTGCTCCCTTCCACGTTTGTGTGCTGTTTGATACACCTCTCGGTCGATCACCGCCTTTGAACGCCCCTGAATTTCAATTATGCGCGGTTCTAATTTGATATCGGCTCCTCTTGGTTCGAACGCGTCGGGACGGGCGACGAGCCTGACTGAGACTTCGCGCGGGTTTACCCAATCATCCGGACCTCCTGCTTCTACTCATCAGACGCTACAGAACGTTAGCAGATGGTACGGAGATTAGGCGCTTTCACAAAGCGTCGCACTTCGTAACTAATGAACGCTCAGACGCAAAAAATTGAAGGACTAAATTTCAGAGAAATCTTGGCGTTTTTTTAAATGAACAAACACAAAACTGCGAGTGTTGGTTCTGTTTACTAGGACGAAGTCGAGAACTGACTGCGAGACTTCGGCTCTCAGATCCTGGTCATTTTATTCGAGAACACGGCGCCAAGAATTCGGACGAAGAGCCAACGCGAAATGGAAACTTCAGCTTCAGGCAGCCGTCACAGATCGGCGAGTGAACTGGATAGTCGCTGTTCGATTCTATACAGGGACAAGATTTCTCATCATCTTCTATCCACACTGGCCTTGCGTCACGTCCACTCGCCCTGTTTATCGCGTACCGGAGGCGGAGTGACCTCCGAGGTCCACGAAGACCTCAACGGCATTCTGTTTTAGCGCAGGGCAACTTCACATCAATTACTGAGGTTTATACACGGACTGTACGACACTAATTAAATCTCTCTCCGCCAGATGGGGCAGAGATTAGTGCGCTCAATAACCGGGTGGATTACAGCGCCGTCAATGTTTGGACAGGCCATATAATCAGTGGCGGCAAACTGCGGGGCCACCCTCCGCTTCAGCTCTTTCCTTCGGGTAAAGCTCACGGAGCGTGCAGCTGTCCACTTACCGCCGCGTAGTGTCGGAAATCAGAATGCGTGGAGCAAGCCAGTGTGGCACAGAGGCGGACGAAACGAGTTTGCGAAAAGAATTTTGATGCGGAAACCTCGCAGAACAAGATGTGACTTTAATGTTTCGGGGATTCGTGGGGAATTTCGTTTCGTGCCCCGAAACTAATTATTTCTAATTATCACAAAACCAGTAAATCCGAATTTAAAACAAACAACCCAGTGAGTCAACCGATGATTTATCTCGTCTTATAAAATAACTCAAATTTTAAATCAATTAACATTCAAATTATAAGAATTTCTATCTTCCAACAGCTCGTTTCATGCGTTTATGTCTTCTAGCCGTATCAGTGCATGTGCAGTATGCTCCTCTGAAACGTCGGTTAATATCTACCAGACTACATGATGCAATGTCCCAGAAACAGCCACTTTCGGGCTTTCGCAGACAATTGTTTGAATAATCCATTCTATTTCTATCCTCCACTTCCACTAAATAGCAGCAAAAGTGTGAGCGAGCGATACCGTTTACAGTGTCCTTGAGCCGAGCTTTGTCCGAAACTCCTTGTCTCTTCATTCGCTGTGACAACAGAACCACCGTCTCCTTCCTTTAAAGCAACTGACAGTTTTATACGCGTGTGAGAAGCCAAAGTCTACAGCGACAATTTTAAAATTTTTACCCACAGTCTTAGTGGTAAATACAGACAACAGATTTTTGTTAAAAAAGACACATCACATTATCTCGAAGATATTTTAATCTGCGAAGGAAAAATTTAAGAAATTTGTTTCTTTTATGGAGGTTGTGGTATCTGAGAATGTCATTGTGAATAAACGCACACGATTCTAACGGACTCATTCTTTCGTTCAGGTGTGCGGCCATGTTCCACAACACCGCACATTCATCAAAGGGGTTTTTAAGCAATCAGCAAAAGAAAATTCAATTAACTGTTGCATTACACAGTGGAGCAGCGAGACCAGGATTTTAATGTTAAAATTTTGAGACCTCGTACGTGTGCAGAACAAAGTTTTTCGTTCCATGATCAAGAAAGAGTGAAACTGTCCATCTGCTAACCCCATACGCCTCCAAATTAACACTTAATAAGCACCAGAGACAAATCTACTTATACATAATTGTGACATTTAAACTATGCACATTACGTACCACTGTGAATATGAACATGCATACAAAATTATGGTGCATGAATAAATGACGTTTAACCCACATCTTATTTCAATGCATCAACTAGCATGGAATAACTGAGAAAAATACGTACAATCCATAACCCCATATGATGTTTAATCAACACCAGATGATTATAAAACGGGTGTGGCAATTCTAAAATTTGTGAAGACTTTCAAGGCTTACTCTAAAATACCCAGAACTGCATATTCACGGTGGCATTAAACACTGTGAGTGCTTCTTGTATGAAAGTGGTGCTAAATTTTAAATGCCATCAAACTCAGTAATAATTTAAGTTTAACTAGCTGGAGTACTGGGATACTCCACATATGTAGTTCGTAGTGCGTCGCAGATACAAACGTTATGAAACAAGCAACACGTCTCAAGCAGCTGATCTGTTACCCCCTTGGACAGCTATGCCACCTGCTAGCTTATAAGAGTGCATCATCATCATTATCACAAGCCAAGTGCTGTCCTTTCTTCTCATGCAGATGGTTTTATCGCTAAGAAGTTTATTTTAGAGACAGAGGACTTGTCCTTCAAACTGACAAATTAAATACCCACAAATTTTTACTACTGGGAGGAGAACTGTTAATTAATGAGAAATTATGATCCAATCCAGTGCCTACGGGGGCCTGAAATAGGTTTGGGTCCATTAAGAAGTAGGGGGACTAGCCTAGAGTTACTATAAATACAAATCAGCTGAAGACATTTGCATTGAATCCTCAATGTGCGATTGATTACATATTTCTGTTATGTATGCAACTAATCTTCCTACAGACATTAAAAAAATAAATATCACTAAAATGTCTATAATCTTCCATTTCAGTCCAGGACCCTGGGTAAAATTACGTAGGCTACTTCTATTCCACTATTGTGTTTACCAATAAAGATTATTTTATAATAGTTATAGCAGAATGTTAGGCAAAAATTTGCTAAACAGAAAACCGAGCAGACGTTCCTGCTCTTAATAACAAAATAAACACACATAAAAATGGTTAATTTTTTAAGAGAGTAACATTTAACTTACTTGCAACAGAGTTTCAAAGCACCGAATCCAGCAATCAAATACATCGACAGAGAAAGGGAAATGCTCTGTACAGAATGTTCACTGACAAAGCAGGTTATGTCATTTAACCCAAGTTCACTGCACTTCTGTTTCCAAACCTTAATCTACAAACACAAGAGACAGTGATGGGAGACGTTAATATTGATTACGACTTATACTTCCAAAGTCTTCACAGGGTATCTGCTTCAACGAATTGATCACAAATCTTCGGTTGTCTGTGTCGGTGAAAACACATTTTTGTACACAAAGCTTGAAACCCGCTCACTGTCAACACACCATTTTCACTGGAGTTGAGTACCAACATGCCCAACCGAATGACACAACTTTAAAACCATTCGTCAATACGCAGGCGTGCCATTTTAACCTGCTATGTGATTTTAGGCTAGTCCCCCCCCCCCCACTTAATTTTAATGAAACGGGTTTTAGGAATGTTCAAAGCCATCCCTGAATTTTTCGATGCTGACGGAGTTGGTGACGATGTTTGAACTTGTGAATCGCAGTGAACTAAATGATGTTGAATGGGCCCACTGCTTACGCAGAAAGATCGAAAAGCCACGCAACCCACATGAAACTGTTTATTGATGGCTGCAATTCAACTGGATTAATAAACTGTACCAGAGCCCACGCCATGTTGCAACCTGCCGGCGTGCGTCCGTCAATTGTTTTCAACTTTTCCTGTGCCAAACGAATCGACAATATCTCGTCTGGGGAGCCTTTTTTTTCGCCCAGGAACTCGGACCTTCCTAACACGTAACATTGCATTGCTTTTGTTTTCTGATTTCAGTGTCCTTTATGTTTGCGTCAGGAATGGGTTCCGTGACTTTCCGATCACCGTGTAATTCACAGACATTTAACACAATTATAAGAATTCCATTTGCCAACAGCTCGTTTTACGCGTTTATGACTTCAACCACTATCAGTACATGCATTCCTTATCACGATGCATGTAAATAATTGCCAGTATTCACACTTAAAATCCTGTGTATTATTTTTCATTTTATGAATTATATATATTTTAGAGGCTACTCATTTGCATGAAACTAAATGCAGCATCACGGATAAAATTAGAATAGATAATTCAGAAACTTGTCTCTGGGATGTTCTAACGCATAGTCTGGTAGATATCAACCGACGTTTCAAGGGAGCATACTGCCTCCACCATCAGGGTGATAATGAAGTAAGGACGTTCCCCTGAAACGTCGGTTTATATCTACCACATTACACACCCATTTCATACTCGTCGCCTTGAGAACCTGAAATCTCAGTCACTAAAGCTCGTCCTTCTTAATCCACATTACAAGTCCGTAAGTCGTTTCCGTGCTCTGTCTTGTGCACGAATGTCGAGGCTAACGCAAAAGTGGAGCGTTTTATAATTTCATTGGTAATCGCGTCAGAATTTTCCGTAGATGTAGCTTGATCTCAGGTGCTGGTAAGCTTGTGTTTGGGATTAGCTCATTCTGACGGAACCCCCCCCCCCTCCGCCGCACCTGAAGACGAGGACAGATTCAGTCCACAAAACGTCGTGTGTTTTACGTCATCAGAGGATGCACCCCAGAATCCGCGGTGGGTTACACCATCGTCGGGGACCTTCAGAATCGACTTAATCCTGCTGCTTGTAATCTGCTAGGTGTGCTTAGACACAGGGGCCGTCGGGTTTGTGTGCTCAAGCGGCTGGTGAAATATGCGATCTCGATTATCAGCACGAGTGAGGCTAACCGAGTCAGGGGTGTGTACGGTCTTGAGTTCCTGCGTGGCTACTCAAGATGGAGGTGGAGGTGATTCCACCTCTCCTCCTCGAGTCGCCCACCAAATTTTTCATGGTTTTGCTGGATGCCTCGTGAGCATTTTCATCTTCGGAAGGATTCTGTATGCTGACACATTGGCGTCCTGTCGCCACAGCAAAGCGATCCGTTAAAATGCGGAAAAACTACGGAATTTGATTGTAATTCACGGTTTTATAAGAGCTCGAAAAAGAACGTGTCGAGGGAACGGTCTCCTTCTAGGGCGGGATCGGCGCAGTTCCCGGATCGATATGCATCACCGCGAGTTCAATCGGCGCAGTGCAAATTGCAGACTTTGCAAAGACAGTGACTGCAGCGGCCGGGAATCGAACCTGGCATCTCCGTACCGCTGAAGATCGAGTGTGAAATGGAGGCGTCCTTTGAATTTGTGGGCGCAGTTCCCTGGAGATGCTGCAGCGAGAAACCGCGGCCAGAATAGGCGCGTTCTCTCAACAGATGGTGCGCCGGTGCGCAGGAGTGGCGGAGGATAACTGGAGCGGCTTCCCACAGAGCGCGCTGCGCTCCCGTCTACGAGTTCCTAAGAAAACGAGTAACTTCCTGTTTCGCATAGTTAGCAGTAGATGTCTCGCATAAGCAGGCAGGCGAGTCCCCTCCTTTCGAAGGACGACTGATAAAAAATAGAGTGACGTCATGGCGTTCTAATATCTTGAAACAGATTTTTTTTCAGATACTGGAAAAACAGGTTGCGTGTTCATCTGTGCGAGAGAATGAAAAAAGTACCACCAACATTTTGGTTCTGCAAACAAACCGGTCGGAGGACTGATTCCATGCAGCGGAGTCCTTCTTGAGAAGCTGAGGATTTCTAAAACTGCTAACCCCAGTTGCCTCGCGATATGAAAAGTATAAATACAACGTCTTCGATCGTGGGTTTCGCCAGTCGTTCTGTGCTGTCTTCATCAAAGGGTGTGTGCCTCGTGCCTCGAAGTGTTTCGGAGAACAGAAGAGCCCGACCGGCCTTCGATCGCGTTCGAGTGCCGACAAGAATCAGCGTCTGCCCGAACCACGGACGACGTGGGCGGCGACAGTGGATTCCTTTGCGCCGCCTGACTGGAACGGATGACCCGACCCGCTCATCTGTCTCTGAGCAAAAGCTGCGACGAATCTTCCGTTCTGAGACCGGCGTCAGAATTTCGCGGCGGCGTGAGTCTTGCGGGTTGGACGCAGAGCGTCGAAACGGACCAAAACTTCGAAGCCATGCGTCCTCGCATTTACCACGATCTTTGGAATGCGACAACACGCCTCACGAGGACAGAATGAACACCCTGGATCTGTCATCTTCCCCCTAAACGTGAAGTCCGTGCGAAAATTATATTTTCAAGACGTCTATTTGAACGGACGACAGAATTCCGAGCTGCACAGTAGCAAGCGTCCCTCCTAATTTCAAAATTATTATAATTTGTCGTTCGCAAGTGGCTTGCTTGTTGAACATCGCCATATTTCAAGTCCTCGTATTTCGGTTTGGTCCAGCATTTTGTTACCAAACAAGAGCTCAGAGCGTACCCAGGATAAAAGCTTTGACCTTGGCACTGCGGACTCCGGTTAGAAATCTGTCACTTGAGTAGTATTTGTTAATATATTTATATACGCCCAGAGAAGAATTAGGTTAGGTTCATCTTTGCCACCAGCAACGGTCCCTGATAATTCAGGTTCAGATTTAAAACAAGAACAGTCGTTAGTTAGTTAGTTAGTTAGCAGACGCGACTTTCGAATAACGAGGCTGTAGTAGCTCACTCTGTGACTCAAAGGGCAGACTGGTACGTCGATTAATGATTCTAAAAGAGTGGCCGGGGCCTGTTAGGAATTATACCGGCATTTTTCTTGGGGGGGGGGGGAGTCTGAGGTAAATCACGTAAACCCTCAGTCATGACAGCCGATTTCCGGTCCGAAATTTGAACCCGGAACCTGCGGATTACGAAGCAGGAGTGCAACGTTCGATTCTTTGTATCTTTCAGTGTCAAGTTCATTTCTGTTTTTGCAATTCGCGTGAACGCCTTCAAGTTCTCGGGAGAAAAGATCTTGACTCGCCGTTCTTCATCAAGTTCCTTGGTTGCTCACAGAGCGGGGGCGGCCAAATACCGAAGACCTTCTGATGTCAGGCGACTGTTACAGGAAATGCACGCGGGCCGAGCCGCGGGTTGAGAACTCCTGTCTCCAGACTCTCTAGTAACAACGAGAAACACGTAATGGGCTTCATGATGCCTACGCTTCGCCAAAAGTACTCAAGGAAGGTGGAACAGGAGCGGATTTCAAAGAAAGGAAAAAGGGAGAGGAAGACTGGGCGTCGTTGTAGCTAGGCAACGGGGAAGCGGGCTATAAAACGGTGGGAGACTTGACACCCGGTCCGCGGTTCGATTACAAGGCGCAATATAGCGGCACAGACCCAATTAAGCGGCCGGTCGGCACTTATTGCCGCCGCCTTTACGATGTTTGTGGAACATGCCCCTGACGCTCCCGTCGGCCCCTGCGCACGGTCACCGAGGACGCGGCGGATGGAGTCCCGGGCGCCAACAGCGCGACCAGAATGCCCACGTCGACTTCCGGGGCCGTGGCGCCCTATTGGCTTCCGCCCGTATTGATCCCAAAACCGGGTCCACGCAGCAAGGGGCCACGTCGATTCCTCGCTCGCCCAAGTCCGGGTGTCAGACGCCGCGCAGAACCGACGCCGCCACGCGGCACTTGGACGCTTCGTGCCCGAGCACGTCGCGTTTTCCAGGAAGCAGGAGACACGCCCCGCCTTGTTTGTGCAACAGCGAATAACGGGTGATGGGAGCCGAGATTAAAAACGCCACTGCCGGCGTCAGCTGCCACGGGGCATTGGATTCTGAAGCACTGAATCCTTTAACGCGTTCCTTGTAGACTGCATGTGCGCCCTCAGAGCTCGTGGCTGATTGGAAGGGCTCATTTTCGCCTCAAGATGAGCGTAGGGCCTCCTTTCGGAGGTTTCGTAGTCTTTAAAACGCGAATTAAGGGCAGTGAGTACATTGGAGACGTCAGTCTGATAGGGTTGGGCGCGTGCCCGGCGTGGCTGTGGCCTACAGCCCGCACGACAATGCAGCAGGTCCGCCAAATGCTCCAGCGACTGAGCCCCGACGACTTTGCTCCTGCCTGCAGCGAGCTGCAAGCTCCGGCCGTTTCAGCGACAGTCTGCCCCGGCCGGTAGCGTATACAAAAGGCACGTGCATTTCGGCTGTTAGGAGGAAGTTGTAGGGTTTGACCCTCAAGTCCTCGTGGCGAGTGCACCTTTGCCTTTACGGCCTGGGAGAGATCTGATGAAGCGCATTTGACTCCTCCCGCACGTCAGTTTGTGTGGCGCGTCTCGGGAACAGGATCGCCGCGACGTGCAGACCCGAGGGAAGGACAGTCTGTCTCTGCGAAGAGTACTGAAGAGGTTTCAGAATGGGGTGCTTACGAAAATAATTGGACCCAAGAGGGACGAAGCTACGTAATGGGAAGTCCCCGTAATTTGTACCGCTCATCAAGTACTCTGTTATAAGGCCTAAACGTTTCGTCGCCATGACCACAGTCGCCTATCCAGTCATCGAAACATATTCTCAGCAAGTTCATAAACCTGTAATATTTTTCTGCGATCAAAGCCTGAGTCTGCTGGGTCCAGCGACTGGTGCACATCTCTGACCGATCGAGCACCAACACCCTCAAGTTCAGTGCGACACCAGGATCAGCCAGGGCGGTTGAGAATTTGTTTGAGCAAAGTTTTGGATAATGGTAACGCAGAGGATCTCTCTTTTAAACACTGCGTATTCTCTCCAATGTCGTTAAATAAACACCGACATCCTGGAGAGAAGTCCTTCAGCCACTCAAGAAAGTCCTCCCCTTTTTATGCAGCCCGCAAGTTCACTGCTGTTGTCAACACAACCCGCCACTGGCCCCTGTCCTGAGCCAGTTCAAACCACTCACGCCCTGTTTCATAACAAACTTATTTTAGTATTGTCGAATCTCTCTTTGCGTCACGTTTTGCTAAAGGCATTTCTCATATCACCCATGCGTGCTAAATGCCATCCCATCTTACCTGACGAGTGGATATTTCGAAGCTCCTCGTCACGTAATGTTCCTTTCCCTCGACTTGGTTCAGTTTCTGAACTTGCCCACGTCTCTGCAGGGTTTATCAGCTATAGGCCTGTTTTGTCCTGCATTCTCGTGACGAGGCGTGAACCCAGTTCTTCGCGTACCTGATTACCGTTATCTGAATATAAGGCGGAGACAGAAAGCTGATACGAAAGTGGGTCTTCAGGAGGCGGGTGTGAACTGGATTTGTCTGTGCACCTCCAGTGCGAGATAGGAAATTTCTTTAGCACCTGAGCGCCTATCGACTTCCCACGGGGGATTTTCATCCCGTAAACTAACTAAAATGTCGAGTTACTTACTGGTTTTCCTTCCGCGGTATTCTAAATAGATGCCCCGGGTTCTAGCCCCGATCCGTCTGTCCAGCAAATTATGGAATATTGCCTTCAAATAGGCCATGGCCGTTTGTTTTCTCAGCCTACAATTTCATGCAGATGAGAACACAGAATATGGAATAAAATTGTGTGTATGTGCCAGATTGACGTTCAAGGGAGAGCGGAGTCCGAGACCTCAAACAGACGGAAACGAGTAGGAATATGAGAGTGAACGCCTAAAAGACACGGCACAGAGTCACGTGGGATGTGTGGCAACAAAGCTCTTGTTGAGTGGGGCAGAGAAACTGGGGAAGTTATCGTTACTCTACTAAAAAACGAGTTTTATTTTAAACGGAAACCCCATAAGTACAGGGTGATTCAAAAGGTTAGGGCCAAACTGGAGGAGCGTATAGAGAGACTCGGAGAGTAGGAATCCACGTCCTCCGAAGTTATCCTGAGTCAGTCGAGGCCATTGGTAGCTTAGTTTTGAATCACACGTATCCCGTCAGATTCTACAGAGGCTCCTGGGTTTGGTTTGGTTTGTAAGATTGCTAATGTTATCGTTGTACATTAATAAAACAAATTAAGCTAATAGGAGAATAGATTATTTCAGCGGAATGTTATCAGACCTCCGTACCTTCAACGGCCTCTACTGACTCAGGATAACTTCGGAGGACGCGGATTCCTACTCTCCGAGTCCCTCTATACGCTCCTCCAGTTTGGCCCTAACCTTTTGAATCACCTGCGACATATCCTCCAATCAAAGTTTCTGCGCCAAAAACTGAGCAACTACAAAACTTGAACCAAATTAAAATAATTTCTGTTTCCTCTGCAACGCCGAAATCTTTTACGCTAGCCTTTGTGAAGCAGATCCTGAGGTCGACGCATGGACCACGGGGGCAAGAAGGCGGCACCTGTAAAAGTGATGGGCCTCAAGGGAAGACGTCACTTGAAGAACTAGGCATAGATGGGCGTACAATATTAGAACAGAGCTTCGAGAAACAAATTTGTGAAGCCGTGGACTGCATTCAGCTGGCTCTGGGCGAAGCCGAATGGCAACGTCGGTAAGTTCTCGCCTGCTCCGTTGCCAGAGGCTGCGGGCAGGACGGACAGGGGCTCGACTTCCCTGGATTGGATAGGAGGACCGCAGCAGCTCTGTTCGTTCGGGTTTCTCTCCGCGCGCTGTGAAAACGCAAAGAGAAACTGTGTCCGTTGTGTAAATACGCAGAGGAATTACTAAGTAGTCCACCTGCTAAAGCCATTTGTCCGCGTTCCGAACGAGTAGGGCGAAGTCATGACGGCAACACAAAAGCCACGGCTCGGCGAGGCTGAGCCTCCCTCCGGGCTGTTTCTGTTTTAATCACGTCGGAGCACTCATTACGTTTTTGTACCAACAAGCAGCCAGGAACGCGGCGCAGCTTTGACCTTGGAGCCCAGGACGTCGGACATTTACAGCGACAGATTCAGATGGCCAGAATTTCTTTGTCTCTCAGTTCGTGCTGTCAGCTACGCATTTGCCCACGAGGGCGAGGCAGCCACTGAAAGCGTCATTTCGGAGAGCCAGGTTTCGAAGAATGACTTTCGATGATGGGGCTACACTGCACTTCGATTTCGAAACGTGCCGGCCCGGTATAAAAGCTGCTTACACGAAGCAAACTAAACGTACAACTCGCACGGAAAACTGTAATCTTACTACATACATCAGAAAACATCGAACCGGGTACTGAACATTCTGTAACGCTCCACACACAAAAACAGCGAAGATAACATTTAAAATAGGTTCAACTTTCAAATTAGCCTAAAAGAATTAAAAGTGCATTTTTCCGAGAAACGAAGCGTTGTTCAGAAGTTGGTGGCACTGCAGCTGCTCTACTTATGTAAACTACGTCAGGGAGGGGCCGTGAAACTTGTTCCTGGACGCATGCGCAAGCCTCCCGGGGCAGTGGACGGAACAGGATCTGAGCGAGCGGAGAGAGGAGGGGAGAAGAACATTCTGATTTATGGTACAGGCCAGATTAAAAACGAAGCAACATTTTTTATTGTATTAATTATAATGCTATTCACTGTTCTAGTACATTCGTGCAGGGCGCGATGAGGCGACGTTGCGACATCTCCCTCCTCTGTATTCTACTACATCTTGAGATCGTAAACAACAACGGAACGTCCTGGAGGTCCCCGGACCTACTAAAATGTTCAATGCCGAATGAGAGCGTCTGGTCTCTTTGGTTCTTTCATCTTGCAACGACGCGCGAAATGCTAGCGTCTCATAATTTCCTCTATGCTGAAGCCGTGCATCTTCGTGGACGGGTTCCTCTGCGGCCTGGCGATGTCTCGCGATGTCGACGGTCCTGCCTCTGCGTCAGGCCGCGGGCTGCGGATGTCCGGAGGCTCCGGCAACTTCCTCCGGAATATGCCGAGGCCCATGCTCGTGCCCGGAGTGGGTTCCAGACTGGTCACGGTGGCAGAGGGCCTGTGCAGGTCTCGGCGGATCTGCAGCTGTGGCAGGTGCGGGGGGTCGGGCGGGGGACGCATCGTGTAGGACTCTGAAGGGTCGTGGTGGTGGCAACGCGTCGTGGGGGGTGGCGAACTTCTCCGAGGCGTCGGAGGGGTGCATTCGGACGAGGGCGGCGACGGCTCCTTGTGCGGGGGTGGTGGCGTCTCGCCCAGCACCTCGGACGGCACGTCGCCCACCGTGTGCGTCAGGGCGTGACGCCGGAGGTCGCAGTTGCGCCGGAACACCTTTCCGCACGAGCCACACTCGTAGGGCTTGTGGTCGGTGTGCGTGAGGAGGTGCGTCTTGAGGTTGGAGCGCTGGTTGAAGCTGCGACTGCACACCGGGCACTTGTGCGGGGACTCCTCCATGTGCAGGATCTTGTGTACGGCCAGCGTCCGGGACTGGCAGAACCCCTTCCCGCACTCGCCACACTTGAACGGCTTCTCCTTCGAGTGGATGTACCTGCAACAGACAGCCGTCAACCGTCAAAAGCCCCACCCAGCTTCAGACTCGTCCTCTTTCTAACATTTTGTCTGCAGAAGCTAACAGAGCCTCAGCTGGTCAAGGGTTTCAAGTCTCTTGTCGAACCCAGGATCCACTAGAACCCGCAGCGAACCCTCGCTCATCGTCTTTGAAATTAATTTAAATATTTTTCTCTCATGTACACTGAGGTCCGTTCAAAGGGCCTCCTTCCTCACACGTTTCCAAATCGTCGCTTCCACGCTCTCAGTCCTGCCCTCGTGTCGTTTCTCCCTCTTCCTACACATAAGCATCGTTTAACAATTACTTCACATTCTTCCACACAAAGTGATTTACAGAAGACGAGCTGTTAACACGAACGAAGAGAGTTACTTTGTTTCACATGAAAAATGGACTGAAGTAAACTGCAACTGTCAGCGTTAAGTTCGTGGAACCAAAATGACAATTCTCCTCCCCAGAATTTGCTTCCAAAATTGAATCGAAGCGCATCTCCGCAGGACCTACAACGGGTCTTTCTTTCAGGTATTTAATTAATAGCAAAATAAAAGCGAAAATGACGTACGCAAGAGGACAGCACAGAAAAGGAATTTGCCAAAAGCAATGAACAGGCGTTGTCTCAGCTCCTGAACTGCACAGAGCAACTTAATTCACTTTCTTATATCGCCAATGTCTTTGAATTCTTAATAAAGACGTGAAATTAATATATTTCTTGTTTTCGTAAGTCGCTTTTACACTTTCACTGTAAACTTATCAAACTGCGATTCTGTCTTAATCTGGACATTTATACTTAACATGCGTTTATAGTGTTTTCCGCACTTTTACACACGCCTACTTTCTGAATTCCGCAGTCCTGATTCGTTCCATCTCACATCACCTGCATTTAGAGGTAAAAACTGTCAATGTTCAAAATTATTCTCTTTCAAAGAATAATTTCACACTTTAAATACTCATCGATTAAAACTTCACCTACAACAAATGTCAACGCGCATTTCTTTGAAGTACCATTAAGTTTGGAAAACAGATTTCTGGGCGTCAGTGTACCAGGAGTTTCCGTTCGTATTGACAGTAGGATTAGCTGGGGCCTGAAGATGACCCCTTTTGCGGGCCGAAACATGTCACTCTAAATATGAATGGCATTGAAAAGTCTTCTAACAGATCGACCAGAATACAATTGGAAGGTCCAGTGCAAACGCAGCGTGGTTCCTGTTTGGGCCGAAATTTGGTTTCGCATTATTTTATACAGAAAATTCGTCATGGCTTGCGTCGCTCTTACTCGTAAGCGCCTAGACACCAGACAAATCCCGATCCAGCAGTCAGTACCACGCAGGTCAACAAATTCCTGATTCATCATCCTGGCGAGATAGCAGGTTCCCACGGGGACGAGTATGAAGATGGCTGTCTTTTGGGATGCGGCACCAGGAGGATGGCAGCAGAAAGCCCCTACGAAACCCCGGCCAATACCCACTTGACTGCAAGGTGCAACACCCCGTTAGCAAAAAGTCGCAACTTGTGCCGGTCCTGATTCAGGCTAATCCAGTCGAAATTTCAACACCCAATTTCTTCAAAATACATCTTAATATTTTTCTCGCTTATACCACGAGTTTTCCCAACAAAACATTTGCGGAAATTTCGTATTTCCCAAAGTTTGCTTCTGTATTAGATCGATATCAACAACGCAATGGGAAACACAAATTACGAGACTCCAGTACGCACTTGGCGAATTTAATATTCTCAATTTCTTCATGAATGAAATTGTCGTACCCCATTATTTGAATTTGTTCAAATTTCTCAAGGACCTGCTCATTAATCTTCACCCGGCATTCTGGTGATTAAGTGCGACATTTCAAGAACATTATTTGGGACGCACGACATTCCAATGTTTGATACACTGACCGCAGCTCATCAAACGGAGAACGTGGCAACAACGCTCTGATGTGAATAAAAACCGGTCCTCTCCTCTACCTGAGCGAGCGAGCGAGCGAGCGAGAAGGCCAGCGCAGGTAAGAAACAGCCGACCGCTGCATTCCGTTGCCCTCACGAGCAATTGATTCCTGTTGAGTCATTTCAGACCGCTTGGACACTGGTTGAATTACAGCGACTGACATCCACAGACCAAGGATCGAACTCTTGGCCCCTGGATGTGGAGCACCATTCTGTCAAGACTCGCGCGAGGCCAACAGCGAAATGCAGCTGGCCGCGGAAATTAGAACCCGAGGTCGTCGAACAGGAAGTGCGCGCGGGAACAAAGGATTTATGTTTAAACATCAAGCTGGTGGCATCTTAATGAGCAGTTGGTAGCACTGGCAGAGCCAAGAACCGGTCCGACGGCGGCCCCCACTGACAAGTGGCGAGAACAGTTCGTGGAAACTGAGCGCGTTCCCTTTTACAGGACCAGAAACGAATGACCGATTTTCATGAAATTTTGGACGACAGCCGTCACGTCTCCATCTCTGAAATCACGCGAGATGAAGGAGACAGCGCTGCAGCCCCAATTACGTGTGAGCATTCCCTTACTTTAGAAGTTCACAGAAGGCGACGGCAGTTCCGTGCAGGAACCTCAGTGTTGTGAGGTCCACAACAACCACAAAGATTCTGTTACAACAAACAACACTGATGAAGGAACACAAGGAAGCACGACCCTTCCTGAGAAGCTGACAGTCGCTCAGGTACCCAAAGACCAAAAGGTTCCTTGCTGTTTGCACGAGACCGCCACTTAAGACTGATTTTCAGGACTAGAAAGGAAAAAAGACACGAACGTCTGGGAAGAACACGTGACGTTCTCCTCTAACTAGAAACCTGAAAAGGCTGGCAAGTGTTTCTTTGCACGTGTAGCGCACAGGACACGCGTGGAAAAGGGCCCGCGGGCCCCACAGCAGACATACAAGTCCGCCAGAGAGACAATGTGGGCAGCAGCGAATGAAGATCGCGTGGATGGCAGGAGACTCAAAATACAGGGGGAGGTTGTACGTGAAAATGAAACGTGCATAAACCATGAACGCCGGGACTCGGGAGGAGAGTGCCTTGCGTTCCCTATAAATTGGAGTAAAAGGTTGCGTTTTATGAAGAATGTGCCAGCGTTCGCGTTTGGTTCTCGATGTCTATGAAGTGGATGTTAACACGCACGGCGCATCAACCGTGTGGAACAGAAACCCTAAATCACGCTGGGTTGTCGGCGGTGAAAGAATTGTGAACGCCAACCACCAATCTCTTAAATCTTATCTTATTTTGTACTGTACATATCGGAGGCAGCGAGTGGCGGGCCACTGGGTGCCAAACACAAGACAATGAATGATTTCTGCGCGGTTCGCCTCCCTGGATCAGGTGTCGGCAAGTCACGCCCCCCGTCGCGCCACTCACACCATGGCACGGCGCTGGGCGACTAAATTTATCGTCGGCAGGTCCGGGGTCAGAGCTCCTGTGTTCGATTACCGTCAAGTCGTAAGTAAATATTGCGCTCCGCGCACATGGAAACAGCCCGACAGCCATTACGTTACGGGATGCCGGTGTTTGCGTTCGTGACCAGGGGTCAGAATCCCAATGGGCTACAGCGACGCGAACTGACCAGACGGAGGCAAATTAACTCTGCAACCAGGCTCCAACCACAATACCTCACAGCAAAACGGTGGATGAACCAGAGATCCGGTCTAGATGCGACGGCGAGGAGAGAAATCGGTACCCCCGACGAGAATCGAACGTCGGCCGCCAAGCCCCAAAGAGATGTTAACTTTTCATTGGAACTTGAATGCTGCGGTCCTCATGCATCTCGAATCGAATCATCGACGCAAATGAGTATGTCCATGGTGGGTCTTCCAGCCTTGCGGACACCAAAGTTTTCGAGGAACACACTCCCTCTATCTTCAGGGTAATTCCGTGGCGGAAAACAAATACACAGCGTTTCAACCCAGAAGACCAATCCGGTCGGTCCATTCTGATTCAATCTTAAGCAAACCGCAAACGAGGCGAGTCCTTACGTCATTCGGCGAAAAAAGTCGAAATACCAACCCCACCGTTACATTTATTAGCAACAAGTGGCGTCTGCGCGATCGTGTTCAGAATCACCGGCCTTTATCCCAACTCCACGCCGCAGGGTCTTCTTTGTCTTGAGCTGCTGACAGAAGTTCAACTAGAAAGCAATTCTTCGGCCTCCGTGGAGTCGAAAGACACAAGAGCACGCCACTGGATCCTAACCTCCAAGATTAATTGCAACACCGAACGCTTATCCACTCCTTACATTCCCAAATGGCCGCTTCCCGTCTTCCCCACCTCTCCCAGGCGTGCTACATGTCCCGCTCATCTCACCCTCCTCCACGTTATTTCTTCTGACAAGGGATCGAGTTTCACGGAAAAATTAAGAGGAGATTAAAATTTTATCAGTTTCATCCTCCGTCTCGCACGCGCCATCAACTGTTCCCTTCCACAAATATTATCAGGACGATGGGGCAGTAACAGACTGTTGTTAACACGGTGACGAACCCTTTTCTGTCCTCTGAAAGACGAGATATTTCTTTACTAGCTGAGAGACTATCAGCTTCCGAAAGCCTCTGCTTCGTGAAGTCAGTTTATTTTTAACCAGACGACGTTTCCGGAATTCAACTCACAGATAATAATTTCTACTCTTTGGTGTCATTCTTAACACTTCAAGAACTGTCAAGTCCGACTGCACAAAGCGAAATTCTATTTTCTTTTCTTCTATAAGATGAACAGCGAAACTTTACGACTGCCAGCCAACTGTTGACACTGGCCTCGGGCGAGATTCGAACCGCAACGCAGGAGCATCAGTCAGTCAGTCGCTGCAGCGTTGCCAGGATGAACGCGCCGCATTCCACGCTCAGGAATGCTAAGTCACACGCACGCCGAGGACCTCCGCGCGACAGTCTTGGCGTCTGACCCCGCCTGCAACGAAGGCGGGCAGAGTCCTTCCCGAAAAGCTGACAGTAGCTGAGCCCGTCAGCAAATTCAGCGCCTCTTGGGTTTCACACGATTTTCAGAATAAACAGCGATTACTACCCTTCACGGCTTGATCTTTGTAATGGAGCTGTGCGGTGTTTTCTTTGCGGTACGGACCGAATTCTTAAATATCATTTAGATGAAACCCACGACCATCCCGTAACCACTTGAAGTGCCGCTATCCGAAGTCATCGTTTGTTACGCCTTATCAAACTGCATCTTCATGTCGTCAATTTAAAATCGTGCAGCTCGAGAGCCCGCTCGCTGGTGCGCAGTTCACGTCGAGTGTAGGATACCTCTCGCTCGCCTATTTCATGGGTTAAACCCACGAATACAAGCAGGCGTATGGGGGAGGAGATACAGCTCCACGCATTCTTAACCTTGGCACTCGATGGAGGTGAGCGTTGACTCCCGAGAAATGAACCCTGTTACCCACTGGGTGAGCCTAGTGAGTGGGCTATCCCGGTAAACATAAAAAAATGGGAAATTGCTTTCAAGGTTTGTTGTACGAGAGGAGAAAGCATAGTTGGTTTATTTTCAGAATCGCTCATCGATATAATTCGATATTAAATATCTGGTTATGTTGCAACCAACAAATCGGAAACCTAGGACCAGCCAACACCACTCGCTGTAAATCGATCAACTGTACTAGCTTTTCAGCAGAAACTGACACGAAAATTTTATGTTTAGGTAACAATTAGGCTACAATTAAAAATTAGAATACCAATTTAGATAAAATGGCAATTTTTATATTAACCCTGTGAATCCGAAGCTCGTCTAAATGATTTTAAAGCTGGGAAGTGTTGAAGGATGCCTCTGCTTTTCTCACTCATGGAGCCACATGCTTCAAAATAAACCTGCAAATTTGTTAAAGCCACACCAACTACTTTTGTTCATTCTGGCCCGGGCAATGAGGGTAACTTGCACGCACGTTCACCGCAGACAACTTGCCGAATTACCAACAGACTTTCCTTTTTCCGATCTCTGGCACAGAGCCTGGATTTCGCCGTTCATTTTCTCTTCATGTGTGCTGAATATCTGTGGAAAGCGACACAGAGAGCTCCTTCACCCTGGGGTTGGAGGGTTGGTAGTACTAACCCCCGATTTTTTCCAACCTTAAATACTTTATATTTCTCATTTCTACGATTTCAAATCTGTTGTGGCAAGCCACGAGTCGAAGTATTTAGCATTTCCAAGTACGAGACGGACCGCTTCATTCTCTCACCTGACCCAGCTACATCGCCATTAGCTGGCAAAGACTTGGAAGGAAGTGATCGTGGCCTACTAGCGGCAGTCTGAGAAACAATTTGCAGCCCCTACCTGTGGTCCCTGAGGTGGTCTTGGCGTCGGAACGCCTTGCCGCAGATGTCGCACGAGTAAGGGCGCTCGTCCGTGTGCGTGCGCTCGTGGATCAGCAGGTTGTACGACTTGGTGAACTGCCGGCTGCAGAACTTGCAGATGAACTGCTTCTTGGGGCGAGACGCCCGGCCCGGGGCGCGCAGCAACCTGCGGTCCAGGTGAGCGTGGGCGTGCGGGGGGAAAATTCCGCTCGCACCTCCGGGAAACGGGAAGCCGGCGGGACTGGCTCCGGTCCCTCCGGGGGCGAAGATCCCAGCTGGTGGACCGTAGGGATGGTGTGGTGGTGGTGCCCCGGGAAGACCCTCCAAAATACGAGGCGGCGGCGGCTGTCCCCTGTGGGGATGGGGCAGCAACATGGCGGCGGCCGCTGCAGCATGGGCCGCCGCGGCGGCCTCGCGCAGCGCCAGTTCCTTGTGCTTGTCGGCCATCAGGGCCATGAGTTCGAAGCCCGGGTCTCCTTTGCGCCCCTCCGTCTTGTCATCCAGAAGCAGCGGCGGGTAGGCCACGAAACGCTGAGGCACCACTGGCACAAAGGCGGAAGTCTCGCGGTGCAGGCCGCCCACGAGGTGGTGGTGGTACAGCTCGAACCCGGGGCCCCCGCGCGCCGACGACGACGAGGAAGAGCTGCGCGCTGGCAAGGACAGTGACAGCGGTTCGTCCAGGGCAGCGGACGACGAGGATGGGCCTCCCGAGGCTTCAGCAGCGCCCTCCACCGGCATGACTGCTGCTCCGCACTGGTCTCATTAAGATCTGCAGCATTTTACAAACATCGACGATTATGCAGCGTCGGACCAAGCGTTCGGGAAGCACATACGCCTATATTGCAGTCTTTTAACGCTTGTTACAACGGAGAACGTGTGAAGATGCCGGAGATGCTTTGGGCAAAACGGAGTATCTACGAAAACTACACTGGCCCACGTGAAGAAAAGTAAACTTATGATACGTTCGTGTGAACCCAAAACTTTTTTAAAAAGATTCACTCCGGGATTTTAATGACCTGGGAGGGTGGAAAACAGGCCCACCGGACGTGGTAGCAAAGTCTCCTAGTACTGACAAACCTGCTCTTTAACAGCCATGGACATTTCGCATTCTTTCCTTTAAAACCCATGATTAAGAAAAATAGGCGAGCTAATTTTCCCACAGACGAGCCTGGTGACCTAACTTAACGATAATCAAACATTAGATCATAAAATGCACGCGATCTGGCAGTAAAGTGCATTAGAGCTGTAGCTGGAAAACAATCTCACCACCCGGACATGGATCGTTTTTCCTTATCTCAACTTCGAACCAGTTAAAAAGCGGAATTTGTCTCTGCAATGAAGCTGATCCGCTCTCATTTCTTTTGTTCAAATCAAAGACGACAGGGGTCGCTGCTGTCAAAGCAACCCCATCTGATGGTAGGCGTGGCGGAGGGGCAGGCAGACAAGAATACAACAGTGCTGCACATCTGCTGTTTATGGCATTACAAAAGTCCATGACTCAATTTCGAAACAAGACACAAAGTAGCGAATTACAGTTCAGTTTGGGGTTTCATTCCCGCCTCACCAAGAAAGTAATTCGGATTAGTTGAACGCTTTGATCGCCCTGCTCAACTAACGCTTCTGCCTTGAAGATGTACTGTTCGCGACTGCAATCCTGAGACTTGCGGGGTGAAGGAGGAAAGATGGCGTCTGCCTTTAACGCTTCGAACTTCCTGCTTTCCTTGCAAGTCTCAAGATTACAGTCGCAAAACAGTTTCAGCGCTGTGAGAATCTCAAATCTCGAATACTACTTGGCATTCGCTCCCTTTGGCCAAAATTAAAATTCAGAAATAATATACACGGAAGAAGGGTAAAGGACCCCCTGATACTTTCTGGAGGTCGAGTATCTGCAGATTTTGGTTAGACACTCACTCACTCCTAAGGTGCGTGATTTTCTTTGAAAAGTCGACTGTAAACTCGGAATGTCGAAGAACAACCCACTTTCTTTACGGAACCCGAAGGTACGTCACCAGACTTCGTCATGAGCCAGCTGCATCCAGTTCGCTCCATCGACTCCTGCCTCCTTGAGGACCATCTCAACGATGTCCTCCCACCTACGCCCAGGTCTTCCGAGCGGTTACACTTCAATGAATTCCGGTAGCACAGAACGCAAGATACCATTACAGACGAACCCCACGTCATGGAGTGTTCCCTTTACATGCACTTGAGTACCCCACTGCCTTGGGCGGGTGAAAGGACAGGTGCCGGTCTCGGGCACACCCACACCCCGAACCCAGGTGCAGAGAGAGAAAATGTCACGAAGTAATGCAACTTAACTTTTGTTCAAGTGGAACTTACTTCAGACGGCAGGTCTGCGAAGTCAATGATAACAGCTGTTCCAGACAGTACGAATTTTTAAAACTGTAATCTTGTCGACTTCCTTGTTTCAAGAACGCGAGTTCAATTCAGCCCAAGGTCGAAGTTCGTGGGATCTGCAGACGCCACTGTCCGAAACACAGCTGAAAGTAAGTAAATTCAAACTGAGGAGCGGATAATTGTTTGTTGCTGTCACGACTGGCGAAGAACTCGGTACGACGCTAGATGGCAGCTGCAATGAGTGCCCCAAGGCAAGGCGACGGCCAGGGAGAACGTACGGAGGAAATCTTCGCGTTGAATTTCAATACAAATTTTCCAGCAACGAAGGGAGAGTGCACACGAATTCTGCAGCTTTCAAAGAAACTACACAAGACAGCTCAGCACGGTCTGCAAAATTTGTAATATTTACAGAGAAATGAGACAGCAAAAGTTCTACGTACCGCCTAAATTAGAGGTGCACGGTTACAGTAGCGAAGACGCGTACCTCCTACGCAGAACAATGCACTGGACTGGACTGTACAGAGATAAATCACGAAACGGTGCATACTGTGGTGTGTCACGGAGGCATTAGACGACTTACTCAGAAATGACACTAGATAGCATTTTGCAGTAGGAAAAGGCGTACACGACTTTTTGCGATAAGACACGTCATGACGTATTATGGCTTCCCGCTCCTGCTGACAGTGTAAGCCCGTAGTCAGAGCAACAGTTCGAACTGTGGCGGCACAGCATTTGGAAAATTGTGGTCTCGCAAGCAACAAAGAAATGAAATGGCCGACCTCCCGAGTGGGCAGTTGTGTGTGTGTGTGTCCTCCAAATAAAATAAACGAACTAAGAAGTTATCTTCACCAATAACCGACTGCGTGAAATCAGGGTCCGTACGTGAGCCAGATGTGGCAAGTCACGTTTGGAGTTGTAATTTTTCCTACCATAATATTAGGTTAGGTTAGTGGTTTTTTATCTAGGGAATCTTGGTGGGTTGCGGCTATCTGAAGAAACAAAACACACATTACAAGTTGGCCAGTCTCCCGAGAAATCGCGTCGAAGCACCACCTCGCGCACCCTGTTCTAATCTCTTGGAACGCGGGGATGTTTCTATTACTTGAGCAAACTTCACTGGTTTTAGGGATAGACTGATGTATCAATGAATATGGCCGAGAGATCTCGCCCCCCCCCTCTCTCTCTCAGCACGCCTCACAAAATGGCTACCTGCCAAGACAGAGGCTATAATAAAATTCAATATGGCTGTCGTGGGGTCTTAAGCCGCGGCGGTCGAACCAATAAAACATGCCAACGCATACAGCGGTCCGATATCAAAGACTCACCTCATGAGAAAACAGACAAGTCGTTGAGGAACAAATAGAACTTGAGGACGAATTCGTAACACCACTTACCTCACTGACGTCTAACGCACGACTGCCGTGCTTACAACGCGGCAGGCAGAGCGCCGAGGCAGGCGGCTACCTGCACCGCCCGGGGCTAGCGAACCAGAGAGAGAGATTCCAGCATCCTCTCCGAATTTTGGGTGCGGGGAGAATCAGTCGAACCCTGAAAATGCAGCGAAGGACTCTACTATCAAAGCACAGTTCATTTGTTAGCGAGGAACAAATCACAATTATTTTCGTCTTAAAATTAACCAGGGAAATGAATACGACCATCGAGAGAAACTGAAGCTGGGATTTACGTGTACGAAAATGGGAACTTCACAATGTGCATTCTTCTCATCTTGTTAAAATAATTCCATCAAAGACGTTCAAGCGAGTGAATCACGAAGGAAAATACGGAAGAATCAAGAAATGCACGAGTTCTTAGCCACGAATTTTCAGTCTGCATAAAACATATTTCGAGGGACTTACTCAACAAACAGAAACAATTATCATTATATTATGAGCTAATGGCGCTGCATGAATATCAGCGATCCTACAGCAGCACCCGAAAGTAAGTGACCTGGAGTGAAGTGCACGTCCGTACAACCTGACCTGCGAACACTGCCAGAGCGCAATGAATGGCAGGAGGGAGCCTCATCAGCATACAGGACGCTATACTTCGAGGCACCACAACTGAAACACGAGTCACTTCATGAGCACGAAGAATTCGTACTTACCACGGCCACTTCCTCAACGTGAAAACGGCTGTCACAACGAGTCGCAGCAGAGAGCATCGTTGATGTCAGTCCTCGTTTCGTGGAAGCCAGGGCTGCAGTCTTCAGGGCCGAGTTAACTGCACGCGGTGCTATCCCGACGTTGCGGCAAGGTGCTCAGACCGAAGGGAATGGCGAACACAAATGCGACGTAAGACAAACCAGACAACATGCACCAGCGACGGTATGGAAGGGAGGGGGGGTTGTGGTGGTAAAAGAGGTCTTTCCGAGCAACTTCCTGGAGCTTCTAACGTAGTGTCGCGATTTAATGATCCCCAGCCCCGCTTAGCGTGTGACGTACGAAACCCAAGATTGTTCTGGTTGTAGAACAGCACTAGCAAATAAGACGGGCGACTGGGAACGCCAGAATTTTAATTTAAAACATTTCGTTTAATTAAGTCTGCTCTGGGAACTAAAGAAAACTGACAAATTCACTGTTCGATGCGAAATGCTGAGTTACTAAACGATACAGAATGTGGAAACCTCAGTTCATCTGGCGCAGGTGAGGGTAAGGAATGTTTGGGTTACGTAAAAAGCTAGGGCCCTTCGGAATTGTCTTTCGTTCATTATCCCCGATCAAAACTTCGAATGCATTTCTCAGCTTTCGCATGCATGTTGCATTGCCATCCACCTCATCGTCCTTGATTTTGTCACATCAAAATTATTTGGTGAAAGCCAAAGAACGAGGGAGTTTTTTTTTCCAAAATGCTGGGGGTGCATAGTTTTTCGCTAATCTCTCTCGTGTACACTCGAGTGCAAGCTTACATTCACCGAGATGCTGACGTATCGACACTTCGCGATCCGACAATTGGAAAAGGAGCCGACGAACGAATGAAAGTCCTTCGGCTATTAATCGTTTGCTTTCTCAGACGCCTTTGCTCGTACCTGTCGCAAATTTCTGAAGTTACGTGTTGTTTCGTGACGTTGCACGCCACTGGATTCCACTTAATGGACGATCCATGTTGCGATTACTCTCGTAATGAACAATTCCTGTCGCGTTAAGCCGCCAGATGGCTCTCGAGTGGCTGTCAGTCGCTTTATCCCTGATACTGCGGGCTCGTAATGAAGAGAGAACCAATTTCACGTGCACTAGGCCCAAAGCAAGAATAAAGAAACAGCCTGTTTGTTTGTTTGTTTGTTAATCCTCATAGGATACTACCTGAATGCAGGCAATTACTTCCACGTGTACGTAACCTCTGCATCTGTCCAAGTATCAAACTAAGCCACGAAATTTTTGAACAATTTTTCTTGAAACAAGAACGCACTACTGATGCATATTTTCCGTGGTGGGTTCCGGTATGGAACTAGATGATGAACATACGTACAAATTATGCACGTCAGCACTGAAAGCAAATGGGACAGCCAATACGAAAGTAAACTTTAAAGAGCCTGCCCAGAATAATTTTTAAGTGCATGGAAACAGAAATGATCTGAAAGAGTTTGAATGTAAACTTCACGGAAAGTGACCGACATTCAGGAAGGAGGAAAATTGGTTGTGATGATCTGAATTCGACTGAACTTACGTTTGATAGAATCCTACAGTGGACTTGTGTGGTTATGAACATTTTTGGTCCCTTGAATAGCTGCAAATGTCAACCACCATCCACCCCTGGTAACTCAGGAGGGAAGGTCCACTCTTTTAATAAACGGAAAATACAAAAATTACAAAACGGACAAACGTTGTATAAAATTTTCAGTCTTTTAATTCTACAACTTCTCAGTTTCGGTCCGCGTCATCATCGCGCAGTCCAAGAGCAAAATTTAAATCCTGGCTTCGGCAGTCGTCAAACTCTGGGCCTGCCGAGCGGGACGATCCGCGTCTGGCGGAGCTTCCTGCGGAATTTCTCGTAGAAGTCCAGGACGTCGGGGTTTGCCCAGACGTGCTTGGGGTTGAAGTCCAGGATCCTCAGCGTGTCAAGGCCCTTGGCTCTGGACAGGGCGACGTAGGCCTGACCCGCCTCAAACACATTTGCCAGGGACATCTCGACGCAGTCCAAAGTCAGTCCCTACAATAAATAACAAGACACGGACTCACCTCGGCGAAGCGTCGGGTCCCCTCGCGACCCGCGCCACAGAGCTGACGACGGGCCTTACGCGTACTCGAGAAGAATGAGGTGGGCTGGGCATGTAGCGCGCATGGATGGGGCAAGATGTGTTCACCGGGAAGCCTGAGGGGAAGAGACCTCTGGGGAGACCTAAACATAGATGGGAGGATAATCTCAGGCGGGAACTATGGGAGATAGGAGTTGAAGGAGACTGGGTCCGGTGGAGGGCTTTGGTTAATTCGGTGATGAACCTTCGGGTTCGGTAAGCCATCTTGTTAGTTGTTCTCGACTACTTAACTTCAGTATTTTTAGAATCTTCAGTTGGTAACAGTGCATGTCAGTGCACATTCAGTCAATCAGGAACAATCGTGGTTTCTCCGGAAGTTTTGCTTAATTTTTGCAGCGAACCCAGAGCGAAGTCAAACGAGAAAGCTGAAAGGCCAAGAGACGTCCGCACTTCGGAACAAACAGGATGTTCAACAATCTCAATGCTGGTGTTTTCAATCAAGTTTATGGCACCCCTGTAACGACATGCAAGTCTATTGCTTGAAATCTGTCCATTCCGCTCTGAAGCAATTAATGCCATCAACACTTTATCTTTTTAACGCTACACCAGATACGATTCATCTCTACAAGTGCTCAGTTTGAAATCATTAGTCGTACGTGTTACAGCTTTAATTAATTACACAACGTTTCAAATAATTTCAAGATCTACGTTCACCGAGTTCTACCGCGCCGTGAATTATGATGTAAAATTTCACAGTCGAGTGGTTATTATTCCTTCTTACATTTGGGAGGACCTGGGTTGAAATCTTGGCCCAGAAACTGGCTATCCTGAGGTCTCTCATGGTTTTCTTCAGTTCCTCCATAGCAGCAAATTAAATGAGGCTGTAACCATTTTCTGCCACAGCCTCTCCAATTCAATCTTCAGTATTCATCTTATGACTAAAGCTACACAGCGTGAGCTACTGACGGTGCCGTTAAATAACACATGACTCCCTGTAATTTAAGTTTCTTTTTTCAAATTTTCAGTCAAAATCCAGTTGCTCAAGTACAGAAATGAAAAAAGTGTTGATCGCAATAATCGAGTCTACAGCCCCTAGGGTAGGGTGAATGGGGCAGCTACCGAATTTCAATTCCTACGACCAATCACCTCCGCCTATGCCGAAGGCAGAAGCGACGCGTTCCTTTGAGATGTCGGCGAGCGCCTCCAAAATCAAGCGCTACGACAAATCAGGTCGCAAACTGTGTTCGCCGCGAGGTAAAAGCAAGTGGAATACCTGAGCCTTATGAATGGAGAACGCCCAGGCAAGTCGCAACGGGACCTGTTTGCGTGACAGCAGCGCCCCGCCGCCCGTCTTAACCACCCACCGTTCGGGCTTCAAAGCCACCTCCCTCTTCGAACAGAATCGCACGACGGGCAGACCTAACGATCAGAAAGACGACAATAATTATTAGGCTCAACGTGTGGAAATGAAACAAGGTTCGGAGTAAAGCCACTTAGCTCCTGAGAACTACGGACTTATTCCATGATAACAGAATACGACAAAATTTCTCTATTATCCATTTTAATATCATCCCCTAATCTCCATCTTGTAATTTCCCAATGAATTCTTCTGTGTGCATTTTGTATTTTCTCTAACCAACCTGCAAGTACGTCGTCATAACCTCGCTTACTTAAACGTAGGGAACACGAGGACACAAAAATATGACGTAACGACGACGCCACCCGACACTCTAAATGGGACGAACGGAACTCACGACATCTGCAGTCTGCGGACTTCTATAACGCTGTACTACCCTGCATGATGCAATATTTACACAATTTTATGCAGATAATTAGCAATAACGCCAAATTCAATTTATCGTAAAAGGAACTAAGGAATACGCGAATCTGTTTGCCTAGCGTTTTTAATGAAGTGCCACTTAGTTTCAATAAATTGTCCATGACGACAGACGCCAGGTGCGTCTTGAAGGGTACGGACAAAAGAGTGCAGTTCAGAGGCTTATTATAATACACACATAGTTAAGCACCATCATTTTAAGCATTGCCCTATTAGTTAACGGTATCTTTCCGATCGCCGCTCTCCGAGACACTTCTCTGTTAAATTTCTCCAACATATTACTTTCGCCCACACGAGTTACACGCCCGAGATATTTGTAACGCGTTTAAGAACTCAAGTTCGTTTAGCCCTTTGAAGCTCGGTGGTCGACACCTGCCTATCTTTTTCACGTCCAATAGGATCGCATCCCGAGGTCAATCTACGCTAAATATGGTGTCTGTCTTGTGGCATTCCTAGGCTTATCTGCGCAAAAGACGGCATCTTCTTGTGTGAAAGTCAAAAAGCCTATCACCTGGGCTCTTGTCGCATCCTATATTATCCCGAGGGTCGCGCACCGGGACTCGAACCCAGGGCAGTTTCCATGTTTGTGGCCTTAGTTTTTGTAAAACTGTCTCCAAAGCAAACACATTTTGCCTTCGTGCATTCTTCATGTAAGTTTGGTTTTGGAGCTACATCAGACTTTGTCAGGCACTGAAACCACGACAGATTTTGGTGTTGCGGAACTTATTACCACGACCTCCACTTCAAAACAAAGTAACTTTGGTCCAGACAACATTCTTCTATCGTGCTTAGATTCCGAACTACAGGAGGTGCCTTCAGTGAGAATCCGTTTACCCTCCCAATAATAATCGTTAAACATCGCGCCGAGGGGGATAAAACCGGGCGTTGATCAGGCCCAGCCCAAGCACTAACAGCCATTTCTAAGGCAATGAGTATCGCCATAAATTCTATTAGCACTCAACGTACCTTTGTCATCAAAACTGGTGATCACGCCTCGAGCACCGTTCACCAAGCCGTCTGCCACGTTCATGTTCTTCATGAGCATCACCTGTGCTCCAACTTTGAGTTCCAAGGAACTGGGGACAGGGGTCATCTGGTCGAGCGTCTTCGTCGAGCAGAGATCGCTGTCCGTCGCCTCAAACGTTCTGCTCGCACCTGGAGGCAGTTCACGTCTGCGTGAGAGCACGGTAATACAGTCTACACCAGTATTATTCACAGACGTGATTTCAACTAGAAACCAAAGATAAGAATGCCTTTACGTGTTAAATCATCAAAAGAATTATCAGACTGATGCCACGGAAGATAGTCGCTTAAACGTCGAGAAATCCCGGCCTTTTACGTGACCCAAAAGTTACTGCAGCGAATCACTGAAAGAAACAACGAAATCCAAATGTATATAGAACAGAGAATAAAAGATAACATGGGAAGGTATTCAGACCATAGCGAGAGAAAAAGTAGTAGCGTTCCATAAAACCAAAGATCAAAAGTGCGGGACTTCTACACCATTATGAAGAAAAGGATCAACGAACTGGATTGCAAGTGCCGGTGTGCGCGTGCCTCGAAGGCCAGGCACGGAGAAAGGAAAGAGTGTTGATACCTGCAAGGTTATTCAGTTTGCTGGTGTTGATCAGATTTGCATCTTGCGTATGGCTGCACAGTTGCGTCGCTAGAATGTCTCCACTCTCCACCTTATGATCCATTGTAGACATGAGTTGCGCTGTTATCTCAGGTGTCACTCTGCAAAAACAAGATTTCTTCTTTCATAACATTTAAAAAATCTTAACATTTCTGTACAGATGTTAGTAATTTTGGTGTCTTGCTTATTAATTATCTTCAACAACAATCAATGAACAGAATAATGGAAACAGAATTCCCCTCCTTTCAAAGTGAGTAGGTAAATTTATTTTGCATCAAGAATCACCTGGCATCATGAAGGGACTCAAAGTTTTGCTTCCTAGGATTCTAGAATTGACGAAGAAATTCCATTACGCAAGCAGCCAGCCTTCTACATCACACAATGTTGTCTGAAACCACGTACATTTCACTGAGGCATGTCGACTTTATCGACGCTCCCAACTTGAATAATGACCTATAAGTTTTTAGCTATAAATAAGCTACATATTTTTAAATTGTGATTATGTATCATTTTGAGCAATTTTAACTTTTATCATCGGAATACTGTCTGCCATAGCCGTGTGGTATGAGGCATCATGCTTTGGACCGGCGATACGGAATGCGCGCTGGCTCGAGTCTCGGGGGAGAAGAAATTTTCTCACGAGCTTTCGACCGGTGTATGGGACCGGTGCCAACCCAGGATCGTGAGGAAATTGGGGAGCTAGTATGGGTAGCGTAATCCGGTCAGGAAAGTTAGCAATGGCTGGGGGTTCGTCTGGCTGGATGATCGTTCACCTCTGCTTAGGCATGTGAACGTGAGGTCAGCAGTCAGCTTTGGCTCTCAGAGGGCTGTTACGCGACGGATTTTATTTTTTAATTTTACTGTCTACGTAAATCACATCCAAATATTCCTTTTGCCACAGCATACATGACCTTATGTAGAGTCACATACTTAAAGGAAGTATATGAATATATACATAACAAATGCTCTACCTTACTACACACTTAAGACTCCAAACCCGAAGGCATTTTGTGAAAGTAGTTCTTTGATAATAAAATTGTGGTGATGGTATTCTCATCTCTGTCACTTTACAGTATTCACGTCTGAACAGTTACCGGAACTCAGTGAAATGAAAGTTCATTTTTAAAATATTTCTTTAAGAGCGCAACCTCACCTGCCTATGCGCACATTCTTCAAGATATCTATGAACGCGGGATCCGACTGCCGGTAAACCTGAGTCAACTCGAAGCTGATGTGCACGCACTTCTCCCACGCGCGGCTCTGGAAGCAGAAGCGGACTCCCTTCTGACCCGTCTCCCGGACCACTGGCGGCAGCTGCAAAAAGTCTCCGCACAGGATCAACTGCAGCCCTCCAAACGAGCTGTCGTTCCCCCTTACCGCACGTGCAACCTGCTCCAGTTTCTGTGAGGAACAGGGACAATGTCACAGCTCAGGCGAAGACATTTGAGAAAGTCATGAACTGTTCATAAACACCAGAATCCAGATGAAGCTTTTTTTTCACACATGGACGGGACTGGAGATGTACTTCAGATGGGGAAAACAAAAGATTTATTCAGAATGTTAATACCTATAATAAGATGAAACAAAAGATGTAAAATATATAAACTGGAAATAGGTTTTGATAATATGAACTAGAATGATGCAGCTCAGAACAGGATCCAATGGCATGTTGAATCTTTATCTTCCATTATCAGAAATTGCTGTAAAGAGAGGACAGGAGCAAGATTGTTAAGTACACGAAACAAGCTCAATTTTTGTTTCATTTTACTTAATGAATTAAAAGTGAAAATATAATAAATTTCCATCACATTTTGTTTTTTACAGCCATTACATTTTCTACAAAATCTATACATATAAAACTCTCATATACAGTGAATTTAAAATGTTTTTATTTACACAGAAGAATAAAAGATACTTTAACTTAACATCACTCACTCTATGGTGCAGGATATTCTCTGAAAAGTCAATTGTATACTTGACTTGTCAAAGAACAGCCCACTATCTTTATGGAACTCCATCAATTCTTATCACCCCAAGGTCCATCTTTATGTTATCCTCCCAACTACGCCTAGGTCTTGCCAGTAGTCTCCTCCCTTCAAACCTCCCAGCCAATACCTTGTAAACACCCCTCCTCTCCACCATGCGTGCCTCATGTACCGCCCATCTCATCCTCCTCGATTTAATAACCTTAAAAGTATGAGGTGAGGAGTGCAGGCCGTGAAGCTCATCATTACGCAGTTTTCTCCATAATCCATCTCCCCCTCTTTTAGGTCTAAATACCTCCTCAACACCCTGTTCTCAAAGACCCTCAATCTTCATTCCTCACTCAACGAGAGAGACCAAGTTTCGCACCCAAACAGCAAAACTGGCAAAATTACACTTCCATATATTTTAATAATTAGTTTTTTATGAGACGGGAGGACAAAAGATTTTCGACCGAATGAGAGCAAGCATTCCCTGAATTCAATCTCCTCTTGATTTCGTCATGAATGTCATTCTGACTTGTCACATTTTCGAACGATTCATTGGCTGTCCTTATATTCCGGTTCTTTCCTGAATTCGGATGCCGAGACATGATCATGTACCTTGTACTTTCTGCATTTATCCCTAATGAGTGATTTTGTAGTATTTATCATCAGCACAGACAAAGAGCTGATGTGTGTCTCATTCAATTCTAAACCACTCTGATTTCCTTGGACTTCCTGATGACACATTCTAAGGCAAAACTGAAAAGCAGCGGTGATGGAGCATCTCCCTGTTTCAGGCCACTGAGTATCAGGAAAATGTTTACCTACACAAATTTTGCTAGCTTCTTAGATACAGCAAATTCAGGCAAAATATTGTAAAGAGCTTTTCTTTTAAGTGAGTCTTAAAGTCTATAAATAGTTGATGTACTGTCCTATTGTACGCCCACTTCTCTCTAGTATCTGGCGAATGAAGAAAGTCTCATCAGTTGTAGATCTGTTAAGATGAAACCAAAAACTGATGATCCACAATTATTTCATTAACATATGGAGTCAACCTCACCAAAAGATTGTTGGACAACATAAGAGGGAGATTCCTCAATAATTATTACAATCAGTCGAAACACCCTTCTTACGAATCAGTACAATAATACGAGATTCCTTCCACTGATGTGGCATTTCCTCCTCATTCCACATTGAGCAAAAAAGTTTGCGTGTCTTGAAACATAACGTTTCACCTCCCGCTTTGCTCAATTCAGCTGGAAGCTGCGGATTTATACTTTTTTGACTTCTCAATAGCAGTTTCCACTTCAGAAAGGCTAGGTTATGGTGCTAATATCTCAGCTGTATGTATGTCTACCTGCGTAATATCACGACCCCCATAAGCATTTAACACCAGGTTAAAGAAATTTGTCCATCTATTCAAAAACCGTGCAAGGATCTGCTAGCAGATAAAAATTCTCATCTTTGATAATATCAGCTCTAAGTTGGTAAACTTTCTAACGTTCATTTTGTTTTCATCGTCCATGGTCAGCTTGACCGTCATGACCCCTTTCGGGGTTTTCTTGTGAAAGTACCACGGTGGTATCGCCTTGCCTTCCATGGCCAGTCTTTACCCACCAGACTGGAAGAGAAGACACGGGCAATCAACCACGCCTTGAGCGGGACTAAAACCCACTGTCGCAGACGCCGTGCACGCGAGGACCGTGCCTCAGACCGCGTGGCCACTGCCCTGGCCATTCATTTATGACTCTTTATAAATTTACAATATTTTTGTTTCTATAATTAGTTTGAAGTTCATGAATTTTGTCTTCTTCATAAATGTTCCACTGTTTTCACATCTTAAATTTTGTAATTACCTCCACTGATTTGGCTTCAGTTTTTCAACCAATTCTAACTTTTCATACAATTAATTTCAAATGTTAAGTTCTTAAAAACTGAAGTCTGCAATCCCTTGATGATGTAATCAATTAAACACCCAGAGGTAAACTATATATATATGTATCACCCTGTTTAATATTCACTAAGACTGCACTTAGCCAGAGTAAATTTATGGGCTTTGCGCGATTCCCACAGTACACAGCAATTATCTCCTACATAACATTAACGACCCAATCTTTATAACGTAGACACTGTTTTCTTTGTGACACGGACTGAATTATGAAACATTACTTAAGTGAGCTTTAACTTCAATGCGATAATATTGATTAAACGTGTTGGGATAAATAGAACAATCTTAACAAATACTGCACGTTCTTTTAATAGAGATTCTCTTATTAAGTCTCTGTTTGATCTGTATATATGCTTTTTATGAATTCTTTGAATAAAATTGAGAACTTATCTGCACGTTTCACTTCCAAAACTACTCATCAGATTTTGATTAAAATGGCAGTGACCTTTACACTAAAAGTAGATGGGAAAATCCATTCTGGATCAACATAACCCAAACTTAACATGAGGTTTAAATCAAATGTTTTCTATTTTATAAGACAAAAATTATCACATAAAAATGAGTCCATTACACAAAATACAGAAATCATTAAGCTCTCCAATTATTATATGACATATTCGTTTCATGTTATGAGTTCAAGAAAAAATTATTGCATCAATACAAAGCCATATTATTACAATTAATTAAGCTTTAAACATCATAGAGAATTACCTGGAAAATACATGTTCTCCGTTGCACTACAACTTCAATTAATAAAACGTTGTACGTCTCACCTCAAAGAACAAGCCATCCACCATTGAGATTTCATCAATTATCAGGTGGCGACACTTGCGCCAGGCCTGCTGAATGTGAGGCCTTCTTGCCAGATCTATGCAGCGTTCCACTGATGCCTGTCCACTGCCAATGCCTGCAACAAATCACAACCAGAATTCTAATGATTATTCACACATAAGATTTTGGTAACTTTGAGAGGAGTAACGAAAACTTTAAACAGTATCTTTATATAAAAAAATAACTTCCTACAGTTCAGATTAACAAAGTCCTTTCTTACAAATAACAGCCCTAAAATGCAGTGCGGAAAAAACACAGACCGCTTTTGCAGCACTAACCCCTTGTAGGTTATGTGATCACTTATCAAAACCACTGCATAATAACAATGATGATGATGATGATGATGACAAAACTAACATTAATAGAAACAAACAACAACACTTTGTTGCTTTGTGATGGTTTCTGGATCCTTTCTTACACTTTAACTTTTAGGAAATGATGAAACAGATGATTACGAGAATGAGGATTTCAGAAATGATAAAAATGACCCCAGAACTTGCTTAAATGGAGTAAGGAAAGCCATGAAATTCCGTAGTCAATGTAGCCAATATCCTCCGAATGCAAAGCCATAAAGATTTAAAGTCGCCAATCTCAACTAGCAACAGCAGGTAACATTTTAAAATGTTTGAAACATAATTTACATAACTGATTTTAAGTTTTCACAGTGATTCAGTGTTAATAACGATCCTGCTTTTGGGTGCTTGCACCATGGGAAGGTGGGCTGTATTGCCAATATATCAGGGAAACAAAAAATACACTGAAAATCAGAGATCTCTAAACACAAACTATTAGCGTACTGACTGCCTCAACTGAGGTATCTTTTCGTTTGCTTTTTCTTTATCCTCTTTCAGCAAATGACAAGGTCTTTCCAATATTTATATTGTCATCATCATTAGCAACCATCATCATATATTCCTTAATTGTCTAATAGCTCCAAATATAAAAATAGCAAAGTTCTGCAGTAAACTTGAAATGGCAATGTAAAACAATACACACATATATTGTGACGTTGACAACTATCGACTATGGGCTGTATGTACGTAAACTCTGATTTATTTGGGAATAAATCAGTTTACAGAGTCCACACATACAGGCAAATCTCTCCTACTACAGTTTCTGGGTCTCTGCCTCTACACTTGACACTTGGCGCTCTTCACACACACAGCCCTCAGCCCATAGCACACCACTAGACATGCTGCCTCCTCAGCCGCCACGGTCCCACGGACCCGGTGTTCCACGCTCGCAGCCGATCCTCACGCTTCGCTCAGCGCCACACCAGACCGCTTGATGGCTCCGCACTCTCTTCATTCTCTTCCACCTTAGACCCCACACAAGACTCTTGCCACTCTTTTCGCAATACTTCACTGCCAGAACACTCGCTCTGTTGTTCCATTCTTTCCGCACCAGAGAGACCCTCCGACACACCTTCTACATTCGCCGGCCCAGTCGCGGAATGCTCCAGAAGCAAGGATCTTGAAGGTACGCTTACTCGAAGGTTCTGGTAAGGAGGGGAATGAGGCGTCTGGAACATTCTGCGGCAGCCACACCCACAGCCCGCATCTGCTAGCCAGGAAGGGGAGTTAGGCGGAACCTCCCCTCCAGAGCGAGCTCGCAGCTCTTTCGGAACCACAGATTGTCCACTGTTACATTCATATTTAAACAGAATAATTAAACCTGCAGTTAATTTCTGAACTTCAATGAAGCAACGAAAACTGAATTCTAACAAATTGACAACAGCCGCTGATAAATGTAGATTACTAAGCCTGGAAAGGGAATCTGCACCAGTGACACTTAGTACTCCTATCTCATTATAAGAGTCAGGTGTTCAATGCTCACCTACCCTTCTTGAGTTGTGACCACTTACCAAGAGGCTTCTCCCCAATCCAAAGTACATTTAACATGCAGCCAACCTACCAGCAAATGAATGCAGCGTAACTCCTCCAATGTGACAAGCTGCAACTCCTGTGCTCGCAGTGGCCACAGTGACATCTGGAGGTAAAGCGCCAATGATCCGGCGCAGCAGGTACGACTTGCCTGTCCCAGCACTGCCTGTGAACAAACACGACTGTCATTTGATGGAAGACATTCAGTCTAACTAACCCTGCTTGTGGCATTAAATCCTAAAATCCATACTTAACCCTTTGTGGTCCCTTTTAAGTTCCACTACGATGTATAAATTCAACTACTATTATGACCTGCTTTGATTTTCTTTTATAACTTGCATGAAACAGAAGAAACTTTGCTAAATCTGGTGAAAATATGTTCTGAGAGGATCACAGTTCTTCTTGTTTGAATACTGACCATGTGAAAAAATTTTCACACGCTGTACCACTGTCGCTAGTAAGATGTGTAGTAAGTGTTGCTTTTCTACTTGATGTTGTTCGGTAGAGAATAAAGCAAGACCAAGTCGACAGGTATGACTTTGTCGATGTCTAAACATCTCTTACTGCATGCAGATATACAACGTATATGCATTGGATTTCATAATATCAGAGCTATGCTTCCTTTTGCACTGATTGTTTCCAAAAGTTCAAGATTAAGTTCGGTACCATAAATTTGAAACAGAATGCGAAGTGTAAAAGATGAAGTCACTACACACACAAATAATGCTTGATGAAAGACGAATGAATATGCATATATCAGTGGTGGATTGCTCTATGGGTCAGAAATAATATACAAAACAGAATTTCATACTAGGAAGATGGGATATTTGTTTTATAACTTTATCAGATACAAAATATTTCTATCCTAAGTAAATATGGCAGCTACACACCCGATGGTATTCCTACACTGTATAATGTATGGCAAAACACTTGGTGTGGAATCCTGGCTTCCTTGGACAGGTGTCAGAATAAAGTGACATTTCTCTCCTGCATTCTTTCAATATTATAAGATAAACAAAGTCTTACCAGGGGAACTAGGATAGAACTAGTGCAAAGAAGAAGGCTTGAATGATATGCTGACACCGTTTGCCAGCCTCAGTTTGACTCCAGATCATATATAAAATTCGTAAAATACGTGGTGGACTCAGTCCGACATCGGACCACAAAGGGTCAAGCCTGCCAATTGACATGGTACTAAGCAGTTCAAATCACTTCCAACTGCCACAACCTACATATTTCTTGCAGGTCAATTGTGACAGTATCCTCCTGTTTCTGTGTGTCTTCCTTTACAAAATTTTGTACATATTTCTTTCTTTCTTAGGTTCAGTAAAAACATATTTAGTGGTATATTACTGACTTCTTACTTTAAAACTAAGATTCATATAGTGATATTATATAACCTGTCCACCATTTCCACCTGTTTAAATGTCAGTCCTATTGCTCTTTACAGTCTAGTGGCTCCATGCTGTAGTTGTTCAACAGTGACCCTGATTTTAATTACAGCTACCAAACACAACTTGTCAGCAGATTAAAACGTTTTTCAATAGTAACCTGACAAACCATCAACAGGAAGTTTCACACACCAATGCACACAGCTTACCTGTGAAGAATATGTTCCTTCCACTGAGTGCTGCATCCAGCACCTCCTTCTGCTCCTGCGTCAGCAAACCAGGGCCAAGTGGCAGTGACAGACACAACTTCTTTCCCTGCAACAATATTTCACAATTCATTCACAGTTTTTGCCCAGTGACCTATCACAGGAATGATGAGACATACCAGCCTGTGGCCTTCTTGTCCCTGTGACAGTCTCTTCTTGGTGCCTGGAGGTGTTATGGAGCTGAACTCCACCTTCTTCTTCACCTGGTTTATCTCTTTTATGCTCACTGGGCTGATCTCCTCCAGGTTTTTTGGCTTGCTGGACAACAACTGTGCCCGAGGCCCCACTTTCGATTCCCCCCTGGCCGCAGACAGTTTGATTAACATGGTTCTCAAGAAAGCCATTAAGTGGACCGGAGGAGCATTAAAAATAAGGAGCACAATATTCTGCTCAGAAAAATGGATGGAAGCCTTACCCTCTGACACAAACTTTTTGTGAACACTAATCCCTTTCAGGTGATATTTGCAACTCATGTTGTTATTTTGTAGCTCAATGTAAATGTCGCGAAATTCGTTCCTTATTAAACGTAGTGTAACGGTTTTGAAATTAGTTCTACGGCACATCGAATTCTGCGAATTCAGACATTCCAATGTAACACAACACACCAAACTTGAAGAATCCGGGCTTTGCCGCTCCATCCTGTTTAATAACCACTAAATTTGTAAAAAACTTTTCACATAACAGCACCCAATGGGCAAAGCACAGAAAACACCACAGATTATAAAAGCATCTACGGTTAATAAACAGTTTATATTTCCTTTGACATATATCACCAGACTTTATATCGAGATATCGAAGCAGGATGTAGCAAGGACGGTAGGAAAAGTGGCTTTAGGACATATACTAATTATAGTTCGGAAATAAATTAAACCAGTTAGATGAGTCGACAGAGCGACAATGTGAATACAGTATGCTTGATACAACATGGCCATCATTAAATAACAGTATGAAACACGTTGCGAATGAAGGAATGCCGATTATTAAGGCTACTAAATTCTTAACATCAATGAAGTGAGCACATTCAGTGGCTGTTCAATCCTCCCCTCCCACACTTCAATAATATTTTCGGGCACTCGCATTTGAATTCTTAAACATGGTCATGTTAATTAGTCACTGCTTCGATTTTGTACTGCTGATGCGGTATTCATCTGCTCATAACGGTTTTGTTGGGTTATATTTTGGGGGATATCTTATATTTTGTCTAAGTGAACATCACATGGTTGAACAGGATTTGCTGCTCCTCACATTAGATTAGGTTCCAGTTTCAGCAGACAAAACCTACAAACGGGAGGCGTGTGTATTTATGTTAAGAAGGATCAATGTTTCAACAAAATTGATATTTCACAACACTGTAAGGAACAGGATTTAGAAATTTGAGCAATTCAGCTAGAAACAGAAAAAGAGAGGTGGTTTAGTATGAATTACAGAATAACAGCCAAACTGATTTCAAGAAATTGTCTTTCATATTTAATACAATAATAACGAAGACATAACATTTAAACAAATTTTCTTTCACAACCATAACCAAAAGAGTTAAAAGATTTCAAGAATTTCCCTTTCCCACCTGTCGTATTGATTATCAGAGCTAATGAAGGGTATAAGATACATAAATAATAAAACACAAACTATTTTGTTTGGTGCTTTCATAGAACTTCACAAACTGCTTAACATTTTTTACACAACAGACCTTTTTTAAGAAACAGTTTGTAATGCTCACTTGTTTTGAAAACTCTTTAGACTCTCTCTCATGACAGCATGAACTTCACTCTCATTTCTTTCATTGCAGCACTGACATTGTCTGTCTGTCTTGTGCTGGAAGTCCACTTCACATGCACCACTCTGAAGCCATTTTTCATTTCATTGTCAATTTTTTCAAAACTTCTCATAGCACGCACCATGACATGAACTTTTGATTTCTTGCAAATCATCTACTAGATCTGGAGAAAGTTTCCCCCATAATCAAACCAGTGTTACTGGACTCACAGAAAACTATGCCCAAAATACGTCATCACTAAGAGCTCTGAAAAGGCCAGCCTGGTAGTGTTATTTCAAGGATGGAATCACTCAATCCCTACCACATTTTTTTTTTATAAGTTCTGTTGCCCATTCTCTGTTCTCAAATTTCTTAAGTACATGAAGCCTTTGTTTTACTGTCAGTAGAATTTTATTATGATTTTCATCTATCTTCTTTAGACCCCCCCCCCCCCACAAGCAAGTAAGATGTTGAAGGCCTATTTCACATGTGTCTGTGTTTATTTAAAAAAGAAGTCATGCATGAATAATCCAGACACTGATAATCAGGAGCTTACTGAACAAGTAAAAACCCATAGATTTCTCTTTCATGACATTATGCAATCATAATCTACAAAGTCACCAGATTTCTAGTACTTTCCTTTTCCAACCATATGTAAAAATGCCATCAAATTTCAAGTATTTCTCCTTCATGACATTTTACACAGTCATAACCAGAAAAAGAATATCTGGCAATATTCTGATCTTATATTCTTGTGGATACTTTTTCAAACTCTGGTTCTCTGCTTCTGTTTAAGACTACCATTGCTTCTACAGTAGCCATTCTCATATAGTAACATTAGTTCATGTATTCTGTCTACCTCATCATTCAAATCTGTTATAAGACTCAGATGATACGCTTTCACCTGTCTCAAGTCCTGATACTGGCATAACCGTCCAGCAACATGAACTGTATCACCAACTTCTCTATACTGCACCAAGTTTTCAAAAGTATAAATTGCAGGTTTCATCATATAATTTAGCAGCTTATGTTCAAGATCAGTACATCCTGATACATTGGTCAATTCACTACCAAGCTCCACAATTTGCTGGTAATCATCTTTAGCATATTGTCTTCCATGGTCAAAAAGGCACGTTATTTCTCCAGTTCCGTCATCTATAGTATAGGCTGCAGCAGAAGTACCAAATAACTTTCTGCCTGAGACAACTCCAAAAACATCGACATATTCTACAAGAAAATCTTGAAATAAGTAAGTATTTTTCACTGTTGGGTATGGGGGAACGCAAAGACAATCACTGATCCATAACTTTGTGGCAGGCCTGTAAATATGACCAGTGTTCGCTTTCTTGGTCCCAGCAGTCCTCTCTGTTCTTTCACCCTCCATGATCTAAAATAAAGCACGACACATTTGCAACTGCAAAAAGAATTCACATACAGAATATAGCTATCACAAGAGAATTTAACACACACCGTAATCAACCATAATCAAAAGAGAATTGAACTAGTGAACAAGTGTGTCCATGATATAGTTGTCAGTGATGTACCAAACTGCGTTTATCTTCAAAACAGGACTCAAGATGGTTAATGGACATCATTCTAAACCTGATGATTACAGCAGAAGAGTAAAGTGATGGCATTTAGAATCAAAAAGGCAGGCCCCAAGCAAGCTCCTCCAAAATGTCAGTCAATATCGACCACTGATTATGCCAACATATCAATCAGACTACCCTGCACTAATTCCCAGAAGACAGCCAACTTCAGAATGTTGTGTGCATTCTCCTTATTGTGCACAAAACTGAACATTGTTCTATTGGCAGCATTTTGCTGTCATCATGACTGTAGTGTTTGTCACATTTCTGAATGGCTGAGTATTTTGTTGAAATTAGTTCTAAAAAGTGGATAAAACTGTAAATAATAGTGTGTATAATGCAACGAGACATCAGCTGTAAACACAGAAAGTAGGTTGTTTAGTGAAGAAATGTAAATCTTCCAAGCCTCCTATTAAAGGAAATTGCATTTTACCAGAGGAAACACATTAAGGAATGAACTTTTAAGCCTGAATAAATGTATGTGAAAATTTTATGAACCACACTGTAAAGAAGAGCAGACAATAATCTACATTTAAGGAAGCTATGAAATTGTGTCATAAAGGTAGACTACATTAAGATTTCCGTCTTCTGGGTTGTTGCGCTGTGTAGTCTGGTCAATGTTAACCAACGTTTCAGAGGTCATACTGCCTCCGTCATCAGACGGAAATCTTCATACTCACCGCTGTGAGAACCTCAAGTCTTACATAGACTACATTAATTAGACAATAGAATTACAGGACTGAAAATTATATGGACAATACTGCCATGAACAGCATTCATACAAATGTTGGTTTTGTTGGCCTTCTCAATCATGACAGGCCCCATATAGGCAAGTGGGTGGGGAGTGGAGATATTCTACGAGTGTGCGCTTTGGAATGCAGGCAAATCACATATTAGATTAACTGACAATTCATCCTTAAATAGGAATGATCATACCAGACATGGATTACACCTTAACTGAAAGGGTAAGGAGAAGCTTGTGCAACTCACTGCTAATGAGATTAGGTGCAAATTGGATACTGGTAAGATACCAGTAATCACTGATGTAAGATCTAGGCCTCTTTTAGGCTTAAGCCCAAATACCTGAAAGATGTCTACATCAAAGCAAATAAACCAGTTCTAAATTCAGAATATAATCAAGATAAAAATTCTGTGGTGTATTATCATAATATAAGAGGACTTTAAAAGAAAACCGATCAACTATCAGTGTCCATTAACAATAAATACACACCCTAATCTGTGTTTAACCCACACCATAGATCATACAGGTAAAACTTGAAATTGTTACTTTTGGAGGTACTTCCTGTAGAAAAATATGGTAAAAGAAGGTGCAAGTATTATTACCAAAAAGAACCTAAAATTTAATTAGATAAATATATTGTGTCACTAAAATAACAAAAAATAGATGGTGCATTGTGCAATTGGAATCTAAACATTCCAACATATATGTCCATAACCGTCAGTAGCAGGTTATCTCTTCTATAACAAACTGCCTACCATAATAAAACAAATGAAAAATAACAATCAGTTTAAGAAGGAACTGAAGGACTTTCTTATTAAGGGGCTGGTTATCCGCAATGCACAAATGATTGTATGAAATGTAAAGGCCATTGAGAAACTCTGCTAATATCAACACATAAGGTTGCGCCCTTAAAACTAACTACAGTAACCTCAACATACCTTGCAGCTTCTAGCAAAATAACCAAGAAGCAATGGAAAATCCACACTGTTCGTCGTATATTATCTTAATGCGCCGACCTACGAGAAGAATAGCAAATGCAACAAGTTCTATAACATGGCTATCAATGCCACGAAGTAGAATAACAGCGCCATTATCGTCGCGACCAGAGATGACATTATCAGAAAGGCAGAGAGAACCATTATTGTTGTCAGCACTCCATTGTCCACATGTAGGCGCACACTTACAATGTATACCATTATTCGCGAGACTGTATTAAAATGTTCAACAGTCGACATACAAAGAACACCTCCACACATCAGATATACCTCCACGATACATTACCTTGATTTTCGTCACTACATTCTTTGGTCACCACACTCGAATACATACTGACCGTCACGAGATTCCGTAAAAGCATTGGTAGCACTGAAAATTTCTCACGGACACAAGAATAAAAAAGACACATATTCCACCTAAAATGATGTCGAGCACTCTCGGTTTCCACAATACATGTACGTCCCAGTAACCATCAATGACCTATAGCAAGTAACCGGTTCTCTGTCAAAGTCCACGCTTCTCGCTTATGATGCTAGTAATATTATGGATTATCCAAAGACAAATGGCCTAATGTCAATTAACTCCCTTTACTTTTGATAAGATTGAGATTCCAAAATTTTTCTTTTCATGCAGGTTAGGATACCAGCACAACCAAACTACTGTAAACAATCAATTTTCTTTGTTTACAAACTGATGGTAACTTAAAACTGGAAAAAGCACGTGGTACACATTGACCTCAAAACTAAGTTCAGCTTGATGTGTTGCAAGCACTCATTCACTTGGGCTACTTTCATTCCATTCAATCATTGAAATAACTGCAGGTTTTTAAAGATGAGCATCTAACTGAGAAGCTTTTAAGGAAATTAATTCCAACCCTCACTGTTATCTTACATCATGGATAGCACACACAAATAGAATACAAACTGTGGCGAAACAGCACAAGTTGAAAGAGTAAACATGATTACGATCAGCGTAGCACACATTATGTACTTACAGTCACAAGGTCCCATTAGATGTCTGTACAGCACTATGCATTTCAGATACAACCTAAAACTGACAAGTCACTTCCTGGCCTACAATGTGTGCTATTACACACACATAATGCTTTCAGTTTCTCAACACTTATCAACAAACACTTGTGTTATGTGCTCTCTGTCACAACAAACTATCAAAGCTGTCACAGCGCAATCCAGTTCACAAATACTACAGAATTGAAACAAAATGAGGCAGAGAATTGTCACTTTGTGTATGAAACTGTAAAATGAAGTCAACATTTTATGGGTTCACACAAATTCCAACAGCCAATCTGGTTATTTGCCTATAGAAGTTACATTCTTTTGTGCTCTACTGACTGCAAAACAAAACTTCTAAGAGTTCTTTAAATACATCTTATGTAGAAAGGGGTATGAAGCATGCACTAGGAACAGGACATTTTTCTCACCAATTAACAACCAAGAACTTTTTCAAACTAATTTTTCTGTAAACAGTGTCAACCTAAGGAATAAGAATCAGCTTCATACACCAGTTGCCAACATCTCATGCTTTCAGAAGATTTCATATTATGCAGGAATCAAAGTTTTCAACAGTCTACCATTAATTCTCACAAGTCTTGTAAATACAAAGGAGCAATTTAAGGTAGCATTAAAAAGATACTTAATTACACACTCCTGTTAATGTCAATGAATTTATTTTGTATACAAGTAAGAAATAATTTATCTTCTGTGTGTAATGGGCAGATGTATTTGTAACTTATCATTACTTTAGGTGACCCTTTGTTTGTATTATGTGAAATGTATATAAAAGTATGAATTGCACTTTATAATATGTATTGTATTATTATTATTATGACATTCTCCACATCCTATTGTCATCTGACTGTCTTATGGATTCATGGAACATAATATAATACGCATGTATGTTTGCATGCACAGTGGAAAACGTGAGGTTATGGTGCAAGTAATTAAGTAATTAAAAGTAGAGAATCATGAAAGACAGACATTTATTAAAAAGGGAGTAAGACAAGGATGCAGCCTATTGCCCCTGCTGTTTAACTTGTATGTTGCGGAAGCAATGAAGGAAGTGAAAGAAAATTTCATGATAGGAATAAAGGATCAAGGGGAAAGGATAGCAATGTTAAGGTTCCCTGATGATGTTGCCCTCTTGGCTGAACGGAAGGAAGATGTAGAAAAATTATTGAATGGTATGAATAGATTACTTAGTGAACAATTTGGCTTAAGGATAAACAAAATCAAGACGAAAGTTATGAGGAGCAGCAGAAATATGAATAATGATCTATTAAATATAAAAATTGGGACAGACACAGTAGAAGAAGGTTAGGTTAAGCTAGGTTAGGTTAGTTTAGGTTAGGTTAGGTTAGGTTAGGTTAGGTTATTTTTTTAAATTTCAATTTTTTCGAAAATTTTCGAAAAATCGAAAAACGTGGGAAGTGGAACAAAAAGCGCACAAAACCAAAAAATTTTGAAAAATTCTGAATTCAAAATTTTTTCGAAAATTTCGAAAATATTTAGTTTTCTTCGCGTTTCATGCCATTTGCAGCAACTTTTAATTTTTTGAAAATTTAAAATTTTTTTGAAAATTTCAATTTTTCGAAAATTTCCGAAAAATCGAAAAACGTGGGAAATCGTCCAAAAAGTTACGTTAGGTTAGGTTAGGTTAAATTAGGTTAGGTTAAGTTAGGTTAGCTTAGGTTAGGTTAGGTTAGGTTAGGCTAGGTTAGGTTAGGTTAGGTTAGGTTAGGTTAGGTAAGGTTAGGTTAGGTTAGGTTAGGTTAGGTTAGGTTAGGCTAGGTTAGGTTAGGTTAGGTTAGGTTAGGTTAGGTTAGGTTAGGTTAGGTTAGGTTAGGTTACGTTAGGTTAGGTTAGGTTAGGTTAGGTTAGGTTACGTAAGGTTAGGTTACGTTAGGTTAGGTTAGGTTAGGTTAGGTTAGGTTAGGTTATTTTTTTAAATTTTCAAATTTTCGAAAATTTTCGAAAAATCGAAAAAACGTGGGAAATCGTCCAAAAAGCGCACAAAACCAAAAAGTTTTGAAAAATTCTGAATTCAATTTTTTTTTCGAAAATTTCGAAAATCTTTAGTTTTCTTCGCGTTTCATGCCATTTGCAGCCACTTTTAATTTTTTCAAAATTTAAAATTTTTTTGAAAATTTCAATTTTTCGAAAATTTTCGGAAATTTCGAAAAACGGGAAATCGTCGAAAAAGATAGGTTAGGTTAGGTTAGGTTAGGTTAGGTTAGGTTAGGTAAGGTTAGGTTAGGTTAGGTTAGGTTAGGTTAGGTTAGGTTACGTTACGTTAGGTTAGGTTAGGTTATGTTAGGTTAGGTTACGTAAGGTTAGGTTACGTTAGGTTAGGTTAGGTTAGGTTAGGTTATTTTTTTAAATTTTCAAATTTTCGAAAATTTTCGAAAAATCGAAAAACGTGGGAAATCGTCCAAAAAGCGCACAAAACCAAAATTTTTTGAAAAATTCTGAATTCAAATTTTTTTTCGAAAATTTCGAAAATATTTAGTTTCCTTCGCGTTTCATGCCATTTACAGCAACTTTTAATTTTTGAAAATTTCGAAAATTTTTGAAAATTTCAATTTTTTCGAAAATTTTCGAAAAATCGAAAAACATGTAAAATCGTCCATAAAGCGCAGAAAACCAAAAATTTTTCTAAAATTCTGAATTCAAATTTTTTTTCGAAAATATCGAAAATCTTTAGTTTTTTTCGCGTTTCATGCCATTTACAGCAACTTTTAATTTTTTGAGAATTTTTGAAAATTGCAATTTCTTCGAAAATTTTCGGAAATTTCGAAAAAAGGGAAATCGTCGAAAAAGCTAGGTTAGGTTAGGTTAGGTTAGGTTAGGTAAGGTTATTTTTTTAAATTTTAACTTTTTCGAAAATTTTCGAAAAATCTAAAAACGTGGGAAATCGTCCATAAAGCGCAGAAAACCAAAAAATTTTCAAAAATTCTGAATTAAAATTTTTTTTCGAAAATTTCGAAAATCTTTAGCTTTCTTCGCGTTTCACGCCATTTACAGCAACTTTCAATTTTTTGAAACTTTTTGAAAAATTTTGAAAATTTCAATTTTTTTGAAAATTTTCGGAAATTTCTAAAAAAGGGAAATCGTCGAAAATGTTAAGTTAGGTTAGGTTAGGTTAGGTTAGGTTAGGTTAGGTTAGGTAAGGTTAGGTTAGGTTAGGTTAGGTTAGGTTAGGTTAGGTTAGGTTAGGTTAGGTTAGGTTAGGTTATATTAGGTTACGTTAGGTTAGGTTAGATTAGGTTAGGTTAGGTTAGGTTAGGTTAGGTTAGGTTATGTTAGGTTAGGTTAGGTTAGGTTATTTTTTAAATTTTCAATTTTTCGAAAATTTTCGAAAAATCGAAAAACGTGGGAAATTGTCCAAAAAGCGCACAAAACCAAAATTTTTTGAAAAATTCTGAATTCAAAATTATTTTCGAAAATTTCGAAAATATTTAGTTTTCTTCGCGTTTCATGCCATTTACAGCCACTTTTTTTTTTTGAAAATTTCGAAAATTTTTGAAAATTTTTGAAAATTTCAATTTTTTCGAAAATTTTCGGAAATTTCGAAAAACGGGAAATCGTCGAAAAAGCTAGGTTAGGTTAGGTTAGGTTAGGTTAGGTAAGTTTAGGTTAGGTTAGGTTAGGTTAGGTTAGGTTAGGTTAGGTTAGGTTAGGTTAGGTTAGGTTAGGTTAGGTTAGGTTATGTTTGGTTAGGTTAGGTTAGGTTAGGTTACGTTAGGTTAGGTTAGGTTAGGTTAGGTTACGTTAGGTTAGGTTAGTTTAGGTTAGGTTAGGTTAGGTTATTTTTTTAAATTTTCAATTTTTCGAAAATTTTCGAAAAATCGAAAAACGTGGGAAATCGTCCAAAAAGCGCACAAAACCAACCCAAAAATTTCAAAAATTCTGAATTCAAATTTTTTTTCGAAAATTTCGAAAATCTTTAGTTTTCTTCGCGTTTCATGCCATTTACAGCAACTTTTAATTTTTTGAAACATTTGAAAATTTTTGAAAATTTCAATTTTTTCGAAAATTTTCGGAAATTTCGAAAAAAGGGAAATCATCGAAAATGCTAGGTTAGGTTAGGTTAGGTTAGGTTAGGTAAGGTTAGGTTAGGTTAGGTTAGGTTAGGTTAGGATAGGTTAGGTTAGGTTAGGTTAGGTTAGGTTAGGTTAGGTTAGGTTAGGTTAGGTTAGGTTAGGTTAGGTTAGGTTATTTTAGGTTAGGTTAGGTAAGGTTATTTTTTTAAATTTTAACTTTTTCGAAAATTTTAGAAAAATGTAAAAACGTGGGAAATCGTCCATAAAGCGCAGAAAACCAAAAAATTTCCAAAAATTCTGAATTAAATTTTTTTTTCGAAAATTTCGAAAATCTTTAGTTTTCTTTGCGTTTCATGCCATTTACAGCAACTTTTAATTTTTTGAAACTTTTTGAAAAATTTTGAAAATTTCAATTTTTTCGAAAATTTTCGGAAATTTCTAAAAAAGGGAAATCGTCGAAAATGTTAAGTTAGTTTAGGTTAGGTTAGGTTAGGTTAGGTTAGGTAAGGTTAGGTTAGGTTAGGTTAGGTTAGGTTAGGTTAGGTTAGGTTAGGTTAGGTTAGGTTAGGTTAGGTTAGGTTAGGTTAGGTTAGGTTAGGTTAGGTTATATTAGGTTACGATAGGTTAGGTTAGATTAGGTTAGGTTAGGTTAGGTTAGGTTAGGTTAGGTTATGTTAGGTTAGGTTGGGTTAGGTTATTTTTTAAATTTTCAATTTTTCGAAAATTTTCGAAAAATCGAAAAACGTGGGAAATCGTCCAAAAAGCGCACAAAACCAAATTTTTTTTAAAAATTCTGAATTCAAAATTATTTTCGAAAATTTCGAAAATATTTAGTTTTCTTCGCGTTTCATGCCATTTACAGCCACTTTTAATTTTTTGAAAATTTCGAAAATTTTTGAAAATTCTAATTTTTTCGAAAATTTTCGAAAAATCGAAAAACGTGGGAAATCGTCCATAAAGCGCAGAAAACCAAAAAATTTTCAAAAGTTCTGAATTCCAATTTTTTTCGAAAATTTCGAAAATCTTTAGTTTTCTTCGCGTTTCATGCCATTTACAGCAACTTTTAATTTTTTGAAACTTTTTGAAAATTTTTGAAAATTTCAATTTTTTCGAAAATTTTCGGAAATTTCGAAAAAAGGGAAATCGTCGAAAATGTTAGGTTAGGTTAGGTTAGGTTAGGTTAGGTTAGGTAAGGTTAGGTTAGGTTAGGTTAGGTTAGGTTAGGATAAGTTAGGTTAGGTTAGGTTAGGTTAGGTAAGGTTAGGTTAGGTTAGGTTAGGTTAGGTTAGGTTATGTTTGGTTAGGTTAGGTTAGGTTAGGTTAGGTTACGTTAGGTTAGGTTAGGTTAGGTTAGGTTACGTTACGTTAGGTTAGGTTAGGTTAGGTTAGGTTAGGTTAGGTTAGGTTATTTTTTTAAATTTTCAATTTTTCGAAAATTTTCGAAAAATCGAAAAACGTGGGAAATCGTCCAAAAAGCGCACAAAACCAAAAATTTTTGAAAAATTCTGAATTCAAATTTTTTTTCGAAAATTTCGAAAATATTTAGTTTTCTTCGCGTTTCATGCCATTTACAGCCACTTTTAATTTTTTGAAAATTTCGAAAATTTTTGAAAATTTTAATTTTTTCGAAAATTTTCGAAAAATCGAAAAACGTGGGAAATCGTCCATAAAGCACAGAAAACCAAAAAATTTTCAAAAATTCTAAATTCAAATTTTTTTTCGAAAATTTCGAAAATCTTTAGTTTTCTTCGCGTTTCATGCCATTTACAGCAACTTTTAATTTTTTGAAAATTTTAATTGTTTCGAAAATTTTCGAAAAATCGAAAAACGTGGGAAATCGTCCAAAAAGCGCACAAAACCAAAATTTTTTGAAAAATTCTGAATTCAAATTTTTTTTCGAAAATTTCGAAAATCTTTAGTTTTCTTCGCGTTTCATGCCATTTACAGCAACTTTTAATTTTTTGAAAATTTTTGAAAATTTCAATTTTTTCGAAAATTTTCGGAAATTTCGAAAAACGGGAAATCGTCGAAAGAGCTAGGTTAGGTTAGGTTAGGTTAGGTTACGTTAGGTTAGGTTAGGTTAGGTTAGGTTACGTTAGGTTAGGTTAGGTTAGTTTAGGTTAGGTTAGGTTAGGTTAGGTTAGATTAGGTTAAGTTAGGTTATTTTTTTAAAATTTCAATTTTTCGAAAATTTTCGAAAAATCGAAAAACGTGCGAAATCGTCCAAAGAGCGCACAAAACAAAAAAATTTTGAAAAATTCTGAATTCAAATTTTTTTCGAAAATTTCGAAAATATTTAGTTTTCTTCGCGTTTCATGCCATTTGCAGACACTTTTTTAAATTTTTTGAAAATTTCGAAAAAAATTTAAAATTTCAATTTTTTCGAAAATTTTCAAAAAATCGAAAATGTGGGAAATCGTCCAAAAAGCGCACAAAACCAAAAAATTTTGAAAAATTCTGAATTCAAATTTTTTTTCGAAAATTTCGAAAATCTTTAGTTGGGTGTCTTATAGATGCTCGTGAAGTACAACCTGGTGGCATAGGGGCTGTGTAGTGGCGACATATGCAATAATCGTTTATAGTGCTTCTTTCATTGAGCTGTAGTTTACGAAATCCCACCTGTTTTCATAAATGATGGAAGATATTTAGATTATGGAAATGTTTATTAGTTGGTGTCTTATAGGTGATGTTGGTCGGACATTTCAAATGACTCAGCTCGCGAGACGTTTTCGCCCTTCTGCAAAATTACTTGTGAGAAATTATCGCGCAGGGAGAATGTCGGTGCTGAATTTGCGTGATGTCTTGAGTGCCAACATGAAATGTGACGAGGATAAGTTCGTGTTGGAAAGGACGTGGACGATTTCACTGGGTGATTTATAGGTAGACGTGCAGGTATTCAAGAGTTGTGTCTGGTATCAATCTGAGCAGGGTGTCGAAGGTTGCTCTGTGCAGTAACATAACGGCGACCGACAGGTTATGTGACAAATGTGCCCTAGGATGTAGGCGATGTAGATGCAAATTGTGGGCTACTTGTTTCATAGTGCTTCGTGCGAAGTTGATTGAGCTGTAGTTTATTGGGTGTGGTTGGATTAATAAATTATTTTATGATTTTTGAGGTTATTTAAGTGATTGGTAGTTGGTTTCTTATAGGCGAAGTTGGTAGCTCGTTTCGCCTTAATTTTTTTCTTTACTTCCTGTCGTTTTTAAAGGAGAAGATGTGTCACTAATGGTAGTCACGGAATAAAGTTTGAGGTCTTCATAATTTTACAGTCTTTGGAGTGGTATTTCAGTCAGCATTTGGTTCGGCAGTGCCGTGTAGTGTTCGCGGACGTTCATGTACCTCAGGTGTATTGTCGGTAGATGACAGGACAGTTCGTCAGGGTGCGCACATATTGATCATTGAATATCCCTCATGCTCCGCCGGTGGCGGAATGTGTTCGCTGTTTTTCAGACGTTGTCGTCCCTGCGTGCGAGAAAATGGCGCAGCTCCTCTGCTGTTATTGTTTACTTCGGACGGCGTGATGGTAGGATGCATGCCCAGTCGAGTGCAGCTTTACTCTCTTATATTTCCAATGCTTGCAAGTTTATTTTAACTGATGTTTGTCATCTTTCTCCTGTGTGAAGTACGTAAAGTGGGAAATATTTTGGTTGCACGAAAGGCCGGATTAGTTGCCAGTAGGTTATTAATGTGGTGTAGAGTGCCTTCGTAGTAAGAATTAATACTGGTCTCTCAATGCGGATGTTTATTTCTGTACATGGTTTTGTTTCAGGTAGGCGTGAATGCAAGCATATGGGATACTTCAGCCGTTATGCAGTTTCGAATCCATCATTACTACGGAGGTAGCAAGACTTTGCTCCGGTAGCTGACATGACCATTGTGCATGATGGACACAATTCATCAGTCGATGCGATTGGGATGACCCACAGACTCGTGGTGGCAGCCTCTGTTTTTGTGACTTGCATGTGGAAATTCAGTAGCTGTTGATTTAAATTTGTGCAAGAGCTTATCGCAGTGAAGAAGCTAGAAGTAAGCAGCTAGGGTTACAGGTTGTAATGTTGGTTATGTGGCCACCACACCACACCACACCACAGTTGCCCACTTTTGATTCCTAGTGACCAAGTATGGGGTGTTCGTAGCATGCCTCACAATGCCACAAGGAAGACCTCAGGCCCTCGTGCGATTATATACCTTGCTTTCCGAGGAGGTGAACTGTTATAGATTTAGTGGGAGTGCCTAGTCTGTCTCAAAGAGGAGTTTGAGATCAGGGCATGTGCTGAGTAGCAACTTTCATGTGAACTGTAGCTGTAGTGTGTGTTTACTGGCATCAACGAAGACATGGAGGACCAATTTGTCTGAATATCAGTGTTTCAGAAGATCAGTTGTGTGCGTGATGGGGAAGCAGCTTTTTTGGAGTTGGAGATGTGAAGAACGAGACAGAAGGAAGCACCTGGAGTGTTTGTTACTTGGATAAGGAATTGCATTATTCAGGTATGTTAGAGAGTAGAGTTTGTTTGCATTCCATAGATCCTTCTTAGGAGTAATCCAAAGGATGCAGTACAAGTCATTTCATACAATAAACATAAACTTCAGGACTTCATTCAATATACGTAAACCTCGGTACTTTTGACACAATTACAAGAACGTGTTTCACATATGAATGTACATAACCTTCAGATTTTGCAATTCAAGTATGAAAGCTAATTTCAGTGCAGGCTTGAATACATTTATATCACAATTTAGAGTTTTAATTGTTGGTTGGTGATTATTAAATAACTTGACACGTGTAAAGTACACTCCTCTTTGACATTTAGCAGGGTTTACATCTTGTAATTAAATTATGTACATCTGTATTTCTTTTAAAATTATCCAACTTTTCCACCACAAATGATAGCAAGCAGAGTATAAATTCACTTGCAAGTGGAAGTATATTAAATTTACGAAATAATTCTCTACAATGTAAGCTGCTTTTGACACCTGCCATTGTTGTGATTATTTTCTTTTGCATGTAAAAAGCCTTATTACTGTCTGTTGAATTCCCCCAAAATATTAATCCATAAGACACCACAGAGTGGAAATAAGCAAAGTAAACTAGCTTTATAGTATCTATTGTCATGGGTGGTATGACTGTTCTGATGGCAAGGCACGCAGAGCTTAATTAGGGAATAATATACTCAGTGTGCTTCTTCCAATCTGAGGTGTTGTCAACTTGTAAGCCAAGGAAATTGTTTGTTTCAACTTCCGCGTTTAATTTCTCATCACCGTAACATCTCCTTTTGCCTCTGTATGTAGGTACATGCACATTCACAACATTCCCTAGGGTGGAATGCTCACCTCGGGAGCTTACAGAGTTGTTCACGCCGACATTGTCGGTGCCCCGGCATATTCCTGCAGGCAGTCCACATCCCTTCTGTACTCACGTTTTCGGGCATATGTATTGTGCAGTGTTGATGGATGTCGTTCCGTGCGCCGTGATGTCCGCTCGCTTGCTCTGTGTTGGGGTACTGAAGTATGTATTTTCATTAATGTTCTAGGACACCGGCCATGCCGTCATCATGAAGTTACCTCCTTCAGTTCCCTCTGGGTGTTCTGTTTGACAAGGCTGGGGTGAAGAACCAGAACGATATTGGCAACAGTTAGATGACCTGTTACTGGCGAGTAAAACCTCTGTGTTGTGCGCCAGACACAAGATAGGGCGTTGGACCAACATTTCTCAAAGAGAGAGCATATTAATTGGCTCACAAAGTGCAGCTTATGTATAGAGCTACAATAACTTGATGTGAGTGAGTGTGTGTGTGTGTGCGTCTGTCTGTCTGTTCATAAGAGGCACCAGTACAAGAAGTAGGACACTGTCTTCTGACTTCATATCACAAAGAATATTAACTGGATGAATATTCGGAATATGTACCAAGTTGGAAGAGGAATACTTTTTCTGCCAAGCAACGGTAATGCTCTGACAGAGGCTGACTGCATGTTGGATGTTTGTTCTTACGTGTCTAATCCCCTGTATGTCTATGAACGGCATTCCCCCCCGCCCCCATTTCAGATTAAGTATTTGAATAAGCAGGAGGCACCCATTAGATAAAATAAGTTGGCATGAGATTGTTCCATTTCGGACGACTTTGCCTCCAATGTCTGTGAAAGTGGCCCCTTGAGATTCTAGATTTCTTGTGTATCTTACACCTTTCCTGGTATATTGCAGGAGGAGTGCACCAACACTAGACAGACTGACATCCGAGAGAAGACCGCTTGTGTCCCCGATGGTTGGCCGTCCTGTTGCTGAGTGCGTACATGGAGAAGAGGACTGAATGCAGCGTGTAAATTTTGTGTGCCTCTGGAGAGGTGGTGCAGTTTTCTGTTATTTAACCCATTGACAGGGGCTTGCTCTGTTGTGGTAATTGTGTTGCAAGTGTGATAGCAACTTAGATATGAATCATGTGAACGTGTAAGGTGTGGATGTCTAGTTATGTGTGTGGGGTGTTCTACGGAGTGTAGTAAAATAGTAGAAATGTCGGCCGCAATCACATTGCGTTGATAAGAGTCTGCTTCATAGTGTGGTGGCCAACACATCTCGGAATGAGAGAGAGTTTGTCATGTGTGACAGGCTGTAAGTTGCAGGTGCTCTTGGCTTTGGCCGCAGCTTGTCACCAAAGATGTGATTCCTCTTCCTGGAAAGAATATGTTATTTCGTTTTATCTGCTTCATCCCATTTCACATTCTCAGTTCAAGCTAATGCCACAGGAAGATCTTCAAAACGTCAGTCATTGTGAATCTGTTCGGAAGCAGATGGGGGGGGCTCTGCAGTTTCACTCGTTTAGGAAGTGCGGTGATGAAGATCTCTGGCATAGCTATACCGGACAGTCTTGATAATAGTGGGTGTCCGTTCTCTGACCCAGGAGGGCTTTAAAAGTGTGCTGACCACGCATTACTTAGTTTGTATTTTCTTCATGTAAATCTGTAAAGAGATGTCAAAGCGGGAGGTAACGGGAATACTTAGTGATCATCACCGAGAGGGAGTTTCCAAACAGTCGTTAACGGGAGATGCGCAATAGCAGTTGTCCTATGATCGAAAAGTGTGACTTGCCAGTGATGAGATTGCTTTTTGTAAGTCAGGTAAGTGCAATGAGTTTTATGGATTCTGTGTGATTTTCTGCAAGTGGTTTTCAGCGAATATTGCCGGCATTAATTTTGTTGGTAGTGTATTAAGTGTTGATTGCTGCATGTGCCAAAATGAAGTCTGACGAAGGGAAGTTGGTGTTGTTGAAGTACGGTCACCAGTGGGCTGGGTCGTTGGGTGTGTTATAGATGCTCGTGAAGTACAACCTGGTGGCAGAGGGGCTGTGTAGTGGCGACATATGCAATAATCGTTTATAGTGCTTCGTTCATTGAGCTGTAGTTTACGAAATCCCACAATTACTTGTGAGAAATTATCGTGCAGGGAGAATGTCGGTGCTGAATTTGCGTGATGTCTTGAGTGCCAACATGAAATGTGACGAGGATAAGTTCGTGTTGGAAAGGACGTGGACGATTTCACTGGGTGATTTATAGGTAGACGTGCAGGTATTCAAGATTTGTGTCTGGTATCAATCTGAGCAGGGTGTCGAAGGTTGCTCTGTGCAGTAACATTCCGGCGACCGAGAGGTTATGTGACAAATGTGCCCTAGGATGTAGGCGATGTAGATGCAAATTGTGGGCTACTTGTTTCATAGTGCTTCGTGCTAAGTTGATTGAGCTGTAGTTTATTGGGTGTGGTTGGATACATAAATTATTTTATGATTTTTGAGGTTATGGAAGTGATTGGTAGTTGGTTACTTATAGTTGGTAGCTCGTTTCGCCTTTTTTTTTTCTTTACTTCCTGTCGTTTTTAAGGGAGAAGATGTGTCACTAATGGTAGTCACGGAATAAAGTTTGAGGTCTTCATAATTTTACAGTCTTTCGAGTGGTATTTCAGTCAGCATTTGGTTCGGCAGTGCCGTGTAGTGTTCGTGGACGGGCATGTACCACAGGTGTATTGTCGGTAGATGACAGGACAGTTCGTCAGGGTGCGCACATATTGATCATTGAATATGCCTCATGCACCGCCGGTGACGGGATGTGTTCGCTGTTTTTCAGACGTTGCCGTCCCTGCGTGCGAGAAAATGGCGCAGCTCCTCTGCTGTTATTGTTTACTTCGGACGGCGTGATGGTAGGATGCATGGCCAGTCGAGTGCAGCTTTACTCTCATATATTGCCAGGGCTTGTAAGTTTATTTGAACTGATGTTTGTCATCTTTCTCCTGTGTGAAGTACGTAAAGTGGGAAATATTTTGGTTGCACGAAAGGCCGGATTAGTTGCCAGTAGGTTATTAATGTGGTGTAGAGTGCCTTCGTAGTAAGAATTAATACTGGTCTCTCAATGCGGATGTTTATTTCTGTACATGGTTTTGTTTCAGGTAGGCGTGAATGCAAGCATATGGGATACTTCAGCCGTTATGCAGTTTCGAGTCCATCATTACTACGGAGGTAGCAAGACTTTGCTCCGGTAGCTGACATGACCATTGTGCGTGATGGACACAATTCATCAGTCGATGCGGTTGGGATGACCCACAGACTCGTGGTGGCAGCCTCTGTTTTTGTGACTTGCATGTGGAAATTCAGTAGCTGTTGATTTAAATTTGTGCAAGAGCTTATCGCAGTGAAGAAGGTAGAAGTAAGCAGCTAGGGTTACAGGTTGTAATGTTGGTTACGTGGCCACTGCACCACAGTTGCCCACTTTTGATTCCTAGTGACCAAGTATGGGGTGTTCGTATGATGCCTCACAATGCCACAAGGAAGACCTCAGGCCCTCGTGCGATTACCTTGCTTTCCGAGGAGGTGTACTGTTATAGATTTAGTGGGAGTGCCTAGTCTGTCTCAAAGAGGAGTTTGAGATCAGGGGATGTGCTGAGTAGCAACTTTCATGTGAACTGTAGCTGTAGTGTGTGTGGACTGGTTTCAACGAAGACATGGCAGACCAATTTGTCTGAATATCAGCGTTTGAGAAGATCAGTTGTGTGCGTGATGGGGAAGCAGCTTATTTGGAGTTGGAGTTGTGAAGAACCAGACAGAACGAAGCACCTGGAGTGTTTGTGACTTGGATAAGGAATTGCATTATTCCGGTATGTTAGAGAGTAGAGTTTCTTTGCATTCCATAGATCCTTCTTAGGACTAAACCATGGGATGCAGAGCAAGTCATTTCATACAGTAAACATAAACTTCAGGACTTCATTCAATATACTTTTGACACAATTACAAGAACGTGTTTCACATATGAATGTACATAACCTTCAGATTTTGCAATTCAAGTATGAAAGCTAATTTCAGTGCAGGCTTGAATACATTTATATCACAATTTAGAGTTTTAATTGTTGGTTGGTGATTATTAAATAACTTGACACGTGTAAAGTACACTCCTCTTTGACATTTAGCAGGGTTTACATCTTGTAATTAAATTATGTACATCTGTATTTCTTTTAAAATTATCCAACTTTTCCTCCACAAATGATAGCAAGCAGAGTATAAATTCACTTGCAAGTGGAAGTATATTAAATTTACGAAATTATTCTCTATAAGGTAAGCAGCTTTTGACACCTGCCATTGTTGTGATTATTTTCTTTTGCATGTAAAAAGCCTTATTAGTGTGTGTGATAAGGAATTGCATTATTCAGGTATGTTAGAGAGTAGAGTTTCTTTGCATTCCATAGATCCTTCTTAGGAGTAATCCAAAGGATGCAGTACAAGTCATTTCATACAATAAACATAAACTTCAGGACTTCATTCAATATATGTAAACCTCAGTACTTTTGACACAATGCAAGGACGTGTTTCACATGTGAATGTACATAACCTTCAGATTCTGCAATACAGGTATTAAAAAAAATTACAAATTAATATACATAAACCTCAGAATTTTAAATAGAAATGCAAAACCACTTTAAATATAGATTATAGATATACATAAAACTGAAGAAATTTCAGCAGAGGTGAAATAAACTGCAGAATGGAAAGTGTGAGTGATGAGGTGACCTCTCAATGCACGCTTGAACACCTTTAAATCATTTAGAGTTTAAATTGTTGGTGGAAGATTATTAAATAACTTGGTACGCGTATAGTACGTTCCTTTTTGACGTTTATTAGGGTTAGCATAGACTATACAAAAATTATATGCTTGTAGTTAATTTTTATTTCAATGTTGTTGAGATTTGTCAAACTTGTTTCCACTTGCAAAATAAAAGTCTAGGTGTCCATGAAACCCAAAGTTTCTGGAAATAAATATGACATGCGCCCTGATGTGGAGAAAAGGTGTTTAGAGTATTACAGTAAGTGCAGTACGTGAAAGTATTATAACAATGCCGCATGGAAGTTACTGTAACTAAAACATTTGACTTCCCTTACTCGTTATGTCAAAGCGGGAGGTAACGGGAATACTTAGTGATCATCACCGAGAGGGAGTTTCCAAACAGTCGTTAACGGGAGATGCGCAATAGCAGTTGTCCTATGATCGAAAAGTGTGACTTGCCAGTTACTGTAACTAAAACATTTGACTTCCCTTACTCGTTATAACTTGAAACTGTTGCTTGTGTTTTCCAGGTCGTGGAGACAGCATCTAGTGCTCTGAAGTCGAGCACGGCGGATCCGTTCTACCGTCGTCAGTGCTGGGAAATAATTTGCTGTTTCTTGGTGGCATCCCTGAATTTTAATGATGATGAGAATAGAGTGCAGCAGCTGTTCTCCTGTCCAAGGTATATAAGAGCAGTTGGAGGCAGAAGAATATTGTCAAACTAACCTCATTCTTGATATTAAAAAAGTGTACAAAATAAAAGATGATTTTCCAGCCTGATGGTACTAACATGACATAACAGATTGTTAATCACTGGCTTTTCTTCGCAGAATTGTAAGCGAGTCCCAAGGCAGTCTATGAGGCACTGTTATAGATTTTTCTCTGAGCACCCAGAACTCATTATTTACTGGTACAGTGAGCCCGTTAGAGGCTGTATCACAATTAGTTTGGGTTTAGTATCCTGCCAGTACCAGGAGGCTTCTACAAGTAATGTATTTCTTTGTCATATCATAAACCCAGATTTCCCATTTGCTCTGTGCCTCTTACATCAGTTGCTGATTTAGGAAGTAGCTACTGCATTGGCCACTGTTGTGACCATTGAACATTAGGATGTGAGTGTAATTATCTGTACTCATTGTGATTCGCTGTTGCAGTTCTGATGATCCACATGTGGAGATCTCCGCAGTCCATGGGATTCCGTACAGATTGCAGGACAAGCAAGCCAGAGCCACTCACCAGATGGCAGTCACAGGTAAGTTCATCCATTTGAGTAAATTGTTTAATAAACTTCTTTTCTGAATTACAATGCCATTATTGAAAGAAGAAGACCTTTTTTCCTGAAAGGTAGCAAATGGTTTTAATGAAATGAAGAACTTGTCTATTTCTTCTATTGAGACTACAAAGAAACAATGAAGAACGTGATTTTTCTTTGCCAGTGTAAGGAACCACATTTTGAGGCTGACCTCCACATAGTTCTATAATTGAGAATGCATGGAGTTTACCTCCATGCTCCCACTGCCTCATGGCATTGCGCGTAGTCACAAGGATAACTTCAGCTGATATAGCGAACCATTAAATGTTTAAAAATCATAATCTGTGTTGGTTTTCTGTAAGTCCAAGTGGTGTTAGAACCCAAAGACCACTGTGAGAACCTGAAATCTCTCTTAAAACCACATTTAGTATGTGAACTGGTTGAAAGCGTCTGACATACTTATTTCTGCTTTATATCTGGAAAAGCCAGTAAGGCCTGTTGTGTATGTTGGTAGGAGTGTTTGTTGCTGCAGCCATGAAAGAATTACGACGGTGTTCCTTGTGTGTCACTACACAATGGTGGCGATATCACAGGAAGCTGGTGAGTTCAGTTTTATAAATTTAGATTGTTCAACATTGAAACAATTTATATTACTGATGGTGAAGTTTCCACCTTTGCTTCCAGAAGGCATTATAAAGTGGCATTACTGATGGTGATATGGAAAATAAATCTAATTGATACGGCTACCTCTTGCCCCTTGTCGGTTGAATTCACCTTAGTAGTAGAAGTGCTACAGATGTTGGCTGTGTTGTAGTGGCTTGCCATTTCTTAATCTTTCATTTACGTCCTTTCTTCATGACATCAAAACAGGCGAACCTGAAGGGCATGGACCCTTCTGGTGTTTATAGACTCCCTCGCTGTCATAACGGGGCATGAGGAGAGGGAGCCGTGTAAGCCGGGACACCTCGGCTCCAAACAGACGGCAAGCGAACTGTTCGTAAAATATCCACTGAATCAGTGGCAAGGGAAGTTGCGTGGGTCTGACGTGATGTGTGTGAGTTGTAGAGTTTGTAGTTGCAGTATTATGACGTGTGGAATAATGGCCCACTTGGCGAATGTTTTAAATTTGCTGGGGGGGAGGAAAAAAAGGCTCCAGTATGAATCTGTAAGCGAGGGAGTTCAGAATTTGTCAGGTCGCTGGTTGTGACCCGTATTTAAAGTTAACTTGTGAATGGGTTTGTAATGAACTTGACAGAATTTGTCTTCTGAATATGGAAGGTGCTTGTTCATTGGCTAAGGTAGGAGTGTTAACTGCTTGGTGAAGTAAAACTGTGTGTTCTTAGAAGAGTGTGATGTCTTGATTTCTTGAATGTGAATGTATTTTCTCTTTCTGGGAGTAGCAGATTACGAGAAACAGAATGATCCTTCAGATTGTACTGAGCACCACGTGACCTGCGTACTGCTAGCCAGAGAAGCGTTGAAGTACGTGCGGCAACAGTTGGCAGACCGACTTGATGTCAGAAGATTAAACCTGCTGGGACAAAGAAGGAACCTTGTATCCGCAAGAAACTGATATCAGTCTGAACCAGGCATTCGTTGTGTGAGTACATGAGCATTAGAATGTATTTGATGCGGTTGTCATGTGAGAGAGATGAGTCTGTCCAATTTTATTAGGTACTTTAGATGTTGTGAACTTAAATGTGAGATTTGATATGTTGAAAGACCTATGTGCGGTGAGAGATTGGCATAATTGCAGTATCTGTGGTATGCTAGAGGCATTCATGATTCTCTAGTGAATATATTGTTCATAGGACATCAAAATTGGAGGTTAGGTGTAGCTTGTAGACGAGGGTGGTGACTATTTGTGATAAGGTTTTGTTACACGTGAGATGTGTGCAGTGCTGAGGAGCCTTTAATATGGTCTGTTTACTAATTAATAAGTGAGCATTTGCCAGTGTAAGTAATTTAGTTTTGTGCACAGTGAGCGGAGCTGCCGGGATATTTTCTGTGTTTGTGCTTAATTTTAGAGTTTGCTGTGTTGAGCAAGGGGATCGGTTACAAAACTTGTAAGTTTGGGGTGTGGTGTTTGTTATGAATTTGGATTTGCTTGCAAAAATGGAGATGACTGTCAGAGGTTCCATTTATTTGAGACTTAACCATAAGTTGAGAGTTGTCAGGTGTCAGTCTCATGGACATGTGATGAGGCTCAGTATTACTTCTGGTATATTCCGTGGTTGTTGGTGGGGTAAGGGGATTTGCATTAGGATCGAGGAGTGGTGTGGTTGGTTGGAACCAAGTATAGAAAGGCAGTGCCACTTATGTGGGTCACAATGTACCAGTGGTGGTGTTCGTCAGGATTGTTATTTTATGTCTGTAAAATGGTTGTGAAGAGTTCTTGGCTTAGGAAAGACTAATTTGTTAGTGTTGTCAGTCAGAGTGTTCCTTAGGAAGAATGTAGAGATTGTGTTTTTGTGTGTGTGAGAGAGAGACAGGCTGAAGTTATTGACCATTTAGTTTGGTTAAAGATTGTTGACCTGGAAATGAAATGATATATGATGTCTGTTTGGTGTTCGTTGACCACCTTGGCTGCTCCCTCATAAATATATTTTTACATAACCCCTCCTTCCTCTCATCTTGGGCTCCCATATCGCACCCACGAAAACCCTCAGTTATTTTTTAGAGGGCAGAAATCAGGAAGGAAATGCATACAATACGAAACCCGTGTCTCCCCTCCATTCATTTCTAGAACTTATTACTACTGTAAGAATCCGTGCTGAAATGGAAGGGAGGGGACTTTAAGTGGTACAGCTCTTTTGCAGGATGTTTGTTAAAATATTAGATGTTCGAGCCGTCTGTGAGTGAAGATTCCTTTGCGTATGATTCTTGGAGGTAAAACGTAGCTTTGTTTGTTGCACGTTTTATTGATCTTGTTATTGGGTAGTCAATCAACATACGATTATGATGTTGAAGGGGTCCCGGGATCTTAATAAACATTGTGACCACAATCAGAAATTCTCGTGTAGACATGCTGGCAATTCCGTAATCAGCGTGCACTAAAACTCATCTCGTAAAACTGTTTATTGACGTAATGTCAGATACAAAATATTGTTTTGTAGAATTGCTTTCTTTATTTTGTTGTGTTTCTACTTGTTACATTGAGAGTGCTGCTGCTGGTGTCATGGAGAGATGTTTCCTCAAAGTAAGAAATTTTTGGTGGCTCCTTTACTTAGTGGGGAATCCCCACGTCCATATTACAGAATGTCTAAGTATTTGCGACCGGGTAGGTGGCCCCAGCACCCTGCCAGTTTCTTTAGCACTTACAGTCATCCTTCCATCATGTTATGTGAATTGGGTGTGGAGCGAGAGAGAGAAGGCAGGCAGTTGTCTTCTGGCAAACTGCTGCTTCTGTAATTGCTGGAAATGTGACCATACGAGTAACCAAGACTTTGAATAAAAATCTGCCCCAAGATGTGGGCGTAGGTGTGCGGATTGTTTTAAAAAGGGTAGCAGAAAAATTGAACGTAGTTTAGCGTAATGAATGGCGCGTTGCTTTGGTTAACAAGGAAATGATCATTTGTTTACCGTAACTGAAACAAATTATTTACGAACACACAGTCACGAAGGTCATATTGAACGGCTTTTCGCGTTTGCTTTACTTCATCGTTTTGTCGTCTGATTTGACTTCGTTTGTCCCCACCATTTTCCTACGTGATACGACCATAATTCGTTGCGTTGGATACGTTACTGGGCGGGGGAAAAGGGTCCCTTTGTAATTTATGAAAGTGACATTTGACAACTTGCCGAAGTGTAGCCTAGAACGTTTGTACATTGGCCGACAGAATTCGTGTATTTCTACATTGATTTGAGGTCTTGTTCGTCCTCGTAATCGTTAAAAAACAACTCGGCTCAATTTGAATACTAAGAAAAGTGTTAAAACTAGCTACTACGTGTTTGTCCAGGAAGGCACAGATGTTTTGTAGTTGGTAGTATAGCCAGTATGATCTGAGTTTTTATCCATTTTTGTTGTCTGGATTTGGAAACAGTTATTATTGAAATATGATATTGTGTAATATTACCAGTTAGGATTCCAGTGAGACAGATTAGATGTTTGGAAGAAGAAGATGACAATAATGATGACAGTAATTGCAGTAAACTTGTCTTCGCGATGTGTGTGTTACTTTTTTTTCAGAATTGTCACCTTTACTCAGAACACCTGATGTGATCTGTATATGCCATTCTGGTCGCTGTGGTGTGACAGCAGATAGGTTGCGGTGTTTAAATATCAGTGTTGTAATGCAGTTTGGAATAAGCAGGGTTCCTAATGACGTAGGATGTGGAAAGAGGCAACTCCATTCTGAATGAATCTGGTTACATGTGGAATGTCACGGCCATAGCACTTTGGAATTTCCTGGAAACTCGGCTATGCTGTCAGAGGAATTTATCTTCATCCAAGATTGTTTCCTTCCACACAAAAGACTGAGCTACGCCGCAGTTTAAAATATAAGGTGACATTTTCATTGATCTGTCTTTTACACGAACATTTGTCATTTCAGAGTTGGTGACCATGAAATAATGACTTTTTGTACAGACTGGATGCAGCGGCTTGTTATCGTTTAGGTTCAGCTGTAACAAGGTAAATGTTAGGTGGAAGGAATATGTTGTTTGTGGCAATTCTTACTAATATAGAATATCACAATTTCTTATCTTAAATAAGAATTATTAAGAAATCTGTCAAACTGCCCTCCACTCTTTCCATTTTAGTTTTGATTAGATCGATCATTGCTGGTGGACGTCGTGGTCTCTTACAATTGAACAAAGTTTGAGGTAAGGGATTCCTATTTATTATTATTGTTCATCACATTTAATGTTTTCATCTGCATTTTTGAACTCGTGTACGAGAATTAGACTTGTCTTCTTTTTAACACAATTTCAATTAACATTAGATTGACTTGTGTGTGTTCACGGCAACATTGATAATAAAAGAATATTCCAGTAGGCAATTAACTTTTTACAATTTTAAAGGAATTAAACGTGTTTCGTGGCCCAGAATCTTAATAAAAATATGTCGATGCTAAGAAGTGGGGTACATATTCTGAATAATAATTCTAACACTTTACAATTCCTGATACATCGACATTATTAAAGCGTTTTAGGGAACTCTGAAGAATTTTTATTTCGGATTTAGAAGCCTAATTATCGACGAATCTCCCTACATCAGCAGATTAAATCCAGGGAATGTTTGCTGTTATTGAGTGCAAAGTATTTATGGGTGCAAAACGTGGTCTTTCACTTTGAGGGAGGAACATAGACTGAGGGGCTCTGAGAACAGAGTGTTGAAGAAGATGTTTGGACCCAAAACGGGAGTGGGACAGATAAGAGAGAAAAATACTTGACGAGCAACTCACCCGATGTTGTTAGGGTGAGTTGAGTGTTTACAAGGCCTGAAGGGAGGAGACCTCGGCGTAGGTGGCAGGATAACATTAAGATGGATCTTAGGGAGACTCGATGTAGCGAATTGGCTTTCCGAACACGATAATGAATCATCTGGTTCAGTAAAGGAAGTGGGATGTTCTTTGACAAGCCGAGAACCATAGAATATCTTGCTCATTGCAGGTTGAGAGTAGCGTGATGTAGGCCCGATCTGCGCATGCGTTAGAACGACTTTGAGATTTTGTGACTGTTCCCAACTGTAATTCTCGCGTTCATTTGATAAATTTAAATGACGTATTGTGCTCTTGGTTTATATAAACGTGTAACTTAGGCAGGAAAGTCCTTAATCATGTAAGCTCTTACGCACTTTTACTTCTACAGAGAGAGAAGAACTCGAAAATTTTATGCTTATGAAAAGGCGTAACCTTCTTTTTCCAAAATTTGTTTGTTAACTGCCCGGTTCTGCAACAAAGGTCGCATAATTTGTGTGGCATGTTTTTGTAAACCTTGACAAAGATGGCTTACTACATCGGCGAGCGGGAGGTCATTGCCCCGATCAGCTGGTAATGCCGCATGGGTTAGTAAATGACGTCATAGCCTCGCGTCACACCCAGGACAGAACAGGACTCTGAAGCCACGGATAGAGCGAGCGATACAATCCCATGTCAGCAGATGCGAGTCGAGAGACCGACGGAAACAAGGCAATGAGAATAAAGCCTCAGTGGGAGACCCGGAAGGGGCGAGGGAGCCATCTCAAGCGTGCGCCGTGGATCATAAAGCATCAAGGATTGGACTGCGAGACGCGGGATCAACATTTCTAGATCAACGATCACGCAGGTTATGAATTGGCCGTGACGTCGAATGAGACTCGAGTCCATGCCTAACGATTCGCTAAGCTAATTAAGAATCCCTGAGACAACCCATCAAAACCCCGAAATATCCCACCAGCTACGTCACTCTCCGGGAGTGGACGCAGTGTGCGACCAGCCACGTCGTAGCGGACGCCGCGATGTACGCGACAGACATTAAGGAGGCTAATAAGTCCTTTGAAAGTGCGACAAAGTTCAAATACTTGGGAAAAACAATAACGATTCAAAATGATGCTCACGAGGAAGTTAGGAGGAGATTAAATTCCGGAAATGCTCGCTACTTCTCAGTTCAAAATATTTTGTCTTCCCGTCTGATTTCTAAGAACCTGAAAATTAAAGTATACAAAATACTAATTTTGCCTGTTGTGTGGTATGGGTGCGAAACATGGTTAATTTCGTTGACATTACTGTGTTGAATATTTCGGGCACAAACCTGGGTCCACATTTTCGCCTTCCGCTGTTATGTTATGGCAGTGAGCGTCAGTGTGGACCCGGCTTTAAGAGGCCGAGAAGTGAAAATGAAACTTAAAGATAAAAAGAAGAAGAAGAAGGCAGAGCTAAGACTCGAGAACAAGTGTCCATATCCAGAAAATCATTCCGTACCGAGCATATTTTATTAGCCACGTGATCTAATTAGAGGTTTGTGGCGACTATTACCGATTGGGTACAAGAATGTTTTGTGGGGTGGAGTTATTTTATCACGTGCTCGTGGCTGATTTTCTAAAGACATGCGTAATTTAGAATTTAAGAAGAGCCGGTTATTTCGACAGGCTTCTGTACGCTGTCAGAATTTTCGTTCACTGTTTAACGTTCAAATGCGGCAGGCAAACTTTTTAAATTTTGGGACTTTACTGAGTTACGATGCAACTGACCATGAATGCAGAATGCAACGTGCGTGTTATTTCAACAATTTTAGCGTTCGTGAATTTCTTGTCACAGTGAACTTACTAAAACTGCAGCTGTGGTAGCTTGCTTGGTGACACACGCTATGCGACTCCACCCCCATTTAAAAGAAGGTTGAGCTGAAACAGGGTGTTTCATGTTAATTGTCGTTGAAATAAAATTTACTGTGCGTTAGATGTATAACACACCTCTTTCGATCTTTACTTTTTATGTATGAGGGGATGGTTATTCATGTAATAAATGTTTCGAACCCCCTCTGAGCTTAAGATTATGGCAGAGCAGATCTCTATCTATCTACCTGTCCGAAAGTCCATCCACCTGTCTTTATTATCCAGAGTTTCCGCATAAAACACAGTAACTAAGTACAACAGCAGAGCATACAGGCTTGGATTCAAACCAGTAACCTGCCGAGTACGAACCCCATTCCACAGCGCCCAGTTCCCAAGCCGCGCGTCGATGCCTGTTCGTTGCTTGGTTCTCAGCGTCAATAACAAATATAATGCTCCATGCGCTGTGATCTAATAGGGCAAACCACGGAAGTCAAGAATACTTTTCCAGAAGTCAGATTTCTTGAATAGCCCAGCGACTATTACATTGTCAAGAAGCATTCTGTTCTATAGTTTGTTTCGCAGTCAAATCTAGAGCTCATAACGTGACGAGAACAGTCCTAATGTATTTGAATACATTTATACAAAGACTGAATAATGGCTACAGATTTTCATGAAGCTAAACCTACGATGGCTCAATTTTGTGGGCCCTCAGATTTTAATTGGGAAACTTGGATGTTTCCAAGTTAATGTATGTTCAATAATTCTCTTGTGTTTGGATTATTTACGACGCGAAACTTGGTCAGTGGCATTTATGCAGTGTCACAAACGCCTACATTTTGCGTTTTGGGCGAATGCTTTGTGTTGAAAAGCTTGAAACATTGGGTACTTGGCTAGTAACAGCGGAGGGATACAGAGTGACATAGCGTGGGAACCGCGGCGCGCCATTTGCTTGTCTGGTCTCTAACGTCACTTACCCCAGGTTAAAATTTATATAATTTTATGTGTGTCGAACTTTAAAACCCAAATAATAGGCGTACTAAATATATTTAGTGACGTCTGCACTTATTATTTTGATCATTAAATGCCGTCCGTTTGTTAGATTTAGCTTGAACCGTCACAGGATGTCAGGTGGGGTGACATCTTACGGGCGAAATCGCTCTTCATTTTTTTAATCGCGTAGCATCAGAGAGCCATTAGCCTTCGTAAGGGTGAGACGTGAGCCTGCCTGCAGTCTATCTTGGCCTACATCGTACGAATCTGGTATTGTAGAATAAGCAACTAGTGTTCATAAGTTGTATTAAATAGTTTACGTGAAATTAATTGTGATTTCGTATTAATAGAGACAAATTAAATGTTCTCGGAAACGTCCAAAAGCTACTTCACTTTTCTTTGTATAGTTGGATAAAAAGTAGTTCGTGGTGTGTGCAAATCAGGTCGTGTGAAACAATGAAGAAGTGTTCACTAAAAACGTCGTAACAGTTTCGTGATTTGAAATAACTTCGACTTTGATTTCACGTTGCTCGGTCAAGAATTGCAAAATCATTATTCACGATATTCATTCCAACATGGAAAATTACGTGCGAAGTTGGTAGCCATTATGGCGTCTTTTTGCGATGCAGAAATATTAAATATTCAAGTCATTCAGAAATGAAGAACTTTTCCAAAATATTAAATTTGTTTGCCGACTTTTGAGCACGTACACAAAATTACTGCTGACCAGTGGCTTTGTAATCCGCGTAGCCTATAGGAACTGTACCGAGTACACATTAATATGAATAATTAATTAGTTGCAAAAGTGGTAGACATTTTGATTTTTCCGACATGAATATTCAAGCTGATCTGAATTATATTACATATTTATAATGAATGAGTTTTGCAAAGTTTCTAGAAGTTTCTCTTCAAAATTCTGGCGAACGTTTGGGAATCAAATTAATTGTTGATTGTCATTCTTATAATTTAGTCTAAAAATTCAGTGGTCCCATTGTAAAGTTATTGTCATATTTTTATGCAAATAATTTGAAATGCACTTACTTAAATAATTATTGTGATAATATTATGTCAGTTCGGTTTCATATAATTTGATGAGTACATTTCCGTCAAATAGGGTTACGATGCACTCAGATGTCATTGCTAATATTAAATAGTTTTGTTTTCATATTTATAATCAGCTATTTACATGTGACATTACCGTAAAATGACCTCGCTCGGCTCACTGCTTGTTGCATCCGGAAGGCTCTCGGATAGATTCCAGAGCTGGTACAGAAGGTTTCGTGTTTTTATCCAGTTTCTCAGCGCATAACTAGTCACTGTGTCTTATATTATACTTTATTTTCGAAGCTGCATAAGGATGTGAGCACTAATGTGCCAAAGTTAAGTCGTGGGCACTATTTTGGGATGTTTCAGATTTGGGATGCGTGCAATAGAATGACGGACAATTATCTTCCTGTGATTAAATGAAAAAGCTAATTGCTTGTGAAATTCATTTCTTAGGATGTCTGCACCATTCCATTCCTTAAAATTACGTTGCATTTTATCTTTACGTCGACACGTTAAATGATTTGTTACATCTTTGCAGCTTTTCCTGTACTCTCGCGTAAAATATTCCCATTATCCATAGAGTCAGGAATTCTTCCACTATTTCATCTTCCAGGATAGGAAACCATGAACACTTTTCATCTCCTCGTAAACTCCCGTCGTTTGTTCTACTTAGGCTACGAAGTCTAAACTGCAGTGCGTTTAAAAAGTTCGGTTCATTGCATTCAGGATTTGTACAAAACTTGAAACATGTTCTCCTGCACCAACAAATTATTCCCCATTATAGCCAAGGTTCTTGGATTGTGACTGAGTAAGAGCAGTAACTGTCAAATCCGCTGACGTCACGTAAATTAAACATTGATATAAAGTTATTTGATGGCAGACTCCACACACGAATCGTACAAATTATCATTCTTTCTGCATGACTAACTCACTAATAAACCTAATAATTCTTTCCTTCTGTGTGCATGGCCGGCGAACACTAACTTTTCATGATTTGTACGTTCTCGTGTGCCCCTGCCATCCGTTGCTTCTTTGAATGTAGACAAATTTTAAATTTCGTTTCGTGAAAGAGCTTAAGAATGAACTTCAGTCGAAATCACGACAGTAAATAAATGGGACCAAAGGCGTCCCCACTCACAAATTCAAGGAATATTATAAAGAGTAGTATGATAATATTAAAAATGTCGCTAAATATGTTACGTGTGATGGGTAGTTGGACAGAACCTTCTATTTAATGTGTTTTGTTCTGAAGTTTCGGTCAGGATTACCACAGTGAAGTTTGCAAATGTTGAACACAGCTTCCATATCAGGTGTTATGTTATCCTGACATTTCAATAAGAGCTCTTAATTAATTTACATCTCGACGCTGAGGCTCTCTGTCCCTGTTCCAACTTCTCGATTCTCTTCCACGTCTTCATACATTACAACGTTTTCGGGAAATTCACTGCCACAAAAGAACACGGAAGTTAATTCTCGTCACCAGAAAAACCGAAATTCTACTCCTAGTCCGAACCATTTAACTTAAATTCGGATCTTAACTCCGTTTTAATAATATTCTCCTCCACTCCGAGGCCCCTTAGCTCGTGTCACGTGTTTCCGTGTCAAAGTTTTCTGCTAGGTTTCAAATTCCTTGGGCGTGGCCTTCTTGATGTAATCACAGGAAAGAATAAAATAAATGAAACTCCTTCAACTGATACATCGTTGTTATATCATCATGCTTCGAGTCGAGAATAATTTCAGTTATTGTAGAGTATGAACTTATGTAGGCGTTGCCTTAGTTTTCTAATTTGTTCTGTGCTAGAAAAGATGATTCCATGGACCCGGAATCAAAACTTTAAATAATTCATTTTGACCAAACATCGGACGGCCGTCTTCGCTATGTGAAACTGAATAAAATCACGAAACCAAGCAAAGAGGAGGTTTTTGATCAGAGGAGCTTATGAATGCAACCAGTGGTGGACGGAGCACGGAAAACCAAAACTGTTTTGTTATTGTTAAATTGAGATTTGCAGACATCAGCAACAAATCTTTTTAAAATTGGTTGTCTGTCCATTGAAGAGCCTCCCCCCCCCCCCACAGCTTATATTTTATACGCAACGTGTTATGTATGCTGTCTAAATGCCCAGCCAATCGTAACCATATTGATTTGTTTATGGCTGTGATGTTCTCACACTAAAAGGCCATGTTACACGATCATATAACTTGCCGAATTCGATGGCGCACGCATTCATCGCGAACTAACAGACATGTCGAAATTTCGTAGTTATATCGCGCGGTGTATTACAGGCAGGCAGGCTCTGGTCATTGCGGTAAGATTTTCGATAAACCAGGAAATATAAGAGAATATTTGCTCGTCAGGGATTTCGAAGTGTTTAGTGTTCAGTAAAGATTGGCTCAGAGTTTCGAAAGAGTGTAAAGTCTGTGTGTGAGTGAAGCGGCCCTCTGAGTATTTGTGGTTGTGTTGTGTTGTGTTGTGCCAGCGAGAGACTTCGAACCAGGGACCATGGCAAGAGGAGCAACGCGCAAACAGTAAAGTTAAGAGAAAAAACCAGTGTCGGCCGAACCCCTAGTGGACGAGGACCCATCCGCTGGAGGATGGGCTGGGTGCTCGCGGCAGATCTTGTACGCCATAGCATCGGCACGGTCTTATCAGAGCGGCCAGGCCCCAGGTTGCCAACGATAACCACGTCGGTCCGTGCCAGGCAACTTGTATTTGACGCGGCGCCCGCCACGACTGAGGGCATGTTAGGTTAAGGTCAAGTTGGCAACCCTGTGCACTTTATACTTTTTTTATAGTTTGTAAGTGTCCTCCCTGCCCTCCCCGATAGGTGCCCAAGTTAGGTCGCGTGCACTTAGCTTTTGTGTCCATGGCAATGGACGTTCAGTTAGGAGGGTTTGATATTTCTGTGTGTTTTTTTTTATCACAGGGTGCACAACTTGACAGGTTCGGTCGGCACGACCAATGAAATCAATGCGAGAAGGAGAGACAGACAAAAAGAACTTTTGCATTCTCTTCCTGTGAACAAATCGCATTGCAAGGAAAAAGATTCAGTAAAGCCAAAATACGTATTTTGGTTCTTCAGTCTTTCGCTTCAGTGCTGAAAGATTTGTCTGAATCTGTAAGGTTATTTATTGTCAGGAATTCTGAAGAGAAATATTATGTTTTGTTGTGTGTTTTATTCTGTGAACTGAATTACAGGTTATTCGACGTTAGAGAAAGACATCGATTGTGTTTTTTCTTAAGAAAGCGTAATTCAGCGTTATCGAACGCAGGTCAGTTACACGAACATTTTGCGTTTCGTTTGTCCGCGAGAATCGCGGAATTGGCGCCGGAGTTAGGATTTTGCACGACGAAAACTTCGCCGACGTAATAACGCGCTTTGGTTTGAACAAATTAGGAGTTTCGTGTGTTGTTCCGGGCCGCGAATCCGTGTCGCTGTTATTTTTTTCAGGAAGGCGAACTCCTTGCACGGGCGTAAAGGTAAGTGACAGAATAAAGGTGGGTGAGAGGTTCGACGTTGTTTGGTCCTCGTTTCCGACGTTTCGTTCTTCGATTCAGTGAACCGTCATTCCAGCGCGACAAATCTGAATTTCGTGTTCTCGTTTCATTTCCGATCTTATTGCGACGTCGTAAAAGCTCGATAAATTTTAGTCCGCGTTTTCGTTCGCCGAAGTGGATGGCCTGCAGTCGTGTCGCTTCGAAGTTGCGCTTGTCAAAACGGACAACTGCAATGAGCAATCATAAATGGCTACTGAACTCTGCGCATGCGCACAGCAGAAGAGATGAGTCACGGAGTCAACGAACAGCACAGGTAAGTTTTCTGAGTTCGTGTTCTTACTTCCAATGTATGATTGTTGTGCCGTTCTTACAGAAGTCGTTTTGTTTGTTTGTTTGTTTGTTTGTTACAGGTCCCGCTCATTTCCTGTGCCTCAACAAAGAACGATGCACGCCCGAAATTGGTTTTAGGTTTTACTTTGACGGAAATCCGTCCATTTTGGTCACACTGTTTCGTCTGTGTGCGGTTATGATTCGTGATTTGCCCAAGTTAATTGTCCTTTAAACGTTTCAATGTTATTTCGCGTCGCCTATTGACACGTGTTCGTCTGTCTTATTTTCTCCAGGTTGTGAGGATTTGAATAGGAGAGTCGACTTATGCACATAAGTGACGTGGAAATTATAATGGAAATGTCCGGGCAGTATTTTACGAAGTTGTGATTCATCGATTTTGATTAACATGGTTCGGGTAATTTGGACAATTACTCGCGGACGGATACGATGAGACTAATGGGTGGTCTTTAAAAAACACAGACAAGGGGGATTGTTTTGGTTTCTTAATTGTGACACTCTGTGGCACTTATAAAAGTGTCAATTATTTGCTTTCATGAATGTACAGAATTGAAAAATTTGACAGGGTGACCAAAAATGCTCGGAATGATGAAAGAACGTTTTGATATTTTGGCCAAGCAACGGAAGTGTGATGATACAAACTTCTGTTAAACCTCTGTTGTGTGACCACTGAGTTGTATTCGTGAATCTGGTAATTTAGAAATTATGGGGATGCATCGTTCCTTGGCCAAACAGGATGAACCTGATAATTTTAAATAATTTCCTGGTCACCAAGCCCTCGTTTACAGCTTCAAATGCATTCAGTATTTAGCTTTTCAAGAAGTTCCCTCTTACAAATCCTGCCATTTCAGTCTGAACCTGTAACCTAGCAACCTTAAATTTATTTTCATGTTAGCGATGTCACGTGTTGAATGTTAACCGAAGAGATTTTCTGAATCTTTCCGAAATTATTCACGTGTATGTAGTAATAGCAGTGCCTGGATCCAGTTTCTGAAATTTAATGTCTGAAATATTCATTCTTATAATAATTTCTCTAACTATACATGAGTCACTTAACTCGACTTTTATCACTAACATTTGCCTTAACGTCACGTATAAGAATTGTGGAATGGAGGGCTTAATGTTCATCAAAAGGTTTCAGGTAACTCGTGTCATCACTAGCTCAAGTTGAATTTTGACATTCTGTGAAAATGATGTACGTAAATCTGTGATTTATCGGAAGGTACTACGCTTGCAGGTACCTGGAGCAACTAACAAAAACCAGGACAGCTCATCCGCAGTCCAATTCTTGAGCACAGGACGTCCAGAACACAGAGCAGAGCGGCTACGCCTTCAACAATTCATCATCACGAAGTTTTGTTGTTAACTTGATGCATGTTTTTGGATATTTCCTGGGGATTGAGACGAGCTGCATCCAGTGAGTTTTTCTAGTGTTACAGGATAATGTAAGCAGAGCCAGCGTCTGAAATGTTGTTTTTTTCAACAAAAATATATTTGTTTCGAAAGTGCAATTAGCCTCTTTACCGTCCAGTAAAATGTTAATTTTAACTTTGTCCAGTTAACACAATTTATTCCAGCAGTATCAATACAAATCACATTAAAATTACGCAATTTATAATATTTCTCTTTAGAGTAAATTAAATGTAAAAATACCTTCACGGCGACTACCAAAAACACGTAAATAAAACCGAGCGCCTTACTCCAGACTCCTCCCAGTTCCACAAGAGGCGCCACCATCACCTCGTTTTCATCTCGTGCTACCAAGGTCTCCTACGTCGCACTCGCATAGCAAATTGTGATGAGCATTGACTATTATATTAGGAGCAAACCTTCGTGTGTTTTTAAACATAATTCTCGTGTGTTCTAATTGTGGTGCAATGTATTCAGTACAGCTGTTTCTCTGTCGTTCAATATCCTAGAAACAAAGCGAGCTCCTGAAACGCTGAGCGATGGATGAACACAAATCTTAGTACTTAGTACATCGTATTTGATTCTGTGTAAATGTTGTTTTGAAATTGATGTTGCTAAAACTTCTGTCACTATTTACGAGATAAATTGTTAGTATTAACTGAAATTATGAATTGTAAAATGGTATAAAAGATACTGGACTGAGAGCTGTGTTTTAAGTCCACCTGACGTCATATTTTCAGGGGCTTAAAATGTCGCCTTTGATACATTTCATTGCCTCATCTTTATCAATTCCTCGTGGCGTCTGTTTCGATTCTGTCTCTGAGAGTTTGTTTCTGTTTTGTGCGGTCGAAATTGGAACTCCATTACGACAACGGAATCATCCAAATTCGAAAGAGTTCAGAGAAAGTTTCGTGCTTTGTGCCACGGTAATTACGAATGCATTTTAGTTACAGTAAATATCTCAGGCGGCGTCTTGATGACTTCCCTTTTCAATTCGTTTAAGAACAAAATTAGCTTTTTCCGTGTTTGATTTTGCTTTTGTCCTGACCTCTGTACATTTACGGTTAGTCTCAATTTCAAGGTCAGAGGCGTACTGCGTGTTTTTGTGCAGTAATTAAAGTTAAGATTCATCCGCGAAAGACTTGCTCGTGTTGTGTTGGTGGACGTGTATTCGCGTTACTAGACTTCTATGTTACTTTTATTAGATTCGATGTAAAACAGGGCAATTGATAGTACGAATTAAAATAAATGTATGCTTATAAAAAATCCGGACAATTTGTGACCGAATGTCAAAGTATCATAACAATTATGCACTGTCGTCTTCGTTACTTCAATGCAACACGAATATTCAAAATAATAACTTGTAAAATTTACTGCGATGTAACTTAATGAAGCTTCTACAAAGTACAGTCAAATAATTAAATAAATTTAGAGCGTGATGGAGCACGTACACACAGACGTAGTGTTCCGTGCTCCGTGACCGGAGAAACCTAAATGGAGAACAGCCCGTTAAATCGGAAAATGTTGTGGGAGATTTGTCGCCAGTTACGAGAAAAGCTTTGACCTTGGTAGTGCGCGCAGATCATAAGGAAAATGTTTTCTCAGCTAGAATACGTTCTCACGGCGGGGAGTACGAAGACGCCCGTCTTCTGCGTTGTAGCGCCGCGAAGTCTGGTAGGAGGTCCCTCCTGCCTCCATCATCACGTCGTCTTATCGCCCTGACGATGGAGGCATCAAGCAGCGTCGGTTTGAAGCCACAGATTTACAACCCTCAGACTTCTACAGAGGTCAGAACTGCCGAGGTCAAATCTTTCGCCGTGAGTCAGGAATAATATGCATAGCAGATCGTTACAGATTGCACCGTCCTTTAATTACGAGTCGTAGTTCGTAAGTTTTTCTACGCACTTATTAAGTAGCTGAGCGTTGCCACGTTCAGCGCTGATTAGATCGCTATAGCCCTTATGTCCGGATCCCCTGTTTTCAGTGCACGTGCATCGTGTCTCAAGGTCCCCTCCCCGTCCTCCCCTGCGCCTCATCGTGGGAAATTGCAGGTGTCCGGAGTCTTTTTCTGTAACTTGTTTGTCAACTTGTTTTTCACCTGAAAATAAATAACTAAAGCCTCAGCTGAGGCGATCTTTAATTAAACCCCGTGAACCCAGCAAAAGAGTCTCATAAATCCCTTCATCGAACCCAAACCCACCTTGGCAACAATCTACAAAGAAGAAGGGAACGGTTTCACAACCTCTTCAAATGCCGTGCTTTCAGTTAACAGATGTGTTTATTTATTCACGGTATTTTTAGGTATTTTAATGAATAAGCACAAAATATTACCACAAAATACACAAAATTGAATTTCGTTAAGGCACATACAGAGTAACAGGAAAATGATACAGCTCTAATCAAAGGGGGAACTCAATTCATGTTTCCGAGATAAAATCAAATACAGAATCAGCTTAACAGATCGTAAGCCGGGCCTGAAAGAAGACTTCACGTCTTATAACTGCCTCGAACCTGGACAATACCTCACCAGAATGCGCCACTAACCAGGACGTGGTTAACATAACACATCATTTATTCCGGCCCGAGTCCATTGTGTTACAAGACAGAACAGTTTCATTTCTTCGAGGACACCAGCAGAATCTAAAGTTCTCACGGCGGTAAGAACGAAATTTCTTTCGTTCTGGATTGACTACTGATCGGCGCTGCAACCAAGGACACAGTCGTCATCCTCCACCTTTCCTTCCTCAAGCGCAGAAAAATCAATAACGTCCCGAAGTTCCTCGTCCGCCAGATGGCAGGAGAATGTTGATGTAGACCATGCACGCAGCTAGTTTCAGCTCGCAGACACAGATAGCGCGCGTGTCAACACTTCCACTTCCTGTTCGTACAGCGGATGTAATGACGACGTATATTAATTTGCACGTGTTTAACTATAAGCATAATTCACTATGGCGTGTAATTAGCAAATGGTCATTTTTGGTCCAACAACACAAAGTTTATTCGCGGGAAATCTGTTGTCTCGTCTCAGTAAATAAAGAAATTAATTAATGCCAGACGGCATGACAAAATATCCAAAAGACAGTCGCCTTCCTTTGAATTTTAAGTTAATATTCTTTAACGATGCCATTTTATAATGACTCAACTTTTCGGTTCATAATTAATATATGATATAATGATTACCAGCCCATGAATATTGGTCATCTGGAGAGAACTTTTGACTGTGAAAGAGGCTTAGAGCCTGCCACTTCAAAACCATCGTCAGTACGGGCTTCTACTGCACATTTTTCACATAACCGGAAATCTTCTAGAACTATCTAAACAAAAGACGGGAGTCTAACGAAGGTTTATTGCGATTACATTCCAAATTCTTTTGCACTAAAAGGGCTATAAGCTGTGTCTATTTCTTGTTCCTACTTTTTAATTTCTGTTTTGCATGGATCAGAGTCCTTCATCGGAATCCGATAGCAACTTACTCACTCAAGAAATCCACCGCCTTTCATTGAATCCAAAGGTTCATCACCGCCTTCACAAGATTATCCTTATTCAAATTCAACCCACTCTCTAACATTTAACTTCATTACAATCCATTTTAATATTATCCTTCAACTTACTCTTATGTTTCATGGTAAATTTAAAGTGACATAGAAGATGCTGTAGAATTTACTTTTTCTTACAATCTCTGATTGGTTAATTAGGTTAATGGACCTATAATAACTTCACCTAGATTCTAGGTTGTCCCCAGACATTGTGGCAAAGGGAAGGAAACCCCCGTCCTGCCAAGAATTGAAGCCCGAACGCCCAGTTCGTAGCTAGTAGCCTGAAAGAGGCCCCAATCCGGATTGACGGAGGCGTTACTTATATACTTTGTATATCATCTTGGAAATTCAGCGGACGCCGACTTCCTTATGAGCTCGGCGTAAACCGTAGTCAGAAATGTGGGGCGTAAGCGATGCCTTTTCTATTTGTGTAACTTTTCTTTTGAATTCGAATCGTTTCATTGGAAAACAGAGACAGATAACGGCGAACGAATAAAATGTACGGAGAAGAAACAGGGAAGGAGAATAGGAAAAGATGGAGCTGAAACAAGAGGGAACACAATAATAATTGTGATCTTACCTCTCGTTCCATGTGTGGATTTTCCACGGATCTGCGTTCTGACATTCGACAACCGAAACCTCCCAATAGCCGCGATGTACCCGACAGACATTAAGATGGCTCATAAATCCTTTGAAAGTGTGACAGATTTCAAATACTTGGGAAAAACAAAAACGATTCAAAATGATGCTCACGAGGAAGTTAGGAGGAGATTAAATTCGGGAAATGCTTGCTACTTCTCAGTTCAAAATATTTTGTCTTCCCGTCTGATTTCTAAGAACCTGAAGATTAAAGTATACAAAATACTAATTTTGCCTGTTGTGTGGTATGGGTGCGAAACATGGTCAATTTCGTTGACATTACTGTGTTGAATATTTCGGGCACAAACCTGGGTCCACATTTTCGCCTTCCGCTGTTATGTTATGGCAGTGAGCGTCAGTGTGGACCCGGCTTTAAGAGGCCGAGAAGTGAAAATGAAACTTAAAGATAAAAAGAAGAAGAAGAAGGCAGAGCTAAGACTCGAGAACAAGTGTCCATATCCAGAAAATCATTCCGTACCGAGCATATTTTATTAGCCACGTGATCTAATTAGAGGTTTGTAGAGACTATTACCGATTGGGTACAAGAATACTTTGTGGGGTGGAGTTATTTTATCACGTGCTCGAGGCTGATTTTCAAAAGACATGCGTAATTTAGAATTTAAAAAGAGCCGGTTATGACGACAGGCTTCTGTACGCTGTCAGAATTTTCGTTCACTGTTTAACGTTCAAATGCGGCAGGCAAACTTTTTAAATTTTGGGCCTTTACTGAGTTACGATGCAACTGACCATGAATGCAGAATGCAACGTGCGTGTTATTTCAACAATTTTAGCGTTCGTGAATTTCTTGTCACAGTGAACTTACTAAAACTGCAGCTGTGGTAGCTTGCTTGGTGACACACGCTATGCGACTCCACACCCTCGACCCCCCATTTAAAAGAAGGTTGAGCTGAAACAGGGTGTTTCATGTTAATTGTCGTTGAAATAAAATTTACTGTGCGTTAGATGTATAACACACCTCTTTCGATCTTTACTTTTTATGTATGAGGGGATGGTTATTCATGTAATAAATGTTTCGAACCCCCTCTGAGCTTAAGATTATGGCAGAGCAGATCTCTATCTATCTACCTGTCCGAAAGTCCATCCACCTGTCTTTATTATCCAGAGTTTCCGCATAAAACACAGTAACTAAGTACAACAGCAGAGCATACAGGCTTGGATTCAAACCAGTAACCTGCCGAGTACGAACCCCATTCCACAGCGCCCAGTTCCCAAGCCGCGCGTCGATGCCTGTTCGTTGCTTGGTTCTCAGCGTCAATAACAAATATAATGCTCCATGCGCTGTGATCTAATAGGGCAAACCACGGAAGTCAAGAATACTTTTCCAGAAGTCAGATTTCTTGAATAGCCCAGCGACTATTACATTGTCAAGAAGCATTCTGTTCTATAGTTTGTTTCACAGTCAAATCTAGAGCTCATAACGTGACGAGAACAGTCCTAATGTATTTGAATACATTTATACAAAGACTGAATAATGGCTACAGAATTTCATGAAGCTAAACCTACGATGGCTCAATTTTGTGGGCCCTCAGATTTTAATTGGGAAACTTGGATGTTTCCAAGTTAATGTATGTTCAATAATTCTCTTGTGTTTGGATTATTTACGACGCGAAACTTGGTCAGTGGCATTTATGCAGTGTCACAAACGCCTACATTTTGCGTTTTGGACGAATGCTTTGTGTTGAAAAGCATGAAACATTGGGTACTTGGCATAAAATGAATTAATGGTTTCATCATCGCACTCAGCTGTGCTGATGCAGTGAAAGGTTTCGACGGACTGGACTCGTAGGTCGATTGAATCTGGTGTCAGAGTTGCAATATTAAGACGAAAATTCTCCGGGATGTCGCGCCGTATAATACAGTAGAAACTGACCGACGTTTCAGAGGTGCTTACTTCCTGCATCATTGGGCACTCATCGCCCTGATGATGGTAGGTAATAAGCACCTCTGAAACGTCGGCCAGTTTCTACTAGATTACTTGCCGCTGTGAGAAGCTGAAATCTCACTTACAGCAAGGATGTTTCTGGCAAAGTGACAACTTGCAAGATCAAGAAGGAGATGGGGGATACCATTGAGGTTGGTTTTATGGAAATAAGTTGCGAGTACGTGGACTGGATCCGTGTGGCTTGGCACTAGGACAGACGGAGGATTCTGTTGATCCTCGGGGTTCTGTTAAAGGCCTGCTTCGTGTTCGGCAGGTCCCGGGTTAAAATCTCGGCTCAGAGCCCGGCTATCTCAGCCCCTTCAGGCAAATTCCGGGATGGTACCGTAAATTAGGCCACGACCGCTTCCTTCCACATCCTTTCTAATTCATTATTCATTGTCTTCCTCTCATTCGACGCTGTGTAATCCGTTGAATTGTAAAAAGATAATCACGAGGAGGTTTTATCATTATCGCAGCTGCGTCGTCTCACGCACGGCTCTGCCTGATTTCCGCTGGCCTTGACCTAAGTAATTGGTTCACGCGGCGATTTCTTGCTTCAGGCAGGATCCGGTACGAGAGCTCGTGGCAGAATTTCCTGAAGAGGACGTCTGCATTTTATGGCTGTCGACACGATCACTGTGATGGAAAAGTTCTCTTATCACGGAATGTTAAACTGCAGGTCGTGTCTCAAATATTTTTAGATGCATTTAACTCTTTGAAGCACAGTGGTAACTATATGTACCACCTGCAGTTATATTTATGGGGTCTTCTTAAGGTACAATTTGGCTGCACGCGACAGAGACGGACTCATCGCAGCTTCCCGCCACTCACTTTTGAGGTGACGACCGAGACATGCGGCAAAGTGTTTGTTTTGTTGAGACGCGTGCACATATTCTGTGAAAAATGAGTAGAAAAATGCTTCTAAAAAGGTTACTCGAAGAAGAAGAAGAAGATGTGTTGCTGTGTTATTTGTTGCGAAAGAAAGAAAGAAAGAAAACCTACGAGTTCAATATTCAAAACCAGACGCGAAGAAGGGTCTTTCTGTCTGTTAATAAAGAATCATTTATCATTAGAAGAAGAAAGTTTCAGGAGTTATTTCAGATTGAATCAAAAGCAGTTTGGTTACGCACTGAGTTTAATAGAAAAAACATACAAACAACAAAAACTGTCGCTCACGTTACGGTTAAGTTTCTTATATTGTATTATTACTAATTATGTCACAAATGTAATGACAATTGTCTTCATTCTGTGATGTTGGTTGGTTCGGGGGTCGAGGCAGTTCTTAAAGGAGAATACCTCAGATGAACTTGGGTTGGACATCCCATGTTGCTCCTCGCATATCCATCTGAATCACTTCATAGTGACTTAAAATGTTAGCTTGTATTTTCAAACGTGGAGCCTTTACGTGGTTCCCAAATGAAGCAATTTCGTCTTCAATTTCTGTATCAGTGTTGGCACTTAACTGTTGCACGAGATTATCAAGAATATCATCATGATTGTTGTTGCGTCTTTTTCGTCGTGGAGGCTGTGGTACAGAGGACTGCGATGCTTCATCTGGACAACCTTCGCTGTTTTCAGTCCGAGTCTCAAACTGTGCGTTTGCCGCTGAATCTGACTCAACATTAGATGCAGTAGGTCTTTCTGTTGAAACCGGTTCTAAGAATTGGAGTCTCTTGAAAAAATCCCACTTAGAATTTTTCGGTGGTGCAGCTGATCCGGTTGACATTTTTCTTTTGCGTTTAAATCGATTGTATGAATCCCGTATATACTTCCAGCGTTTTCTACAGTCTCCATCTGAAATGAGAAAATACGCCCATTTTCGTGTGCGTGTTCTTTGTGTACGATATCACTTATTGAGTGATTGACAATTTTTTCCCTTCAGATTTATGGCGACTGGCGAAAGTTACGCTTCACTATCGTTTGCTTACCGTATATCAGCGCGTCATATTTCACCAATCGTGAAAGAGGTTCTTAGGTGTCTAAGAAACAAGTTGGTACCTCAACTCATGCCTGAACCTACGCAACGAGAGTTTCAACGCATTTCAAACGAATTTTGGATAAAATGGAATTTTCCGAACGCCGTTGGAGCCAATCTCTTTCAACTACAAAGCTTTCTTTTCTATCGTTCTTTTAGCCATCGTGGACGCTAATTACAAGTTTATTGCGGTCGACGTCGGTGCATATGGCAAAGAAGGTGATTATTGGAAATAACTTTAATCTTCCGGGTCCTGAGTGCCTTCCGGGAACCATTTCTAACTTTCAGGCGAAGCATCGGGTCTCGACGCGTATCTGATGAAGTTGCAAAGAATGACGTAACTGAACAGACATTCAATTATCGCCTTTGTCGTGCCGGAAGGGTATCGGAAAATGCATTTGGGTTGATTTGCCAAGTATTTTGAGTGTTTTATACACACATAAACATTTTGCCGGAGACATGTGATGATTTGATATTAGTCGCCTGTTACGCGATGGATTCCTAGTAAAAATCTGGAAAAACTTTCTATCACTTCAGTAATGACGTGGAAACAACGCCACCAAACACGCACTCCTTATCTCGAGCAGGAGGCGAGATAAGAGAAGAGTTGAGAAAATATCTCATGTCAGACGCTGGTGCAGTTTCTAGGGAAGTAGATCGCAAAAACCTGGTAATAATCCATTCATTGCATGACGTGTTTAAGTCTAGAAGACGTTATATTGTATTATAAAAACGCAAACAACTAACCACTTTTGTCTAATTAGGCGAGCTTCGGGATTTAGAGGGTTAAGTCTGGCATTTATGAAAGCGACAGTGAACTTATGAGTCCTGCAAATTTCGTGACTGTCAGGCATCGAGCAGGACCCCGTTCCTTGGCGTATAAAAATGTATTCTGTGAAAGTTAAGTTGCCACCACGCCCCGCAGTAAAGCTGACAACCGATTTCAGACTACGTTGCCGATAACTGGGTTACACCGAACGCCTATTGATTGCAGCATCCTTGGCGATGTAAAAGTCTGACCAGAACGAGCTGCATGGAGCAGAGTCCTTCTTCAGCCCTCGGTCGGTCGGCTAGTCAAATTCTGAACGAAATTCTTATCTCCTTATAACGCAGTTTCCTCCTCGCTCTTGTCACTTCATCCGTCTCGGGTCCAGATATTACCCTCAGCGCTCTCTTCTCAGACACCCCGAGTCTGTGTTTTCGCTTGAAGTGAAAGACCGGGTTTCACACCCATACAAAACAGTAGGAAACATTCGTTGTTAGAGAGGAGACGGGAAACAGAAGATTGTGAACTGCGGGCGGGAGAATGTGAAGGTGCGTCGTGCAGTTGTAATACGCTTGGAAGTGCCTGAGGTAAAGTTGGTAATCGGCTTCCTCAGACGTTGGTAGTATTTCGTAGGATTGGCGGGCAGATTGAAATAGCTGAAGATTGTCAGTTTGTAGATAATAATATGAAGAGTTTTATTCAGTCTCAAGACAAGATCAAGTTCACGCGCCCTGGGACCATGAAGTTTATGTATAATATCGAAGAAGGTGGCGTGATGTCATTCTCTTTATGAGTGCGACCTCACACGTGATCTCGTTACAGGCGATGACATCATAAGGAAACTGTTATCACAGGAGGCGTTGCGAGCTGTGAGGGCGCTCTCATATTACATCTGCTTAATCTCAATACGTGGAACTTACACAGTGTCTGAATTTAATTCGGATGGAGTTCGGACCTCAGCTTCTGGGGAATGCGGTGATGATCCTTCGCGGAAGTGTAGGCAACTGTCAGTTGCTCGAGAGACGTGCTAATTCCTTTCTTGTAGCTCCTGAGAAATGCCGCCAGTCGTTTTTCTGGGTCTCTCCGACTGTCGGTTGTTTCCATGGAGACGGTTCCCTGACCTTGACCGCTATTTGTGATCTGGCCTTCGGCGTTGTGCGAGGGCTGGGCCTGCCAAAGAATTACGGAATGTTGGTCGTTCGCTTAATAACTCGCCCTGCTCGATTAATCCAGACCCGGGGACTAACAGGAATCTTTACTCGAATTTACCGCGGGCCGGCGAGGGAAGTAGGTTGTGTGGATAAAGCTGGCTCAGGAGGAGAATGCCCCGCGTAGCGAACTTTCGGGTTGCTGCCCTCAACAGCGCTGAACGGATTTTGATGAAACTGAACGCGAACTGGCGTCGGTAGGCATCGCTTCGGGAAATTCTCCGCTCCACATTTAGCTCATCTCTGGTTTTCAGAGTTCACTTGGCAAATGTTCACATTCGCTGGCTTCATATTTTAGGGTAACAAGTTTGAATCCACGAAGTCATTGTCATTATCGGAGATAGAATTGAAGTTGCTCAAAATCTGCCACCACGCGAGATCCGACATACAGACAATTGTCTCAGTTCCTTGCCCACGTAAAACCGACGTTTCGGGAACAAACCCTGAAGATGGGGACAGAGTTTGTTCCCGAAACGTCGGTTTACTACGGTAACCAGTTGATTATGTGTAATAAAATTGTTTGTATCTTGTGAATCACACAAAACATCATAGTTGAATGGTTAGTACTCCTGCTACATGTTTGGCAGGTCCTGGGTTCAGATCTTGGCCTGCAGACTGGCTATCGTGACGAAGGCTTGTTGTGGTTTTCCTCAGTCCCTCCAGAAAATGCTTGGATAGTTCCTTAAATTAGGCCATGATCACTTCTGTCCACATGTTTTCCAATTCTCTGTTTACTATCATCCTCTCACTCGACATTATAAAGTCTCAGCTAGTGACAGCATCGTTAAATAAAGTATAAATAAATTGTGAGTCACATGAAGATGGCTGCCTTCTGGGTTGTAGCATTACAACACAGAAAACGAGTCATATTCGTACTCGCCACTGTGAGAACCTCAATTCTTACTGTGACTCGCATGCTTTTGTTATGCTGTAACTTTGTGTGCCTGAAACTCGGGACTGTCAGTGTGATGGTATGAGATAAGAAATTCATGAACATGTGTCTGCACGACCTTGAATTTTAAGACATCCCATCTTACTAGTGACATCTTATAAATTGATCTGAAGTTGTCACTGACATGAAATCCCACAGTCTTGGACTGGGGACATTAAAATATCATAGTAATTTATAAAAAATACATTTAACACTGCTTTAGCTTTATTCAGCTTTCAGTATCACATTTAATTTTCATTGTTGCAATTTGCATGCTCTTTCCTAATGTTCTTCAGTAAGACACATCCTAGTTGCTGATTTAACTTCCTTGTGTAGAGCAGATGCTCATGGGAAAAGAGTGTGAAGATGACAGCGTTGTGGGATATTGCGCAGTGTAGTGTAATATAAATTGACACCATTATTAGGCGATCTCTCTGGTGATGAAGGCAGTAAGCATATTCCCCTTGTTACTTCATGCTTTTAAGTTAGTCATGTTTCTTTTCTGTATTAATAACATAGGCAGGAAAACTGTGACATGAGTTAAGAAAAATAAAAGCAGTAAGTACAGTTTCTATGGGATATTATGATACAATGTATAAAATGTGAAAGTAGGGCAAGGAAATATCTCAATTTGGGAACTCTACATTCAGACAGGTAAAATGCCATTTGTTGCTTTCGAACATTTTCGCTAGATCTACTGATACTATTGGTAGCACTGCATTAATCTAAATATATCGATATGGGAAAGAATGACTAGCGAAATTGCGTCGATCACTTTCGTAACCTGTTTTGAAGTACAGTACATATTTCTTGTACAGAGGTTTTGCAGTTATGTCAGACAGCAGACTGGCCGTATCTGATGCGAAGGTCTGAAAAAACAAGCACACAAACTGTGATGATCTCGTGGTAGTGGATTGTGTCTTGGAGTCTACGACTAGACAGCGGCGGATTTATCGTACGTAGTAAGATTTAGCAATTTGTGCGTTGTATTATAATTTTAACGGTTACATTATTTCTTGACGATGACTTCGCAGTTATACACACGAAAGTAAACAAGGTACGAAGTACTGGTTAATCTTGCACTTGTACTACCTTATCCGTGTGTTTGGTCACGTAACTTCGTCTTGTTTCAGGTTCGGACTTCTGTAGGGCCCTATTAAGCATGACAGATCTGCGATTCGATGGCCGAGTGGTTGTAGTTACAGGAGCTGATGCAGGTGATTATCGTACACGAAAATAATGTTTGTGCCTGATCGCTTTTCTAGTATGCAAGACTTTCTTTCGGAAATATTTAATTCTTGTCGAAATTATTTTAGGTTATCGTTCTTGTCTTCGCGGTTTCAGCTTCATTAATGACTATATTGTACAAAAAAAATATAGTTCTTTCCCTCATTTGTTAAGACAAAAATATGAAATTGAAGGGTGTGGGCTGCTACAACAGTATGTTTCCAGTTTTAATTGTACCAGTTTGTGTGTGTCCATTTCCATGGATAAAAGTTGTCATGATAATATTAAAGTATGATGAGACTCCACATGCCATGTGATGTGTGCACTGCAGAGGTGAGTTAATACCCTTCTCTTTTATCATTTGTCTGTTTCCATTGTCTCATAATCGTATTAATCATGGCATTTGCTTACAACTTCTTGTAATGAACAGTTCTGTGTGTCGTTTCACCCACTTATCATTTCTTGTGTGCCAGTTCCTCATAATTCTGACCAGCCATGACTTTATGTTTCAGGCCTGGGTAAAGCATATGCCCTGCTGTTTGCGGAGCGTGGAGCATCAGTTGTGGTGAATGACCTTGGTGGTGGTCGCCATGGCGATGGGAAGAGTAGCAGTGCAGCAGACAGTGTTGTAGAAGAGATCCGGCACAAAGGTGGGTTTAGTGCATTATGATGCTTGTTGGCTGCTACTGCATTTGCATGTAAGTTTCTTGTTTGTCCTCTCACCTCTTCTCTTTCTCCTTCCTTCTTACAAACTGCTTCCTTGTGTCCCCCTCTACCACCTCCGTCTGATTCCCTTTCCTTTCCAACTTCTGTTTTACGGTGAAGTCGCAGCACCGCGGGATTGCATCTGTATCGTAGATTGTTTTGTTTCTGGTAGGTGGCAAGGCTGTAGCCAACTATGATTCTGTGGTGAATGGAGAGAAGATTATATAGACGGCTCTGGAAGAGTTTGGACGAGTAGATGTGGTAGTGAACAATGCTGGCATCCTGGACAAGTCATTCTCCAGGATTAGTGACGCAGACTGGAGTATGTTTGAGATTAAATCTTATTCTTGGCCATAATATCAGATTGTGGGGTACTTTCAGTGTATTTGGACTGCTACAGTCAGTCAGGCAGAAAACTAAGAGCGCCAGTGACTGGATATTATGTAGCTGTCCCAGGGGCCATTTTACCTTAAAGTCTGATAGTTCAGTGAAATTGGAATATCATTTTTCTGCAGAGACTAATTCTGAAAGAGTTAAAATTCACAAGCGTCTATTCTCATTGTGGTTCTGACCAGTTTCAAGAGACTGTCCATGGCATTTGCCTAGAGAGGCTGAGGAAAACCTTGACAAATACTGTCTGCTATGCCGAGCTGTTTTGTCTGTTGTTGATTTTGTATAGGAGGCCAAAAGAAAAGGGACTATGGTAGATTTCTTGAGTTCAGGGATGGTTTTGCATGCTTTTTTGTCTAGTTACTAGTGCTGTTGAGGTTTAATGATCATTTGTTACTGTTGCAGGCTTAATTCAGGACGTACACCTAACAGGTGCTTTCAAGGCAACTCGAGCCGCGTGGCCTCACTTCCGTAAACAAAAGTATGGACGTGTCATTGTGACATCCTCCAATTCTGGTCTATATGGGAACTTTGGGCAGGCAAACTACAGGTCGGTGTTAGTGACACTTTAGTATATTTATCTTTCATAGGATTGATCATTTGTATAATGTGTGCGTGATATCTTGGACATTAATCTGTTCTGCTTTGAATATCTTTGGGATTTAAAAGTATTAATTACAATACACCCCTCCCCCCGCCTATGAAATATTGATTTAACATTCTGGTTATTTATAAAAATAAAAGTTTGTCTTTGGTTGCCAGAAATGGTAGAAACTGTTTTCCCCCACAGTTCCTCAAGACAGATGCTGGGATAGTGTGTTATATAACCGAGGGTCACTTCTACATCCTCTCCAGTTCGTCATTCACCATCGCTCTTCCTTTCAGGACTGTGTAATTCGTGCGGCTGAAAAGTTGTTCTCAAATAAGAAAGTTGGTGTGAGCGATGGCCGCTTTATGCATTTCTTGGGAAGAGTCCATGTATGTTTTTTTTATGGTTGCAGTGCTGCCAAGATGGGGCTGGTCGGTCTGAACAATACGTTAGCGATAGAGGGCAGGAAGGACAACATCCACTGCAATGTGATTGTGCCAACTGCGGCATCCCGGCTTACTGAAGACATCCTGCCACCTGGTGGGTGCTGCTGATACTAAAGCCTGACAGTGTGTCACTTCTGTTTACAATAAATGAACATCAAAGTGATGCAAACAGTGCATTTTGGAAGTATATTCACCCTTTTGTCATATTATCAGTTGTAATAAATAGTTCATGTTTTGGAGATCTGTTATCAGCAGTTTTTAATATTGTCTCATGATTATAAACACTAATGTGATACTGATAAGTCACTTGTTTGTTGCACAGATTTCTTTGCGCAGCTGCGCCCAGAGCTGATTGCGCCAGTCGTCACGTGGCTGTGTCACGAATCCTGTGAGGAGACTGGCTCCATCATCGAGTCTGCTGCTGGCTGGGCAGGAAAATGTAAGTGTCAGTGGCACCCCTGTTCGGAATATGCTCGATGCCTGTAACGACACCACTGGTTCTGAGTGATGTGATGCCGTCCAAAACAGGACTGCATTTCATTAGGGTCATGAAGGTTGGGTCTGTTGTTGCTCTTTCAGTGAAATGCAGAAATGATTTTTTCACTGCAAATCACAATCGTAGATAAGTCGCAGAATCTGCATGTGGACTTCCGTAGATGTGTCAACAGCGGTAGAATGACCGGATTCATGTTTCAAGGGTCCTGATTTCAGTGAGACAGCTTGGAATAGCCATGAAACGCAGTAATGATAGACAAGCAGAGAACCGTTTACCTCCCGTGCTGAGTGTCGGCAGAACTTTCCATCAGGATGCGTTCTTGTCTGACAACCTTCAGGTTATCTGGTGCGTTCACCGGGCGGCCTGCTGCGTGCACAGATGAATGAGCTGGTGACACCAGAGGCTGTTCGTGAGAACTGGGGCAAGGTGAAAGATATGTCTGCTGCCGTTAAATTGGAGTCCATCCAGGAGGCATCTGGTACCCTGATGACCGTTCTGGAGCAGATGAAGTCGAACTCTGGGCTTTCTTCTGATGGCGTGAGTTATGACTCGATGTAGTTTTTTACATATGCTTTCAGATAGTAATTATTCAAGTTACCCCTGTGTCTAAGCACCATCCAGTGGAGGTGTATAGAGGGAGTGTAGTATAAGACGTATGAATGAGCAGAATTAATTTTGTTTATTGTGTACAGGGTTTTAGCCCGTCGCCATAATTGTAGTACGTGGTTTACGTTACTTCAGTTGTGTGTTTCTTGCGTATGGTGTTGGAAGAAGCTGACTGCTTCATTGTGGCTTACGCCACTGGAGGTCCAGTATTTTGTTAAATGAGGTGTACATTAGTTTTGGCAATGGCTGGTGCTGCCATCCAAGTATTGATGGTGGCTAATGTTTGTGCAGACTTGAACTTCTTTTGTCTTCTTGGTGACACTTATTCTGTGAACATGGTTTAAGGTCCTGATTTCCTTTCCAGAAGAGTGTTGTGACAAAGTTCCAATACACTCCTCGTGACCTGATCCTGTATGCACTGGGAGGTGAGTAATGTGCCATTATGTGCGTGTGTTTGTGACAGTGTGACAGACAAGTAATGTGTTTGTTTTATTGCAGTTGGTAGCACTGTGACCAACCCAAGTGACCTGAGATTCCTGTATGAAGGCCACGCAGACTTCTCTGCGTTGCCGACGTTCCTCGTGTTGCAAGGCGTGTCTGCCGTGATGGAGTCTAGTGTTACTGCTGAGGTGTTCAGTGGCAGGGATTTCAATCCTGCCAGGGTAAGTGAGGTTATGTCTTGATAAGCAGACTCTTTTGAGGATAACCGCAAGGTTCAGCATCGGTCATTTCGAAGCCTGCCTTCGGATGCAACCCTGAGCCACCTCACAATCTTCTTGCTGTGTTTTCATCTCTGTATGTGCATTTCTTGCCTTCGCAGCTGAACATGTCCATATATCTTAACGCAAGGCACATTTTACTGCCTGTGCTTTGTCTATTACGAATATAATAGCCAGTCTCCATCGCACTTGACTTGTTTAGTTCACTGTACATGCAGTGAGGAAGAAATTAAAAGTCTGCTGGTCCTCATGGAATGAAAGCAGATCCAGCTTCTGCAAAAATAATACTGCAGTGAGTTGTTTTTCTGTTCAGTGCAACGGAGGATCATTCAGGTCGTATTCTATGCTAGTGAAGTTGTAATTGAGCAGTGTGGTGTGGACTCGGGGAATGCTTGCTATCATTCAGTCCAAAATGTTTTGTCCTCTCATCTCACATCAAGAAAACTAAAGATACAAAAGTTGTGCTGTATGGGTGTTAAACTTGGTCTCCCACTTTGAGGGAGGAACATAGATTGAGGGTCTTTGAGAACAGAGTGTTTAGGATATTTCGACCTAAGAGGCAGGAAGAAAATTGCATTATGAGCTTCACGGACTGTACCCCTCACTTGATACTGTTAGGGCGATTAAATCGAGGAGGATAAGACGGGCGGGACATGCGGAACGCATTGTGGAGGGGTGGGGTGTTTACAAGATATTGGTTAGAAGGCCTGAAGGGAGGAGATTGTGGGTGAGACATTGGCGTAGGTGGGATGGCGTTGAGATGGACCTTTGGGAGATAGGAATCTATGGAGCAAACTGGATGCAGCTGGCTCAGGTTAGTCTTATGGCAGGCTTTTGTGAACTCAGTGATGAACCTTTGGCTTCTATAAAGAAAGTATTCTATTTTTTGAGAAGCCAAGTATACAGTCAGTTTTTCAAAGAATATCCTGCACCATAGAGAGAGTGAGGATAGAATTCACACTGATTCAGTTAGCTGCACAGAGTGTAGATGCTTCCCACTGGCATGCCACTCGGTCATGTAAACAAATGACAGTATTCAGTTGTTTTTGCAGATATATCATAAAGTATTTCTTTCTTTCTTTCCACTAAATGGATTCGAGAAGTTCTGCTAACTTAAAGATAGTTCAGTGGTTTCGACGTAGAGAATGATTGGATTATGAACCTTAGGGTTGCTGATGAGGCACAAAGGAATGAGAAACGATTGAGTACATAATTGGAGTTGACTGAGGAGGATCGTGTTGCTGCTATGTTGCCAGATGTTGCATGGTGAGCAGTACTTGGAGGTTCTGCGTCCCATCAACAGTGAAGGGACTCTTGAGGTGCACTGCAAGGTGGTGGATGTGTTGGACAAGGGATCCGGGACTGTTGTGCTGGTGGAAGGTGAGATAAAATTGTGCAGTATGATCATTCCATTTGTAACTTCTGTCAACTTGGTTCGTGCAGTTGTAACGTGTCTCTTTTTCTTTGATCTGTCTAGGCTAGGGGGAATATAAGTGGTTTAAAAGTCTAGTCTTCAAGGTGATACAAATTCAGTTGCTGTCTGTTGTCATTATTGCAGTGGAGACATTTGATGAAAGTGGTGAGAAGGTGGCACAGTCCCTGCTGACAACATTTGCTGTTGGAATGAAGGGTGTTACAGACAAGCGTACTTCACCCTATGATGTGCCAACAGCAGAACCACCAAAGCGGATTCCTGATTTGTCTGTTGAGCAACACACGTCTCTTGATCAGGTCAGAATAGAGGGTAGCATGTGTTACGTGTGAGGCTCTTTGGTTATTTTTCTTTGAGGGGGGGGGGGGGGGGGGGGGTGAATGTAACTTTTCTTATTCTGTGTATGTATTTTTAGTTTCTTCTGTCAGTAGTACTAACGTGTGAAATATGGAGAAGAAGCACAATCTAATTAAGATCTTGACATATTTGTGGTGATAGAGCTTTGTAAAATGTGCATCCTTAAGATTATTTGATGTAGACTGAAAATGCTGACTGCTTTGAATCTGCACTTATTGCTGTGTGTGAAAATTATGACTAATGAAACACTGCAGCTAAGTCTGTAGAATTTAGTATGGAGAGAGATCATAAACACACCTACAAATTAATTGTCAATGTTTCTTCACTTCAACATTATTTCCTGCAGGCTGCACTCTACCGACTGTCTGGAGACCGCAACCCACTTCACATTGATTCGAATGTGGCTGCATTTGGTGGATTTGATCGGCCCATCCTGCACGGTCTGTGTTCGCTGGGCTTCTCAGCCCGCCATGTCCTACAGCAGTATGTGGATAATGATCCAACCAAATTCAAAGCCATAAAGGTGTGTAATAGAAACATCTCTTTTTGGGGCTTTCCTATTTTCACATTCTCATGATAACATTCCAGCACCCTCTTTCTGTTGTTCTATGGATTGTTTGTGTTCACAGCATTTTTCACTTGCCTCTTCCGTGTCTGATGTACAGTTCAGTTGATGTCAGTCATTGTACTTTCTTATTCTTTCCACATGCTTTCCTATTTTCTCGCATCCCTGTTGGAATACTTCATAACCGTGACTCCCATTCACAGTGGATACGTTAAGGGAGGCCTATGGTAAGTAAAAAAATATTCATGTGAAGCATGGTGCAATGGTGTGGCTTGATAGTAGATTTCTAAGTTGTAATTCCGGAGGACTGTTCATAACATTTTACCATTTCAGTCTCTTCTTTTTAATTTTATCATCTTGTTGCTTTGTAAGTTCTTTGTACTTTTTTTCCATCAGAGAGATTGTTAAATATGATGTTATTTCATGAATGTGTTTCATTTTCAGAGGTTATATAGCATCAGATAGAATGAGAGGATAATGAATGGGTATGAATTTGGAAAGGGGCAGTAATATTAATTTTCATGTTACTATGCTGGAAGTTCTTTGGAGGGACTGAGGAGAACTCTGATTAGCCTGAGAAGGATAGTCAGAAACTGGACTGAGATGCAACCTGATATCCCCATTAATATGGTTTAGATCGTTGCACTACACAGGCCATCAGAGTGTGAGGGTATGAAGAAAATGATGACTGTCACTGGTTTACAGGCTCGGTTCAGCAAGCCGGTTATCCCTGGGCAGACACTACAGACTGACATGTGGCAACAGGGGAACCGTATCCACTTTCAGACCAAGGTGAAAGAGACGGGGAGCGTGGTGATATCTGGCGCATATGTCGATCTCACCGAGGCATCCGTCCCGCAGCACAAGGTACGTTTTTGTGGCTGACTGATGGGCCAAGATCATCTTTGATGATGGTTGTTCTGCTGGTGAGAAATTTCGTTGCTGCTGGCCTTTCATCACGTTCACATAATTCTGCCCTTATGCTCTGTCATGAGCTGGTTGAGTCCTATCTATCTCTTCACATCATATTTCTCTAAGGTGCATTTTAGTAATGTCTGTGTGTGTGTGTGTAGATCTCCCAAGTACTGTTTTCCTTTCAGCTTTTCCAATGAAATTTTTGTGTCAAATTTCATGTCTACGCAGTGGAAATAAAAAGTCACACATATTGCAGGTTCCTCACAGAAAAATGCAATTTGATTATGCAGTACACTGCTACTAAACAAGACGAAGCATTTGAGCTGTGTTGTTTGCATGTAAAGCTTACTTAATATAAATGTACATTTTGATGTAAATTCTGTAATTGTGTGTTGGAGAATGTTTAATTTAGTGTGGGTTTAATGAGCCAAATATAAGATTTAATTCTGGATTTTTAGTAAAATGATAGGAAAGCTCTGATGGGCAGGGCATACAGCATGCATGAGCAAGACATGAAATGAGTACAGAATTTTGTGTGGAAAACCTGAGGGAAGAGATGGCTTCAGAGACCAACTCATAGATGGGAGTGTAATATTAAAATGGATCTTTAAAATACTGGGTGTTAGGTTGTGGATTGTGTTCAAGTGGTTCAAGATAAGTCCATGAGGCAGGCCTGAGCTGTGTGGTGTTTGTTCCTACAGATTGCAAGTTGTGTTTATAATCGATATAAAGTGTAACTGATATTCTGTTATCTTGTGATAACCTGCATTGTTCAGCCTAGCAATTTCTTACTCTCAGTGACAAGGTTATGTTTCCTTTTTGTTAAGATCCCAAACATTACAGCATTGCTAGTATCACATCTTCAGTAAGATCCATTTTAACCCTTTAAAGCTGAGTTGTAACTGTATGTACCACCTGCTGTAACAGTCATTATCTCTGCATTTTGCCCACAGAATATATAATGTGGGTTTTATATTGATCTCAGAATAAACAGTAATTTATTTCTCTAAGCAGCATTAACTAGTTTAGTGTTGTCGTGGAGACGTGTTGTGTTTTCTTTGAGGTAACAATGGATTGATAGAATATTATGCACCTTCACTGTGGCTGAAGGGGTTAATTATTTTCTTTAATTTCCTAGTTGGTCTTCAGAGGTTACTCAAGAGCTCTATGGAATTTCTTTGTTTTCTCTTTCCTAGTTACATTTCCAGCTTATGGTAAATATCTGCAAATCAATTTCTCAGGATATTTGCATCTTCAGTGGGCAAAGTGAGGAACAAACTTCACGATTTGTACAGTTCACTTAGTGCTTTGTGAATAGTGAACTGTGGGAGACAAAGAGAAGTTGTCACATGAATACATTGTTTCACTACACTTGTTTATGTAAAATGTCATTAGGTCAGAAATTGGCTTAGACTTGGAAAAAAATTTTGGCATGAAGCTGGGGGTGGAGCCGAGTCATGATATGGCCATTTGTGTGTGTTTTGTGTAACAGAATAATGAACCTTTGTTTTGTAAAAGCAGTAAGTTTTTTGACTAGCTGAGTCACTGTCAAGGAGGCAGGAAAGACTTTGCACTTTAGCCTACATGTAAGGTTGTCTTGATAACATGTACAGTACAGTACAGTACAGTAGCTGTGTTCAAGGTCATGGAAGAAACACAAGTGAGTAGCTCTGATGTATGCTGGTTGCATCAGTCAGTCACTATGCCTGCTGTGATGTGGTCCACCAAGGTGAGGGAAGTGAAAACTGGAATTTGTAGTTGAGAGGCACATCTCATGTCCTGACATAGAATGAAAATATGAACATTGTTTTGCATTTGTTTTTAAGCTAAAAATATAGTATTCATAAATATTTAACACGTTCAGGAAGTACTCATTATTGATTACAGAGTGTGTAACCATCGAAACTACTCTCAGTAATGCTAAAGATCAAATTACATCATATCCATATTTTTCCACTTTTGTATGGTTGTAAAATATGGTTTCTTTCTTTGTGTGAAGAACCTAAATTGTGTTTGAAAACAACCAAATATTATTTGGGATCTTGAAGGATCAAATAAGTGGATTCTTAGGATAGTGAACTAAAGGACTAAATGTGTTGTTCATAAGATGAAAACACATAATGTATGCATAGTTTGGTGGGAATCCTGTTAAAAAAATTGGACATAAGTAAGACTGAGAATTTAAGGGGAGGATAATATTAAGCTGGATCTTAGACAAATACAGATGTGTTTGAACTGTGCCAAAGTGGCTTGGTCCTGCAGCTAGTGATACTGTTTGGTATTGGCAATGTTCGACCTTCGTTTTCTATCACCAGAGAGTTAACAGGTTCCTAGAGACATGCAGAAATGGTGTATGATGTTGGTGGCTTTGTAAACTGTAATGTGAGGTTGCATTGTTGGTGCAGGCATCCACATCAGCGCTGGATTCGGATGGTGTGTTTGACTTGCTGAAAAAGCGGGTTGCGGCAAACCCAGAGCGTGCCAAGAAGATCGGTGGTGTGTTCCAGTACAACATCACCAAAGATGGCAATACTGTTGCCACCTGGAGTATGTATCACACAGTTGTCATGGATTTACAGCACTGTTAGAGAGTAAATTTTATACAGACTAACTTAAAACTTTCATCGGTTAAACGTTTTGTCTGTGCGGTTAACTCTCCTACTTCATATCTGGCAGATCTTGGGTTTGTATCTCATTTGAGAGACAGGGTTTTCTTATCATAGTCACGGAAGGCAATGATGAGACCCTCGCCGGGTTCGCTTGTCACGGCCACTTGCAGCTGAAACGGAAAGACTTGTTATGCATTTCTGTTGCGTCCTACAGGAGCAGTGTGTGACGATGTTAACAGAAACCCAAAAAACAAAACAAGAGATAAACTTAGGAATTTTACATGATTACAGGCTTTGTGGCATATGTATTTGTCAAGAAGTTCTGGAAAAATGAAATGTATGCAGAAATTTGATGGTGAAACCTGAGGAACACCACTTGGAAGACTTGTAAGAAGTTTGGAGATTAATATTCAATTTTAGCTTTGATGTTAGCTATATTCAGTCCTCAGTTCATTTTAATTATGAGCTTTGAATATCAGAGAAGCAGACAGAAACAAGTATGGTGTCCATAGATGGATTTTCCAAGTAATATTTAAATGAAGATTTCTGTCTTCTGGGTTATTGCGCTGTGTAGTCTGGTCGATGTTAACCAACGTTTCAGAGGTCATACTGCCTCCGTCATCAGGGCGATGAATATGCCAATAGGGTGTGAGGAGTTGGATTTTATAGGCAGGGAAGTGAAAGGTGTAGCCTGCCCCGAGCCAATGGGAGCAGGTATGGGAGTGGACCAATGGTAGCACGTGGGCGAGGGTGGGAGAGGGAGAGAAAGTAGAGAGAGAAAGGTGAGTGTAGTTGTATGGATAAAGGCCCTGAAAGGGGCCGAGTTAGTGGTCTGGTTGGTTCTGGCGGCGCACTCTTGCTCGTTCTCGGAGTCCTCGGAGTGTGTGGATCAGAGGCTTCCAGGACCGGCTCAGGTGAAGTCCATCTTCCCTGTTAAAGTTATCAGGATGAAGTTCGATCTCGATGGCTTCCCTGATTAACCGGTCCATGTAGCCGGTTTTTGAGGAGAGGATAGAAGTGTCCTCTAGCTGTATCTTGTGCTCCAAGTTGAAGCGGTGTTCAGCAACCGCAGATTTCTCGGGCTGCCCGAGCCGGATGTGGCGTTCGTGCTCCTTGATCCTGGCCTCAACGGAACGGCCTGTCTGGCCGATGTAGACTTTTCCGCACTCGCAGGGAACTCTGTATACGCCAGGCGTCTTCAGTCCTAGGTCGTCCTTTACCGGCCGGAGAAAACTGGGAATTTTCTTTGGCGGAAGACCAACAGACTTGATGTCGTGCCTGGCCAGCAACCTGCTTATGCGGTTGAAGGTCGTCCCGACGTAGGGCAGGAAGGCAACCGAGGCTGGTTTTTCAGTAGGCGGTGGCAGCCTCGCAGGCGGATTGAGAGCTTTCTGAATCTGACGGTTGCTGTATCCGTTTTTCCTGAAGGTGGTGGTGAGTGCCTCCAGTTCACTCTGTAGGCTGTCGTGGTCGCAAAGGGCTTTAGCCCTGTGTACCAGGGTCGAGAGCACGGCCTGTTTGTTGGACGGGTGGTGATGGGAATTGGAGTTGAGGTAAAGGTCGGTATGGGTTGGTTTCCGGTACACCTTGTGGCCTAATGAGCCGTCAGGTTTCCGGTGAATGTCTATGTCGAGGAATGGGAGATGGCCGTCCTTTTCAGTCTCCATGGTGAACTGGATGACCTCTGAAACGTTGGTTAACATCGACCAGACTACACAGCGCAATAACCCAGAAGACAGAAATCTTCATATTCACCGCTGTGAGAACCTCAAGTCTTACATAATATTTAAATGTTTCAAAATGAAAATCATTTTATCAATCTGAAGAATTTGTGTTTTATGCTCATTATTTTACAATGGCTTCCTGTACATTCTAAATATATAATTTAGGACCAGCACAATGGAAATTACAAACATTTCTATAAATTTTGACCACGGTCCATGCAAGTGATAACTCACTTCAGAGGCATCCTCTGTTGGTCTGTAGTTGACTTCTGCAGCTGTGAAGTTGAAGTATCCATATTTCCTTGGTCTGACAGCTACTACATGAGATACATTTGTCCCTGCAGGGATCCTGTCAATCTTGATGTTGAGCTGACCACCCACCAAAGTGAAGGCCTCTTTGTGAAAGCTACTGTCACTCAGCTTAACACCAAGAGCAGTACTTGTGCCAACATTATATAGTGTGTACTGCAAAGAATGTTGTGTGTTATAATCAAACAAGTTTATGAGGTATGTTGGTATTATATGGGTACTAAATACAATATTATCATGAGATGCTCCATATTCTTTGGCTTGTAACATAAACGGCCTATGATATGTAAAAATTTCTATTCTGCAAAAACAACCGGACGATAATGTTTCTGAAACAATATGACATCTAAATATCCCAGCTACTATGTCCATGTCTTCAACCAGATATCTATTCAGTATCTGTTTCGAAATTAGCAATCTGGCACCCGTTTCTTCTTCCTCATTACCATCTACATAAGCAGCTAGGGCTGCGAGAACAAAAATACTTATAAATTTCATTCTTTCAAGACTTTTAACGAAATATTAATTTATACACTCCCCAACGTGTTGTACGCACGAGTACTTCGAATCTTTCCCAATGGAATGGCACTTCTTTATCAAAACTTCCAACTCGTTGCCAACTCACAAGCAACAAAGCATGTAATTCGACTCCTACTGGCAATGACCGCACTTAAAAATTAGTTCCGGTTCCCTTCATTGTCACCAATTTAAAAGTTAATGACGATAAAATATACCGTTCCAGCCGTTGCCAATGTTAAAATGAAACTGTTTTGGCTTCACTGTTAAACACGGAAGTTTAGAAGTTCCATAGTTTGTAACATGCTTTGTAACTCAGAACTGTAGTTTGTTAATCGGCTGTACTTCGTATGCGATTATTTGGAATAATTATTAGGCACATATGGATGTGCTTTGTTATCGGTAATATAACGTAACTGTGTTGAGAATCATGTCGATGTCTCTGTCATCAGACCCGGAATTGGAAATGAAAGTTAAAAAAGGTTTGAAAACGTGTCAAACATGGATTGAGTTGTTTATGTTGAACTTATATACGTAACATTGCAAAGCACTGCCCCCGATGGTGGAGAAGAGGGTAGAAGTTACCAGACTGCATCATGAGTTGCAGGGACGTTGCTACGATGTGGAGTATGCCATTGGGTAAGGTTTAAAGGAAATTCTGTTCGTTCACTAGTATTCAAGAGGAACCTTGTTCCCAAGTGAATACTTTTCCACAGGCTTGTAGCAGCATCTTGCTCATTTCTAGTTGACATTTTGAATTATGTGAAGTGTAATTTCTTTATGTTACAAGGAAAGCTTATTATTTAATCAATTAACTTAGTGATTTTAGACCTTCATTCATTTGACATTTCTGCCTGGCAAAGGAATAAGATCCTGAGTCCTGACACAAAGTCGCCAAATATGGTGTGTGTGCATGTGTCTATCTATCTATATATATATATATATATATGATTTGGAAGAAAAGTGAGAATCACAAGACCTTCCCAGAACTTTGTGTAGTTTTTTCAGCAGTTGTATTGTTCTCCAGGGCAGTGAAGTCTATGGAGGGGGCAGAGGATAACCTTGGTAACATACAGGAACTGCTGAAGAATGCGGTGTTCTTGCGACAGCAGATTAAGTATGAAGAAGCTCGCAGGTGAGTGTTATTGTGAATGTTGTGGACGTGATTTCTGTGGTCTGTCTGTGCCTTCTCTCAGGGTTCTTCCCATTTTATTCATATGTGAACTGAATGTAAGATGAGCAAATGTGTTTCAGTTGGAAAAGAATGTACTATAGCAAGTACAGAATGCTAAATTTGTGGGTTACCTGTGTTTTAGAATACATGAAGGAAATAGGGTTTGGGGAATTTGGGACACAAACTTGTTTTATAGCAACAGGAAGGAAGTCTGTCACTAGTGTAAATCCCCCATAAATAAATATCTCCTATGCGTAAGGAAAAAATGATCTGAATTGTTGTGTAGTACATGGACAAAACTATTCTGTGCAAATCCTCGTTTGGGAAGGAGTGATTCTACCAGTAAATTATAGCAGTGTTGTGTTAGCACTCCTGTTTCTCAAATGAATTACGTCCTATGCACAAGTCTCAGCAGGGGATTTGCTGTCCTGACTGAAGAGGGTTTTTTTTGTCAGTTTCCTCAGATCTTCCAGTTGAATCTGATCATAGTGTATCAGAATATGCCAGTTGATCCAGTGGTTTTTGAATGACTTATAAAGCAGTCTTATTAATTAAGTAAGCTGCATGTGTATGTCCATCTAGCCTGATTCAGTTACACAGCAGTTGACTGGTTTTTGTGAAATTTGGTGTGAATATCTACCATTTCAGTTCTCTTGATCTTCTGTTCATTTTAACTTTGTCATCTGCCATTACTGAATTGAGTTTTGAGGTTCTTATGATAGTGAATATGGAGGTGGCTGTCTTGCAGGTTGTTGCACCATTTAATGTAAAAATCAGTTTGTGCAACGTCGCAGGCAACCATCTTTGTAATGAGTTGTTTTGTAGGACACTAAATTAATTTTATTGCTCTGTGGATCACTGTTTCATTCACAGTAGTGTAGAATACCGGTCAGACAGTGTGTTAGTGATTTTTCACCTTGCTGTGATTCTTCATGTGTGTTAGAATTGTGTTTTGTTCTTGTGTGCTGATCCAAGAACATTTGGATTGGCATGCGCATATGCGCAACGCATGTGATTTATGTTGCATGTCTTGTCTGTGTAGGCTCCCCCACTAATGCTGTGACATGCCAGGTAATTGCTGCTTCCTGTTGTTTATTATGTTGGTAGTATATTATGGTAAGCAGTTACTACATGATCATGATGAAATTGGGGATATCACATGGCCTTAGAATTGTTACTGTGTAGGAGAAAGAGTGCATGGTCACATGGACATAATGTTTCATTGATACAGAGGACACTACAGAACAAGGGAACTGTGGTCCTATAAGTGGGAAATATTAACCTGTCAGTGTGGGCTGTGTCGAATGGACGTCTTTGCACGGTGTGATAGGTGCCATGTATGTTTCCAACATCAGAGTGAAAGAAATGACTATATTTATTCAATTGTGAGGTGATACTGAACTGTGCAATATCGTTATACTAAGAGACAGTATATTTAAGACATTTATTTCCTCTATTAGGTTGAAGGCCAGTTCATGCTTCATTGTTCAAAGTTCCTGCTTTTGGAAAAGTTCTTAATTACAGATAATAATGGCTACTTATTTCACCTGCTGTTTTGTGTGGGTGTTAAACTTGGTGTCTTGCACTGATGTCTGTGATGAGCAGAATACATGTAACTAAGAGAAACATACAGGCAGCGAGAGAAAATTACATAATGAGGAGCTTCATGAATTGTGCTGTTTTTTTGGGAAAGTGTTCAAATCAAGAAACCAGTGGGTGGTTGGTGTTGCCCAAGGAATGTAGTGGCACTTTAGTATTAGCAGTGGATAGTTATATAATCAATATTGTTTGTGCATGTTTTTTTTCCTTCAAATTAGCCATTTAATTACTATGTATTTGCATCGCTGTTTGTTTAATTTTGTTCAGATTACAATTTCATGTCTTGGATCCTCCATTCACAATAATCCTAATCCCATTTAGTATTAAGTAATTTGTACGGTTGAAATATAATTATTAAAAAGCCTACGAATCAATTAGTCAGTTCATTCACCCTTTTAGCCACTTGATCTCTTAATCACAGTCAGGCGGCTAAGCAACCAGTGGATCAATCAACTGCTCATTCTGTTCAAAGATATTTGTTCGTACAGGAACAAGAAGGAGTCATACTAAATTAAGGGTTTGGTGCAGTCTTTACTGTATGATCTACTATTAGCTTCTCAAGGACTCTGCTTCATGAAAATTTTATTTACAATCACAAAATCATGTTTAGATCTTCAAGGACACCGGTTGACCACAGTTTGTTGGGAACAATACTGGTGATTCATGGTTAGGATCATTTTGGTTATATTTTGAGGATAAAATTCATATTTTGGGTATGAAATTCTTACTTGAAACTACATTTCTCGGGCATTTACAGTGAATCCTTCATTTAGTTCAGATGCCAAAAGTGGTGTTCTGAAAGTGCAAAGTTAAGAGCTTTCATTAAAGATTTCGGTGAGGAATATTTTAGTTCTGATGGAACAATTCTGTTCTGTAAACTTTGTGAAGTTAATGTTACAGCTGGTAAGGGATTTAATGTGCAACAACATTGTGATACAAGCAGTAGGCAGGTCAGGTTTCTGTTGCGATATGAAGTGAGCCTGCCAAGTGTACTGAACATACTGCACTGATTTCCTGGCAAGCAGTAGGCTGGTCAGGTGACAGACAGCTTTTCCCCGAGTAAAATCCCAAGGATCAATTAAGCTTCTTCTCTCAGCTATTCCCAGAAAGACAAAATGCATTCACTTTTAACTAACACAAATGCAAAAATAAACAGCATTCTGATGACGCAGTTGATTGAACATGTACTTTTGTTCTTGGGGAGGGGGGCACACCACACACACTTCTGAGTATATAAATGTCACTTATCAATGCCGTAAACGCCTCATGGCGTTTATTTATTTGATTCCTCGGGAATCATCGACACATAACCTCAACCGTTAAACGAGAACACCCTATCATTCCGTAACCTGATGACAGCCCACCTAGATCGCTGTTCGCACACATAAACTTACAGCACCTAAGACTAGATTCACGCAACAAATTTTACCAACTCTCTCTCTCTATCTCTGCGCGAACTTGACTACAGCGAATTCTAGTAGCGAACCCAGTAAACTACGTATTGAGCGGGAAATGCAGGGCATCGATATATCAGGAAGATCCAGAATCGTAATCTTGTAGGAGCCTGGTAGCCGAATGGATAGCGTGCTGGCCTGCGGAATACGACATCGGCAGTTCGAGACCCAGCGGATTCTTACAGTAGTATTAATTCTTAATTCTTACAGTAGTATTAAGTTCTAAATATAAAACGAGGGCAGGACTCAGGACTCAAACGATTTCTGATTTCTGATTTCTGATTTCTGCCCTCTAAAAATAATTGTGGGTTAACGGGAGGGTGGGGCGCCTAATATGATAGAATGAGGGGGGTTATGCACAAATATATAAAAGGGGGCTCAGTTGGGGGTATACCAACAACATACAGACATCAAAGCATATGAGTCGAAAAAGAAACAATCCAGCGAAATAAATCAAACCATCAAACCTGCATGCTTGTCATGTAAGCTGTTGAGTGTGTTCGCAGACTGACTTGATATCTGAACAGGAAACCTGATGGGACAATGAATGAAGTGTGTAATTACCTGACCTATAGGATGTACTTTAAATGTTGTGATTGTAAGTGTGAGATGATATGTTGACAGAAGTAAATGCAGTTTGGGATTGACATTATTGCTGTTTCCAGTTGGTATAGGTATCGTTTGTAGGCGTGGGTGGAGACTATTTGTGAAGTGATTTTGGTTTTTGTTATGTAGTGCTGTGACCTGCCGGGGTATTTTCTGTGCTTGTGGTGTGTTAAGCAAGGATAAAGGTTTTAAAACTTGTAAACTTGTAAGTTTGGCGTGTGGTGTTTGTTATGAATTTGGATTTGCTTGCAAAAATCTCATGCCCAGTAGATGACAGATTTGTTGATTTATTTGGCTGGATTTTTTCTTTCGACTCAAGTGCTTTGAACACATTTTGGTTAAAGATTGTTGATTGATATGATGTCTGTTTGGACCACCTTTGGCTGCTCCCTCATAAATATATTTTTGCATAACCCCCTCATTCTCTCATCTTCGGCTCCCCACCCACCCGTTAACCCTCAATTATTTTTTTAGAGGGCAGAAATCAGAAATCGGTTCAGTCCTGCCCTCGTTTTATATTTAGAACTTAATACTACACTTAATACTACTGTAAGAATCCGCTGGGTCTCGAACTGCCGATGCCATTCGGCTGCCCTTCTGTTCCCGCTCAATACGTAGTTTACTGGGTTCGCTACTATAATTCGCTGTGGTCAAGTTCGCACAGAGAGAGAGAGAGAGAGAGAGAGTGAGAGAGAGAGTGAGAGTGAGAGAGAGTGAGTGAGAGTGAGTGTGTGTTGGTAAGCGTGAGTCTAGTCTTCGGAGTCTTGGAGGTGCTGTAAGTTTATGTGTGCGAACAGCGAACTAGGTGGGCTGTCATCAGGTTACGGAATGATGGGGTGTTCTCGTTTAACGGTTGAGGTTATGTGTCGATGATTCCCGAGGAATCAAATAAATAAACGCCATGAGGCGTTTACGGCATTGATAAGTGACATTTATATACTCAGAAGTGTGTGTGGTGTGCCCCCCTCCCCAAGAACAAAAGTACATGTTCAATCAACTGCGTCATCAGAATGCTGTTTATTTTTGCATTTGTGTTAGTTAAAAGTGAATGCATTTTGTCTTTCTGGGAATAGCTGAGAGAAGAAGCTTAATTGATCCTTGGGATTTTACTCGGGGAAAAGCTGTCTGTCACCTGACCAGCCTACTGCTTGCCAGGAAATCAGTGGAGTATGTTCAGTACACTTGGCAGGCTCACTTCTTATCGCAACAGGAATTTGGCACGTGGAAGATTGTTTTTTGTCCAACAGTTCTCAGACTTTTCCTGCGTAAGACGTAGTTTACTACTACTCTGCTATGACAAGGAGGTCGGATGAGTTCGCTGTTTTTCAGACGTTGCCGTCCCTGCCTATGATAAAATGGCGTGGGCGTTCTGCCCCTCTGTATTTCTTTGGTTGCTAGGATGCATTCTGAGTCCAGTGCAGATTTACTCTCATATATATTGCCAGGGCGTGGAAGTTAATTTGAATTGATGTGTGTCATCTTTCCCTTGTGTGAAGGACATAAGTGTGAAATATTTTGGTTGCATGGAGGGTTGGTTTAGTTGGCCAGTTGATTATTGATGAGGTGTAGAGTGCATTCGTAGTAGCAGTTACGACTGGTGTCACAATGCGGATATTTATTTTGGTATTTGGTATTGTTTCAGGTAGGAGTGCCTGCAAGCATGTGGGATACTATAGCCGTTGCCCACTTTTGATTCCTAGTGACCAAGTATGGGGTGTTCGTAGCATGCCTCACAATGCCACAAGGAAGACCTCAGGCCCTCGTGCGATTACCTTGCTTTCCGAGGAGGTGTACGGTTATAGATTTAGTGGGAGTGCCTAGTCTGTCTCAAAGAGTAGTTTGAGATCAGGGGATGTACTGAGCAGCAACTTTCATGTGAACTGTAGCTGTAGTGTGTGTTTACTGGTATCAACGAAGACATGGAGGACTAATTTGTCTGAATATCAGCGTTTCAGAAGATGTGTGCGTGATGGGGAAGCAGCTTTTTTGGAGTTGGAGATGTGAAGAACCAGACAGAACGAAGCACCTGTAGTGTTTGTGACTTGGATAAGGAATTGCATTGTTCAGGTATGTTAGAGAGTACAGTTTATTTACATTCCATAGATCCTTCTTAGGACTAAACCAAAGGATGGAGAACAAATCATTTCATACAATACATATAAACTTCAGTACTTTTGACACAATTACAAGGATGTGTTTCACATGTGAATGTACATAACCTTCAGATTCTGCAATTCAATTATGAAAAATAATTTAAATGCAGGCTTGAACACCTTTAAATCATTTAGAGTTTTAATTGTTGGTGGAAGATCATTAAATGACTTGATACGCGTATAATACGTTCCTTTTTGACGTTTATTACGGTTAGCATAGACTATAGAAAAATTATATACTTGTAATTAATTTTTATTTTATTGTTGAGATTTGTCAAAGTCCACTTACAAAATAAAAGTCTAGTCAATGATATGTTGGTGTCCATGAATCCCAAAGGTTCTGGAAATAAATATGACATGCGCCCTGATGTGGAGAAAAGGTGTTTAGAGTATTACAGTAAGTGCAGTACTTGAAAGTTACTGTAACTAAAACATTTGACTTCCCTTACCAGTGAATCTGGCCTGCGTTGTCACTCGTTATAACTTGAAACTGTTGCTTGTGTTTTCCAGGTCGTGGAGACAGCATGTATTGCTCTGAAGTCAAGCACGACGGATCCGTTACCGTCGTCAGTGCTGGGAAATAATTTGCTGTTTCTTGGTGGCATCCCTGAATTTTAATGAAGATGAGAATACAGTGCAGCAGCTTTTCTCCTGTCCAAGGTATATAAGAGCAGTTGGAGGCAGAAGAATATTGTAAAACTAACCTCATTCTTGATATTAAAAAAGTGTACAAAATAAAAGATGTTTTTCCAGCCTGATGGTACTAACATGACATAACAGATTGTTAATCACTGGCTTTTCAACGCAGAATTGTAAGCGAGTCCCATGGCAGTCTATGAGGCACTGGTATAGATCTTTCTCTGAGCACCCAGAACTCATTATTTACTGGTACAGTGAGCCTGTTAGAGGCTGTATCACAATTAGTTTGTGTTTAGTATCCTGCCAGTACCAGGAGGCATCTGCACGTAATGTATTTCTTTCTCATATCATAAACCCAGATTTCCCATTTTCTCTGTCCCTTTTACATCAGTTGCTGATTTAGGAAGCAGCTACTGCATTGGCCACTGTTGTGACCAACATTTTGTACACTGAACATTAGGATGTGAGTGTAATTATCTGTACTCATTGTGATTCGCCGTTGCAGTTCTGATGATCCACATGTGGAGATCTCCGCAGTCCATGGGATTGCGTGCAGATTGCAGGACAAGCAAGCCAGAGCCACTCACCAGATGGCAGTCACAGGCAAGTTCATCCATTTGAGTAAATTGTTTAATGAACTTATTTTCTGAATTGCAATGCCATTATTGAAAGAAGAAGACCTTTTTTCCTGAAAAGTAGTAAATGGTTTTAATGAAATAAAGAACTTGTCTATTTCTTCTATTGAGACTACAAAGAAACAATGAAGAACGTGATTTTTCTTTGCCAGTTTAAGGAACCACATTTTGAGGCTGACCTCCACATTGTTCTATAATTGAGAATGCATGGAGTGTACCTCCATGCTCCCACTGCCTCATGGCATTGCGCTTAGTCACAAGGATAACTGCAGCTGATATAGCGAACCATTAAATGTTTAAAAATCATAATCTGTGTTGGTTTTCTGTAAGTCCAAGTGGTGTTAGAACCCAAAGACCACTGTGAGAACCTGAAATCTCTCTTAAAACCACATTTAGTATGTGAACTTGTTGAAAGCGTCTGCTTCATATCTGGAAAAGCCAGTAAGGCCTGTTGTGTATGTTGGTAGGAGTGTTTGTTGCTGCAGCCATGAAAGAGTTACGACGGTGTGTTCCTTGTTTGTCACTACACAATGGTGGCGATATCTCAGGTAGCTGGTGAGTTCAGTTTTATAAATTTAGATTGTTCAACATTGAAACAATTTATATTACTGATGGTGAAGTTTCCACCTTTGCTTCCAGAAGGTATGATAAAGTGGCATTACTGATGGTGATATGGAAAAAAAATCTAATTGCTACGGCTACCTCTTGCCCCTTGTCGGTTGAATTCACCTTAGTAGTAGAAGTGCTACAGATGTTGGGTGTGTTGTAGTGGCTTGCCATTTCTTAATCTTTCATTTAGGTCCTTTCTCCATGACATCAAAACAGGCGAACCTGAGGGGCATGGACCGACTGGTGTTTGTAGACTCCCTTGCTGTCATAATGGGGCACGAGGAGAGGGAGCCGTGTATCTTGGAGACAGCGATCAACATCCTCGGTTCCAAACAGACGGCAAGCGAACTGTTCGTTAAATATCCACTGAATCAGTGGCAACAGAAGTTGCGTGGGACTGACGTGATGTGTGTGAGTTGTAGAGTTTGTAGTTGCAGTATTATGACGTGTGGAATAATGGCCCACTTGGCGAATGCTTTAAATTTGCTGGGGGGGGAGGAAAGAAAGGCTCCAGTATGAATCTGTGAGTGAGGGAGTTCAGAATTTGTCAGGTCGCTGGTTGTGACACTGTCGTGACCCGTATTTAAAGTTAACTTGTGAATGGGTTTGTAATGAACTTGACAGAATTTGTCTTCTGAAAATGGAAGGTGCTTGTTCATTGGCTAAGGTAGGAGTGTTAACTGCTTGGTGAAGTAAAACTGTGTGCTCTTAGAAGAGTGTGATGTCTTGATTTCTTGAATGTGACTGTATTTTCTCTTTCTGGGAGTAGCAGATTACGAGAAACAGAATGATCCTTCAGATTCTACTGAGCACCATGCTGTTTGTCACGTGACCTGCGTACTGCCAGCCAGACAAGCATTGAAGTACGTGCGGTAACAGTTGGCGGACCGACTTGATGTCAGAAGATTAAACCTGCTGGGACAAAGAAGGAACATCGTATCCGCAAGAAACTGATATCAGTCTGAACGAGGCATTCGTTGTGTGAGTACATGAGCATTAGAATGTATTTGATGTGGTTGTCGTGTGAGAGAGATGAGTCTGTCCAATTTTATTAGGTACTTCAGATGTTGTGAACTTAAATGTGAGATTTGATATGTTGAAAGACCTATGTGCGGTGAGAGATTGGCATAATTGCAGTATCTGTGGTATGCTAGAGGCATTCATGATTCTCTAGTGAATATATTGTTCATAGGACATCAAAATTGGAGGTTAGGTATAGCTTGTAGACGAGTGTGGTGACTATTTGTGATAAGGTTTTGTTAATGAGTGGTTTTGTTACATGTGTGATGTGTGTAGTGCTGTGGAGCCTTTAATGTGATGTGTTTACTAATTAATAAGTGAGTAATTGCCAAGGTGAGGAATTTAGTTTTGTTGACGTGTGAGTATTGTGCACAGTGACCGGAGCTGCTGGGATATTTTCTGTGCTTTTGGTTAATTTTGAGCAAGGGGATCGGTTATGAAACCTTTAAATTAGGTGATGTGTTGAATGTGATTGCATTTTTTTTCTGGTAATAGCTGCAGAGAAGAAGCTTGATTGATCCATGGGACTTTACTGAGGTTGAAGGATGCGTCACCTGACATGACTACTGCTTGCCAGGAAAAGAGTGGAGTATGTGCAGAAACACTATGGTGGCTCACTGATATGACGACAGGAAATCAATCGGCTGTTATCACGAAGGACCTCATGTCTGCGAGAGATTTATCTCTGTGTCAACTTGACATGCATTGTGTAAGTATACGAGAAATATGATTATCAGATGTGCTAATTCATGATTCACACAATCAAATTCTTTGGCAAGATAGCGAAATATTCCACCAACATGCTCTTCATTATTTAGTTCACTTAAGATTTTGTGTGTAAAATTCAATAGCACGTTGTTGCATGTCTTTTTGAAAATTTTTTAGAGAATGCCGTTGGTAATGAAACTGGTCTGTAAGTAGAAATACCTGTCAATTTAGGTAAAGATCTTGTTTATGTTTACAAGATGTTTTGATATCTGCATTGGAACAAGTTTCACAGTTTGAAGGACAGTATTAGGGTGTGGTGTGGAGTACTGGCAGACCTAATAATATAAGGTTGCTTCACTGTCTTAACCTAAAATAGACCCATGACAAAAAATGTCTTCTCAAAATGGAATGTGAATTTATTTGCTTTACATGAGGTGTAGGGGCCGTCAAAGACATGTATTTCTTTAATTATTTGATGTTAGTATTCTACCATACTGACTAAAAGACTAGAAAAGAAGAGTGATGGGAGACGACCAATTTGGATTCAGGAGAGGAAGAGGAACCAGAGATGCCATCGGAGTTATGAGAATAATTTCAGAGAGAGTTCTCGATGTCAAGGAAGAAGTATGTGCCTGCTTCATCGACAGGAAGAAGGCTTTCGATCGAGTAAAATGGAAGAAATTAATGAGGATCCTACAGAGAATTGGAATTGATTGGAGAGATAGAAGACTAATCGAAAACCTGTACATGCAGCAGAAAGTCAACGTGAGACTGGACTCAGGAGACACCAACAGCGTTGAGATAGGTAGAGGTGTAAGACAGGGATGCTGCGTATCACCACTTATTTTTAACCTGTACGGGGAATGGCTTGCCAAGGAAGCTGTGGAGACTTCAAAATTGGAGGAAGATCATAATGACTGTAAAGTATGCAGACGACTTGGTAGTATTGGCGAAGGAAGAGGAGGAATTACAGAACATGATGGACAAGTTAGTGGTAACAGGTAGAGAGTATGGAATGGAAATCAACATTAAAAAATCAAAGGTAATGAGGATGGCACCGAGAGCAGAACCATTGAACGTTATAGTTGAAAACCAACGGCTGGAGAATGTGGAGAATTTCAAGTACTTGGGAAGCATAATCACGACGGACGCCCTATGCACCAAGGAAGTAAAAGCAAGGATAGCCATGGCCAAGGCAGTTTTCCGTCAAGAAGAGGATACTTCTCACTAACAAGTTGGGATTGGAGATGAAGAAGAAACTAGTGAAGTGTTACGTATGGAGCAGAGACATGGACACTCAGGATGAAGGAACAGAAATACCTGGAGAGTTTTGAAATGTGGTGTTGGAGAAGAATAGAGAAGATCAGGTGGACGGATCGAGTTACCAACGAAGAAGTATTGAGGAGAGTCGACGAGCAAAGAAACATTCTGCAGGCGATTACACGAAGGAAAGCTAACTGGCTCGGACATTACGAGAAGGAATGGGTTACTGAGTGACATCATCGAAGGTCAGGTTGAAGGAAAGCGAGGACTGGGAAGAAGACTGATACAGCTAACCGACGATCTGAAACAAGGAAAGAAGATGAAGTTCCAGGAATTAAAATGAGAAGCTGAGAATAGGGAAAACTGGAGAGTTCTTTTTGGGCAAAGCAATGGACCTGTTGTAAGACAGAACACTGAATAATAATAATAATAGTATTCTACCATGTTTTCCATTGGAGGTAGCTCTGCCTTCATTTTATGTGTTTGGCATTGGTATTTTAATTTGGTCAAGAAAGGGGCTTTCTAGGATAGGTAAGATAGCTGCCCTATCTCTCGGTGAGAGACTGAGGCCGAGTTTCTCTTTTTTGAGAGAGTGTTTTATTTATTTCTTGTGAGAGGTTGAGATATCGTTTGAGTCTTCGTTGTTGTGGTTTTGAACTTTGTAAATGTTTGCTCATGTTTGATTCTTTTGAAATTGATATTGTATTTATATCTCCTTATCATTGTTCATTTACATCCAGTTTACATAAAATGGGATTGCCGGTGGATGTAATGACACCAAGAACCTCCCCATTTTAACTTCAGAAAGGCCGATACTGTTAAAAGGTTTGTTTTCTTTCCATTTTATCGATGTCATTTCTGAGCATTGGCGATCGGTGGTTGGTATGTTTGACTTATATTCTGTGTTTGTGTTTCATGTACGCCAGTGCATCGGACACGTACCAGTGGACGCGGCGTGTTCTGGAGGGGACTCGAAGCGAAGGGCTCTTTGTGCGTGTGTTGCGGTATCGTTCATTAGCTTACTTTGAATGGCGTATGGTGCAGTACTTGGTGCAACGTGCAAAGGTAGTTGATTTTTTCGATCATGTAGAGTTATTATTGTCTCTAACGGAGTCCGACGAACGCAAAGGAATTTTGAAATTTCATTCTGATTTGAAATCAGACATTGACATGTGCCCTCTGTTGGCTGTTTAGAACGGTCAAAGATGTAGGCAGATTGCGTGTAGCCCCATTAAATGTAGAGTATGACACACTCTGAGTAGGTAAAGTATTTGAGTTTGGTTGACCACGAGGCTCACCACGGCAAGTGTCAGCCTCAAGGAGAGACTGAGGCAGAGTGACTTATTTTTTAATTTATTTTAAGAAGCAGAGATATGGATGGAAGGAAATTGGTTGCATTGTGCATTTCGCTCTGTTTACTTGCCCCCTGGACCACCACCATGAGGCACGTGGAAGATTGTGCTGTCAATTTTGTTTTTTGGCGAACACTTCTCAGACATTTCCTGCATAAGACATAGTTTACTACTACTCTACTATGACAAGGAGGTCGGAAGCGTAGGCATGTATCCATCAGCCTTTAGTCTTTTCTGCTTGCGAAGAGGCACACCTACTTTCTCACATGTCACGCCACCTCTACCGAAATGTTCACTAGCATATGTATGTTTTTATTGTGGATTCGTTTGAATCAGGCCACCCGAAAAGGGTCACGGTGTAGTTTGCGTATGCTGCGTCTTCGAGATTTTCAGCTCTTGGAGGATAGCTTGGATTTACTAGGAGTAGGAGTAGCTGCGTTGGAATCAGGCTAAAAGAAAATGGTGATACATCATGTTCTGTAGGTTATAGAAACAGCAAGGTACGTGCTCTGCGTGAATAGGTAGCAGGATGCTGGCTCACTTGCATGAATTGTTGAGGGTGCGCCGTGTCCGTAGTTGGCTACGATCTCAGGTACACACTTTCGTTCGGCTATCCCGCATCTGCAGGGCTTAAGAAGTCTGGGTTAGAGTGCGTCAGTAGCTGGCCATCAGGCTAGTGGTCGACATGTATAGTTTTGTTGGGCGATGCTTCGTCCATGCCAGGCGACTGGTTGACGTGAATATCTTGCTTAGCCTAGGCTGCGTCTGTAGCCGTGTGCCTTGTCAGTTGTATGGGTTTGTTTGGTAATGCTGCATGTGCAGTGCTGTACCAGTTAGGTTTATGTTTGCTTGCCTACTTTGTGTCTGAAATAGGCCACCACTGTAGAGGTTTGTTATTAATCCTAGGTTGCTGCGGTAGCAATAAATCTTTTCACATGCTTAGTTTGGCCCAGCTGTGGCCGTAGAAGGCAACAAGACCACAGGCAAACATTGGTCAGTCTGGGTTGCGTACATAGATTCCTAGTGGCTGAATAAATCACAGGTTGGGTTGACAAGGCTCTGTCCGAAGAGATCGACTGTGTTGAAGGCCGCGTCCATAGCAGCTTACTGCCTTACTTGCATAGGTTTGTTGTGTCAGGCTTCGTCCAGAGGAGGATAATTTGTAACGTGGATATTACGATAGTACTAGGCAGTGTCCTTTGCTATGCTGCGTCCGTAGCTGGCTAATTGCTCACTATAATTGATATCTTAGGAAGTCTATCACAAGAATGATTGAAAGAAAGTGATTTAAGAAGAACTGGAGTGCACGGAAGCACAGAAAAGAATGTTTAAGAGCACATGAAATTTTGAAATATAATAAATTGTTTCAAATACAGAAAAATTGAATTAAATTAATTCTTAACGTTTAATTTAGATAGAAGAAAAATAAAGAAATTTATTTAACTTGTTCACTTTACTATGGTAATCTTTAAGCGTTAAAACATTTCTGGCAAACACTTATTAAAGTTGAAGTAGTACATTATGTTCATGAGATGGGAAGCCATAAATGCAACAGATGATGCTTACATACACATTAACAGATCACTCTTAAAGATATTTTGTGTCTATTAACCGACTAACAAAGTTCTAATTCTTCCTTCTACTGGTGATGGGTTCCTTATGTTGCTTATGCATGGCCGGCGCACTGTAGCAGTAACATTAAGTGATCTGTAAATGTGTTTGTATTGTCATTGCTTCTTGTTTGTGCGAGGAAGCAGACAGGCAACTTATTTAAGAAGATACAAGATGATTTATAGTACAATACAACTGATAAAGATACAGAAGGAAAGATGCAATTAAGTAAAACTGAATTTAAAATTGTAGTATCATACAGTTGATATGTAGTTATGATAAAGTGAGGTCTGATGACAACTCCCTAAAATGCTACATTCTTAGAGGCATAGGTTGGTGTGGCTAGGCTACGTCCACAGCAAGGTACTTTCTCGAGTGTTTTGGGTGATTGGGCTATGCTGTGTCTAAAACAGGCTACCACCTGATTGGCATAGGTTGTTTACTTTAGTGTGCGTCCAAAGCGTGAATAGGTTCTTTAGCCGAGGCTGCATCAAGTACGTGGGAGTCGTATGTTGGTCAAGGCTGCATCTGAAGCAGGTTAAGGCTATCGGTAATTTTTGCGAGGCAAGCGAGCTACATCCTAGCGTGTTTAATTTTCTGATAGTTGGCTGCGTTCTAAGCAGGATACAGGCTCAATTGCATAGATTGGTTGGAGTAGGCTACGTCCGTCGCAGGTTACGTGCTCAGATCCAGATATGTTTGGCCATACTTTTTGACGTGAAAACGTTCGAACATTCGAACTAGAATATAATAGTGACGAAAATTTAGAACTCTGATGTGCGTACCTTCAGAAATTCTTTAAACTTGAACTAGTGAATAATTTGGACAAACCAACCACGCAAGGGAAAACTTGTATAGATTTGACATTTGCAAGAGGTATTCAAATAATTTCAAAGCCATATGTATCCTACTTCTCATACCACTACCCTGTATTCAATAAATGTAAGTTGCAAATGAATTAAACGATTCAAAACAAAAATTTTGTTTAATTTCAATATACACGATTTTTTCTGCAGCGATCTGCTCTGTTATGGGCATAATTTAGTTTGGCTGTGCTCTATGCTCAGGAGGCTTCTTACACATACTTGACAGGTCACCACCATTCACCGACCTCACTACGAACATATGTTGGTTAGGCAAGGCTTTGCTCGAAGCAGAGTTATTTTCCGTAAACCGCGTACGAAACAGATTACTGGGAGATGGCTGCGTCCGAAACGGGATACTACTGCATACGTTTTATTTAGTTGGGCTAGGCTGCGTCCACAGTTGTCTTAATTCGTTCGTCTAATCCGCTTCAGGTTGGTTGGGCTAGGCTGTGTCCGTAACAGCATACGTCCTTAGTAACTTAGGTTTGTTGGGTTTGGTTGCGTCCAAAGCAGGGTACTTTCTCATGTGGATGAGTTGATTTGGCTTGTCTGTGTTCTTAGCTAGCTACCAGTTCAGTGGCATAGATATTGTTTGACTAGGGTGCATCGGGTGCATCTGTAGGTGGCTGTATATTTGTTGTGCTAAATAAAAGCCATATATCCATTTCGTTACTTTTATTTCATTCCCATATCGCAAAGAAAATATTACCCGCAAACGCAGACATATTCGTAATGCTATAAAGCGTTGCACTAGATGGTATACCAAGTTATTATTAAGGGTTCTGAAATCCTTGCTACTATTCTTAAATTTATTTTCAATTTTAGCTTCTCTCAGCAACAATTTCCCACTTTGTGGAAACAAGCAGCTATTGTTCCAGTTTTCAAAAAAGAAGACAAAACTGTTTCTGTTATAAACTATAGACCTACTACCATAATTAATAATGTTTCCAAAATATTTGAAATTATTGTACATACCATGTTTCTTATAATTTTAATTCTAAATGAATCCCTTGTCAACATGGTTTTAGTAAATCCAAATCCACCACTTCTAATCTGGTTACGTTTTTGGATGTATTTTCCCCTATAGCTTGTTCCCAGTCTCAAGCTGATGCATTTTATGTTGATTTTATCATTTATTTACTTCCATCATTTTGTTTTCTATATTACTCCATATTTATTAATGTTTTCTTTAAATCATTGCTTTACAGACTAATAATGAACATCAGATGAACCACGCCATATAAAAAACAATACCTTCGTTCTAATATATAAGAGTAATTCTGATAAGAACATCTTCCATAAACTGCATAACATTGTAAAGGATTGTAATTCGAGTTTTAAATTTACCAATCTAATTTATACCTGAAGACGGTTAAATATAACCGAAACATGTCGTAAGAGACGTTCCAATTTCTAAATCGATCATTCGATGCGGAACGTGAAATGATATTTTAAATATTTTATATTTTATCATCTTATTATAAATTGTGATTTGACATTTATCAGTGTTGTTTCGCATGTCTTACGTTTGCACAAACTTGGTGACTATGAACTGTCTGCTGGTTATATGATTGATTTCTTAGTTACCTAACCAGCAGACATTCGCAAGTACGTTATTCTGGAGTTTTGTCATTTCCTTTTGATTTATTGTCTGGTATCTTTCAAGGATCTGTATTAGGACCTTTGTTGTTTAATGTGCAATGTCATTAAATTGTAAGGCCATAAAGTCTCCTCAATATAGTTCTTTACTTTGAAAGGACGCAGAAAGCTTAAAGAATTAGAAAAATGTAAACTTAAATTTTTTTTGTGTTTTGTGTTTTTTTTGACAATTTCCAGCAATTTTAGTTTTTTAAAAAAAATTATGAAAATTTATGAAAATGTCGAAATTTTTCCCATTCTATACCTACCAGAAACGTTGAATGACACCCAGTCCATGCGAGACTCCGTCTGTGCAGCACCCAATCTCTGCTTCTCACGGTCTCGGCCGGGCTGCCCATGGGGCCTTTCCCGCGAAAGAGTTCCCGGCGACCGGCCGACCATTGTATCTGTCCCCTCTTCGAGGCCTGCCTCGCTCGCGGCACTGCGTTCTCAGCCACCCGTAAATCAGCAATCGCCGGTCGTGCCTTCACTAACACTTATTTTAAAAAAATATATAAATACGTACATAAAAATGTATGTATGCATATATATTGTTATTTTTTATTCTTACCAAGTCGGTATCGCCGAGGGGTTTGTGGTGCCAAGCAAAACAGAAAACTACCGCGCGCCGTCTGACTTTGCCTCAGAACGGGAGCTGCTGACTACGACGCACCGCCGGACATTGACTCGGAACTCGACCGACCAAGTAGCATGCACCGCACTCGCGCGCACACACAGAAGCCACGGCAACGTACTTTATGTGATTTCTTATTATATTATGTTTTTACTCTTTTTTGATTCTACCAAAATTTCTTATTCTCTCAAAAATATATATCCATATTTATATACACATGCGTATATATATTCTTAATTTTATTCTTATGTAGTCGGTATCGCCGAGGGACTTGTGCTGTCAGGCAACGCGGAAAGTAGCACGCACCGAAGAAGTTAGCCAGTCAGATATCACGCACCGTGTGACTTTGACTCAGGCAGCCAACTACCGCACACCGCACACAAACGAGACACGGTAAGCTGCTGATGTTTATTTATATTTTAATTTGGAGTTCCCCCCTTCTCTTATTGTTTCATTCTTCGCACTGCGTCGTACATGGACGGTCGAGCTCTGCGGCTATGTCCCACGGTGCGTGGTAGTTAAGACAGTCGAGCAAAATCCGTCATAAATAAATCTGAATCTGCCTTCAATGTGTGGATAATGGCAACCCATATCAACATGAGTACCATCAGACATACATGAATGTACAAAAGAAATGTATTTAATCTCGATCTTATGTGTACATGGGATATACGGATGTCCGCACGTAGGAACGTTGAAACTTCGATATCAGCAGACGTGCGTGATTACACCAAACGCACTGATGGTAATGTTTGGCATGTATTGCCTTACGTCAGTGGTCCCCAACCTTTTTTTGCCCAAGAGCACATTTCAGAGTTTATGAGATCGTGGCGGGCGCCAACCAATTAACAAAGCCAAATTTCCTTTTCTCTGGACAAATAAGATATGGACACCAAATAATACACAAAACAACACGACGTTTATTGATACAAGAAACCACGCAATCAAAAATACGTACTTTTATAAGTACAATTATTATTACTCAAGTGGGAAGTTAGTGTGATGTTTGGCACTGCATTTCAGCGGCCAGTTTTTCAAATTTGGGAGAGTAGGATGATGTTGCTGCTCGCAATCGTCAAGATGGGCATTGGTACGTAGAGAACTGTGCTTTGATTTTATAATGTTCATGGTTGAACGGCCTTTATTATTCAGTATAACCTCTTTCCGTATCAACGCGGGCACCGCGTTGGGGACCACTGTTGTACATTATTTCGCCCTCACATCTTCATCAGTTATCAGAGTGATTATTCTCTTGTAACATTGATGTCACTGTTAGGTCAAGGTCATGACACAGACACTACCACTTCCAAGACAAGGCAGGGGTTTCTTTTAGCAATGACGTGCGTGATTCAACCGAGACACTACCAATTTTAATACAAGGCAGAGGTTTGTTTTGGCAATTACGTACAAGATTCACACACGAGATTACCTCTTCCAAGATAAGGCAGGGGTATCTTTTAGCAATGACGTGCGTGATTCACACAAGACACTACCACTTTCAAAACAAGGCAGAGGTTTCTTTTGACAATGATGTACGAGATTCACACAAGACACCACCACTTTTAATACAAGGAAGAGGTTTATTTTAGCAATGACGTGGCAAATCGTCCAAAAATCGAACAAAAGTAAGAATTTTTGAAAATTTTCAACTTTTAATTTCTTTCCGAATTTTCCGAAAATTTTTGGTTTTGTGCGCATTTCACAAGGTTTGCAGCGTTTTTTGATTTTTCGAAAAATTTGAAAATTTTTCCTTCTAAATTTGACTGTCCCATCCCTATCAGGACTAGACTCCCAAGTCTTGAGAAGTCACTTGTCCCAAGTCTTCAGAAGTCCTTGTCCCAAGTCTTGAGAAGTTCTTGTCCCAAGTCTTCAGAAGTCCCTTGTCCCAAGTCTTGAGAAGTCACTCGTCCCAAGTCTTGAGAAGTCACTCGTCCCAAGTCTTGAGAAGTCACTCGTCCCAAGTCTTGAGAAGTTCTTGTCCCAAGTCTTGAGAAGTGACTTGTCCCAAGTATTGAGAAGTCACTTGTCCCAACTCTTGAGAAGTCACTCGTCGCAAGTCTTGAGAAGTTCTTGTCCCAAGTCTTGAGAAGTTCTTGTCCCAAGTCTTGAGAAGTTCTTGTCCCAAGTCTTGAGAAGTCACTTGTCCCAAGTCTTGAGAAGTTCTTGTCCCAAGTCTTGAGAAGTTCTTGTCCCAAGTCTTGAGAAGTCACTTGTCCCAAGTCTTGAGAAGTTCTTGTCCCAAGTCTTGAGAAGTCACTCGTCCCAAGTCTTGATAAGTTCTTGTCCCAAGTCTTGAGAAGTCACTTGTCCCAAGTCTTGAGAAGTTCTTGTCCCAAGTCTTGAGAAGTCACTCGTCGCAAGTCTTGAGAAGTTCTTGTCCAAAGTCTTGAGAAGTTCTTGTCCCAAGTCTTGAGAAGTTCTTGTCCCAAGTCTTGAGAAGTTCTTGTCCCAAGTCTTGAGAAGTCACTTGTCCCAAGTCTTGAGAAGTTCTTGCCCCAAGTCTTGAGAAGTCACTCGTCCCAAGTTTTGAGAAGTTCTTGTCCCAAGTCTTGAGAAGTTCTTGTCCCAAGTCTTGACAAGTCACTCGTCCCAAGTCTTGAGAAGTTATTGTCCCAAGTCTTGTCTGCTTGTTTAGGGCTGTGCCTCACCTGTCTTAGCTGAATTCAAATTTTTTCGAAAATTCTTAGTTTTCTTCGCGTTTCGCGCCATTTGCCGTCGTTTTTAATTTTTATAAAATTTCGAAAAATTTTGAAAATTCTCAAAGGGGTACCCCTTCGAGAAATTTCAATTTTTTCGAAAAATTTCGAAAAATCGAAAAACGTGGCAAATCGTCCAAAAAGCGCACAAAACTAAGAATTTTTTTAAAATTTTCAACTTTTAATTTTTTTCCGAATTTTCCGAAAATTTTTGGTTTTGTGCGCATTTCAGAAGGTTTGCAGCGTTTTTTGATTTTTCGAAAAATTTGAAAATTTTTCCTTCTAAATTTGACCTGTCCCATCCCTATCAGGACTAGACTCCCAAGTCTTGAGAAGTCACTTGTCCCAAGTCTTGAGAAGTCACTCGTCCCAAGTCTTGAGAAGTCACTCGTCCCAAGTCTTGAGAAGTTCTTGTCCCAAGTCTTGAGAAGTCACTTGTCCCAAGTCTTGAGAAGTTCTTGTCCCAAGTCTTGAGAAGTCACTTGTCCCAAGTCTTGAGAAGTTCTTGTCCCAAGTCTTGAGAAGTCACTCGTCCCAAGTCTTGAGAAGTCACTCGTCCCAAGTCTTGAGAAGTCACTTGTCCCAAGTCTTGAGAAGTTCTTGTCCCAAGTCTTGTCTGCTTGTTTAGGGCTGTGCCTCACCCGTCTTAGCAGAATTCAAATTTTTTCGAAAATTCTTAGTTTTCTTCGCGTTTCACGCCATTTGCAGTCGTTTTTAATTTTTTTAAATTTCGAAAATTTTTGAAAATTCTCAAAGGGGTACCCCTTTGAGAAATTTCAATTTTTTCGAAAAAATTCGAAAAATCGAAAAACGTGGCAAATCGTCCAAAAAGAGCAGAAAACTAAGAATTTTTTAAAAATTTCAACTTTTAATTTTTTTCGAATTTTCCGAAAATTTTTGGTTTTGTGCGCATTTCAGAAGGTTTGCAGCGTTTTTTTGATTTTTCGAAAAATTTGAAAATTTTTCCTTCTAAATTTGACCTGTCCCATCCCTATCAGGACTAGACTCCCAAGTCTTGAGAAGTCACTTGTCCAAAGTCTTGAGAAGTCACTCGTCCCAAGTCTTGAGAAGTCACTCGTCCCAAGTCTTGAGAAGTTCTTGTCCCAAGTCTTGAGAAGTCACTTGTCCCAAGTCTTGAGAAGTTCTTGTCCCAAGTCTTGAGAAGTCACTTGTCCCAAGTCTTGAGAAGTTCTTGTCCCAAGTCTTGAGAAGTCACTCGTCCCAAGTTTTGAGAAGTTCTTGTCCCAAGTCTTGAGAAGTTCTTGTCCCAAGTCTTGAGAAGTTCTTGTCCCAAGTCTTGAGAAGTCACTTGTCCCAAGTCTTGAGAAGTTCTTGTCCCAAGTCTTGTCTGCTTGTTTAGGGCTGTGCCTCACCCGTCTTAGCAGAATTCAAATTTTTTCGAAAATTCTTAGTTTTCTTCGCGTTTCACGCCATTTGCAGTCGTTTTTAATTTTTTTAAAATTTCGAAAAATTTTGAAAATTCTCAAAGGGGTACCCCTTTGAGAAATTTCAATTTTTTCGAAAAATTTCGAAAAATCGAAAAACGTGGCAAATCGTCCAAAAAGCGCACAAAACTAAGAATTTTTGAAAATTTTCAACTTTTAATTTTTTTCCGAATTTTCCGAAAATTTTTGGTTTTGTGCGCATTTCAGAAGGTTTGCAGCGTTTTTTGATTTTTCGAAAAATTTGAAAACTTTTCCTTCTAAATTTGACCTGTCCCATCCCTATCAGGACTAGACTCCCAAGTCTTGAGAAGTCACTCGTCCCAAGTCTTGAGAAGTCCTTGTCCCAAGTCTTGAGAAGTTCTTGTCCCAAGTCTTGAGAAGTCACTTGTCCCAAGTCTTGAGAAGTTCTTGTCCCAAGTCTTGAGAAGTCACTTGTCCTAAGTCTTGAGAAGTCACTCGTCCCAAGTCTTGAGAAGTTCTTGTCCCAAGTCTTGAGAAGTCCTTGTCCCAAGTCTTGAGAAGTTATTGTCCCAAGTCTTGTCTGCTTGTTTAGGGCTGTGCCTCACCTGTCTTAGCTGAATTCAATTTTTTTCGAAAATTCTTAGTTTTCTTCGCGTTTCACGCCATTTGCAGTCGTTTTTAATTTTTTTAAAATTTCGAAAAATTTTGAAAATTCTCAAAGGGGTACCCCTTTGAGAAATTTCAATTTTTTCGAAAAATTTTGAAAAATCGAAAAACGTGGCAAATCGTCCAAAAAGCGCACAAAACTAAGAATTTTTGAAAATTTTCAACTTTTAATTTTTTCCGAATTTTCCGAAAATTTTTGGTTTTGTGCGCATTTCAGAAGGTTTGCAGCGTTTTTTGATTTTTCGAAAAATTTGAAAATTTTTCCTTCTAAATTTGACCTGTCCCATCCCTATCAGGACTAGACTCCCAAGTCTTGAGAAGTCACTTGTCCCAAGTCTTGAGAAGTCACTCGTCCCAAGTCTTGAGAAGTCACTCGTCCCAAGTCTTGAGAAGTTCTTGTCCCAAGTCTTGAGAAGTCACTTGTCCCAAGTCTTGAGAAGTTCTTGTCCCAAGTCTTGAGAAGTCACTTGTCCCAAGTCTTGAGAAGTTCTTGTCCCAAGTCTTGAGAAGTCACTCGTCGCAAGTCTTGAGAAGTTCTTGTCCCAAGTCTTGAGAAGTTCTTGTCCCAAGTCTTGAGAAGTTCTTGTCCCAAGTCTTGAGAAGTCACTTGTCTCAAGTCTTCAGAAGTTCTTGTCCCAAGTCTTGAGAAGTCACTCGTCCCAAGTTTTGAGAAGTTCTTGTCCCAAGTCTTGAGAAGTTCTTGTCCCAAGTCTTGAGAAGTTCTTGTCCCAAGTCTTGAGAAGTCACTTGTCCCAAGTCTTGAGAAGTTCTTGTCCCAAGTCTTGTCTGCTTGTTTAGGGCTGTGCCTCACCCGTCTTAGCAGAATTCAAATTTTTTCGAAAATTCTTAGTTTTCTTCGCGTTTCACGCCATTTGCAGTCGTTTTTAATTTTTTTAAAATTTCGAAAAATTTTGAAAATTCTCAAAGGGGTACCCCTTTGAGAAATTTCAATTTTTTCGAAAAATCGAAAAACGTGGCAAATCGTCCAAAAAGCGCACAAAACTAAGAATTTTTGAAAATTTTCAACTTTTAATTTTTTTCCGAATTTTCCGAAAATTTTTGGTTTTGTGCGCATTTCAGAAGGTTTGCAGCGTTTTTTGATTTTTCGAAAAATTTGAAAACTTTTCCTTCTAAATTTGACCTGTCCCATCCTTATCAGGACTAGACTCCCAAGTCTTGAGAAGTCACTTGTCCCAAGTCTTGAGAAGTCCTTGTCCCAAGTCTTGAGAAGTTCTTGTCCCAAGTCTTGAGAAGTCACTCGTCCCAAGTCTTGAGAAGTCACTCGTCCCAAGTCTTGAGAAGTCACTCGTCCCAAGTCTTAAGAAGTTCTTGTCCCAAGTCTTGAGAAGTCACTTGTCCCAAGTCTTGAGAAGTTCTTGTCCCAAGTCTTGAGAAGTCACTTGTCCTAAGTCTTGAGAAGTCACTCGTCCCAAGTCTTGAGAAGTTCTTGTCCCAAGTCTTGAGAAGTCCTTGTCCCAAGTCTTGAGAAGTTATTGTCCCAAGTCTTGTCTGCTTGTTTAGGGCTGTGCCTCACCTGTCTTAGCTGAATTCAATTTTTTTCTAAAATTCTTAGTTTTCTTCGCGTTTCACGCCATTTGCAGTCGTTTTTAATTTTTTTAAAATTTCGAAAAATTTTGAAAATTCTCAAAGGGGTACCCCTTTGAGAAATTTCAATTTTTTCGAAAAATTTCGAAAAATCGAAAAACGTGGCAAATCGTCCAAAAAGCGCACAAAACTAAGAATTTTTTAAAATTTTCAACTTTTAATTTTTTTCCGAATTTTCCGAAAATTTTTGGTTTTGTGCGCATTTCAGAAGGTTTGCAGCGTTTTTTGATTTTTCGAAAAATTTGAAAATTTTTCCTTCTAAATTTGACCTGTCCCATCCCTATCAGGACTAGACTCCCAAGTCTTGAGAAGTCACTTGTCCCAAGTCTTGAGAAGTCACTCGTCCCAAGTCTTGAGAAGTCACTCGTCCCAAGTCTTGAGAAGTTCTTGTCCCAAGTCTTGAGAAGTCACTTGTCCCAAGTCTTGAGAAGTTCTTGTCCCAAGTCTTGAGAAGTCACTTGTCCCAAGTCTTGAGAAGTTCTTGTCCCAAGTCTTGAGAAGTTCTTGTCCCAAGTCTTGAGAAGTCACTTGTCCCAAGTCTTCAGAAGTTCTTGTCCCAAGTCTTGAGAAGTCACTCGTCCCAAGTTTTGAGAAGTTCTTGTCCCAAGTCTTGAGAAGTTCTTGTCCCAAGTCTTGAGAAGTTCTTGTCCCAAGTCTTGAGAAGTCACTTGTCCCAAGTCTTGAGAAGTTCTTGTCCCAAGTCTTGTCTGCTTGTTTAGGGCTGTGCCTCACCCGTCTTAGCAGAATTCAAATTTTTTCGAAAATTCTTAGTTTTCTTCGCGTTTCACGCCATTTGCAGTCGTTTTTAATTTTTTTAAAATTTCGAAAAATTTTGAAAATTCTCAAAGGGGTACCCCTTTGAGAAATTTCAATTTTTTCGAAAAATCGAAAAACGTGGCAAATCGTCCAAAAAGCGCACAAAACTAAGAATTTTTGAAAATTTTCAACTTTTAATTTTTTTCCGAATTTTCCGAAAATTTTTGGTTTTGTGCGCATTTCAGAAGGTTTGCAGCGTTTTTTGATTTTTCGAAAAATTTGAAAACTTTTCCTTCTAAATTTGACCTGTCCCATCCTTATCAGGACTAGACTCCCAAGTCTTGAGAAGTCACTTGTCCCAAGTCTTGAGAAGTCCTTGTCCCAAGTCTTGAGAAGTTCTTGTCCCAAGTCTTGAGAAGTCACTCGTCCCAAGTCTTGAGAAGTCACTCGTCCCAAGTCTTGAGAAGTCACTCGTCCCAAGTCTTAAGAAGTTCTTGTCCCAAGTCTTGAGAAGTCACTTGTCCCAAGTCTTGAGAAGTTCTTGTCCCAAGTCTTGAGAAGTCACTTGTCCTAAGTCTTGAGAAGTCACTCGTCCCAAGTCTTGAGAAGTTCTTGTCCCAAGTCTTGAGAAGTCCTTGTCCCAAGTCTTGAGAAGTTATTGTCCCAAGTCTTGTCTGCTTGTTTAGGGCTGTGCCTCACCTGTCTTAGCTGAATTCAATTTTTTTCGAAAATTCTTAGTTTTCTTCGCGTTTCACGCCATTTGCAGTCGTTTTTAATTTTTTTAAAATTTCGAAAAATTTTGAAAATTCTCAAAGGGGTACCCCTTTGAGAAATTTCAATTTTTTCGAAAAATTTTGAAAAATCGAAAAACGTGGCAAATCGTCCAAAAAGCGCACAAAACTAAGAATTTTTGAAAATTTTCAACTTTTAATTTTTTCCGAATTTTCCGAAAATTTTTGGTTTTGTGCGCATTTCAGAAGGTTTGCAGCGTTTTTTGATTTTTCGAAAAATTTGAAAATTTTTCCTTCTAAATTTGACCTGTCCCATCCCTATCAGGACTAGACTCCCAAGTCTTGAGAAGTCACTTGTCCCAAGTCTTGAGAAGTCACTCGTCCCAAGTCTTGAGAAGTCACTCGTCCCAAGTCTTGAGAAGTTCTTGTCCCAAGTCTTGAGAAGTCACTTGTCCCAAGTCTTGAGAAGTTCTTGTCCCAAGTCTTGAGAAGTCACTTGTCCCAAGTCTTGAGAAGTTCTTGTCCCAAGTCTTGAGAAGTCACTCGTCCCAAGTCTTGAGAAGTCACTCGTCCCAAGTCTTGAGAAGTCACTTGTCCCAAGTCTTGAGAAGTTCTTGTCCCAAGTCTTGTCTGCTTGTTTAGGGCTGTGCCTCACCCGTCTTAGCAGAATTCAAATTTTTTCGAAAATTCTTAGTTTTCTTCGCGTTTCACGCCATTTGCAGTCGTTTTTAATTTTTTTAAAATTTCGAAAATTTTTGAAAATTCTCAAAGGGGTACCCCTTTGAGAAATTTCAATTTTTTCGAAAAATTTCGAAAAATCGAAAAACGTGGCAAATCGTCCAAAAAGCGCACAAAACTAAGAATTTTTTAAAATTTTCAACTTTTAATTTTTTTCCGAATTTTCCGAAAATTTTTGGTTTTGTGCGCATTTCAGAAGGTTTGCAGCGTTTTTTTGATTTTTCGAAAAATTTGAAAATTTTTCCTTCTAAATTTGACCTGTCCCATCCCTATCAGGACTAGACTCCCAAGTCTTGAGAAGTCACTTGTCCAAAGTCTTGAGAAGTCACTCGTCCCAAGTCTTGAGAAGTCACTCGTCCCAAGTCTTGAGAAGTTCTTGTCCCAAGTCTTGAGAAGTCACTTGTCCCAAGTCTTGAGAAGTTCTTGTCCCAAGTCTTGAGAAGTCACTTGTCCCAAGTCTTGAGAAGTTCTTGTCCCAAGTCTTGAGAAGTCACTCGTCCCAAGTTTTGAGAAGTTCTTGTCCCAAGTCTTGAGAAGTTCTTGTCCCAAGTCTTGAGAAGTTCTTGTCCCAAGTCTTGAGAAGTCACTTGTCCCAAGTCTTGAGAAGTTCTTGTCCCAAGTCTTGTCTGCTTGTTTAGGGCTGTGCCTCACCCGTCTTAGCAGAATTCAAATTTTTTCGAAAATTCTTAGTTTTCTTCGCGTTTCACGCCATTTGCAGTCGTTTTTAATTTTTTTAAAATTTCGAAAAATTTTGAAAATTCTCAAAGGGGTACCCCTTTGAGAAATTTCAATTTTTTCGAAAAATTTCGAAAAATCGAAAAACGTGGCAAATCGTCCAAAAAGCGCACAAAACTAAGAATTTTTGAAAATTTTCAACTTTTAATTTTTTTCCGAATTTTCCGAAAATTTTTGGTTTTGTGCGCATTTCAGAAGGTTTGCAGCGTTTTTTGATTTTTCGAAAAATTTGAAAACTTTTCCTTCTAAATTTGACCTGTCCCATCCCTATCAGGACTAGACTCCCAAGTCTTGAGAAGTCACTCGTCCCAAGTCTTGAGAAGTCCTTGTCCCAAGTCTTGAGAAGTTCTTGTCCCAAGTCTTGAGAAGTCACTTGTCCCAAGTCTTGAGAAGTTCTTGTCCCAAGTCTTGAGAAGTCACTTGTCCTAAGTCTTGAGAAGTCACTCGTCCCAAGTCTTGAGAAGTTCTTGTCCCAAGTCTTGAGAAGTCCTTGTCCCAAGTCTTGAGAAGTTATTGTCCCAAGTCTTGTCTGCTTGTTTAGGGCTGTGCCTCACCTGTCTTAGCTGAATTCAATTTTTTTCGAAAATTCTTAGTTTTCTTCGCGTTTCACGCCATTTGCAGTCGTTTTTAATTTTTTTAAAATTTCGAAAAATTTTGAAAATTCTCAAAGGGGTACCCCTTTGAGAAATTTCAATTTTTTCGAAAAATTTTGAAAAATCGAAAAACGTGGCAAATCGTCCAAAAAGCGCACAAAACTAAGAATTTTTGAAAATTTTCAACTTTTAATTTTTTCCGAATTTTCCGAAAATTTTTGGTTTTGTGCGCATTTCAGAAGGTTTGCAGCGTTTTTTGATTTTTCGAAAAATTTGAAAATTTTTCCTTCTAAATTTGACCTGTCCCATCCCTATCAGGACTAGACTCCCAAGTCTTGAGAAGTCACTTGTCCCAAGTCTTGAGAAGTCACTCGTCCCAAGTCTTGAGAAGTCACTCGTCCCAAGTCTTGAGAAGTTCTTGTCCCAAGTCTTGAGAAGTCACTTGTCCCAAGTCTTGAGAAGTTCTTGTCCCAAGTCTTGAGAAGTCACTTGTCCCAAGTCTTGAGAAGTTCTTGTCCCAAGTCTTGAGAAGTCACTCGTCGCAAGTCTTGAGAAGTTCTTGTCCCAAGTCTTGAGAAGTTCTTGTCCCAAGTCTTGAGAAGTTCTTGTCCCAAGTCTTGAGAAGTCACTTGTCTCAAGTCTTCAGAAGTTCTTGTCCCAAGTCTTGAGAAGTCACTCGTCCCAAGTTTTGAGAAGTTCTTGTCCCAAGTCTTGAGAAGTTCTTGTCCCAAGTCTTGAGAAGTTCTTGTCCCAAGTCTTGAGAAGTCACTTGTCCCAAGTCTTGAGAAGTTCTTGTCCCAAGTCTTGTCTGCTTGTTTAGGGCTGTGCCTCACCCGTCTTAGCAGAATTCAAATTTTTTCGAAAATTCTTAGTTTTCTTCGCGTTTCACGCCATTTGCAGTCGTTTTTAATTTTTTTAAAATTTCGAAAAATTTTGAAAATTCTCAAAGGGGTACCCCTTTGAGAAATTTCAATTTTTTCGAAAAATCGAAAAACGTGGCAAATCGTCCAAAAAGCGCACAAAACTAAGAATTTTTGAAAATTTTCAACTTTTAATTTTTTTCCGAATTTTCCGAAAATTTTTGGTTTTGTGCGCATTTCAGAAGGTTTGCAGCGTTTTTTGATTTTTCGAAAAATTTGAAAACTTTTCCTTCTAAATTTGACCTGTCCCATCCTTATCAGGACTAGACTCCCAAGTCTTGAGAAGTCACTTGTCCCAAGTCTTGAGAAGTCCTTGTCCCAAGTCTTGAGAAGTTCTTGTCCCAAGTCTTGAGAAGTCACTCGTCCCAAGTCTTGAGAAGTCACTCGTCCCAAGTCTTGAGAAGTCACTCGTCCCAAGTCTTAAGAAGTTCTTGTCCCAAGTCTTGAGAAGTCACTTGTCCCAAGTCTTGAGAAGTTCTTGTCCCAAGTCTTGAGAAGTCACTTGTCCTAAGTCTTGAGAAGTCACTCGTCCCAAGTCTTGAGAAGTTCTTGTCCCAAGTCTTGAGAAGTCCTTGTCCCAAGTCTTGAGAAGTTATTGTCCCAAGTCTTGTCTGCTTGTTTAGGGCTGTGCCTCACCTGTCTTAGCTGAATTCAATTTTTTTCTAAAATTCTTAGTTTTCTTCGCGTTTCACGCCATTTGCAGTCGTTTTTAATTTTTTTAAAATTTCGAAAAATTTTGAAAATTCTCAAAGGGGTACCCCTTTGAGAAATTTCAATTTTTTCGAAAAATTTCGAAAAATCGAAAAACGTGGCAAATCGTCCAAAAAGCGCACAAAACTAAGAATTTTTTAAAATTTTCAACTTTTAATTTTTTTCCGAATTTTCCGAAAATTTTTGGTTTTGTGCGCATTTCAGAAGGTTTGCAGCGTTTTTTGATTTTTCGAAAAATTTGAAAATTTTTCCTTCTAAATTTGACCTGTCCCATCCCTATCAGGACTAGACTCCCAAGTCTTGAGAAGTCACTTGTCCCAAGTCTTGAGAAGTCACTCGTCCCAAGTCTTGAGAAGTCACTCGTCCCAAGTCTTGAGAAGTTCTTGTCCCAAGTCTTGAGAAGTCACTTGTCCCAAGTCTTGAGAAGTCACTTGTCCCAAGTCTTGAGAAGTTCTTGTCCCAAGTCTTGAGAAGTCACTTGTCCCAAGTCTTGAGAAGTTCTTGTCCCAAGTCTTGAGAAGTCACTCGTCGCAAGTCTTGAGAAGTTCTTGTCCCAAGTCTTGAGAAGTTCTTGTCCCAAGTCTTGAGAAGTCACTTGTCCCAAGTCTTCAGAAGTTCTTGTCCCAAGTCTTGAGAAGTCACTCGTCCCAAGTTTTGAGAAGTTCTTGTCCCAAGTCTTGAGAAGTTCTTGTCCCAAGTCTTGAGAAGTTCTTGTCCCAAGTCTTGAGAAGTCACTTGTCCCAAGTCTTGAGAAGTTCTTGTCCCAAGTCTTGTCTGCTTGTTTAGGGCTGTGCCTCACCCGTCTTAGCAGAATTCAAATTTTTTCGAAAATTCTTAGTTTTCTTCGCGTTTCACGCCATTTGCAGTCGTTTTTAATTTTTTTAAAATTTCGAAAAATTTTGAAAATTCTCAAAGGGGTACCCCTTTGAGAAATTTCAATTTTTTCGAAAAATGGAAAAACGTGGCAAATCGTCCAAAAAGCGCACAAAACTAAGAATTTTTGAAAATTTTCAACTTTTAATTTTTTTCCGAATTTTCCGAAAATTTTTGGTTTTGTGCGCATTTCAGAAGGTTTGCAGCGTTTTTTGATTTTTCGAAAAATTTGAAAACTTTTCCTTCTAAATTTGACCTGTCCCATCCTTATCAGGACTAGACTCCCAAGTCTTGAGAAGTCACTTGTCCCAAGTCTTGAGAAGTCCTTGTCCCAAGTCTTGAGAAGTTCTTGTCCCAAGTCTTGAGAAGTCACTCGTCCCAAGTCTTGAGAAGTCACTTGTCCCAAGTCTTGAGAAGTCCTTGTCCCAAGTCTTGAGAAGTTCTTGTCCCAAGTCTTGAGAAGTCACTTGTCCCAAGTCTTGAGAAGTTCTTGTCCCAAGTCTTGAGAAGTCACTTGTCCTAAGTCTTGAGAAGTCACTCGTCCCAAGTCTTGAGAAGTTCTTGTCCCAAGTCTTGAGAAGTCCTTGTCCCAAGTCTTGAGAAGTTATTGTCCCAAGTTTTGTCTGCTTGTTTAGGGCTGTGACTCACCTGTCTTAGCTGAATTCAATTTTTTTCGAAAATTCTTAGTTTTCTTCGCGTTTCACGCCATTTGCAGTCGTTTTTAATTTTTTTAAAATTTCGAAAAATTTTGAAAATTCTCAAAGGGGTACCCCTTTGAGAAATTTCAATTTTTTCGAAAAATTTTGAAAAATCGAAAAACGTGGCAAATCGTCCAAAAAGCGCACAAAACTAAGAATTTTTGAAAATTTTCAACTTTTAATTTTTTCCGAATTTTCCGAAAATTTTTGGTTTTGTGCGCATTTCAGAAGGTTTGCAGCGTTTTTTGATTTTTCGAAAAATTTGAAAATTTTTCCTTCTAAATTTGACCTGTCCCATGCCTATCAGGACTAGACTCCCAAGTCTTGAGAAGTCACTCGTCCCAAGTCTTGAGAAGTTCTTGTCCCAAGTCTTGAGAAGTCACTTGCCCAAGTCTTGAGAAGTTCTTGTCCCAAGTCTTGAGAAGTCACTTGTCCCAAGTCTTGAGAAGTTCTTGTCCCAAGTCTTGAGAAGTCACTCGTCCCAAGTCTTGAGAAGTCACTCGTCCCAAGTCTTGAGAAGTCACTTGTCCCAAGTCTTGAGAAGTTCTTGTCCCAAGTCTTGTCTGCTTGTTTAGGGCTGTGCCTCACCCGTCTTAGCAGAATTCAATTTTTTTCGAAAATTCTTAGTTTTCTTCGCGTTTCACGCCATTTGCAGTCGTTTTTAATTTTTTTAAAATTTCGAAAAATTTTGAAAATTCTCAAAGGGGTACCCCTTTGAGAAATTTCAATTTTTTCGAAAAATTTCTAAAAATCGAAAAACGTGGCAAATCGTCCAAAAAGCGCACAAAACTAAGAATTTTTTAAAATTTTCAACTTTTAATTTTTTTCCGAATTTTCCGAAAATTTTTGGTTTTGTGCGCATTTCAGAAGGTTTGCAGCGTTTTTTGATTTTTCGAAAAATTTGAAAATTTTTCCTTCTAAATTTGACCTGTCCCATCCCTATCAGGACTAGACTCCCAAGTCTTGAGAAGTCACTTGTCCCAAGTCTTGAGAAGTCACTCGTCCCAAGTATTGAGAAGTCACTCGTCCCAAGTCTTGAGAAGTTCTTGTCCCAAGTCTTGAGAAGTCACTTGCCCAAGTCTTGAGAAGTTCTTGTCCCAAGTCTTGAGAAGTCACTTGTCCCAAGTCTTGAGAAGTTCTTGTCCCAAGTCTTGAGAAGTCACTCGTCCCAAGTCTTGAGAAGTCACTCGTCCCAAGTCTTGAGAAGTCACTTGTCCCAAGTCTTGAGAAGTTCTTGTCCCAAGTCTTGTCTGCTTGTTTAGGGCTGTGCCTCACCCGTCTTAGCAGAATTCAAATTTTTTCGAAAATTCTTAGTTTTCTTCGCGTTTCACGCCATTTGCAGTCGTTTTTAATTTTTTTAAAATTTCGAAAATTTTTGAAAATTCTCAAAGGGGTACCCCTTTGAGAAATTTCAATTTTTTCGAAAAATCTCGAAAAATCGAAAAACGTGGCAAATCGTCCAAAAAGCGCACAAAACTAAGAATTTTTGAAAATTTTCAACTTTTAATTTTTTTCCGAATTTTCCGAAAATTTTTGGTTTTGTGCGGATTTCAGAAGGTTTGCAGCGTTTTTTGATTTTTCGAAAAATTTGAAAATTTTTCCTTCTAAATTTGACCTGTCCCATCCCTATCAGGACTAGACTCCCAAGTCTTGAGAAGTCACTTGTCCCAAGTCTTGAGAAGTCACTCGTCCCAAGTCTTGAGAAGTCACTTGTCCCAAGTCTTGAGAAGTTCTTGTCCCAAGTCTTGTCTGCTTGTTTAGGGCTGTGCCTCACCCGTCTTAGCAGAATTCAAATTTTTTCGAAAATTCTTAGTTTTCTTCGCGTTTCACGCCATTTGCAGTCGTTTTTAATTTTTTTAAAATTTCGAAAAATTTTGAAAATTCTCAAAGGGGTACCCCTTTGAGAAATTTCAATTTTTTCGAAAAATTTCGAAAAATCGAAAAACGTGGCAAATCGTCCAAAAAGCGCACAAAACTAAGAATTTTTTAAAAATTTCAACTTTTAATTTTTTTCCGAATATTCCGAAAATTTTTGGTTTTGTGCGCATTTCAGAAGGTTTGCAGCGTTTTTTGATTTTTCGAAAAATTTGAAAATTTTTCCTTCTAAATTTGACCTGTCCCATCCTTATCAGGACTAGACTCCCAAGTCTTGAGAAGTCACTTGTCCCAAGTCTTGAGAAGTCCTTGTCCCAAGTCTTGAGAAGTTCTTGTCCCAAGTCTTGAGAAGTCACTTGTCCCAGGTCTTGAGAAGTCACTCGTTCCAAGTTTTGAGAAGTTCTTGTCCCAAGTCTTGAGAAGTTCTTGTCCCAAGTCTTGAGAAGTCACTTGTCCCAAGTCTTGAGAAGTTCTTGTCCCAAGTCTTGAGAAGTTCTTGTCCCAAGTCTTGAGAAGTCACTTGTCCCAAGTCTTGAGAAGTCACTTGTCCCAAGTCTTGAGAAGTTCTTGTCCCAAGTCTTGAGAAGTTCTTGTCCCAAGTCTTGAGAAGTCACTTGTCCCAAGTCTTGAGAAGTTCTTGTCCCAAGTCTTGAGAAGTTCTTGTCCCAAGTCTTGAGAAGTCACTTGTCCCAAGTCTTGAGAAGTTCTTGTCCCAAGTCTTGAGAAGTTCTTGTCCCAAGTCTTGAGAAGTTGTTGTCCCAAGTCTTGAGAAGTTCTTGTCCCAAGTCTTGAGAAGTTCTTGTCCCAAGTCTTGACAAGTCACTCGTCCCAAGTCTTGAGAAGTTATTGTCCCAAGTCTTGTCTGCTTGTTTAGGGCTGTGCCTCACCTGTCTTAATTGAATTCAATTTTTTTCGAAAATTCTTAGTTTTCTTCGCGTTTCGCGCCATTTGCAGTCGTTTTTAATTTTTTTAAAATTTCGAAAAAATTTGAAAATTCTCAAAGGGGTACCCCTTTGAGAAATTTCAATTTTTTCGAAAAATTTCGAAAAATCGAAAAACGTGGCAAATCGTCCAAATAGCGCACAAAACTAAGAATTTTTGAAAATTTTCAACTTTTAATTTTTTTCCGAATTTTCCGAAAATTTTTGGTTTTGTGCGCATTTCAGAAGGTTTTGTAGCGTTTTTTTATTTTTCCAAAAATTTGAAAATTTCTCGTTCTAAATTTGACCTGTCCCATCTTTATCAGGACTAGACTCCCAAGTCTTGAGAAGTCACTTGTCCCAAGTCTTGAGAAGTCCTTGTCCCAAGTCTTGAGAAGTTCTTGTCCCAAGTCTTGAGAAGTCACTTGTCCCAAGTCTTGAGAAGTCACTTGTCCCAAGTCTTGAGAAGTTCTTGTCCCAAGTCTTGAGAAGTTCTTGTCCCAAGTCTTGAGAAGTCACTTGTCCCAAGTCTTGAGAAGTTCTTGTCCCAAGTCTTGAGAAGTTCTTGTCCCAAGTCTTGAGAAGTCACTTGTCCCAAGTCTTGAGAAGTTCTTGTCCCAAGTCTTGAGAAGTTCTTGTCCCAAGTCTTGAGAAGTTGTTGTCCCAAGTCTTGAGAAGTTCTTGTCCCAAGTCTTGAGAAGTTCTTGTCCCAAGTCTTGACAAGTCACTCGTCCCAAGTCTTGAGAAGTTATTGTCCCAAGTCTTGTCTGCTTGTTTAGGGCTGTGCCTCACCTGTCTTAATTGAATTCAATTTTTTTCGAAAATTCTTAGTTTTCTTCGCGTTTCGCGCCATTTGCAGTCGTTTTTAATTTTTTTAAAATTTCGAAAAAATTTGAAAATTCTCAAAGGGGTACCCCTTTGAGAAATTTCAATTTTTTCGAAAAATTTCGAAAAATCGAAAAACGTGGCAAATCGTCCAAATAGCGCACAAAACTAAGAATTTTTGAAAATTTTCAACTTTTAATTTTTTTCCGAATTTTCCGAAAATTTTTGGTTTTGTGCGCATTTCAGAAGGTTTTGTAGCGTTTTTTTATTTTTCCAAAAATTTGAAAATTTCTCGTTCTAAATTTGACCTGTCCCATCTTTATCAGGACTAGACTCCCAAGTCTTGAGAAGTCACTTGTCCCAAGTCTTGAGAAGTCCTTGTCCCAAGTCTTGAGAAGTTCTTGTCCCAAGTCTTGAGAAGTCACTTGTCCCAAGTCTTGAGAAGTCACTTGTCCCAAGTCTTGAGAAGTTCTTGTCCCAAGTCTTGAGAAGTCACTCGTCGCAAGTCTTGAGAAGTTCTTGTCCCAAGTCTTGAGAAGTTCTTGTCCCAAGTCTTGAGAAGTTCTTGTCCCAAGTCTTGAGAAGTCACTTGTCCCAAGTGTTGAGAAGTTCTTGTCCCAAGTCTTGAGAAGTCACTCGTCCCAAGTCTTGAGAAGTCACTCGTCCCAAGTCTTGAGAAGTCACTCGTCCCAAGTCTTGAGAAGTTCTTGTCCCAAGTCTTGAGAAGTCACTTGTCCCAAGTCTTGAGAAGTCCTTGTCCCAAGTCTTGAGAAGTCCCAAGTCTTGAGAAGTCACTCGTCCCAAGTCTTGAGAAGTCACTCGTCCCAAGTCTTGAGAAGTTCTTGTCCCAAGTCTTGAGAAGTCACTTGTCCCAAGTCTTGAGAAGTCCTTGTCCCAAGTCTTGAGAAGTCCCAAGTCTTGACAAGTCACTCGTCCCAAGTCTTGAGAAGTTATTGTCCCAAGTCTTGTCTGCTTGTTTAGGGCTGTGCCTCACCTGTCTTAGCTGAATTCAAATTTTTTCGAAAATTCTTAGTTTTCTTCGCGTTTCGCGCCATTTGCAGTCGTTTTTAATTTTTTTAAAATTTCGAAAAAATTTGAAAAGTCTCAAAGGGGTACCCCTTTGAGAAATTTCAATTTTTTCGAAAAATTTCGAAAAATCGAAAAACGTGGCAAATCGTCCAAAAAGCGCACAAAAGTAAGAATTTTTGAAAAATTTCAACTTTTAATTTTTTTCCGAATTTTCCGAAAATTTTTGGTTTTGTGCGCATTTCAGAAGGTTTGCAGCGTTTTTTGATTTTTCGAAAAATTTGAAAATTTTTCCTTCTAAATTTGACCTGTCCCATCCTTATCAGGACTAGACTCCCAAGTCTTGAGAAGTCACTTGTCCCAAGTCTTGAGAAGTCCTTGTCCCAAGTCTTGAGAAGTTCTTGTCCCAAGTCTTGAGAAGTCACTTGTCCCAGGTCTTGAGAAGTCACTCGTTCCAAGTCTTGAGAAGTCACTCGTCCCAAGTCTTGAGAAGTTCTTGTCCCAAGTCTTGAGAAGTCACTTGTCCCAAGTCTTGAGAAGTTCTTGTCCCAAGTCTTGAGAAGTCACTTGTCCTAAGTCTTGAGAAGTCCCAAGTCTTGAGAAGTTCTTGTCCCAAGTCTTGAGAAGTCACTTGTCCTAAGTCTTGACAAGTCACTCGTCCCAAGTCTTGAGAAGTTCTTGTCCCAAGTCTTGACAAGTCACTCGTCCCAAGTCTTGAGAAGTTATTGTCCCAAGTCTTGTCTGCTTGTTTAGGGCTGTGCTTCACCTGTCTTAGCTGAATTCAAATTTTTTCGAAAATTCTTAGTTTTCTTCGCGTTTCGCGCCATTTGCAGTCGTTTTTAATTTTTTTAAAATTTCGAAAAAATTTGAAAATTCTCAAAGGGGTACCCCTTTGAGAAATTTCAATTTTTTCGAAAAATTTCGAAAAATCGAAAAACGTGGCAAATCGTCCAAAAAGCGCACAAAAGTAAGAATTTTTGAAAAATTTCAACTTTTAATTTTTTTCCGAATTTTCCGAAAATTTTTGGTTTTGTGCGCATTTCAGAAGGTTTGCAGCGTTTTTTGATTTTTCGAAAAATTTGAAAATTTTTCCTTCTAAATTTGACCTGTCCCATCCTTATCAGGACTAGACTCCCAAGTCTTGAGAAGTCACTTGTCCCAAGTCTTGAGAAGTCCTTTTCCCTAAGTCTTGAGAAGTTCTTGTCCCAAGTCTTGAGAAGTCACTCGTTCCAAGTTTTGTGAAGTCACTCGTCCCAAGTCTTGAGAAGTTCTTGTCCCAAGTCTTGAGAAGTCACTTGTCCCAAGTCTTGAGAAGTTCTTGTCCCAAGTCTTGAGAAGTCACTTGTCCTAAGTCTTGAGAAGTCCCTCGTCCCAAGTCTTGAGAAGTTCTTGTCCCAAGTCTTGAGAAGTTCTTGTCCCAAGTCTTGAGAAGTCACTTGTCCCAAGTCTTGAGAAGTTCTTGTCCCAAGTCTTGAGAAGTCACTTGTCCCAAGTCTTGAGAAGTTCTTTTCCCAAGTCTTGAGAAGTCACTCGTCCCAAGTCTTGAGACGTTCTTGTCCCAAGTCTTGAGAAGTTCTTGTCCCAAGTCTTGACAAGTCACTCGTCCCAAGTCTTGAGAAGTTATTGTCCCAAGTCTTGTCTGCTTGTTTAGGGCTGTGCCTCACCTGTCTTAGCTGAATTCAAATTTTTTCGAAAATTCTTAGTTTTATTCGCGTTTCGCGCCATTTGCAGTCGTTTTTAATTTTTTTAAAATTTCGAAAAAATTTGAAAATTCTCAAAGGGGTACCCCTTTGAGAAATTTCAATTTTTTCGAAAAATTTCGAAAAATCGAAAAACGTGGCAAATCGTCCAAATAGCGCACAAAACTAAGAATTTTTGAAAATTTTCAACTTTTAATTTTTTTCCGAATTTTCCGAAAATTTTTGGTTTTGTGCGCATTTCAGAAGGTTTGTAGCGTTTTTTTATTTTTCCAAAAATTTGAAAATTTCTCGTTCTAAATTTGACCTGTCCCATCTTTATCAGGACTAGACTCCCAAGTCTTGAGAAGTCACTTGTCCCAAGTCTTGAGAAGTCCTTGTCCCAAGTCTTGAGAAGTTCTTGTCCCAAGTCTTGAGAAGTCACTTGTCCCAAGTCTTGAGAAGTCACTTGTCCCAAGTCTTGAGAAGTTCTTGTCCCAAGTCTTGAGAAGTTCTTGTCCCAAGTCTTGAGAAGTCACTTGTCCCAAGTCTTGAGAAGTTCTTGTCCCAAGTCTTGAGAAGTCACTTGTCCCAAGTCTTGAGAAGTCACTCGTCCCAAGTCTTGAGAAGTTCTTGTCCCAATTCTTGAGAAGTCACTTATCCCAAGTCTTGAGAAGTCACTTGTCCCAAGTCTTGAGAAGTCCTTGTCCAAAGTCTTGAGAAGTCACTTGTCCCAAGTCTTGAGAAGTCACTTGTCCCAAGTCTTGAGAAGTCCTACGCAGAATATATTTATTTTGTTTTCAGTTAATTTTATTTGCTTTGATTGAAATTAATGTTTGTTTTTTGATTTTGTTCAGGTGATGATACTTTTTTCCAGTCGAGATTAAGAAGATGAAATAAGTGAATGAATTATATTTTGTAAACTGATGTACAAACAGAATTTTTTTGCATAATAAAGACTTTTTTATTTTGAATAATGTTATCATTTAGGATTCCTGAATTACTTCCATACACTCTAGGTAGAACTGAGAATTTCTTCGAACTTTGCCAAAAACTTAGTTTTTGGTACAAGTTCGGAAAATTCTAAGAAAAACTGAAAAGTTCTTGTCCCAAGTCTTGAGAAGTTCTTGTATCAAGTCTTGAGAAGTTCTTGTCCCAAGTGTTGTCTGCTTTTTTAGGGCTGTGCCTCACCCATCTTAGCTGAATTCAAATTGTTTTCGAAAATTTCGATTTTTCTTAGTTTTCTTCGCGTTTCACGCCACTTGGGACGAGTGACTTCTCAATACTTGGGACAATAACTTCTGAAGACTTGGGACGAGTGACTTCTCAAGACTTGGGACGAGTGAATTCTCAAGACTTGGGACATGAACTTCTCAAGACTTGGGACAAGAACGTCTCAAGACTTGGGACGAGTGACTTCTCAAGACTTGGGACAAGAACTTATCAAGACTTCTCAAGACTTGGGACAAGGACTTCTCAAGACTTGGGACAAGTGACATCTCAAGACTTGGGACATGAAATTCTCAAGACTTGGGACAAGAACTTCTCAAGACTTGCGACAAGGTTAGGTCAGGTCAGGTCAGGTCAGGTCAGGTCAGGTCAGGTCAGGTCAGGTCAGGTCAGGTCAGGTCAGGTCAGGTCAGGTCAGGTCAGGTCAGGTCAGGTCAGGTCAGAACAGGTCAGGTCAGGTCAGGTCAGGTCAGGTCAGGTCAGGTCAGGTCAGGTCAGGTCAGGTCAGGTCAGGTCAGGTCAGGTCAGGTCAGGTCAGGTCAGGTCAGGTCAGGTCAGGTCAGGTCAGGTCAGGTCAGGTCAGGTCAGGTCAGGTCAGGTCAGGTCAGGTCAGGTCAGGTCAGGTCAGAGGTCAGGTCAGGTCAGGTCAGGTCAGGTCAGGTCAGGTCAGGTCAGGTCAGGTCAGGTCAGGTCAGGTCAGGTCAGGTCAGGTCAGGTCAGGTCAGGTCAGGTCAGGTCAGGTCAGGTCAGGTCAGGTCAGGTCAGGTCAGGTCAGGTCAGGTCAGGTCAGGTCAGGTCAGGTCAGGTCAGGTCAGGTCAGGTCAGGTCAGGTCAGGTCAGGTCAGGTCAGGTCAGGTCAGGTCAGGTCAGGTCAGGTCAGGTCAGGTCAGGTCAGGTCAGGTCAGGTCAGGTCAGGTCAGGTCAGGTCAGGTCAGGTCAGGTCAGGTCAGGTCAGGTCAGGTCAGGTCAGGTCAGGTCAGGTCAGGTCAGGTCAGGTCAGGTCAGGTCAGGTCAGGTCAGGTCAGGTCAGGTCAGGTCAGGTCAGGTCAGGTCAGGTTAGGTTAGGTTAGGTTAGGTTAGGTTAGGTTAGGTTAGGTTAGGTTAGGTTAGGTTAGGTTAGGTTAGGTTAGGTTAGGTTAGGTTAGGTTAGGTTAGGTTAGGTTAGGTTAGGTTAGGTTAGGTTAGGTTAGGTTAGGTTAGGTTAGGTTAGGTTAGGTTAGGTTAGGTTAGGTTAGGTTAGGTTAGGTTAGGTTAGGTTAGGTTAGGTTAGGTTAGGTTAGGTTAGGTTAGGTTAGGTTAGGTTAGGTTAGGTTAGGTTAGGTTAGGTTAGGTTAGGTTAGGTTAGGTTAGGTTAGGTTAGGTTAGGTTAGGTTAGGTTAGGTTAGGTTAGGTTAGGTTAGGTTAGGTTAGGTTAGGTTAGGTTAGGTTAGGTTTAGGTTAGGTTAGGTTAGGTTAGGTTAGGTTAGGTTAGGTTAGGTTAGGTTAGGTTAGGTTAGGTAGGTTAGGTTAGGTTAGGTTAGGTTAGGTTAGGTTAGGTTAGGTTAGGTTAGGTTAGGTTAGTTAGGTTAGGTTAGGTTAGGTTAGGTTAGGTTAGGTTAGGTTAGGTTAGGTTAGGTTAGGTTAGGT